>NC_090939.1:539000290-539646436 GCF_040938575.1 Ambystoma mexicanum
GCACAGGCCATGGATAGGGTGGCCACTTCCATTGTCCCCCCAGAAAGGCTGATGGAGCGACTGGAGCAGGCTACAGAGTCCATCTGCCAGGCACACAGGGAGGACATGTTGGCGTCCAACATGGACAGGCGCCGGCACTGGCGACTCTGCGGGAATCACTTTCCATGGAGTCCCAGCGCCACAGGGAAGGCCTGAGGGAAGAATTCCATCACCTCAGGTCGACCCTGTTAGAGCTTGAGGCTTCATCCCATAGAAGGACAGAGGAGCAGCTGGAGCGTCTGACACGGACGCTCTCGGCCGAGATGCAGGCAACTCGTGCGGAGGTCAGGTCATCCCGGAAGTTACTGCATGGGGACCTCCGCATGATTATAACCCAGAACCAGAACTACCAGACCCGCCTGCTTGCAGCCATGGAGGAGCAAACTCGTGCTTTGCGTGGGCTGCCTCCCATTGTCACACCATCTTCTGAGGCAGCTCCCCCACCTCCTGAGTCAGCTGCAGGGTCTGGCCAGAGCGATAGCGACTCATCTCCCACAACAGAGTAGCCGTGTGGGCCACGAGCCTATGGGGTGTTTTATTTTCCCATGATCCACACAGGTGGATTGTGGCGTGCATCCTGTCCTCGGACCTCATAGGTGCCCCCCCCCCCCGCCGGCCCTTTCATGGCCATTTTTTCTCAATTTTTTTTTCTTTTTCAAGAGTGTTGCCTTGTGTGGGTACCTGGGCATACACTGTATTGTGGCTGGGCACATGCAGGCTTGTCCTGAGTTTGGTTTCGATGCTTGGGTAACAGACATCCACACCCCTCCTGCTTCCGTTTCCATGGGCTTGCAAAGGGTGTGCCCAAGTGACAGCAAATTACACGGTGACATTGGACTCCCATGAGCTGTTGGCCAGTCCATAGTCAATACTGTGTAGACATTCATAGTGTACATTGTTGTTGCACCTAACTATGCATGATGGTTTGATATGTGCCTCTACTTACATATGTTGCTCATGTTTTGCAGGTATTTCACACAGTTCTTCACACGGGCATACTCCCTGGAGTCAGACTACATGTCGGTAGATGTGCACTGACACTTTTGCGTGGCGCCATCACTGTACATCTGGACGGTGAGGACATACCAGCAGAATCAGGTATTGAGACTACCATTGATTACATGCATTGTGTCTTGTTTGGGTGGGCTTCAGGGTGGGTTGGTGTGTAATTTGATTGAAATTACTCTTACACAGGTGTGTAGTAGTGGCTCCAGCGCGGTTAGCTGTTCAAGTGCGGCTATGTTCCATTTGGGGCACTGCTATTTGTGACACCGGTGTCATGTTGTGATGGCCAGTTTGTTTGCTCTCACATACCATGACATGGTGTCCTCAGTGGCGGGACTGTGAAGGGAATGGGTGACATGGCAATGTTGTCATGTAGTGAATCGCCTGTGGCAATGCATATTTGATTGATGGAGTTGTGTCTTTTCGTTGTGATGCATTGCTGGTGTATGTGTAGGTAGGGGTGCACACATAGTGACACTTCCATGTTAACAATCTCAGGCTGATGTGTATCTGACAGTTTATTGTCAAGTAATTTTGTGACATTGTCAGGTAGTGTCATCATTGATTGTCAGATGGTATGTGCCAGAGCAGTGTGCACTAGCCAGCACTGTGATTCCTAGGTGAAGAAGTTGGCCACCAGTTGCGTACGGGCTGCCTCCCCCCGTGCCCTTTCCCCTCCCATGCGCAGCGGGCGTGCATGTGGTTGTGGATGTGGGGGCACCACCATGTCCACGGGCAGGCCCCGGCGTGTTGCAACGTTGTGCAGGACACATGCTGCCACTATGATCCTGCACACTATTCGGGGAGCATATAACAGCTGCCCGCCAGAACGGTCAAGGGAGCGAAAGCGTGACTTCAGCACTCCGAATGTGCGCTCCACTATGCCCCGTGTTGCAATGTGGGCTGTGTTGTACCTTACCTCGGGTGGCGTGGTGGGGTTCCGGATTGGGGTCATCATGTGGGGGCTGATAGGGTAGGCACTGTCCCCTGCGGAGGTGGTGATGGGTATCATTAGTGGTGTTGTGTCATGACCCAGTATCTGACATGCATGCATGTGCAGTGGCATTCATGCTCACCAAGCAGCCATGTATCTCCATGCTGGCCAGCTTCTAGGTCCCGGCATAGGGTAGACATTCTGTAGATGAAGCTGTCGTGGGTGGACCCGGGATAGTTGGCATATACTGATGTGATTATTCCCTTGGCATTGCATACAACTTGCACGTTGATGGAATGCCAGTGCTTGCGGTTTCTATAGATGTGCTCTGTTGCCCTGGGTGGACGTAGAGCCACATGTGTGCAGTCAATTGCACCAAGCACTTTGGGGAATTGAGCCACACCATAGAATTCCTGGATGCACATCCGCCTTTCTGCATGAGTCCTGGGGAGATATATGTGCCTGCGGACTGATGGCCGTGCAGTGATGATGTTCAAGACCTGGTGTAGGCAGCGTGACTGCGTGGCCTGTGACACACCACCCACTATGGCACTTGTCCGCTGAAAGGATCCAGTGGCCAAGAAGTGCAGTACATTCAGGACCTTCTGCAGGGGGCTGAGTGCTTGGGAGCACAGGGTGGGTGATGTGAGGTCATCCTCCCACTCACTGACCAGGTCCAGTATGATGTGTGCTGGAAACCTGTACCTCCCATACACCTGGTCATCAGGCATCCCGAATAGGCTGGTTCTGGGTGTGAATATTCTGGCCCTGACTCTCCTCCTCCTCCTCCTTTGGTAGCCCACTGCCACTGCTGCTAGGAACGGTATGTTCATCCTGGCATCTGGCTTGTTTATTGAAAAGTGCGCAAATTAATGCTTTGCGCGTGTTCTAGGCGAGCGTGTGACCCTCGCACCCCTGGAATCTAGTTCCCACTCCAATAGCGTGTGGAAATTCCCACGCAGCAGGCATACAGGTGCGCTGACGTACTTGCGTGTGTAAGTGCCCGCGCACCCCTGAAATACACGTACATAGGCCAAAGGCGTGTACGCGCACTTTTGACCAATTACACGCGATGAAATACACGTACATAGGCCAATCGCGTGTACGCGCACTTTTGACCAATTACACGCGATGACACTCTGACGTGCAGTATTTCCACGTGTGCTCCGTCATCACGTGCTGAGTGGGGAACGCCCGTGCGGATCACGTCAGACGCGCTTACGCGCTGAGGGACTCTGGTCCAATAGAATCGCGTATGCGTGCTGACGCACTTACGCACTAAGGGCCTTTCCTCGGATTTCACGCTGACGTGCAGGAATTTCACGTGCCAAATCACTCCGTATCAAGCTGGCCACCCGAAAACACACGGAACACCACGCTCCTGCCCAGAAGGCCGAGTTACTGCCCCCCCAGTGCCCTGAGCAGCCTCCCACGTGCTATCTGCTGCTGCCTGCCTGCCTGCTGCCACCGTGCCCTGCCATTTGGTGCCTGCACATCAGCCATCTGCAGGGGTCCAGTTGCTGTGTCCACCCCTGCTGGAACTGAAGACTCCCAACTGGGATTACATCGCTCCACAGCCCAGCCCCAGGACCCAGTTGCCCACCCACACCTGCCTCTGGGGTTGCCATGTCAGGCACTTCCACATCTGGCACCAGTGGCAACCCCAGGCCAGAGGGGCAGAGGGGCACCAGCTTCACTGCCACCGAAGTTGGTGTCCTGGTGGAGCATGTCCTGGGGCAGTATGATGCCCTCTTTGGATCGTCCCGCGCCAGCAAGGAAGGACGGGAGAGGATCTGGGCCGACTGTGTGGTTGCCATCAACGCGGAGGGGGTGGCAACCCGCAACGTCCAGAAGATCAAGAAGCGCTGGGAGGACTTGAGGTCCAGGACCCTTGTGAAGGCCCGGCGCCTCGTGAAGGGGGGCCGGGGCCGCATGAGTTCCATCCAGAAGAGGGTCCTGGAACGCGTACGCCCAGCGCTCCACGCCCAGGTCCTTGAGAGGGAGGCCCGTCTGGAGTTGAGCGATAAGTGTGCAAGCATTACTGTGTGAGACAGGGCATGTTGCGGTGTGCTGGTTCTATGATACTTGCCTGTATGTGTGCCATGGGCCATGTATGCATGTATGTGTGCAGGGACATCATGGTAATGCATGTGCGACCAGTGATGTGTGACCCACATGGTTGTTGCATGTGTTGAAATGCGGCATGGGGAGCCCTATGCAGATTTAGGACATGAGAGCATGCCAGTCTCTGTACCTGGACATGGATGGGGGTGAAGGATGGGTGCTGATGCCAGGTACATATATGGTAGCCATGTCTGTGTGCCTGACCTGCGTGTCTGTGACTTGTGCATGCCATGGATGCATGACACATGTGTGTGACAATGCACAGATTCAGTGACGCACCCAACTTACCCTTGTTTCGCCTGTGTTCGGTGTGTTTGGGGCCAGATGGATGTGACTGAGGTGAAGTGTGTGCATGTGATATGCATGAGCCATGATGCATGTGAGTTACATATCATTGAATGTTTCAAGAGTCAATTGGACATGCATGGAAATGTGCATGGCATGCACCATGCCTGTTACTGTGTGTGTTTTGCCTGGACTGACCCATGTGTTGTGGAGGGACATGATGGAAGTGTACTTTGACAGTGGTGCTCATCTGCTATTGCTTCCTGTCTAGGGGACCATTGTACAGTAGCCTGATGCTTGTGTTTTTTGTCTCCCTCTACGCAGCGGCTAGTGAAGAAGAGGGCGGAGACGGCGCTGTGGAGCAAGGCGGCGGGGATGCCCCCACGGCTGCAGCGGAAGGGGTGGGTGAGCCCCCACAGGGGCCTGCTACGGCGGGAGACGGTGAGGAGCCATCCAGGTTGGTGGTTTGCACAGAGGAGGAGGAGGCCGACACTGGTGCACACATGGGGCCTGGTGGGAGCATCCCTGCTGGTGCAAGTGGTGCAGTCCAGGGCCAGGGGCAGGAGGCAGCACAGGTCACCGTGGAGGTGCCTGTGCATGTCGCTGTCCCTGACCCTGTGAGTGCACCACCATGCACCAGCAGGGATGCCCCGTCCCAGGCCCGTCCGCAGGTAGAGGGGATGTCCATGTCAACTGACTCCCCTCCACCTGCGGCCGTGGGAACCCCTGGCCGCGTGGAGCAGGTCCTGTTTGGGGTCGCGATGCGCACGGCTGTGATTCGTGATGCCGTGCGTGCTTCCCGGGAGGAGCACGCACGTCATCACGAAGTGCACCGTGCCGACGTGGCCCAATTGGGATCGGCCATGTTCGGGGGGTTCCTGCATGTGTTGGCCAATCTGACGGCCCTCTCCTCCTCTGTGCAGGCTATCCACCGGTCGTTCTCCTTGCCGTCTTCCGGCCCAGATGCCACCATGGCCCCCTGTGGACCTGCCCCGACCAATGCAGCCAGCTCGGTGGGGATCCCATCCCTGCCACAGTTGGGAGTCGGAGGTCCAGCAGGGGTGGACAACACAGCAAGTGGACCCCAGCAGATGGAAGATGTGCCGGCATCATCGGGCAGGGCACGTGCACGACGGCGTCGGTGGTTACCATCAGCCTGGATGCCGTGGTGCTGGCAGAGGCAGTGGCGTCGGAGGCAGCAGCGGGCTCGAGTGGGAGGCATCATGGCTCAGGGCCATCAAGATCAGAGGGGCAGGCATCGGCCGGAGGGCAGGGCAACCCTGGCATGGCGGTGTGTTCCGTGTGGGAGGAGTTTGGCCAGCGGATAGGTGCGGAGCGGCAGCGGGCGGAAGAGGAGCGGCTCGCCATGGCCAGGGCGGAGATCTCCATGCGTCGGGCATTGAGGCGGGCTGAGTGCCTCGAGGAGGCTCGCAGGGATTTTGGTGAGCACATGGGGTTGTCCCTGCGAGACCTCGGGGCCAGGACAGAGTCCCGCCTCCAGGACATTGACATGGAGTTCGAGGATGCCCTGGCCAGCATCACCAAGTGAGCCGCAGGACTTGCCCGCTGCCTTTGTATATAGTTTTTTAGTTAGTTAGTGCTAGGTTTCCTTTATTTATTTTTATTATTTTGGACCGCTCGGACAATGGCCACTTTTTTGTACATATTTTTTTTATTAGTTAGTATTAGGTTTCATTTGTGGTGTTGGGCTCATGGACCCTGGAACATTCCTGTATATATTGTTATTTTTTGGGAGATACATTTTTTTATTTTCTTATTGTTTACACCATGACGTAATGGTTTTTCTTTGATTTCCTACTACATGGTTTTGCTTTGGACAAATTCTATTAATTTTTTAATCCTTTGTTTTTTGGTTTATCATTTTTGTTCTCGGACATGGACCTTTTATTTACTTTGCCACATAGTTGTATGTTTTATTAGTTTACTTATTTTTTGTTTTTAATACATTTTTATATTTTCTTACACTTGTGTTATTTTCTCTTTGGTTTCTTACATGTCATGATATGGGTTTTGACATTCACTTGCACCCATTGTGTATGTGTGTGTGACGGACATGTGTTCTTTTGCATACTTGCCTTTGGGGTTGTGTCATGTGATTGCATTCACTATGTGGGTGCATGCAATCCTTGCCTGGGTGTTTGTGCTGGGTATGCTGGCCATTACTGCCATGATTGTGTATCGTCAGGACCTGGGGCCAGGGGGACATGGGTGGGGGCCTGGTGGAGGGTGTCCCTGGTGGATGGGGGGTGGGGGTGGTGGGAGACATGGGTGGGGGCATGGTGGAGGGTGCCCCTGGTGGATGGGGGGTGGGGGTGGTGGGAGACATGGGTTGGACATGGGTGGGGGCCTGCTGGCAGGTTCCCCACAGTGCTGGGGGTGGTGGGAGACATGGGTGGGGGCCTGGTGGAGGGTGTCCCTGGTGGATGGGGGGTGGGGGTGGTGGGAGACATGGGTGGGGGCCTGGTGGAGGGTGTCCCTGGTGGATGGGGGGTGGGGGTGGTGGGAGACATGGGTGGGGGCCTGGTGGAGGGTGTCCCTGGTGGATGTGGGGTGGGGGTGGTGGGAGACATGGGTGGGGGCATGGTGGAGGGTGCCCCTGGTGGATGGGGGGTGGGGGTGGTGGGAGACATGGGTTGGACATGGGTGGGGGCCTGCTGGCAGGTTCCCCACAGTGCTGGGGGTGGGGGTGGTGGGAGACATGGGTGGGGGCCTGGTGGAGGGTGTCCCTGGTGGATGGGGGGTGGGGGTGGTGGGAGACATGGGTGGGGGCATGGTGGAGGGTGCCCCTGGTGGATGGGGGGTGGGGGTGGTGGGAGACATGGGTTGGACATGGGTGGGGGCCTGCTGGCAGGTTCCCCACAGTGCTGGGGGTGGTGGGAGACATGGGTGGGGGCCTGGTGGAGGGTGTCCCTGGTGGATGGGGGGTGGGGGTGGTGGGAGACATGGGTGGGGGCCTGGTGGAGGGTGTCCCTGGTGGATGGGGGGTGGGGGTGGTGGGAGACATGGGTGCGGGCCTGGTGGAGGGTGTCCCTGGTGGATGTGGGGTGGGGGTGGTGGGAGACATGGGTGGGGGCATGGTGGAGGGTGCCCCTGGTGGATGGGGGGTGGGGGTGGTGGGAGACATGGGTTGGACATGGGTGGGGGCCTGCTGGCAGGTTCCCCACAGTGCTGGGGGTGGGGGTGGTGGGAGACATGGGTGGGGGCCTGGTGGAGGGTGTCCCTGGTGGATGGGGGGTGGGGGTGGTGGGAGAAATGGGTGGGGGCATGGTGGAGGGTGCCCCTGGTGGATGGGGGGTGGGGGTGGTGGGAGACATGGGTGGGGGCCTGCTGGCAGGTTCCCCACAGTGCTGGGGGTGGGGGTGGTGGGAGACATGGGTGGGGGCCTGGTGGAGGGTGTCCCTGGTGGATGGGGGGTGGGGGTGGTGGGAGACATGGGTGGGGGCCTGGTGGAGGGTGTCCCTGGTGGATGTGGGGTGGGGTGGTGGGAGACATGAGTGGGGGCATGGTGGAGGGTGCCCCTGGTGGATGGGGGGTGGGGGTGGTGGGAGACATGGGTTGGACATGGGTGGGGGCCTGCTGGCAGGTTCCCCACAGTGCTGGGGGTGGGGGTGGTGGGAGACATGGGTGGGGGCCTGGTGGAGGGTGTCCCTGGTGGATGTGGGGTGGGGGTGGTGGGAGACATGGGTGGGGGCATGGTGGAGGGTGCCCCTGGTGGATGGGGGGTGGGGGTGGTGGGAGACATGGGTTGGACATGGGTGGGGGCCTGCTGGCAGGTTCCCCACAGTGCTGGGGGTGGGGGTGGTGGGAGACATGGGTGGGGGCCTGGTGGAGGGTGTCCCTGGTGGATGGGGGGTGGGGGTGGTGGGAGACATGGGTGGGGGCATGGTGGAGGGTGCCCCTGGTGGATGGGGGGTGGGGGTGGTGGGAGACATGGGTTGGACATGGGTGGGGGCCTGCTGGCAGGTTCCCCACAGTGCTGGGGGTGGGGGCGGTGGGAGACATGGGTGGGGGCCTGGTGGAGGGTGTCCCTGGTGGATGGGGGGTGGGGGTGGTGGGAGACATGGGTGGGGGCCTGGTGGAGGGTGTCCCTGGTGGATGGGGGGTGGGGGTGGTGGGAGACATGGGTGGGGGCATGGTGGAGGGTGCCCCTGGTGGATGGGGGGTGGGGGTGGTGGGAGACATGGGTTGGACATGGGTGGGGGCCTGCTGGCAGGTTCCCCACAGTGCTGGGGGTGGGGGTGGTGGGAGACATGGGTGGGGGCCTGGTGGAGGGTGTCCCTGGTGGATGGGGGGTGGGGGTGGTGGGAGACATGGGTGGGGGCCTGGTGGAGGGTGTCCCTGGTGGATGGGGGGTGGGGGTGGTGGGAGACATGAGCAGGTGTGCAGGGTAGTTCCCTGTGGTGTGTGCTGCCTGCAGGGGCCGTGGAGGGTGTACAGGTAATGCCTGGGAGCACACAGCCAATTCGCGTGTGGAACTTCCCGCGCACCCCTGAAATCCACGTACCCGGCCATATCGCGTGTGGAACTTCCCGCGCACCCATGAAATCCACGTACCCTGACTAATCGCGTGTGGAACTTCCCGCGCACCCCTGAAATCCACGTACCCGGCCATATCGCGTGTGGAACTTCCCGCGCACCCCTGAAATCCACGTACCCGGCCATATCGCGTGTGGAACTTCCCGCGCACCCCTGCAATCCACGTACCCTGCGATATCGCGTGTGGAACTTCCCGCGCACCCCTGAAATCCACGTACCCGGCCATATCGCGTGTGGAACTTCCCGCGCACCCCTGAAATCCACGTACCCGGCCATATCGCGTGTGCAACTTCCCGCGCACCCCTGCAATCCACGTACCCTGACTAATCGCGTATGGAACTTCCCGCGCACCCCTGGAATCCACGTACCCGGCCATATCGCGTGTGCAACTTCCCGCGCACCCCTGCAATCCACGTACCCTGACTAATCGCGTGTGGAACTTCCCGCGCACCCCTGAAATCCACGTACCCGGCCATATCGCGTGTGCAACTTCCCGCGCACCCCTGCAATCCACGTACCCTGACTAATCGCGTGTGGAACTTCCCGCGCACCCCTGAAATCCACGTACCCGGCCATATCGCGTGTGCAACTTCCCGCGCACCCCTGCAATCCACGTACCCTGACTAATCGCGTGTGGAACTTCCCGCGCACCCCTGAAATCCACGTACCCGGCCATATCGCGTGTGGAACTTCCCGCGCACCCCTGCAATCCATGTACCCTGCCATATCGCGTGTGCAACTTCCCGCGCACCCCTGCAATCCACGTACCCTGACTAATCGCCTGTGGAACTTCCCGCGCACCCCTGCAATCCATGTACCCGGCCATATCGCGTGTGGAACTTCCCGCGCACCCCTGCAATCCATGTACCCTGCCATATCGCGTGTGGAAATTCCCGCGCACCCCTGAAATCCACGTACCCGGCCATATCGCGTGTGGAACTTCCCGCGCACCCCTGAAATCCACGTACCCGGCCATATCGCGTGTGCAACTTCCCGCGCACCCCTGCAATCCACGTACCCTGACTAATCGCGTGTGGAACTTCCCGCGCACCCCTGGAATCCACGTACCCGGCCATATCGCGTGTGCAACTTCCCGCGCACCCCTGCAATCCACGTACCCTGACTAATCGCGTGTGGAACTTCCCGCGCACCCCTGAAATCCACGTACCCGGCCATATCGCGTGTGCAACTTCCCGCGCACCCCTGCAATCCACGTACCCTGACTAATCGCGTGTGGAACTTCCCGCGCACCCCTGAAATCCACGTACCCGGCCATATCGCGTGTGCAACTTCCCGCGCACCCCTGCAATCCACGTACCCTGACTAATCGCGTGTGGAACTTCCCGCGCACCCCTGAAATCCACGTACCCGGCCATATCGCGTGTGGAACTTCCCGCGCACCCCTGCAATCCATGTACCCTGCCATATCGCGTGTGCAACTTCCCGCGCACCCCTGCAATCCACGTACCCTGACTAATCGCGTGTGGAACTTCCCGCGCACCCCTGCAATCCATGTACCCGGCCATATCGCGTGTGGAACTTCCCGCGCACCCCTGCAATCCATGTACCCTGCCATATCGCGTGTGGAAATTCCCGCGCACCCCTGAAATCCACGTACCCGGCCATATTGCGTGTGGAACTTCCCGCGCACCCCTGAAATCCACGTACCCGGCCATATCGCGTGTGGAACTTCCCGCGCACCCCTGAAATCCACGTACCCGGCCATATCGCGTGTGGAACTTCCCGCGCACCCCTGGAATCCACGTACCCGGCCATATCGCGTGTGCAACTTCCCGCGCACCCCTGCAATCCACGTACCCTGACTAATCGCGTGTGGAACTTCCCGCGCACCCCTGGAATCCACGTACCCGGCCATATCGCGTGTGGAACTTCCCGCGCACCCCTGCAATCCACGTACCCTGACTAATCGCGTGTGGAACTTCCCGCGCACCCCTGAAATCCACGTACCCGGCCATATCGCGTGTGCAACTTCCCGCGCACCCCTGCAATCCACATACCCTGACTAATCGCGTGTGGAACTTCCCGCGCACCCCTGAAATCCACGTACCCGGCCATATCGCGTGTGGAACTTCCCGCGCACCCCTGCAATCCACGTACCCTGACTAATCGCGTGTGGAACTTCCCGCGCACCCCTGAAATCCACGTACCCGGCCATATCGCGTGTGCAACTTCCCGCGCACCCCGGTATACACGCACACGTTTATTTTTTCTCTCAGCGCGTGTCTGTGTTTGTGGGTACCCCTTTGTACGTCATTTGTCCTGGAGGGCCACAGTATTGGACATTGATCATGTCTGTATATAGGTGCTATTTGTTGGCGCACCTTTTAGCGCACATTTCTTGCAGGCGCAGAGACGCTACCGCCTGCTTTCTTGTGGCGGTCGTGTTTGTGCCTGTTTGTGCCTGTGCGCTGCTTTGAGCGTGCGCTTTTTTGCCCTATTCTATTCCATGAATACGTGTTGTATGCGAGCGTGTGGGCGTACCGCGCACTTGCCTCCTAAACTTTCCCCGTGCCGCCCACATTCTTCCCCATTCCGAGTGTTGTGCCCCATTTTATTCCCCATTCCGAGTGTCCCGCCCTGTGTTCCGCCTACTTTAGAGCTGTGCGCTGCGCTCGGAGTGATAGCGCAGTGGCCGTGGCGCACGACGTTGGTTGACCTGTGCGCCGGCCTGCGCCGCGCGCTTTTTCAACGCACGTCCTCTGCTTTTCTTGCGCACAGACTTCCATGAATCGACGTGCGCTGGTTTCCCTGCGCTTTTCGCTAATTTTCGGCGCAGCGCACGTATTGGCCCCTCTGCGCAGGGATTTTCGGCGCACATTTATTCCATGAATCGGCCTGTTAGTTTTCACATGAAAATGTCATACACATTCATTTAGTGTTCATTACTGAATGTTATCAGATGCATTTGAACATGGATATTACGTGTGGGGCATCTATTTGAATGTGTTATATAGGGTCAATGCCTTCTTATTCAACACAAGTGTTACTGGATGGTTTGAGCAGTGCACTAATTATAAAAATATAATGTGACATTGGTAAACCTCTCCTGTGTGGACAATGGAGAGATTCCACCTACTTCAGGTGTTGTTGCTTGCTCTCTTTACTGTTGCACAGTGTCAGGTACATGCCTTTCCCTACCACACTCCTACCACAGCCGCTGCTGAACGGGTCTTGGACACTCCCCTGGGGTGGTGGGACAGCTCAGACTGAGCGGGTCTTGGACACTCACCTGGGGGTTGTGGGAGGGCTTTGGAGGTTGGGATGATAAAAATCATGTCACTTACAATGTCCAAAGCCCTCCACCACAGGTGAAGAAGGAGCCGTCCAAGACAGAAGGAACAATTTATCCCTAACCACTTTCCAGGGAACATTGGGAGTGGCAAGTGCTGTGGACCAGGGCCGAACATTCAGCAACAGATTTTCTGTTTAGGATAGCAGACCCTGAACTGGTGAATGCTGTCCTCAAGTCTTTTGTGAAAGCCTCAAAGTAACCGGAGGGCCAGACCAGCAGATTCTCCCTGTTGTACTTCACTAAACTGGTCGCTCTGTGGATGCCTCAGTCTTGATTAGAGGTAGAGGTAATGACAATCATTTCAGCTTTTTTATTAATGAGGTTTTGCAGTTTTAGTGTGTTGTGCATATTGACTATACTAATAGCAATGTTTCTTTATTACATATTTCCCATAAGTAAAAGATTTAGTTTTTACATGAGAATGTAATACACATTCATTTAGTGTTCATTACTGAATGTTATCAGATGCATTTGAACATGGATATTACGTGTGGGGCATCTATTTGAATGTGTTATATACGGTCAATGGCTTTTTATTCACACCAAGTGTTACTGGATGTTGTGAGCAGTGCACTCATTATAAAAATATAATGTGACCAGTGCTGTGGACTAGCACAGAACATTCTGCAACAGATTTTCTGTTCCAGAATAGCAGACCCTGAACTGGCGAATCCTGTCCTCGAGTCCTTTGTGAAGGCCTCACAGTAGCCGGAAGACCAGACCAGCTGATGCTCACTGTTGTACTTCTCCAGTCTGGTTGCTCTGTTTTCCGTGCATCCTGTACAATAGGTAAAGCACTGGTGCTGGTGTCTGCGTTCCTCCAACCAGCCAAACTAGCTGAACAATGTATCCTGCCCTAGCAAAGCATTTCTCTTGCTAATCTCGAAGCAGTGGTGTGTCACGAATGATGACATTTGGCATATGGTCAGAACAATGTACATAAGGTCTGGAAACCTCAACCGTTTCAAAATCAGTCTGTGAAGACAACAGTCACTCCTTTACAGCTGAGCATAGTTCTTGCTTTCTGCAGTCTTGCACGGATGAGGATGCTAGCAATACTGTGTCTCAATCAGTCTTAAGACTGCCATTGTGTCCTTGGGCAAATAGCAGAAGTGGGTGCCTAGTCTCTACACAAAATCACGCATTGTACACTTGGATCTGTGATGATGCATTGTTAAGGTGATGGGTGACTTTGGGCCTCATTACGACTCAGGCGGTAAGGGTTTTACGACGGCGTAAACAGCGCCGACCCTTACCGCCTGAGTACGAGGTCCCTTAGCGCCATGGCGGATTTAACACCTGCTTTTAGCAGGTGTTAAAATCCATGGCGCTAAGGGACCATGGAGTTAATTACGCCACCGTAATTTACGGTGGCGTAATTAACGCCTTCCCCACTCCCATTATGCCCTATGGGGCAAAAATGGGAATGGGGAAGGGTAAATGGGGATTGGGGACTTACCGCCCCCGCCAACCTCGGAATGGGGCGGTAAGTCCGCCAACCACCATGGCGTAAACGTAGTTTACGCCATGGTGGTAAAGTCACGGCCCAGGCGGTAACTTACCGCCTGGGTCGTAATGAGGCCCTTTATGTACTATGGCCCAGGAAGTTTAACACCATTCATCACACATGCGCCACCTCCTCATTCTTTCACATTAAACTCTTCATCCGATTCCGGTTTTTGTATTGACTACTGCCATTACGGATGGAAGGTGTCCTTTCCCAATCCTGCCTATTCATTTATGTATGCATGGAGTTTTACATGATTCTACATGAAAATAATACAATGCTTGAGAGAGCACCAAATAGAACACGAAAGCCGAATATCCTTAATTATTTCCATTAAGCAGGTATGTGAATGTACTACAAATAAAATAAAGTTCACCCACCCAAAGGATCTGTTAGCACCAAAACCTGAATTGCTCGAGCTTCAAAAAGGCTTCGCCCCTCCCTGCTGCCTCATGATTCCATTGGGCAACACTTAAAGACTGTGCACAATCTCTCCATCTCTTTGCAACTGAATGAGGAAAGCACTGGCCACCCGTGCGGTATTACTCTATTCTTCGAGGTATTTTTAGCCTTTGCAATATAGACACACTGTAATACATCTCTGCCAGCATATCCAAGGCGTTGATTGAATTCCTCTCCGTATAATGCTCCCATTTATCCTTGTTGTTGTGCTTGTTTCACCAAGACAGATCTAGCTGGCCAAGTTTTAGAAATGTGTGCAGTAGGCTTTATCACATCTTCATAATCCCATTGTTGGATAATGTTTCCTTATGCCATCCATATGTTTAGATGGCCTAATGCCAATGCTTGCATTAAGAAATAATCACTTCATTCACGTTGCCAGCATATCGCTTAAGAAAATAAAATGCAGCCATGATTTTTTAAGGGTATTTCGCTGTGGAGGGCAAGGGGGTTTTGATTAGGAAGATTGTATTCACGTGCTGTGAATTAATAAGCAAAATAAACTTGCCGGACCACACCCAAAAGAAACTGAATGGCGGAATTACATTACATCAACCAAATGTAAAACACATGCATTTCTTTACTAATCTATATTATTTGCAGTTTGTATATTATCTATGCTTATACTCAAGCTATTGCCTTGTAACTTCAACACTTATCTTCTCAAGGTACTCCAAAAATACCAGCAACATTTAAATGCCCGTACGTGCTTTAATGCCTCGGGGTCTGCAGTGCAACTGCACATTTTGTTAACATAAATATAACATGTCATTATTACACGGTGACATTTATGAATGTAACATATCATTACATGCTGGCATTCATTTTCCCTGCATGCTTGGTTAGGTCTTGATTCACAACGATTTGCATTGAAACAAATAAGAAGAGATGCCTGTGAGCGTCTCTGGTTTGCACGTTTCCCTAAAACTGAACTAAAGCAAGCATTGTAAATGCCAAACAGTTTGCTTTTGTGCAGGCATGGAAAAGGCATTTGCCAGGCACTGCCATAGTCGTATTAAACAGCCATTTTTGGTGGCAGCTGCAAAATGGTGCAACTACCGGAGTATATATTAGCAGTGCCTGGCTACTACTTAAGACAAAATTGGTGTCTTTTACAAATGCGTGTTTCTAACAGGACTTCATTGTAGGACACACATAAGTGACTAAAGGCAGACCTGGCTAAGACATTTGTATTACACCAGTAGGGCCTTTAAATCTACAACTTAGTCATTAACTTTAAGAAGACTGTTTAAAAATGAAAATAAAAACACTGCCACACACTTCGATCTCAATGTTTGATTTTAAGACTTGATAACCCTAGCTTAAAATGATCCTAGGAGGATGCTTTGTGGGCTGGTAGAGGCATAAAGTGGGTGGTAATAGCCATAGGGATTAACATTGCCATGTGCAGCCAATGGCGGTGTAAATAATCATACAACACCTACACGCTTTGAATCCCTCCTCATGTGCCATTTCGCCCTTTCTGTATCTAATGCAATAGTCTCAGCTTATATGTGGCACTAGAGTACCCCCTAATAGCCACAACCCGAAAGGCTAAAGCTGGAGTAGGTCTGGTGATGCCTGATGAATCTTTGAGATGCTCCCCTGAAAATACAGTACACGAGATATACTCAAGGGCTTCCCAGCAATGTTCCAGTCACAACAGATGTGCTGCAGTTTTAGGCTTGGGTCAGGTAACAAGTGCAAATGGGTGAATCTCACAGACAACTCTTCATTTTCCCCAGTGCACACATTTGTGAATCAGGCCCATGGAGCTTTATATAGTGTGAATATAGTTGGATAGCAGCAGACGTCTGTGTTTAGAGGGTAAAACAGGCTTACAATTGGGTGGGGGTGGGGCATGGGAAGGGAGACTCGACATGGCAAAATATCCCATCGTGTTCCTTTTGACTTTTTATAACTAGGCATCCGTCTTTCAATATACTATAGTCGAAAATAAAATGGATAGGAAAATAAAGTGTTAACTGTGAGTAAACTGCTCTGTGAAAAAGGTATTGACACTTAAAAGGTTTCCTTCACCAATGTTTGCAAGGGAATTCTGTGACTAGCCAATCGCAGACACATCAAGACCCCATGCATTTCAGCACCATTGGATGTGGTGTTAGAACGTTTTGAAACGGGGTGAATACTGAATACTGAGTATGTTCAGTGGGGAATTAGATGTGTTGAGGGAAGGGCAAAGGAGCAGAGTAAGGAATTAAGTGTTCCACCCTAGGCATACTTATAACATACTGCTTAACCCATTAGTGGTATGACCTAGCCTTGTGATTGTTTTCCTCAATCTAGCTAAAGAATACCTAATTGAATTCCAACTCCTATCAAAGGTTTCCTGGGGCTACTTTATCAACTGTCTGTCCATCGCTTCCTTATGGTATTTGTCCTTGATGCAGCTATTTCTAAATGTTAGTTGATTCTAGAAAAGTAAGTGTATTAAAAATCAAGCGATGCATAAGAAAAACAGAAATGAAAGCAAGCTACATCTGTATGCCATAGTAGAATCTTCTTGCAAGGGTTGGTTGCATGTTCACAGTAATTATGTTTTATCAAGCATTCTTTTCAATCAAGGACACCTTAGGGTATGTTATGACACGTATGTTGTTGATATAAACATGAGTTTTTTAAAGATGTATTTTGCTTTTTTCCCCAGAGTTGCATAACTGAGTTCCACATTCACGTATGTGCCGTACCTAAAACCCTTGTGTCTACATTGCTTTAAAAGAAAACACAATATAATGTAATGTAGCATGCTTCTATACACCTCCTTAGTTTTCAATATGCATTCAATGAATAGTTGGCACCAGGAAATGTTCTACTGGACAGACAGATTATCAACCACCAACATAAGTATATTAACCCTTTTAGTGACCCTGTCCCGCCCAGAGACTCTGGGTACAACAGCCACAAGTAAAGGGTTATCTATTGAATCCTAGGTCTTGGGGTATTTGCAGCCCGCCTCCACTTTGCAACCTGCAATTATGGCTAAGTGAAACATCGGACCATATTTTAAGAAGTACTTAAATAGTTAATATGCCAACTTGGGCTTTCTACACAAGAAGAGACATACTCAGGTTCCTCTTATTAGCCAAATGGACATTGATGGAAAGGAGCATTCTATTATCTTTGACTGGAACGTAACTTCCAACACTAAAATATGTGAGACACACAAAGCCAAATGGCTTAAATACCACCACGTAAGTCATAGATTTAGATGAACATTTCTAAACATCAAGCTGATAAGAATCAACCTCAATGGGAAATGATCAGGCCACCTCTTCATTACATTAGTCTTGTACTGAAATATTTGTCATAGTGAAAGTCATAACATGGGGGCTATCATTCGCTCTGGCCTATAACTCAGCCTGACAGGCCATTACCACACGTTCCAGCCATTGGAACGGGTGCTTACTGCCATTAGCACCCATACCAGGGGCTGGGACAGGGCTAGTTGAAAGTATGTTTGTTCCGTGAATAGGGCACCTTGCATTGTCCCATTCATGGAAGAAAAGGCTGTTCAAAGATGGTCTGTACGTAGCCCCTCTTTGGTATCCCTACAAAATGTCCCCACCAAAAATATTGCTGTACATATGGCCGTTTGTCTGGGCAGAGGTGATATTTTTGAAGGGGGATAATTTGTCGGAGTGGGGCTTGCGGGGGTGTCCCCCACACATTTTATAATAATGCAGGGGTTGCAGGGGTGTCCCCCGCAGTGTCCATGGCTCAATATCACCACAAAAATATGGCAATATTTTTGTATTGCAATATTTTTGCAGGGATATTAACACATGAAACCCTCTTTCCTTTCCATGGGAGCCATCGGGAGCAGACAGGAAGGAGTGGCTGATACCTGCTCCTGATGGCTGCTGTCCAAATGAGATAAGTGAGGTGTGGGTATGCAGGCTGAGATCATTGGTTTCAGCCCGTGTTCATGGCTTCCTTATTGGCTGGCTCGCCCCATCAGGTTGCAAAGGAAAATGGACAAATCGTGTTTGTCCAACATGTTTATGTTAAGCTCTGGAAACACATTAGTCAGCTACAAAAGAGAGAGTGTTCAATAAAGTTAGATGTCATGACCATAAAATATAATTCTTTAAAGTTATAAAGAACAGATGTTTTGCCTTAAAGCTTCTGCCAGGGCTCTGCTGCTGGGGGAGAATCTTTGATAAATTGCAGCCAGGGAGTTCTTCTGCCTGTTCATGTTCCTGGGCATGTATCATTCAACTGCAGCATATAGTTGGTGGGGTATTTCAAATATGTATCACTGTAGCATAAATAGGTATGGCACTTATCTCTTACTTTCATTTCTTTTGAAGTATATCTACCGGACCACACCATGAAGTGTCAAACTTAGCAACACACATCAATGATATGATATGATATATGATATGATATGATATGGCATTCATAACGCTCCTGTACACAAGTGTTTCAAGGTGCGATGAGGCAAGGGAGGGGGAACAGAGGGAAGACAGAGAACAATCTTACTAGGCCAGATGACATTCAGATCGCGCAAGTGCAAGGTAGGGGGGGTGTGTGGGGAGGTAGGAAAAAGTGCAATACATGGGATAATAAAATAACAAGATAAATAAAAGAGTGGCCAGCTGGTGGAAAGTGCAGGGAGAGTGCAGTAATAAGTGCTGGTGGGGGGACTGTAGGGATACAGTAAATAGTCCCCATGTGCAGCGGTTGCCAGGGAGGCAGTGCAGGCGTGCAACTGGCAGGGCTAAAGGCCAAGGTCAGATGGGTGGCCAGGTAACCAGTGCAGTATCAGTATCAGATGGTTCTTGAAGATCATTTTAAACTGCATGCATTCTGACAAAGTCGTTATGAAGGGTAACTGCCTTCCTTTTCAGGGATTTTGCCTGACTTATCTAAAAGTGTTTGGCTAACTTTGAAAATGTGAAAATAAACAACTTCAGCCTTGGTCGTTGTTCCAGGGGAATATTTGTTTGAATGTTGGTTGTTTTTTTGGAAATGTATTTTCTGATGGTTGTGTATTGATGATCCATGCTATATTTATGTGCTAATAACAACACACACATGTCCAATGTCTTTTATAACGGGATGTTCCTATACAGAACTGCTTTTATAAATCAGGCTCAATGCACCCTAAATTCCCATTATATCCAACCACAATTTAGTGGAATTGTATTTTGAACCATATGAAAATAATTGTATCTGGATTTATTGGATCCAATTTGAGGACGTTGATGTATTCTGAGTGCAATTTATTAGGTTGCATGTGATATAAGTCCCCAGTGACTATTGTTGTATTTACAATTCTATGAAGAAAGGCATGGACATCTTAATGCAAATCCACTTTTAAGATAAGTTGATGCACTTTGATACCTACAGCTTTTTCGTAAAAGGGCTAAACATATTTAATTATGTCAAGGTTTGAGACTAATTACAACTCTTCCTCTGGCCCCGATTTATTGAAACCAAATTAGGATCTTATGTTAATAAGTTCAACAGCAGTAAAGTCCAGTTATACTTATCAGATTCTGGGTTCACCATTCAGTGACATTCAAAGCCAAAGGTGGAGAAAGTTTCAGCCATTCCGATCATCATATATAGACTCAATAGCGCTATTCAAGATTTCAAGAGAACGTGAAGAGCTTGATGGTCATTGCATTCACTCTTAAGAGGCAAATGGAAAAGAAAAAAAAATCAATAGGTACACTATGAGGCCCCACCAGAAAATCTGTGCCTCTTTGGCCTTATGAGACATGTCATCCTATGAAAAATGCTACTAATCATACATATATGAGAGTAATATGTAAAATGATATACAGATGATGAACAGTTTACAGAAAATGCAGAAACTTGAAGAGGCCACAAGGGGTAAGGATTGAGGCAAGCTCCTTTATTAGAGCCTGCAGAGTGCAGCATCTGTTTTTAGTCCACTGGGCAATCTCCAACCTCACTGGCTTCCAAACAAAACAATCCCAGAACCCCGGTGCATTCTGAAGACAACATATCTTACCCTCTTAAAGAAAAAAAAATAATCTAAAAGAACAATATTCAAAAAAACTAAGCAGAGCAAAACACAGCAATGATACATGTCATGTGAGCATGCCAAAAACATAAATTGGAAAATGAAAAAAAAAAGACATCATTGAAAGAAATCTTTCAGATGACTAGGAACCCTCCTTTCTCTGCAACTCACTCTAATGCCGGCAGGAGCCCCATCAGGAACACATTTATCTAAGACATTGCATTTGACTTTGTCATTATCTTTGATACGCTCATGAATGTACTTGACATTGACATTTCCTTTGGCACTATCATTAGGCCTTGCAGCACCATTTCCACCACCATCACTACCCCTCATCACCTCTTTGTAGGGGGCCAACCTACCATCAGACCACACCTCTCCACCTTTCACAGTCACAACGTCCTCTCTCACAGCAGTGATGATTTTCCTAGGTCCCAAAAATGCACTATGAAGACACTTGAGTCCCAAGCAGGGATTCCTTATCCAAACCAAATCTCTAACAGACCACACGCGATCCTTCACCCCATGACCAGCTACAAATACCCTTCTGTAATGATCCAGACCTTTCTCTAGTACCCTCATAAACTTGGCACGGTCCACCCAAACTGGAATCACCACTCCCAACCAACTGAGTCACAATTTCGTCCCTGGCTCACGACACTTTAAAAAAATAAAAGGAGATATTTTTGTGCAGTAGCCCCAAACCATCTGTCTCAGCACTGCCTGCCATGGAAAGGCAAGTCTCAAAGCCAACTGGATTCCACCTTTGATAAACCTATTCACCCGGTGTACTAGACTATTTGCCCTGGGGTGATACAGATCTGTGCGCGCATGCGACATAGAATACTCATTCAAAAATATATTCATTATCTGAGAGGAGAATTGTACTCTGTTATCTGCTACCAAACTACCAGGAAACTCCTCTCTAAAAAACACATCCTGTAGGCACCTGATTAGTTCAATCATCGTGGCCTCACTTGCAACTACCCACTCCACCCATTTGGAGTGATAAGCCACCATGATGAACACAAATTTGAAATCATCTCCTAAACCTTGAATCAGACCCATTACATCCACAGCCACATCCTGCCAAGGCTGAGAAGGTATTTTCACAGGAAGCAAAGGAGTTTCACGTACCACTTTACTCTTGTCGCTTATAGCACACTCTACACAATTGCCCACCTGATGCTTCACTGAACGATCCATTGCCCACCTCCAATTGCTCTGGTGCAATCTCATTTTTGTCCCATTCAAGCATAAATTACCTTGGTGAGCCAACTCTACACATTTTCGATACTCCCTACCGCCAACTCGTCAGCATGATCATATTGCTCCCACTCAAATGAAGTAACTGGAAGCCTCAAGAGATACTCTGCTATGGAGTTCCTTTTACCAGGTAGGTAACAAATACAAAAGTCATACCCCTGAAGACCAGCAACCACTTTGAAATTCTAGGGGAACACTTGCTCCACCCTACACTAACCATCATCTGCACCAACAGCTTTAAATTTGATCTCGCCACAAAACGTTGTCCCCAGAGAAAACATTGAACATGTAATATTGCCCAATACACTGCTAACACTTCTCTCTCAACAACAGATTGGTTCCCTTCCGCACCTCTCAAAGACAGAGAGGCAAATGCCATTACAAGCTCCTCCCCCTTTCTGTCACTCTGAGTTCAAGAACCCCCTAGGTCAAAGATACTGGCACCTACAGTGAGAAACGTTTTACTGTTAGACGAAAAATATTTCCATAGTGAGGGGGCACTAACAATGCTCTATTTAATTTTCTTAAAGGCAACCTCACACTCCTCAGACCATGTGTACCTCTCACCCTTTTTAAGTAACAACCTGAGCGGTGTTGACAGAATTGCAAAATGTTCCACAAACATATGATAATACTCTGTTAAACCCAGGAAAGAGTGTAATTGCTCTTTGTCCTTAGGCTCAGGGGCCAACCTAATTGCTTCAACTAAACTGTGTTTCGGAACAATCCCATTAGCAGGAATACAATGCCACAAGTACTCCACAATTTGTACCCCAATCCTGCACTTGCTCCTTTGAACTGTGAGTCCTGCCTCCTCCAGCTTGCATTAAACCTCCCTTAATATCTATCATGTTCCCTGAGTGAGCCAGCATGTATCAACACATCATCTTGAAATATGATTATGGTTCTCACGCCCTCAAGGACCTTTTCCATAATTTTCAGAAAAACTGCAGCCGCCAAAGCCAGACCTAAGGGCATCCTGCGATATCTGAACATCCCCTGTGGTGTGATGAAAGATGTGAGTACCTGACAGTCTTGCATAAGTGGTACTTTATGGAAAGCTGCAGACAGATCAATTAACAGCAAGGGATGTCGGTCTAATAAAAAGTTTCTGTTCAGATACCTGAGATATATGCACAATATCAGACTTCTGTTTGCTTTTGTCACCAAGACCACTGGAAACAGCCACTTTGTTCCTTCAACTCTTTCAAACACACCTTTTTGCAACAGCATATCCAACTCCTCTCTCAACTATTCTCATAGATGGTGAGGAACAGGGTGTACCCTATTCACAACAAGTACAGCATTATTTTTCATCATAATGAGATATTCAAAATCCTTGAGCTTTCCTAGCTTGTCCAAAAAGACTTCTGGAAACTCACTGGCCCATTTGTCTTGAACTTCTGCAGTAGACAAAGGTTCCTTCAAATTGGCTTGTATCCAAATGCCAAGACTCGTCTGTACATCCCATCAAGTAGCGATGTCCCTTTTCTTGCTACAAACACTTCTACTGCACAGCTGCGACCCTTGTAACCAATTGGATCTTGGAGCTTTACAAACATTTCTATCTCAACCTCACCATGACCATGAGGACGGATGTCATGCTCCTTGAGATCCTGTATCCTTCCACCAATGACTTTTGTAAAGGTCTCACCAGAAACAATGGTCCAATGAGAGGCACTGTCTACTTTCATTGTCAATGGGCCTCATTACACAGACGGCGGTAACCATGGTGCTATTAGCGCCTTGGCTGCCGCCAGCATTTTACCGAGTCCGCCTTGGTGAATGGGGGAATAACCGGCCCATTCCAAGGTTGGCGGGGCGGTAATTCCCCATTCACCAAGGCCCTTCCCCATTCCCATTTGAGCCCCCATAGGGCACAATGGGAATGGGGAAGGAGCAAATAACGATACTGCTATTAGCGGTACCGTTATTTGTCCTGAAGTCCCTCAGCGGGTCCCTTCCTTAACGTGTGGTCTGGCCACACGTTAAGGACGGGACCCGCTGAGGGACCTCGTAGTATGGCGCTAAGGGATTACCGGCACCGGTGCCCTTACCGGTGCCGGTAATCCCTTAGCGCTATCCGTGTAAAGAGGCCCAATGTCTTTCCATTGATATAAAACTCATCCAACAGACCTCCCTTGCCCCCCTTGAGTGCAGTAATTTCAATCACATGTCAGAGATTGCTTGACTTGTACTCTATATGGGACAGATGTGCCACTTCTTGCTCTAGCTTAGGTGGAGCCTGCTCTACAGAATTCCAACCTCATTATTTGCAAACCCAGGTAAAATGTCCTTTACGTTTGCACTTAATGCAGCTTGCAATCCAAGCTGGGCAGAACAGACTTGAGGAAAGATGCCGAGTATTGCTGCACTTAAAGCACCTAATATCACTTCTTCATTCATTACTTTTCATGTTTTTCAAAGCACATATCTCACTCACTGCTTGCTCCACTTTCATGTCCCTCATGTAATGAACAGTTGGTTCTATGCTGTGATTCAGTTCCACTGCCTGTTCAAGTGAGGGATGATTTGCCAATCATTTTTAATGCTGTTTGTGCACCTCACCAGTTGATCTCTAATCAAAGAGTTTACCAAGTGGCTAAATTCACAGGTGTGTCTAAGGGTGCAAAGCGCAGCTATGTAATGTTCGACAGGTTCCAATGGTTCTTGACGTCTCTGGAAAAACTTATGGCACTCTAATGTTACGTACTTCCTTGTTTCATAGTGCTCTTGTAACTTCCTAATTTCTTCCGCAAAATCATCCAAGTCACCAGCACACTCAACTTCTGGCTTTGGTAAACCATCAAAAACACTGCAAGCTTCTATGCTTAAATTATGCAGAAGTAAAACCTGTTTCCTTGCAGGTGGATACTTATCTCCCTACATGGCAAAAAAATAGGTCTCAAACATCTTTTTCCATCTGTCCCACTTCACAGGGGGTAACCTGGTTCGGCCAAGAAAGGTGGAGTAGGAGGAATACCTGCAGAAGTCATAGTTTCCTCTCTGGTTTTATCTTATTTCTGGGCTGTCTATTGCATTCTGGCTCTCTTGTGCCCTTGGGTTGCCTATTGTTTCTTATTCCTGTGCCCTTCCTGTGTTCTTTATGCTGAATCGGCCACCCAGTGAACCTAAATAGTCCTTATTGTGCTCCTCACCTCCTATTGGCAAGGGCAATGCTTGATTTATCTTTACAGTGTCGGGGCCTTGGAAACGCATCCCAGTTGTTAAGAACTACACATTGCCAAGTGTGTTGTGAGGTCCTTTTCTCTGAAATTCTCAAAAAGGGACACAGCTTTGTGACTACAAAACGGACGTCTTAGAAGTCGCTCTTACGGATTCACACAACCCCCAGGCCTCAGGTCTCCACCCTGAATGGGGATGAGTGTGCTCACTGCAGGCACAAATGAAGAAAAAGGCACAACCCTTGTCCAGGTCCGTTACAATTGTCCACAATATCCGCCGACTCTTGACAGCCCTCTCCACACACTCAGGGGAATCGCAGATCCGGTAACCAGCAGCCTGCTCCCTCTTCATGGGCTCACTAACTTTCACAGATGCATCCTTATCACCATTGAAGTGGCCACATGGGGTAAGGATTGAGGCAAACTCCTTCATTAGAGCAGGCAGGGCACAGCATCTGCTGCTAGTCCACTGGGCAAACTCCAACCACACTGGCTTCCAAACAAAACAATTCCAGAACCCCAGTACATTCTCAACAAAACAAAACTCTTAGACTTGTATACATATTGCAGGTCCTGCGGTAGCGGCCCTCCAGGTTTGGTTAAGTTGCTCAGCTCATAGAAAGAGAACTTTTTGGGTGGCTTATAACTTTGCCCCCCCCTGACGAATCCTCACAAAACTTTGCAAAGAAAGTATATGCCCCCCCTTGGAATGATTCTGCAAAGTTTGATGTTGTTTCTTGAAGGGGGGGAAAAGTTATAGGGTGGGTCCCAAGATGTGTGGAAATCCTCATAGATGCAATGGAAAACAATTTTTGCTCACGTTCACTGCCGAAACCGCTGGACGGATTTTCAGCAAATTTGAGCCAGGATTGGCGACTTAGTCCCGAAAAGTGTGCTTTTGTAAATTTTGTGTAAATCCATCTTGTTTTTTTTTTTTTTTAATGGCCAAAAAGTTGGTAAAAAAATATTTGTGATATCTGGGACCGGGGCACAGACTCACTTACCGATTCTTTCCATGGACTCTCCCCCTGCATCAATCAGGGTCCAGCATGATGTCTGCAGACATCAGATGCAGCCACTGATTGAATGGTGAAAAAGCATGAGGTTCATAATATTTTTTTAAACAGTCGCCATGTTGGATCTGCGGACAGCTGCCTGTGCCTGAGGAAAAGGCAATGTGGAAAAAGGCTTCAAAACACATTTGGGTTTATTTGGTCGTTGAAAGAGCAATTGGAAAGGATGGGTGCAGTGGAATAAAGATGATATGGGCCTGTATTTCTATGTGAAAACAAGTGGTTGTTTGTGCCGAGTCTGCAGTCAATTCTTACTGTCTGCGGACATCATCTGGATGGCAGGGAGTTCTGGGTGAGTTTTGTTATTTGAAAGTGTATTGTACATACTTGTTATATGGTTTACTTCTATTGTGGTGGTTGTGTAAGTGACCAGATTCATGGGGGCATGGCCATAGGCCATACCACCAAAAATCGGGCCAATGGCAACACATTTTACAGTATTATGTGTATAGTGTTTAAAGGTAATGTAGTGGGAGTGTACCCTGTTTGAAATATAGTGGAATGATATAATAGAAGTGTATATGGCATTTATGGTTGTAGTACAATTGAGGATAGTGCTTATGGAATATGTATTTGTTTATCCTTGGTATGGTTACTTAGTTGCATACAGTAATGCAGCTGGAATCTTTGGTTCTTTTTCTGTGTACAAAACAGTATATTTTGTTAAGCAGGATAGTTTAACATAATTGATTGCATAACATTACATATACATTTACTTTTTTGGACCCTCATAAACAGTACATTCTATGTACTAAGTTTGCTACAACAGTAGTGTGTGCTACACTGTAGTTGTATTCACTTGAAATAATAATTTTTTAAGCATTTTTAAAAAAACTATTACAATCATGTGAGTGTAAGTGTGATAGTATATTCCTTTGAAATGTGTTGTAATTAAGGGAATATTTAAAGCAGTTAGATACCTGTTGAAATATTCTAACTATATTAGACCTTAAAAGAAGCTTTGCAGTAACAAGAATTGTGATGGCGTATTTGAAGTGTATTGCAATGAAAGGTACTTTTGAAGGAGTTAGACACCTTTTGGCGTATTCTAACTATCTTGACTTTTAAAAGTATTATTGTAGTACTATGAATGTAGTTACATACCTGTTGACATAACTGTTTATTGTGCTACAGTTTAGTGAGTACATTTCGGTTGAAGGAATATTAAATCCGCATTTGTTAGATTTGCAGGTGACCTATGTTTTGGAGTAACAGAGGTGTTGTTAGATTCAAACCAACCACTTATTTTTGACATATGCCATATTGTGGCTTGAAGTGGTTGTGGTGTCAGTGTTTTTGCCAAGAACAACTTGGACTTATGTAAAGCTTGAGATCTTACAGTTATTTTTGGTACCATTTGCATTGTATTCTAGAAGCATTAGTATGACATTTTGGCTATGTGAGTTTATTTGTATGCTGGTTACAATTGTCAGAATTTCAAAAAGGGCATACTATGCCATGATTTGCATTCCATAGAAGCTGGTGAAATTAAATGGAATTGATTCAAAATTTGGTAAGGATACATGTACAAATCGTTAATTATGGATGTGCTCTTTTGAAACATTGTTTCATAGAGTGCATGTATGTTTCCACGTGTATGAAATCTGGAAGATTTCATTAATAGGCATGCTTTTGGTTTCCAGTACTTGTAGTAAGTACATTAGAAATTATTGTGGAATTATTGTGGATCTTCCTGTGTGTCTATGGTACATTTTACCATTCCTGCACAGTAGTCCAATTCTTTCCTCATACCTCACACACTGTAGGTGCTGTCAGGATCATCTGTGGCATTTCTATGAAGGAGAAGCATTTGCAAAGACAACTGGTCTGAGCCATTTAAGTAAATGTTGAGAACAATTTGTGGCAGTTTGAAGTGAAGATTGATTATTAAATTTGCATAGCAATTTACTTCAGTTGTGTTGCTGAATTTAAATGGACATGAGAATTGTGTCTCTACATCCTTTGATGGGCCTACAGTTCTTTATTAAGAAGAGATAGTTATCTCTTTGTCTTTTGGTGGATCTGTAGTTGAGTTTGTACTAAACCGTTTTGTGGTTGTATTATTTGATGGAGAAGAAGTTGCTTGTTGTTTCTTTAGTGGTATTGTTGGGGGATCTGTTATACGTTCTGTTTGTATTAGTTTTCTTTTTAAAGGATGCAAGGAATGTCATCATTGACTTTGTCTGCATCAAAGTTAACTAGGTATAGACCACTGGGTGTATATAGACATGAAAATGCCACGTAACTCATACCTGTTTTAAAGACTATACTGCCAATGTCAATCAATGCGTAATCTAAGGTTAGACCTTGCCATTTGTTAATGGTGACAGCATATGCAAGAGATAGTGGAAAAGAAGGAAACATTAGGTGCAGACAATTTATTTAACTTCTACATGTTTGTCAAAGTGGATGTTTTTGTCATGTGGATATGTTTGGAAGCTAAGAACTGTACTGATTGCTACATTAACTAAAACTTGTTCTATGTGAAGGTTACATTATAAAATTACACTAATTGGTGGGCAGATGTGTGACTGTTTGAAAGCAGGCAATGAAGGGGTGTTACAAACATAACAGTAAAAAGGGTAGAAAGGCTGTGCTTTTTGTTGGTGTGCTCATGCAATTTGGGTTTTTAAATAATGAATGGCATGGAAAGGTGACTGCAGAGACCATGGAAAATTGTTTCTGTGTTTTTTTTTCTCTAGTATACAAGTGTCCATTATTTCCATTAGCATAGTAGAAAATTGAAATGTTGGAGACTCTTATTGAATCTAACTGCTTTGCTGAAACATGCATTTTTTACTTCTATTTTTAAACTGTGAAAGGTGGATACTAAAGGTACCTTTTTTTGTGTTTTTTTGATTTTATATATTTTATATATTTTTTGCATGAGAGGTCAGGAAGTAGGGTTGGGGAGGGAAATGAGGGAAGGGACACCAACCACAGATATGGAGGGGAAGGTGGACAGGGGAAGATGTTGGATGTGTGTTAAATCTAAGGTAAGGGGCAGTGTTTCTCATGCTTCTCGAGAGCACTTCAAAACTGCTCCCCCATGCAGAGTGGTGGGTTGCAGTATATAAAGAGTACTGTTGTCTTGGAAAGATATGGATCAACAGCCTCTTTTATGGCTTGCAAGGGAGCTGGTGACATTTTCAGCCCCACAGGAGTAGCCTGGGTGGTGGCATTATTGGTTGAGGAAGATGAGGTAGAGGAGACAGCATACTACTTCCTGAGAAAGGAACACCCTTTCTGAGAGCATCCCAGTGGTTTGGGTTTGTGTGGCGGCGCATGGAGGTCGTCCTGTATGAGTACTGCCCATGTTGTCAGTGACTGAGTACAATGTTGTGCTCAGTGCATTTTGCCTTGGTAGCCATAGCCTTTGGTTTACCCCAATGGTGGAAAAGCACTGCCACACCCATGATTCTCTCTGGGTGCAAGAGGTAGGCATTTCTTCTACCTCATCTTCCTGGTCCTCTTGACTGTTTTCTGCATCATTATGCTTTTTGCGTTTTCTAGGCCCTCCAGCTGGTGGTGGTGGTGGTGGTGCCGGTTGCTCCTGGGGACTAGGGATTGCAATGGCTGAATTCATTTTTGAAGAATAATAGCAGTTGTGCTAATATTCTTCCAAGCATGTGCTCTGTCCTGGAATGCAGATGGATTATCAGTAAGAATAGGTCTAGGAAGTGTGGAAGGGTATATTTTGAGCTTGAAACTTCCTAGATCTGCTGAAAATGCAGTTTCAAACTGTTCACGAAGCGTGGACCCTTTCGCAGACACGTCATCACACTTGGTCTCATGACACTTCCGGAAAGTCCACAATGACGTCAGACATTCGTGAACATCGGCAAACAAGAAACAGTTTAAAAATTGCAGAAAGTTTATAGAAGTGAAAAAAATGTTGCTAGGAAGTGGGAAATAGCACAGTTTTAAGTTCTACCTTTCTACATGAGCTGAAATTATGCTATATTCGGGATGAGTATGATATTAGGAAGCTGTAGCAAATTAGGGTGCACCAGTAAAAACCGATGAAATTCAGTGAATAAACCTTGTTAAAGGAATGTTATTGTTACAAGTAAAATCAAAACCCCCAGAAATGCATCAGTTATGATAATCTCAGCAACCATAACTGGCACCACCACTGTGCGCTGCTAAGACTAACATCCATGACATCAAAGATGACATCACAAATGTCACTGATGACAACACTGATGACATCACATATGAAATTCATTTTCATGAAAAGTTCCTATAAGGGGTTGTGTTTATAATGTTGGTAACAAAATGTCAGGGGTGATCAATAGACCTATCACAAACTTAATGTATTAAAGAATGTACTCATCGAAGCAAAATATTATATTGGAGTGTTGTTTTTAATACAGGAACCTAATCATACAAACACATAGGCAATGACTGCAGCATGCACCGTAGAAGTACAATATGTTTAATCTGGTAATTTGTGAATAGTTAAAAAATATATGCTACTTTATCAGAGTTTTGCGTAATATTAAACATGGAATAAATAGCTAACAATTCAAGACTTAGTACACACATGTGTTAGTACAAACAATATATATGAATACCCACAATGCATACAAATCGGAGGCACATAACAAGGACACTAAAGTAAGGAAGACAGAAGAAACAACTTCATCTGAAAATGTCAATAACATTAAAGTTCATTGTTATGTATACAAATGAATTGTGTGTTTGAAGAGTGCTTATTGCCCCGTGTATGTGCACCATGAGCTGAAATCACACCATAAGGAAAGTACTTTAAGAACATATGACAAGGTTTACGTTAAGACATAGAACAGCATTTGAATTTTCATATTCTGACTGTCACTGAACAAAAACACCTGGCCTAAATATGTCAGTGGCCTAGATATGTGATAGTTATGGAGATGTATCATTGTTATGCTTCATCCCCTCTCCTAGTGAGACCCCCAGCACTTTTTACTGGACTTCTGGACCTTTTTATTTCAATCCTGAATGAGAGGTTCCTATCCCCACTCATTGTTCTTGTGGGATCTGTCCTTTGGGAACTCTATTCTGTGTATTCTACCTGTACTATGGAGTCGGTCTGTTTCATAACATTTAAAGGCATCAGTATTTTTCTATTGCAGCACATTATGGGCAGTGTTGCTGGGGACCCTTAGAGTCCTACTTTAAGATTATTTTTCTATATCCTCAAGTAACTGGCTTTCTTAAGAATAGAGAGATACTTAGTATCCCTCCCAAAACTATATAGCCTGAGGGATTAGAACAAACCAGCTTAGGTGGAGTGCCGAAGGGATACCTAGTATCCCCCTTCTCTCTTCTTGTGTGACTTTTAAGTCACATAGACAATATCCTAGTTATGGCTGGTGACAATGGACATGTTCTACCAACCACTGTGTGATTCTGTACCGCAGGCTATGTCCATAGTCTCAGTAGTGCACAATAGGGGCACCCAAGTACCAAATTGGGGCCTCCCTTCTTTTTTCGCCATTCATTATGTGGTTGTTCTTTTTTAGCCCTTCTTCTACAATTCTGGGAGTGGGAGGTCAGTGTTTTGCCTTTGGTGGGAACCCCTTGGTGCTCCTGAGTGTCTAGGCAGGCAGGAAGGGGGGAGGAGTTCTCCACACGCCTGTCTTTTGTCTGCCAGAGTGCCTGAATAGGACCAGCTCCCACAGTGGGTCTGGTTGTCCTGATTGGACAGCCAAATGCCCCTTTCTGTAAAATGCAGAGAGATATTGCAGAGGTGTGTGTGCTGGAACTGTATAAAAGGTGAGGCTTCTGGAGTGAAAAGCAAGTCAACCACTGGGAACTGAAGTAACAAAGAAGAAGACGACCAGAGACACCTGCATCGAAAAAGATGCATCGAAATGACAATGCATCAAAAAAGATGCATCGAAAATAAAAGCATTGAAATTCAATTTTTTTACATTAAAAGTACATATACATTGAAACTTTTCCATCAAATGGATATGTACTTTTAAATGTGAAAGATAGCATTTCGATGTTACCTGGAGCTGTCCAGTGCTGACATTTCAGCACTGCCCAGCTCCTTGTAATGTTATAATGTTTTTTTGTATATTGGGGGGGTCCCCCCTCATCTCCCCCGACCCCCTCTCCCCCTTTAACCCTAACCCTAATCTAACCCTTAATCTAACCCTTAATCTAACCCTAAATCGAGCCCTAGCCCCAACCCTGACCCCTAACCCTGATCCTAACCCTAATCTAACCCTTAATCTAACCCTAGCCCCAACACTAACCCTAACTCCAACCATAACCCCTAACTCTAACCCTAACCCTAACCCTATCCATCGAAAGTAACCATCAAAAATCATTCAATGAATATGCTTTACAATGGAAAGGCAATTCAATTAATAATTTTCGATAGAAAGGAATTCGATGGAAAGGTGTTAGATGGAAAGACCAGATACCTAAGTGAACATATATCTTAAAGTGAAATATACAAATGTAGTCCAATAGACCTATTCCTTAGACAAAGGTGTGCAATACAAAATAGAATTTTACTTTTTTTAAAAAGTACTCAACACCAGAAAAAAAAATCTGAGAGAGGGAAATCTTCCAATAAATAAATATGCTGGCAACGTATAAAAGGTGTTTACCTTTTAAACCCAGCAATCTGTTGTGAAATATTCCATGGAAAACAAAATCCCAATACAACACAATTGCTTGTGGTCTTGTGGGTAAGCGTCTGAACTGGGAACATGACAACCTGAGTAAAATCCTTCTATTCAAACACTTGAGCAAGCTTGCCAACATAAAAAAAAAAAAAAATGGGGTTGCATTCACCCTCTGAAGAAAAGTTACGCTGTCTATGCACATTTGTCCTTTAATGGTGCCCTGAAAAGCAGCCAGAATCAGAGGAAAATAACTGCACCAGTGTTCCGGATTGCAAACTCTCTTGCCACATCATGGGCAAACACTGACTTGCTTACCCTCTCATCATTTCCCATCCTCAGCCCCACGTCTGGCTTTCAACAATACTCTTTTTTATAAAGCTAACTTGAAAAGTACACATACCATAGTGTCACTCAAATATATAAATAATTATAGAACTATGTTAGACAAAAAGTGTAAAATTGTTGCATTATTCCCCCCAACTTGTCTGTGAAAGTACAAATACCAGAATGCAATTCAGCAAAAGGACTGACAGTCACATGGTTTACATTAAAAAAAAATGATTTGGATGCCCATTTGGTAGCTATCCATGCAGTAACCAGGACTGACCCTGCTTAGCTTCAAAACAAGGCAAGGGCCATCCCTTTTCTTTATGTGGTCTTGTTTCTTTGTCTCTTTTATCGGGCAATATGGACTGAGGAGGCTGGCTCTTTGCTGGCTTTGAAGCTAAACAGGGTCTGTCCTGGTTAGCTTCCATGTGTTAATATCCCTGCAAAAATATTGCCATAGAAAAATATTGCCATATTTTTGCAGTGATATTAAGCCATGTAACCTGCGGGGGACACCGCTGCAACCCCCATATTTTTTAAAAGGGAGCGGGGGACACCCCTGCAACTCCTGGTCCCATTTACCCCATATATTATCCCCACCAATAATATTGCCTATGGCCTTACCCCACAACCATATATATATATATATGGTGATATTATTGGTGGGGATAATATTACCTGATACCTCTAGTTACTGCATGGAGGGGAGACATGGATGGCAATCGTGTCACAGCCATGGCCAGTGATTTTTCTCTGCCGATGTATCTATAGCTGTAAAAATATCTTTCCCAAAAAAAAAAACTGTAATCGCGGGTACTGAACTACACAAACCCTCAGCTATCTGTAGTCCTTTATAGCTGTGAATATCAGAAAAATTGCCAAAGAAAATGCTTTCCTGCCCTTCAGGCCTTCATCAAGAGCCCCCCTCATCTTTGTCAGATCTTCCCACTCCCCAGATGGCCTCCTCACCTCCCCTGCCCTCTCCCTTTCCCCACACAACACGTGCTGTTTCTGTGACGCAGTTTGCTTTGAGATGCTGGTTATTCGAGGCTATAGGCGAGGATACGGAAAGCTTTGTGTTGCAAATTCAATCCCTAGACCTCCTCCAACTACCAAATTTCACTTAGTGCCCTTTAGCCACCCACCCATCACCTCTAGCCTGATAGCATTTGCATGCTCTTGACCTGAAAGTAGCTTTTTTCCAGCATTTCTTTTTCCCATATCCTCTGCTATAGCCACGGTTATCTCTTGCATCGAGAGAAAAAAAAGATGGTGACTGTTTCATTTCTAAAAACACCCAATTTGGAGTAAATCCCGGAGTTATAGCTATTTATTTTTGAGAAGGGGCACTCCTTTTTCCGTCAAAAATTTAAAAATCTAGTGCACGGAATAACCCCACATGGATCTCAAGTTACCGCTTCATGTGCAAGTTGTTTTGGACCTCGTCCAAATCCCATTATTGATTCAGGCTGTGCGCTTTGATCAAAATTGACCTTGTTTGTCTATGGGAAAATGAATGGGACGTAGGCCGCATTTTTTAGCAAAAAAATGTGTTTTCTTCTTAATAATATATTACATTTTTTAACAATTATTTACAAAACATTGCAGTCTGTGGGGGAGGCAGCTATGAGTCCTTAATCACTTTCAAAATTTTGGTTGAATCTGTTACTCAAATCAAAAGTTATTAACAATAGAATTGTTGAGGGATTCCGACGGGAGTCCGGCTCACCATTACTATAGGGCGGTAGCCACCCTATAATATATAAGTAGAGGGATAAACAGATACTAGCTAATCAGTTATTTGCAGTTTAAGCTCAGAAGTTAACTCAACATTGCATTGGGAATGGTCAAGCTAACTTTCTTTTGGAGAACATTAAAGGAGTTTAGTAATTTGTCATAAGAATTAGATTTGTTCACTATATCAATAAAACGTTATACGGACATTGCAGCAACATGCTTGCATGAAGATGAACCAACACTTTGTAGTTTGTGTTCCTTGGAATATTTCACAAAATGTAATAGATTGGCAGATTTTTACAAAATATCGAGGGCTTTTAAGTCCTGAGAAGCCTACTGTATGGGAATTCATTCAAAACAACCTCAAATAATGTCTTGAAATTAGAGAGAATTAGGAAAGTTAGAGAAAGAGAGTGTGTGTGTGTGTGTGAGAGAGAGAGAGAGTGAGATATTGATTGAGAACAAGAAAGGTTGAGGGGGATAGAAAAATGAATATTATAGAGAATAGTTAAATTTGTAAGTGCACGTTATGGAATGATATTTTATATCACCATTGCTCTTATGCTGTGAGAGGGGCTGATATACAAAATCGATTTGCAAGAGTAAATGAGATTTTTGCTGAAAAAATAGTAACATCAGCCAGCGAAGGACATGCATGAAGCTGGAACTTAATCGAAAATTATTGTACCTTGACAAGTGCATTTTGGCATGGTATAGGCACCTGGGCAAACATTGCCTTACTGCAAATACGATACCTTTTCACTGCATTTTTACAATTCCGTATTAGCACTAGGGAAAACTTTGCCCTGGTGCACAAATGTAGTGAACATGCATGTTTTTTGCACTAGGGCAATTTTTGCCCTATGCTTTTACTATGCCACACTGCACTTGTTGACGGGCAATGGTTTTTTAATATGTCCCAGTGTTTTTTTTTAAATATCAGCAAACTTTGCACTATTGCTAATACGGTGCAAACTATGCCTTTGCACCGGTGCAACGTTTCTGTAATCTGGCCCCAGGAGTACTATTAGGGTAGGTTTATACATATGTTAAAAACCTTGCTTTACCGCAGACAAAGAGCAGACCAGTAGAACTTGCAATTCACAATGGATTCGTTCGGGAATTCTGTGTGTCCTAAGGAGCGTTAGGGATAAGGCAAGAATGTGAGGAAAAGAAGTACTTTCCCACAAATGTGTAACTTTAAATGTATTCACAAAGCTTGGGAACATTTTGAACACATTTACATTACAGATGGACCCTCTTCGTGCAAATGTTCTGTGTGGAGTGTGAAAGTGATTGAAACCTCGCATAAATGTGGGGGATGTGTGAAGTAGGACCAGACATGTGTTCTGAACATACGTTTGAGTGAATAGAGAAATGTTTCAAAAGTCTGTTGAAAATGATTTTTTTTTTATCAGCGGCATACTTTGGAGGAAGGTTCGGACATGCAAGACCATAATAGCGATGATAAATAGGGCAGTTGTTTCAATCAGGTGATAATTACAAATGTTACACCTGACTTCTTTGTGAATTCTTTTTGTTTTCAGAAGTTCCAACCATTTGGTTGTGTACATTAAGACAGATGTGATGTGCACCGAAAACAGTGTTTTCATTTGTGTGTGACGCTGCTCATTAGTAAACTGTTCCCCTATGACTCTCCCAACACAATTTCAAACTGTACACTCTCCTAAACTAAAAATCGACAAACATTGGATCAGCAGCTCACGAATATACCCATTAACACGCAATATCCGAAGAGAGGAGTCCACCTGTTTTAATTTGTTGGACACCATACAAATTATAAATATACGCAGCTCTTCAAGATATTTTAGATTCGTTGCAAATGTCTAAATATATATTTTGTTAAACTCTTAATAGACAATAGACATGGATGTACATTATAGAATTAGGATGCTTTAAAATGTGATAATCACCGACATGTTCAATTTAAGCATGCCACTTTGACCTCATGTTGAATACTGAATTTCAGTATTTATATCATTAAACGTGCATGAATGCAGTCATTTACGAACTTTGTCACATGTGATGATAAGAAAACAGGGCAGGGGTAGTATTTTGCAAACTGGCACAAGGTTTGAGCAGGATATAATGCACAACGATAGTGTCATGCTCAAGCCAACACATTGTGCCACATTCGGAGTGCATGTTGGCATGCAAAGAAGGAAAAACGGAGGCAAGTTAGGGAATCAGTGATGCAGACCCAGAGTTTTAACAACACTCTGTGCATACTCTATTCAGATTCTTCCATGTTTGCTACCATTTTAATTGTATTCATAGAAGTATATCTCTGTTACTGCATTCCTGCACTTTCCAGCCCTCTATTGACACTGCTAGGTTGTAGTATCTGACAGTCATTTTGAAATCGAATTGTTTTTAATTTGGCTCTTTAGTCACATTGCATTCAGTGACATGAAGCAGTGGCGATGCCCAGCACTCCTTCGGGGTGTGCATGAGGTTTCTACTTCATTGTAATGGGGGCTTGGAGGCTCATCAATAGTGGGATGAAATCCAGGGTGCATCCACTTTCGTTGGGGCTTGCAGGTGTCCCTCTTACTCAGCAGTGTTTAGGTGAATTTAGGTGACGGATGCATGTATACAAATTATACTAGTGCCGGCTTAGTAATTCTCAAAGGATTTCATAATGTATCCTCTGGCCTGGCTTCTGGGGGAGCAGTGCCTCCATTAAGGTAGAAGGAAACAATGCACAACCTCATTCAATATGGCTGGGACCCATAGGATACGTATCCCCTCTAAAGCCAAAAGTAGGGGTGGTTAATGTTCACCACCAAATGAGTGGCAGACATTAAGTGCTTTGCCAAAAGGAAAGTCAACCAAACTTTCAGGAGAAATGGCAGTGACATTACATTCCTGATGATATCATAGAAAATAACATCATATTGCCTTTGGCTTTCACAGCCTCACAGGGCGTGCCCTATTATTTGTTCCTTTGACACTTAAGGCCGTTTTGTAGTCTGTGTATTGACTCTGACGGCGTGGCTGCGTTGAAGCTCTCAACCTTTGTGTCCACTGCCAGTTCTACCCTTTTGAGAGTTAGAATTTCGTCGAGGGTTTGGGCCTTTTGAAGTAGTTTGCACCTGAATGTCTGGGATCCGTAGCCTGCAATGATTTGGGAATGTAGGGCCTCAGTGTTTGAATAGATGGCAAAATCACAGTGCTACATTTTGATTTGCAGGCACATGATGTAGGCGTCCATTGTCTCACCTTTTGCCTACTTTGTGCTGTGAAATAAATGACTGTCATAGTCCACGTTAGTGTGCGGTGTGAAGTAGGCAGACAACGCACCCTTCAAGTCCTGAATTGAGTCGATGGATGTCACTGGCATTTTGTCAATGATGTCCCTTATTGCAGGCCCCACTGCCAACTTGAGTAAGCATTTATGTCTTTCTTCATCCACAGGCCCTGGTGCCCCCATGTAAAGATCAAAATCCCTGATCCATTTGGCCCATCTAGGCCCCATGTTGCTCGTATCCGACACATCAAAGACTCCTGGTAGCTGTAGAGCTAATGAATCAGGAAGTATATATGGGGCTGTAGCAGGAGGAGCCTTGTGAACCCTTGCCTGAATGTTCTGATTGACTGCCTGGGGAATATGCTGCACAGACATGACTGATTCCTTTTTGTGTGCACTATCCCTTTAAATCTGCTGGGGTGCTTTCAAGTCTCCCACGCAGCTGCCTGCAGTGGCATGAGCATTGTGTCTTGTCATGTAGCTGAGTGGGGAGAGAGAGACTCCAGAAGACAACCGCCACGAGGCACGAGCACCGTCTGTTTCCTCCCCTTTTCTCCCACTCACCGCTCTTTGTGGGATGATCACTGCTGCGGTCCCAGGTCAATTCCGATGTCGGTTGGCCCTTTTTTGAGTGGGCGGAGCAACGCCTTCACTCCCTCAGCCACGGGAGATCTCTCTGCCTGCTGACCTGTGTGCCTGTGCACTCCCCAGATGCCTGGGCTTGATTGCGCTTCCTGCCCGTGCCCCTTCATCGCAGTGTAATGTGCTCCGGGTGAGGGACTGCCTTACCCGGAGCTGCGCGCTGCGCTGCACAGTTAATAAAGATGGAGCCGCTTCTGCTCAACATGTCTTTATTCCTCTTCCTCCAACGGTACACTGACTGGCCCCTCCTGCCCCACATCACTTCCTTCCCAGCTTCCTGCCCCTCCCCATCCCGCCCCTCCACCCCGGAACATGATTGCCAACGTGACACACACTGGTGTAAAATAAGCTCCAAAAAGTATATGTTTAACAAAATGGCAAAGGTCACTAAAACAAACAAATAGCTATAAAAGGTGAGAACAATAGATATCACCTAGGGAAATGAATTAATATGGCAAAGGTTTAGTCATGGTTAACAAAGGGTACATCTGACAAAGTTAACTTGGGCCCGGGGAACTGTTCTTATATGCGCAGAAACATGGTCATTTATTGGCATTTTAGGTCACTAAAATAATCACTTACCAGCATATGTAGAAAAATGCCCCACATGCCCCATATTACATATGCCACCATCATAATCCAGGTTCAGCGTCATATACTCACATTATTATACCCCATGGCAGTTGTAGTCTCATATGCCAGATATAGTCATCATGTACAGGGCATAGCCTCACATGTTGAGTAGCTGCTATCATATGCCAAGTGTTCCCTTAAATGGTAGAGCACTGACATGTTATGAAAAGAACAATACAAATTCATGGCACTATCATAATTTCTCATGTACAGGTAATTATGCCCATATGCTGCTGTTATGCTCAGGCAATGTCTACCCCACAAGATGCTATTACATAATGGAACGTCCTAAGCGGAAATAGCCTAGCCGGCTGGGGAGGAAGGCTGCAGAGAGCTACACACTACATTGTGGGAGAAAGGCATGGCTTCATCTCAATGTTGATGTGGCCTTAACCCATTTGGAAGGAAAGGTAAGACAACAACGCTTAGGTTGCAGAGTGTGAGTGAGCAGTACGAGAAGCATCCCTCACAAACAGGTAGAGGTGGATACACATTGCTGCTGCTCGTCTCCACGCTCTCTCCCACCCTCTTCCCTCTCACACCACACAAACAACATTGTGGTCCATTCCACGGCCCCTCAATAACCAATAGGGAACTGCTGTTGAGCTGAAAAAGAACCAAGGGACAAGTATTGCAGGAATACACATGATTCTTAGAGAGGCAGGTGTGCATTGGTTTTCTCTTCCATGGGTCGCGAACTATATATATGTCTCTGTGTATCTCTCTCTATATATATACATACAAGTGGAAAAACCCATGTCCATGGGGTAATGTGCGTAAAGATAGAACTGTTCAGAGTGTTCATATATTACGTGGTGTATTTTAACATAATGTATGTTAATAGAAACACATGTGTAAAAGATCTTGCTCCTTTTATGTAGAGGAGTAGTAACCTCAACAAAATCTCATAGAATCGTTGAAAGTTCAACAAAATCCATACGGCCAATTGTATCTGCTCCTCATTTTCTTGGATTTCACTTGCGGGTTTTGGACTTAAATATATAATATTGAGGGATGTCAGAGTAACGCAATTCAAAGGCAGCATGATTCAAAGTAGTCATGAGATCATAAAATAAAGTAAATTGGGGTAAAATAAAGTTTGAAACATACATAATTACATAACACATAAGTACATTAAAAAAGGAATTTATTTTGTTAGAGAAATAGTGCTTAATCAAATGAATATCTGTTTATATCTTTATTTTTAAATGTATATATTTTCTTAGTGTATGCAACTTGAAGTATGTTGTTAAAGTGGTATCCCTGTCTTGGGATTTTTCTGCAGCTAATTGTATATTATCATTGTTGAAATACATAATATGTTTGCCTGGAAGATGAACTTTAAGTCTTAGTGTGAGGCAACAGCTCATTCTAGCAGTGATAACAGGCGAAGCATGCAAGACAGCTTCGGACAAACATACATCTGGCTTTTTAATATATAGTATGATATATATATATATATGTAAAGTTGTCTTATATAGTGCCTTTCTGCCACTAATATTATAATATTGGCCTTGCTGCGTATGGCCAGGGTATGTTTTTGGAAAGCAGGAAGTTGCCATTATGTGTGCCAATATGAAAATCCATATGTTGTTTGTACTTGGTACTGAACATGGCAGGTTAGCTGTATGGCAGCCCCCAAGTTGCGTTGGGCAGAATTGACTGAATTGCTGTTTATCGAAGATGGAAGTGTGGCGTGAGTCTGTTAAGCCGCTATACCAGTTTGGTCATCTGAAGGGGTGTGGGAAGTGTAAAGTTGCAAGATTTTAATAGTCAGGAGTTAGTTGAGGGATAAGAGGTGAGTGTGCAGAAGGGAAGGAATGTTAAGGTAGTGTTGCTTCCTGGCTCTTAGTTGTTGATTTCATTAAGATGCAGGTGCGAACCATGGTCACACAGCAGTGGATCCTTTAATCAAATTGGGTTCCCATGGATGGTAGTGCCAAGAGTTTCATCATTGCTTGTTGTAGCCCAGGTTTCAGATACAGTTTTTGATATGATATGATGTCATTTATAACGTGCCTGTACAGAAGTGTTTCTAGGTCTGACAAGATAAGGGAGGGAATACAGAGGAAGGACAAGACAAACAATCTAACTTGACCTTGTGTCATTCAGATTGTGCAAGTGCGAGAACGAGAAGTGCAAGGGGGGAAGTGTAAAGGAGAGGGGAAGGGAAAACAGAGCAGCAAAGCTCTGAGCAAGTGCAGCCAGGGCAGCGCGGCTTTGGGTAGTGCAATGAGAACATGGGCCAATAGAGTTACAGTAACAGCCCCTAAGTGCATGGTAGGCCCGGAGGCAGTGCAAGGGAGAGTGATTAAGAAAGAGACTGGTACCCATTGAGACTCTGAGGGTAGCCAAGCAACCAGTTGGTACAGCAGACAGGTAGGTCAGGTAGGTGAGCAGGGGAGGGAGAGAGAGAAAGTGGAGGAGAAGAGGAATGTTTTGAGCTGCTTCCAGAACTTCAGGTGCTCTGGCTCCACATTGAGAGGGGCAGGGAGGCCATTCCAGAGGGAGGCACCTGCAGAGGAGAGATATCTACCCCCTACTCTTTGCCTGGAGAAGTTTCTAACCCTTAGGTAGTTGGAGGTAGCTGAGCAAAGGGCTCGAGCAATAAGGAACTTTGGAAGAGAACATTGGGTTTATTGCAGGCCCGGGCACCAGAAAGCCATGAGGACAATGCAAAGGGTCTTGGCCTTGATCCTTGTAGCCACCGGGAGCCAGTGGAGAGATTTAATGGCTGGAGAGATACGGTCCCTGGGCTTGAGGCCAAGGATAGGTCTTGCAGTCCTTTTCTGGATTAGTTGCAGAGGACAGAGAGTAGAGGAAGGCAGATTGAGAACAGAGGTGTTGCAGTAGTCCTGCTCTGGAGACAGTGTGCTTCTGGGGGAAGTGAGAAAGAGATAAGAGTCCCTTTGAGGAATTTCAGCTGGTAGTGGGACTTCTTGGTGATGTCCGAGATGTGAGGAGAGAAACACAGAGTGGAGTCAAAGATGACACCAAGGTTTTTTGCCTCTCAGGAAGGCAAATGAAGAGTGTCCAGGGCCGGTAGCCAGAGTGAGAGAGGGAAAGCAGAGTCAAGCATCCAAATGAGAAGGATCTCTGTCTTATTGGCATTAAGGCAGAGCTGATTGGAGGTGCACCAATCCTGAATCACGGATAGACAGTCAGTATTGAGCGATAGAGGAGAGCCTGAAGGAAAGCTGAGTGTCATCCGCATAACACTGACAGTTAGAGGAGAAGGTAGAGACCAGGTGGGCCAAAGGGGCTAGGTAGTGGTTGAAAAACCAGGATGAGAGGATAGAACCATGGGGAATGCCACTGCCAGAGAGAAAGGGACCAAGCTGGACCTGGGAGGGGCAGTCCAGGTGGAAGGAGGTCAGCCACTCCAGGGCCTCAATGAGGACAGAAGGAATGCTGGAATCACAGTTAGAGAGCAGATCTTCACAGGGGTTCAGGAAAGCAGTTTCTGTGCCTCAGGCAGCTCTGAAGCCAGACCGATGGTCATGGAGATAACCAACAGATTGAGTGTGGAGAGTAATCTGGGAGATGGGCAGCTTTTCCAAGAATTTGACCTGGAAAGGGGTGATGGAGATTGAACAATATTTTGCTGAGCAGGTAGGATCAGCAGGCGGCTTCTTGAGGAGGTGTTGCACAAAGGAGTGCTTAAGGGGAGAGCTGAAAATTCCAATGGCAAAAGAGTGATTACAAAAAATTGGCCAAGGCTGGAGTGAGAGTATCAATGTGGTCCTTGATGGTTCTGGAGCAGCAGGGGAGCACCTGTTCGGAGGACACTTTCATAGATCGGACTTGTCTAGAAACCTCATAAGGTGTTGTCAGAGAGAAAGAGGAGAAAGGAGGAGGAGAGGGAGGGATGGCCAAAGGGAGGCCGAGAGAGGAAGAGGGAGAGAAAGAGGAGATAGAGGACAGCATGTCCTGAGTTTTAGCAGACAATTGAGAGGCCAGAGCTACACAGAAGGCCTGGGAGGGAACAGCAGAGGTAGAGACTGCAACAGGAATGGACAGTTCCTTGCGGATTTTAAAAAGGTTGTGTTGTTAGAGGCCACAGAGATGTAGGCTTGAATTTGTGCTCTCTTCTTGGACAGCATAGAGAGTCTGTATTGCCTATGGAGCAGGCAGTAGGTCAGAGGATGCACTTAAAGCCTTCCACTTCCTCTCAGCCACCCTGCACTTGTGTTTCAGGACGGCAAGATCGGCAACAAACCAAGAGTTGCACTTGGAGGTAGGCTTCAGCCAGATTCTCATGACAGAGGCAAAGATGGGCAGGGTGTTGGAAATAGAAAGATGCAGATTAGAAAGTGCTCTGTCAGGGTGTGAGTCAGCTGCAGGACTAGGAGGAGTAGAGAACGTAGACGCAAAGGCATCCACTGACACACACTACATGGGCCGAATGACTGAGAAGGTAGGTGGCAGTGCAGGGCTGGGGGGCTCTGCGTGAGGGATATCGAGTTTCAGATGAGTGGAGAGTAGAAAGTGTTCAGTCCAAGAATGAGTAGAGGTGAGAGGGTTGCTTCAGGCCAGAGGGCAGTTTCTAATATGTTGTACATTTCTTTTGAAGTTGTTGGCTGAAAATTCAAATCTTCAGCTGTTTCCTGAAAATCAAGTGGTTCATTTACAGTCAGAAATGTTCTGATGGCGAGCACATGTGGGGAGGCACAGGCCAGTATAGGTAAAAGAGGAATTTAAATAATAGTATGCTTAACCTGAGCTTCCCCAACATCATACCATTATGCAACTCTCTAACAAGCCATCCCCAGTGGGCTCTCAAATTATACTTGCACATCTTGACCCACTATTGACAAGATGGAATGGGGCTCTAAAATGGTTTGTTGGTGTTTCTGAAGGCTTTTAGGAACTTGCTTTCAAGCTGACAAAATAGGTAAGGAGACTCAAATGACACAGACTGCATATTTTTCCTTGTAAATGGAAGTGAGTACTCAAACCCAGTTTAGACATTCTTCTTATGTTTGAACAGTGCCATTTAGCAAGACATGTATCTTGTCCTCCAATGTGGCTTATTGACACAGAACGTTTAAAAGTAAAAAGTATGCCGCCTGACAATCTGCCTGTGGTTGGTATTATTCCTGTCCCTTCAATTCCCAAAATGAAATACACTGCCATAAAGTACTCCCAGGGCCTGATTCGCATAGCGTTTTTCAATGGGACTGCTCTATTATGAAACACTTCTGGTAATCAGGCCTACATTATTTTATTAAGGAGACAGAACCACAAAACCCATAAAAATATAGCAAGCTATACACTTGAAATCCATATTCCAAACACACTAAATTATGTTGACACTAAATCCCTGGTTGCTAAGGAAAAAAAGGAATTTTCCATTTTTGAGTAAATATATATGCTAAAACCAGTCATAATGAGCTGGCTACAAAACCTATGTGGAGTGTCTTCAGAGGGTTCCTTGTTTAAATGAATCACCCTTCCTAGCAGTGAAGTTGTTTAACAAAGTAATGTTCTAAGGGAAGATACAGACTGACCATATCTAGGTCATTTCTGGATAGAAGCCAGGACTGGCCTGAAAGAATTCCCGTCAAAACAAAATCAATCAAGCAAGATTCACAAAATGAGGCCTTTGTAATGTCATAATATTGTATCTCACTTTTGTTTTAAAAAAGTATTGCTAGCCTGTTTCACACTAAAGTGGCCCTTATGGTGACACGTGGCTTTGAAGTTGGTTTGTAGGCCTCAGTTTCACTTGTTGGATTGTGTTAATTGATTCATTGATTTAACAACACTGTTTCATCTATATTCACACCCATGGAAGGGCACTCAGACAATCAGGTGGCTGGAAAAGCGGGTGAGAATACACAATCCCCACCCGCTATTCCAGCCACTCGAGGTGCTTCACTCGATGGTGCTTTTTTCCCTTTATTTTTCATTTTATAATGTAGGGAGGCAACTGGGAGCCTCTCTTTTTTGCCTCCACATCCTCACCAAATCACTGGATTCCTCTTCCCACCCCCCACTTACCTGCAGGACCGGAGCCTTGTGCTCCGGTCGCTGAGCTCCTCTGGCCGCCATTAAAATAGAAAAGGGACTAAGTCCCTTTTCGGATGATGGTGCCCACTTTGGAACGTGTTTTCCATGGCTTCAGTCATCTGGAAAGGGGCCTAGTGCCTTTTCCATTTGAATGGTGACTGCCATTTTTTTATTTGTTTATGTTCTTCATTGGGAGGAGCGGATCTCGCTGAGCTGATCTCCCGTCTGAAGGAAACATAAAATAAAAGACTCCAATAAATACCAAGATCTGAATAGCTTTCACGCCTTGCCTGTGGGAGCGGACAATGGGCCTCATTACACGGTAGGCGGTAGCCATGGCGCTATTAGCGCATTCCGGGTCCGTGTTCCCGGAATAGGGACTTACCGGGTCATTCCGACCTTGGAGGACCTGGTAAGTCCCCATTCTGGGAACAATTCCCCATTACCATTTGAGCCCCCGTAGGGATCAATGGGAATGGGGATGGAGCTAATAACGGGCCCGCTATTAGAGGACCCGTTATTAGCTCTGATATCCCTCAGCTGGACCCTTCCTTAACGCCTGGTAAAACCAGGCGTTAGGGAAGGGACCCGCTAAGGGACCTCGTAGTAGAGCGGTAAGGGATTACCGGCACCAGTGCCCTTACAGGTGCCGGTAATCCCTTACCGCCTACTGTGTAATGAGACCCAATGACTTTAAAGGCCCGCAGCCCAAGCTGAGGGCCTTGGTCACTCTGGCCTACCAAAGCTCGGGCTGGTGGGCCATTAAAGCCCATCTCCACCCCCCAGCTGGAGCGTGATAGCTATATTCACCTGGGTAGTTGTTTTTTTTCATTTGTCAGGTGTTAGCATATGAAATGTCACTGTGTATTGTCATATGTCTATAAATCAGGTGACGCTCTATCCAAGGAAGCTTAAAATCCCATCCATCAACAAGATTAAAATAGTATATATATATATATATATAAATATATATATATATATATATATGTATATATATATATATATATATATATTATAGTGCGGCCGTCACTGCACTATAGTTGAGCATCAAGATACATAGGAAACCTGAAAAATTGATTTCTAATAACTTTGAACTTGCATGGCGGATTTGGCTGAAATTTTGCAAACCAAAGGTTTGTTACGCACCCTCGAACACCCACCTTCCACCAGACTGGACATACTTGGAAAGATTCATGAAAACATTTAAAAGTTAGTAAGAAAGTAAAAAAAAAAAATGCTCTTTTGTCCAGCTGCTCATCCATTTTCTCAGAGAGAAAATCCACATTTCTGCACAGCACACAGAAATAACCGCTGGATGGAATTGGACCACGTACAAAACAACTTGGAAACAAAGCATTGACTCAATTTCCAGGATCATTGCATACAGTAGATTTTAAAATATTTAGATAGAAAATTGGGTGCTCACTTCTCCCAAAATGATAGTTATATTTCCCATGGTGCTTTGCAAGCAAGAGGTCTTTCAGAAATGAAAACCTGTCACTTTCTTTTTTTTTTTTCGATGCAACGGAAAACTTTGCTTATTATGGGAATAACTGCAGCTAGCAGAAAATGAAAAGTGGGAATAATGAAATTTGGAGAGGGATAAAGGATTCAATGGCATCAAGCTAGCGGTGTGGAGGAGGAAAGAGGACACATGGGCTGCATGGGAGCCAAGTTCAGAGATTGAACATTTTCGCATAACCCCGGCTATTCAGTTAGATATCCACAGTTATAAAAGAAAACACAATCATGGCAGAAAGTGCTGGTCAGATAGCACACTGAGTTGCACACCTGCCATTGACATCTGTGCGCAACCTGCGATTGCAGTTTCGAATCCTGGCAAAGTCATCTAATCGTTTCACTCTTGCGAGGTCTGTTATTTCAGCACTCTGAGACCCATGGATGTGTAGCTCTATAAAGGAAAATAAGTTATTATTATTAAAGTCTGTCACATGACAGAACGAGTATTGGGGGAATGTGGGACTGGGAGACGACTAGGGAGGGAAAGAGGACCTGAGGGTAGTTGGCAGAGCATGCCAAGAGAAGGGGGCACTTGGTGAGGGCAGGGAAGAGTTTTGGATGTTGTCTGCTATTTACAGATTACTGCAGATATTTGCAGGTGCCTAGAGATAGCCACGGTTATTTGTTGTACATTGCCACTACGAGCGGTGTTATGGGAAAAAAAATGAAACAAACAAGCGGGTTAAACAAATTGGAATAATACAAAATAAAATTGAATTTTACAGCTACAGTGAGTCGGGGGAGGGCAGAGCTAGTGGCCCAGTAGTGTTTTAAAATATACAGTGGCTAGTGGGCCAAAAGACATGAGTAGTGGCCACGGTCAAGGGACATGGCCGCCTAGTGGGTCAAAAATAAATATATTGGGCTATCATGTACTTTGGACTTGGCCGTAGGCCATGGATCGTGACCGGTTAGTGTTTTAAAATATAGAGGGGCCTTGGCCACCAACTGGGACGAGAAGAGACATATTGGGGGTACATGTATAGTGAACATGGAAGAAGAACATGGCCACTGGCCATGGGCAAATGCCTTTGCTAGTGGCCCGGTAGTGTTTTAAAAGATACAGTGGGCATGGCCAAAGGCCCTGGCTGATTAGCTCAAAAGACATGTACGATGTCTGTGAAAGTTGCATGGCTCACTGGTTGGTCTAGAGGCATCTGTGGCAATGGAACCAGGAAGCAAGTCTGCGAACAGGATGGAGATATCATACATTTCTTTTACAAATATATTAGACATGTGTTTATTTATCTAAGAGACGGAGTAACACCAAATTTGCAAATGCAAACTTTCAGAACAAGGTTGCCGCAACTCTCAGAAGTTTGGCGAAAATCTGTCTAGCGGTTTAGGCTATAGCTGCTAGCAACATGTCCTTCCATTCATGTCTATCCAGATTTGAAAAGTTTTGGAAAGCCCTATAACTTTTCCAACCCTTGATGAAACTGTTCCAAACTTTGCATACAAATTCAGATTCTATTTTTTTTTGGTGCAATGTTTTGTAAGGATTTGTTGAATGGTGCCAACGTTATAAGCCACCCAACAACTTCTCTTCCTATTGGTAAGGCAACATAACCATAAAAACAGGGTCACCATCCTGGACCCTTTAATATGAAGAAACTTCTATTATCATACCAATTTTTAAGAAGGGAAAATGAGACAGCCCTATACATTACAGACCCATCGCCCGTTTATTAAGCATGAGTACAAAATATGGCTCTGATCTTAGGCAAGTAGATGATCTGTGCCAATCAAAGTTCAGGCTGGGGATGGATACCTCTGTGAATAACTGTATTTGATCACTTCTCCACCAACAGGCTAGCTCTGCCAAACAGACCATATACCTGGCCTTTATTGATTGATCTGAGCCTTGGGATGGTGTGAATAGAACAACATTGTGGGATAAACATGTATCTTTTGGTTGCCCGCCTTCTATAGTGAATACTCTGACTGAGCTTCACCAAGATAACGAAATAAGGATAGGTTTGCACTCCACTGGACCGCTGTCGGAACACATCCAAACTACTAGGAATTGCGCCAGGGCTGCATACTTGCACCAACCATTTTTAATCTCTACATCGCCGATTTGGGAATGATTCTATGTGAATGTAACTCCTACCCGCTGAAATTGGGACCTTTTCTCATTCCCCACGTTATGCAGATGATGTGGTAATTTTAAACACAACACCAAAAGGGTTACAAAACACTCTATCATCCTTGTATAAATACATGTCTGATAGCGATCTAACTATACACCCAGCAAAAACTAAAATAATAATATTTACTACAGGGAAGAATATATCCAAAAATGTCAGGTGTAATTGGCATGTTAACAATCATCCCATCAAAGTGTTTGAAAATTGGAAATATTTGAGGGTGACCATTGAACAAAATGTAAATTCGAGGTTAGCTCAAAAAGATCTGTACACTAAAGCTCTAATCATTTCCTCCCAAATGAGAAACATAGATATTAAGTATGGAAAGTTCTCAATTTTACATGATGTCCACTTCTATAAAGGTAGAACTATTCCATGTCTAACCTTTGGAGCGAAATGTAGACATGTAAACATTGATTGGCAGAGAGTGGAAGACAAAATATGGAAAACACACACTAAATATAGCTATGGAAGTTCCTATTCAAGCCTTACACTATGCATTGGACTTGAAGTCCCTGAAAGCTTACATTGATTGGAAGACACTGCTTTTTTCCATAAGATGGCTTATACTTTTGGGTGACCTAAATCACTGGCGAGGCATTAAGACAGACAAAGAGGCCATAGAATGCTCTCTAAAAGCCATGGATTTCCAAGTCGGTAATAATGAACCTACCACAGCCAAGAATAATATTCTGGACTGGGTGGTTGCACAGATTCTAACAGTGCATATGGGCTACACTTCCCCTTGTATCTGGTCGGACCATTATATGATTGAGTTTCAAGTTTGCTTCCAAGAACCTCTTCCCAAAATCAGTAACGTACGTAAATAAATTGTCATCCGTAACCTTAAAAATCCAAAGCCTGCTAACTTGGAGTAGTGTATAACATGACATTATTTCCAGTACATTATATCCAGTACATCTTATGTGTATATGGCTGAGAACTTAGTATCCACCTATATAACAGCTCATTTACAAGACTACTCGATAGAAATGTCTGCTTCAAAACTAAGTCAGTAAGGGAGAATGTAGGCCACCAAAATGGGTTCTCACCAGAACTGGAAACATTAAAACAAATAAAAGGAAACTAGAATCAAAATGGCTAAAAAAGCCTTCAGAAGCTAACAAAACCACTTGGAAAACTCATGAAAAACACTATAAAAATACCATCATCTACAGAAAAAGAGCTTCTTGGATAAACAAAGAAAGGACGCTCCCAATAATTCTGTTGTTCAAGATTTTAAAAACCATCAAAAGCAGCCTAGCTATGGCCCCTGCCAATGCGGAAGTGGCTAATCCTCTTCCATAATTTTGGACCTTCCCAAATATAGCTTATCCTCCATTTCCCCTAATGACATGGAAAGAACTCTTGAGTCTTTGCACCCAGCCTCTTGCCCAGGAAACATTCTTCCTCCAAAACTCATTTTGGAAGGTCTTTGTCCCATTCCTGACACGCTTAGTTATTACATCATTTTGAGATAATCATGTACCTGTGGCTATCAAATATGTTTCAGTCACTCCTTTGATAAAAAAAAGGCCTAGACCCAAAGATGGCCTCTAATGTACAATCTATTATTAACTCCAACTTTCTACTGAAGGTTCTGGATAAAGTGGCCAGCTCTCAGTTTCAACTCTTCATAGAGTCAAATATGCTCCCCCACAGCCGTCAATCAGGTTGTAGACCAGTACATAGTATTGAAGCCACTCTTATTGACTTTCAATCTCACATGCTAAGTATCCTTGACAAAGGGAAGACTGGAATCCTCATCTCACTCAACCTTTCAGTGGCGTTTCATCGCTTAGATCACAAATGCTTGATCAACACTCTGGCAGGTCTGGGGAACTCCAGTGATGATACAATGTCCTGTTTTTTTTGTGTCCCACCATCAATCCAGCGTTCCCTGGGGTGTCTCCACATCCCCACCAGAACCCATCAGCTGCAGTGTCCCCCATTGGACTTGCATGTCTCAGACCTTCTTTAATATCTACATTAAACCCCTGCATACTTTACTAGAGGAAAAAGGGATTTTCTTTACCAACTATGCCGATAACTTGCAACTTGTTATAGAGTTTAGTGGTAACTATGAATCTGACAGATCCATTCATGAGGATATGTATATATCATCTGGTTGAACAATGATGCCAAAGAACTGACTCTGTTTGAACATGAACCAATTGGAGCTTTTGATTTTCAGTTCCAAGCAAGCAAGATCTAAATTGCATCCAGATTATCAAAGCTTAACAATTCAGAACAATCAGATCTCTGTCCTCAACAAGGTCAAAACACTTGGTGTTTATTCAGAACCTACACTAAGTGCTGATACTCAAGTAAGAGATATGGCCAAGACATGTGCCTACCATCTCAGTCTTTCACGTAACATCAGATCCTTTCTCTCCAAGGAAAACTGTACCACAATAGAAAGATCTACTGTCTGTCCTACCTCGATTATTGTAATGCCCTGCTGATCGGAGCCAATAAGTCATGCCTTCAAAAATATCAGATTATGCAGAATGATGCAGTATGCATTATGAAAGGAATATTGAGGAAAAAGCACATTTCTGAACATAGGAAGAATTTGTATTGGCTCCACGATAGTGCACAAATCCATTTTAAGATGGCTATGCTAGTTCATAGGTACCTATAGGATCAGGCTCCTGTGTACCTTAAATCTCTTACATCTAGGTATGGCCCGGCCAGATCCCTCCACTTCTCTGACTTAGCCCTGGTAATTGTAGAGGTTTTAAATGTAAGAATGGATTGGGCAGTTCCTTTCTTATCTTTGCAGCAAATTCTTGGAACCTCTTTCCACTGAGCATTAGACAATCGCAAAAACCTACTGTTTTCAGGTGGTCTCTAAAAACATTCTGATGTGCACCCCAAAGCCTCAATACTACCGGTGCTTTATAAGTAAATAAGTAAATAAATAAATCCTCTGCCTCACATACTTTTTACGATATTATTTGAGTTAAACAAAAAAGGCTCTTTTGTTATCTTTAACAATTAGATGAATAAAGATGTATCTATACTAAATGGGCTAGATATCAGTGAACATGAGTTGGTGGACTGCCCCTTAAAAGTTTCTTTTTATTTTTTAAAACCTGTCCCGAATGGATTGAATGCATACAAGAGTTGAGAATTTTAAACACAAACTGTTCCATTTTACTTGTTTGGGAGGAAAAGCTTTCGGAAATCTGCCTTGTTATTTGAGTAAGTCACCCAATGGAGGTTGGAGAATCACTTTTTAAAGATTGTGTAAAAATCTCCTCCCCGCATGGGAGATACGTAGCTCATGAAGCGCAGGTCTCCAGGCACAGAGGACAAGTGCAGATTTTGCGGAGATTCTATGCAGATGGAAAACTTTGAACATTTGATAATGTACTGACATTCTCTCCAAGCGAAGCATGCAATTTGGTTTAACATTTTTTTGGAGCACTTCAGTTGTATGTAACAAGAAGAGATTTGGCAGAACGTTATCAGTGGGGAACTCTATCTCTATCCAGTGCAGTGCCGGACATTTGTAACGGATATCTGAGAATTATAAAGTCCTAATTATAAAGTTATTAATGTTTATATTTTTATATTATCTTTTTATTGGGAAATTATTAATTTAACATAAAATACAGTAATGTTTTAATGATATGTACTTTGAACAAATTTATTATATATTTTACAACTGTGAAAGGTTTATTTGTAAACGACAACACAAATATATTGCCCAAACCGCTGGATGAATTTTTAACAACTTTGCGCAAGAGTGGCAGCTTAATGATATTTGGGTTCGGTTCACAGACTCACTTCCATGTTCGGGCCATGAACAGGTCTTTGATTGGCCCAGAGGCCGACGTGAGGTCCGCGGACATCAGACGCGCCCGCTCATTGGTCAATAAAAACCATGAGGTGAGTCAGATTTTTGGAAATGGCCGCCATGTTTGATTCTTGGACAGCCTTCACTGTCCGTTAACACTGCAGTGAAAACACATAAAACACATAACATTGCTTTTGTCAAAATAATGAAACAATCTCTGAGGAGGTGAGGGGTGATGAGGATGGGATATGGCCTTAAAAAGACCAAAACATTAGTGCTTTTTCAACTCCGACTTTGTCAAACAGTCTGCATGTCAGGGGCAGTCCTGTCATGTTCAGGGTTGGAGAAAAGCAGTTTTTGGATGGCTTGTTACTTGAGTGCCACTCAATGAAACTGCATGACATTTTGGAATTTCATTCTAGATCTGTCTCTGAATGGGTCTCCAAAGTGTGGCGCTGTTTTGGCAAGAGGGAACAAAATTAGAGGGAGTGTCTCAAAATATTTTATAGTTTATAAATGTGGTGCATTTGACGAGTCTGGACAAAAGTTTGCGGAAAGATTTTAGACCAAGATGTTTTTACAAAGTTTGATGGGATTTTGAAAAGAGGGGGCAAAGTTAGAGTGGGGGGTCTCAACATTTTTAAATGGCATATAACTTGTTGCCATTTGACAAATTTGCAAAGAAGGTTTCAGAAAGATTATAGACCCAACCTTGAATGGCTGTGCAAAGTCTGAATGGATTTTGTAAAGTGGGGCTAAGTTATGTGCTTATTGTATCTACGTACATTTTGACACTTTTAAAAAAAAATAAAACATGGGCGAATTTGCAGCAAACTTGTTCAAGGAGCATTGGCGAGTACCTGAAAGTATGGTTTTGTAAATGTGTCTGTGTTTTATTTTTTGAAAAGTGTCATAAGGTAGGTGTATAAAAAGTGTGATGTACCTTTGAAGACTGAGGTATAGCCTGTGGCTCTGGGCAGGGGCCATATTGTCCGGGTCATGGCCTAAGGCGATGACCCGAAAAATGTGGCTATTAGTCATTACCAGAAGGAACTAGCAATGGGGTTAAAAGTGGGCATTGCCACTAGGGATCAGCTTACTGGTAATGTTTGTTTCAAAATTGGGATAGGTTTGACTGTGAAAATCTGGATACAGGTGGAAATGCTGTATGAGATTGCAGCAAATATGCACAAGGAGACTCAGCAAGAACTTTAAAGCATGGTTTTACAAATATGTCCTGTGTTTGTTTTTTTTGAAAGTGAGAAAATGTAAGTACACAAAACAGTGATATAGCATTGATGTCTGGGCAATGTGCTTGGCCGTCAGCAAGGAGAAATGTATGCTGTAATTTGCTTATTGGGGCATGCAACATGGGGAAAGCGGTAGGTTTGAATGGGAGGAATTATTCTGCTTGTGATTAAAGCCTGCATTGGTGGACTAGATTACAACACACTTGTGCGACGAGCATTGGCAAGGATCTTAAAGCATTTCTTTGGAAATATGTCTTGTGTTTTATGTTTCCAAAGTGTAAGAATGCAAGTAGAAAAACTAGTGATATACATTTGGTGTTTGGATAGTGGGCCTGGCCCTCGGCAAACACAAATGTGGACTCTGATTTCCTGATTGGGGAATTTGGCATGGCCAAAGTCCATGCCCCATGGATTTGGAAACTTGCCATGGCTACGAACCATGAGCACTGGCCATTGGTTTCATTATTAGGGTATAGTGGACGCTGAACTAGGATGCAGGATAGGTGCAGTGAATAATAGGGGTGGTTTGGACGCCTCTCATCCAGTAGTTAGCCAGTAGCATCCCACCTTGGCTTACAAAATGCAGATGCAAAAGATTTGTAGAAAAGTGTTAACTGGCAGTTGGTGTGTGGAAGCTTAATATGGTCATAGGGTTAAATGTACAGTTTTCAGAAGTGATTGGTGGATGGATGTGTGACTGTTTGAAAGCAGGCATTGAGGTAGTGTTATAAAAATATATTTAAAAAGGGTAGAAGGGCTGTCTTCTGCAGTGGTGTGCACGTGCCATCCAGGTCTTTTAATGATCCATTGGCGGGAAAGGGGACTGTGGAGACCATGGATAGTTATGAAGGTCCATCGATTATGGTCCTTATTGGATGCAACAGAAAAGTATTTGTGACAAAAATTGTTTCTGTCCTTTTATATTTTTCTTTACTATGGGATCCACCCAATCAGGTGGCTAGAAACACGGGCTTCGACCGCTGATACAAGGCTGCGTTTCAAGTCACCATAGGGCCGACTCTCCCTGCCGCCAACACCCCTCCACCCTCCATTCCAATTTTGTTTTTTCACCTCCTCCCCATCTACTTACCTTATTTCGGTGGTGGTGGGTGCTGCCGCTACATTCCCTCCTTTTCTTTGCTTCCCGCAGTCCACCATGGAAAGGGAAGAGGGGCTTCATATGGAGCCCTGCCTTCCCTTTCCATAGCAGCCATCTTGGAAAAGGATTTTCCTTTCTACGATGGGACGCTGCACACGTCCCGCTGTAGGTCGGAAAATCCTTTATCTTAGCACCTGGTTTATCACTTTGGCAACCCGGGGTGCTAATGGCCTTCATCCCCAGTTGCAGGGGCTGGAATGGGGAATAACTGCCCCGAGCCCTCGTTATCCACCCTTGCTTTACTTAGGCCGATAATGTGGGCTCCCGGTACATTATGCCCCGTTCCATTAGCATAACACAAATTGATAATGGAAATGTTGGAGAATCTTATTGATTCTCGCTATTTTATTCAGAAATGTAAAGTAGATGGAATCTATAAGATTATTTCTTTTAGTTCTATTTTTTCACTTTGAAAGGTGGTTCCCAAAGGCACCTTATTTAATTTTATTTTTTGTGGGAGAGTTCAATGAGTATGGAGGGGCAGGTGGACAGGGGAAGATGTTGCACGTTTGTTATATCTAAGTTAGGGGCAGTGTTTCTCATGCTCCTTGATTAAAACTTCAAAAGCACTTTAAAATGGCTCCCCCCTGCAGAGTGGTGTGTTGCAGTATATACAGAGTACTGTTGTTTTCAAAGATATGGATGAGCAGCCTCTTTTAGCACTTGCAAGGTAGCTGGTGGGATTTCGGGTCCCACATAAGTAGGCTGTGCGTTTACAGTATTGGTTGAGGAAGATAAGGTGGATAAGATAAGGAAGATAAGGTTCCTACTTGCTAAGAAAGGAACAACATTTATGAGAGCATTACAGTGGTTGGGTTTGGTGTGTTGGCGCAATGAGGTAGTCCCATACGAATACTGTCCAGGTAGTCCGCGACTGAGTACAGCGTTGCACTCAGTGCATTTCACTTTGGTAACTTTAGCCTTTGGTGCATTCCCAACAGTGGTAATGAACTGCAACACCCATGATTCTTTCTGAGTGCTATGGGTAGGCACTCCTCTAACTCATCTTCTTGGTCCTCTTCATTGTCTTTGGAAGTACTGTGTTTTTTTTTTGTTGTGTAGGTCCTCCAGCTGTTGGTGGTGATGGTGGTGGTGGCTCTTGGGGAGGAGGGGTGGCAATAGCTGATGACATTTTGTAAGATAAATAACAACTTTTCTTATTATTTCTTCAAAGTATGTGTTCTGTGCTAGAACGTTAATCGATATTGAGTAAGAATAGGTGTAGCAGCTGTGTATGGGTACATTTTGAGCTTGAAAGTTTCTAGATCAGCAGAAAATGCAGTCCTGAACTGTTCACGAAGCACGGACCCGATTGTGAAGTGCAGACACATTCGCGAACACGTCATCATGCCGCGCACAACCTGTTAAAGGGATCTTATGGCTAAGTTGCACTTATAAAATCCTTTGAAATTCACTTAAACATCTTTGTTAATGGGACGTTATGGTTAAGTTGCAGTAATAAAAGCCTGTGAAATTCAATGAGAAAATGGTGTTGAAGGGACGTTATGGTTACAAGTAAAGCTGAAAAACCTCAGAAATTTGCCAGTTAGGTAAGCTAAGCAACTAGAACTCGTGCCACCATGGTGCACTGCTAAGACTAACACCCAGGACATGAAAGATGACATCACAAATGACATTGATGACATCACTGATGACCGCACATATTCAATTATTTTTTAATAAACAGTCTCTACAAGGGGTTGAATGTATAATGTTGGAAACAAGATGTTAGGGGTGATTGGGAGACCAATCATGAACTACTTAATGTATTAAAAAATGTACTCATGTAAACAAATCATTATATTCTAGTGTTGTTAGTAGGGGAAACTAATCATAGTACTTTAAGAACATATAAAAAGGTTAATGTGTGGATATACAGCAGCTTTTAAATTTGGGAAATACTCATTGTCGGTAAAAACCAAAAACTAGACTAATGATGTCAGTAAACAAAACAAGTGGCCCAGATATGTGATGTCATCAATGTCATCATGTCCAGGGTGTTAGTCTTAGCAGTGCACAGTGATGGCACGAGTTAGGTTGCTTAGCTTACCATAACTGGTGAATTTCTGAGTTTTTCGGTTATACTTATAACCATGATGTCCCTTTAACAATGTACTTTCATGGAATTTCATAGGTTTATACTAGTATTATATTCTTGTCAGCCTGCAAAAACCATATACAAGCCTATACATGATTTTCTTATTATAGGCGAGTTGTGGCATCACTATTAACTTTACAAAGAATATGACCTCACTACTGCTCTGTAATACGTTATTGCACTTCTGTTGTGACATCACAATGACTGCCGCTCGTGCCAGCGCAGAACAGAATTCCAGCTGTGCACTGCAGTGCTCAATTTAAGCTGTGCATAGCTTTTCAAAGTCCGTTCTTTTAAACTAGGTTTCTGTGACTCTAACCATGTCATTTATTTGAAATGAGTACTTCTATTCCAAATATATGTAAACACTGACAGCACAATAGGTTTTGGATGTATTAGTGCTTCTTATACATCATCAAAAAGAGATTACAAGTGTAATTAGTAAGAGGATTAAAGGAAAAACAATGTATAATGTTAATGAGAATTATGCTGGCTAAAGTAAGTGTGTACACTGCTAGTCAAATGTGCGTTTTGAGAGATAACTAATTTAGTCTGCTAAAACACTGAACTACATTTTTAAAGTGGTTGATAATTACACAAATATTTCAGGATGTCTTCTTAGATGTTATGGTTGTAGATGCTGAGACACTGAAGTTGTACATGTTTGTTTATTTGATTGGTGGATGCACATGTTTGTGCTTGAATTCATCCAATCAGAGCACCTAAAATGTTTTTGATTTGGAAGAAAGGGAAACTGTGTTCATCCCTCGTGCTTTATTTGCAGGCGAAAAACCAGAATGTGCCCCTTAAACTCCCTGTATTGGGGGAAGATTCTTGTGATGACTAAGAAAAGCACAGTTCGCTGACTGTTTAAGTGTGTTTGCACTGTAGTTGTTTTGGAACAAGTATTTTAAGACCTTTGCAGCATTACCCAATAAAGTATTCTTCATGCTGAGAGTTGTTCTCAAAAGAAAAGAAACTGACACATTTCATTCTGTACATTAATGAAGACATGGAGGTCAACAAGAATACTCTGTGGTTAATTGGACTCTGAGGAGTTCATTAGTTGGTATGCAAAGAGGCCTGTTATTTCTCTTGACCTTGGTTTCCAAATTTGGAGGTGTTGTTATGGGGCTATGATTTATTTGTTAAGGGGATATGATGGTTACGTTGTCCAAATGAAATAACCTTTGAAGTTCATTGGAAACCTTTGTTAAAGGGATCTTATGGTTCAATGGATCTAATAAAAGCCTGTAAAATACAGTGAAACAAGCTTTGTGAAATGAACTTCATAGTTGTAATGCAAGAACACAAAACCGTAGACATGTGATACTTATGGTAAGATACACACCCATAACAAAGGGGGGAGGGGAGGATCAGTTAAGGAAGTGGGGGAGAGGGCAAAGGGCGCTCCTTCTTTGGCAGTATGTGAAGTTTAAGATGAACTTTGAAGAGATCCACAGTCAGGCTGACTTTGATTGTGATTGGAAGCATTTTCCAATGGAATGGACGAGTAAGGAAAAATACCAGAAGTGAACATGGGAAAACGGCTGCCATTGGACAGGGACTAGGACAAGGGAAAGGGACTAGGGAGAGGGACTAGAATGAGGAAGAGGGATGGGGAATAGGAATATAGACTGGGAAATGAACGAAGAGAGTATCAGATGAGGGAGTAAGAAGAGAGAATAGGATGAGAAAGAGGGACTGCAATGGGTAAGAGGGACTATCAAGAGGAAGAAAAAGTAGGCCACGGCAGTGTGACTAGATAGAGGGAAAAGGAATAGGGACTAGGAGGAAGAAGGAGAATTAGAATGAGCGACTCAGAAGTGGGACAAGGACGAGACGCAATGATTAGGAAGATAGATGAAGAGCATGGAAAACTAGGATTAGGAAGAGAAGTAGAGTGCAGGAAAAGGAATAAATAAATGGACTACTATAAGAAAGAGGGAAGAGGAAGATACATGAGAATAAGGAAGAGGTATGGGAAAGATAGACTTGAATGAGTAATAAGGAACAAGGAACAGGCTTGGGGTTGTGGATGAGGTAGAAGATTTTTGGGAAGAGGAAGGTAAACCAGGACATTGACCTACCGGGCTCTATGTTTCTCCATTCTTTACTTGTGCCTGGACTGGGCATGCTGGCAGGTGAAAACGGAGTGAGCATCCAGAATACACAAATTAATGTGATGCATCAAAGAATGCCAATAGCACTGGTAGTTGTGATGCCAACCATTTATTTAGCTTCTCAGCATCATTTACATTCGGTCTCCTCTGAAAATCATTTGTATTGCCAGATGGCAGTGCAATATATACACCAGCCTATCTGCCAAAGTCAAGTAACCTAAACAGACACAATCAATGCAGCTCATTTTAGCATTTAACGCCTAGCCGCTTCCTCCACACCAACTCGCCTCCTCTGATGCCTTCGCTACATCCTCAACACTCCATCAGCCCAATACTCACACATGTAAGGTACTAAAATGAGGTTCCCAAAGTCAAGTGGGACCCCAGCACACACCTTTTGTCCAATCCCCACATTTGATTGATTATCAAAAAAAAAGCACATACAATGTATGGCAACCTGACAATATTGCAAAGCAATAACAAAATCAGCAAAATGATATATGTGATTAGTGCTTATTTTAGATCACTGTAACACCCGAACCCTAAATAAAGTAATGCAATTCAATATGAAGTAGTCTTATATAAAACAACATTTCCAGTATAGATGAATACTGATGCATCTTGGTGCAGAGATAGAAAAGTATCACACACTACTATTTAGGGAGTGGACAATCCAAAATGCATCAACGCATTAATTAAGCAGACTTTATTTCTTGACTTAATCATTGATCTGATTGACTCTGATTGACAATGTCCCCATAACTTGTCCACATAGCTTCACGTTTGGGTTTCTCTGAGTCCTTTAGATGCACAACGGCTCTTGTCCACCATCAAATGGTATGGCTACCCATAAGCCTCAATAATACACTACTTTTATGCAATTTGCCCAATGGAATCTGATGTCAAACACGTCATAAGAATTACCCAGGGTTTATTCCTTTTCCTACTAACCCACTCTTGATCATGGGGGGCCGTTTGAATATCACTGTCAAGCTGAAGGTCAGAGGAAAAATCAACCAAAGATTTGGCAAACAAGTCAACAATAAAAGAATGAAGGTCCCTGGAAGGCCCTTCACTATTTTCGGGTACCCCCTAAAGTTGAAGGATGTTGCATCTATTCTTGGTCAACTAAAGGAAGCTGGAGGACTCAGTGTAGAGAACAGATTCCTCAACATTAGAAATTCATTGATCAAGGGAAGTAGATTCTGCTTGAACCTCGTAAAACCAATTTGAAATACAAAAGTGAATTCTGAACATTGATTAATTTAGTTTTTGGTTTGACGTAAGCCTCCTATAGATACATGTGCCAGCAGTCACATTATAATGGAGCAGCTATGCCAATGTCTACGAAATCTCCTGAATCAACTTGGTTTGCTCTTCCTTTCATATGGGACACAGTGTGGAGGGGGCAAACAGTCAATCTGCAATGATAATATCAGAGCTGTTACCATTTTCCAAAGTGACCCATCCCAACACTCAGGCAACAACTACCTTAAACCAAATACATTATCACAAAGCAAACCTTTATAGTTGATGGTTATATTTTTGGTGAAGGAGGACGAGCTGGCAGAAGAACAAGTGGAGCATATAGGCAAAGGCAATTGGTAACATTTCTTCTTTTGGCAGGCCCCAGTGCTATAGTAAACAGTGGTTGTATCGGGAACACACGTGACATTTGTGTGTGGTGTTGCCAGCCATGCTACAAAATATAGTCTTAGAATGATTTCCAGTTCTTGGGACCATTCCAGTTTAAGGCACCTACTCTCTCACTCCCCCAATCCATGACCCAATCTGACATTTCATAGGATGTAATGGTGCATCACAATAAAAGAAAGCTATTGATTGAGAAGATCTATGAGAAAATGGATTGGCAAACCTTTCTACCACAATACCCCACCCTTAAGAACACACATTGTGTGAAAATTGACTTGTGTCCAGGGTCTGGTCTAATAAAAGGGGACCTTAATTTTTAAAACTCTGTTAGCTATGCCAAATTTGTACCAGATTGAAGTACTTTTTCTGTGCTTCCCTGCACTCTTGAATATGTAAAAGAGCTCTGTCAAATTTTCCCAAAACCACCACAAAGAGGGGAAGAGGAGGAGTGTGTGTCTGGCTGTGTACCTGTCATGGCTATAGTTAACATAGACCTTGTGGTAATGGTGCATCCACTGGAATGGTTAATCCCCTCCAGTCCCACAGCGGACACCTCTATCACAGGTCCTGGCTGTACAGTAATAGAGTTGCTAGCTGGAAAGTTTTAGTTCCCAAATTGAAACCTCCCAGAACATTCCCCCAGAGGCCATGGACACAAGGCTTTGCAGTGTATTTTTTTTTCTCAGGCGCCGTGTTATTCCATTTCTGTTGAAATATGTTGATGCTAAATTGTGTGCAGCATCCACCTAGCCCCAGATAGGTCTGTGGGGCTGTCCTACTTCACTTATACCAGGGCTGGAGCCTTCACCAACGCCATTTTGCTAGCCATTCCCACTACTCCACATGGACATGGTAATGACCATGCCTGTTCAGGGGGAGCGCTGCACGTCATCTGCAAGACTCTCATTCTGAGTTCCCAAAGGTAGTAATAAGCATGCTCTGGAAGTAGCAGAGTCAGGACCTCATGTGTTCCCACCACATCCTGAGTACCCGTCCTCCTCCCCGACTCCTATCAGTGGTGGCTGCCAATTAAGGAGTTTTGTGGGTAGTTGAAGTGGAATTCGCCAGTATCAAGCGAGAGCTCTGATGCCAAAATGTACACCATTGCCATCTTGCCTTCCAAGCTACAAACGGAGGTAGTGTTTGCATCCTGTTTATTAGGCTCTTATGTGATGTTTTCAAAACATCTCTAACTTAAGCATTATCTAGAATTGCTATTTAAGACCTATATTGAGTTCTTAGATCAAACATTTGTAAAGGCAGTGTATCTGACAATAGTATATGTATGTTGGGTTAGTTACTCAGTATATACCTTCTTCACATTTTAATCATATTTTAACAGCACAACCTATAAAGACGTCTTAATTATGTTTCCACAATTGATATGTGAGTTAATGGGAATTTTGAGATATACCATACTCTTAGCATTTGTTGGATCATGTGTTTTTCTAAATTTGTAGTGAGAAACATGTTTCTTTATAGCTCTACCAGTTTGATTGCTGGCAGAAATTGAATATTTCACGACAGAGTGGCATACGTTTTTGCCAAATGACAACATTTTTCTATTAACTTCGAGAAAGCCTGTGGTGCTCTTCATGCTTGCCTGCTACTTAAAGAAATATTGCTGGAGCTGCTCAATCGTATGGTAAGGTGGGGAGGAGGGATGGCTGGCCAGATCTAATCAAGATTGATGTAAATCTGGAATGCTGGGAAAGTGTTGCTTGATGCAGATGCAATTTTATCATTGTAGCGTGTTTTCTAGATTGTGTTTTTATGGCTGCATTTTAAAATTCGTCGATTTTATGAAATGTGTTTACTGTAATGATACGAAATAAACTGAAGTGATTGATTGCTGCAAATTCAATTACAAATAAATCAATTCAGCTCAAACTTTGAAAAATATGCCCCCTTAAAAAGAACATGCAGGAAACAAATACCCAGTGATTGACTGGCAGCATTATTAACATTCGTTGTATTTCCTACTATGTATGTTTCTATGAGCACTGGTAGAAGTGAACCAATAAAGTAGTGGAACAGTGACCATGGTGAGCGCATAGTGCAACATATGCCAAGGTGTTTGTGCTGGGGCAGGTTCAAAGTCAAGTGAGTGGAATGGGCAGAAGAAGGGGTACCCCTGTATTTTATTCATGATTTCCCATCAGTTGGTCATTCAGTTTGAACATTTATATAATGGCTCTACTCCCTGATATTAAGTTCACTGTCACCCATACCCAGCACCTACCTGAACCGATGTTCCTTCAGCAGGGGCATGACACTATAAACACATCTGCTTTCATTAATGGGATGTGTTGATTTATTCCAATGCCCTCGCCCCAGACTGAAATTCTTACATCCCTAAACTGACCAAGTACTATGAAGGAATAATCTGGGATCTGTGATACATCAAAGGTTCCATCCTGGGATATAACGTGTCCTATCCTTATGGTTGGTATGAGTTGCCACATGGACACATGAAAAGTTGATGCAGAGAATCATAAGGTGGATTATCTTCTAGAGGTCACAGTAGTTGTCTGACAAGCAGCTAAAACATGATCATTTTCCCTGAATCAAAAAAAACAATGGTATGAAGGGAAAAACCCTCCATAGCCATCTGACATTAACATAGCATCTCTTGCCACTGGCCTGGGCTTTTATCAACAGTAATGTCTGAGCATTTAACCCGAGACAACAACTTGATTTGTTTATCAAAAATCAGGGGGGGTGAGGTGTGACGGGAGATATCCTCATAATGTTAGCAGGACCTCCTCCATCCTCCTCTGGCTAAGATGAAGTCAGGTAGATGCATTGAGGCTGAGATATCTTTGAGGCTGCCTAAATGTAGTCAATCAGATTTCAGTTCAGCTGTAACATCTTTGAAGTCTCCAGAACTTGCGACCCATGGTTAATTCAGTCTTTAGCACTTTCCAATGCTGGGTGATCCTCTGCAGACCTCCTGGTTGTCCTGTGCCTCGGGCAATGGCTGCCAAACTTGTGAGTGCTGAAATCGAGCCAATATGACTAAAGAGGCGATACCTAACTGACAGGGCAGTTACACTTTGACTCAGATGATTTGTGATTGGACGTAGGTCAATTAATTAAAGAGCTCCATGTATGCCTTAACTTTCTGTGTGGATAATTTGGCCCTTTATGAAAAAGCTCAATAAAAACACATTTGTCAACAAAAAAGATGTGAATTTTGAATTTCAGCGTTAAATTTCCTTTTTATTTTTATTTTTTATTTTTTTTTTACTTACCATTATATTCAACCATGATGTTTGACATTCACAAATAGCTGTCAACCGCAACATAAATAGTGAGGTACAAAAAAAGAAGTAGCCTACCTGGTAAGCTGCAACGTCAGTTAATTTAAGGTTAACAAATACTTGTTCAACCTGTGTTTTCCTCCAGATTTTTTCTCTTGGGCTGGTAATGCTATTGAGACTGGAATGCGAGTCATCACCCTGCTGAGTTTGTATGGTCCCATACGCTTTACGTGATTGTTTTTCATTTGGTTAAAAGCATGACTATTTAAGTATAGGGGTCAGATGCACTGAATGATAGTATTGATTATTTCTGGCCTCCGACTACAAAAGGCCACTTTTCTTTCACTTGGAATTAAAAGTTAACTATAGTGGTTTAGAGGATTAAAACTATCATATAGTATGACCTCTTTGGTTCAGGTTTATCAACTTCAATTCTAGTCAGTACTGACCATTAAATTATATGGATACGATCTAGTTATCTAAAATTAGAAACATGGTTTACACAACTGTTAGTCTAATGTCCCCTGATCACTCCTGACACTGTAAGAACATTGACAAGATGTATAATTGAACGTTGACAATCTTAGAAACACACAGCAGTTCACTTTACACCAGTACAGTTTCAGATCTTTACTTTTGCTTTACACCATTTTTCAATTTGCATGCTGTCATGTCTACAGTTTTACAAAGAACAATTTACAAATGATACATCATTCTGCCTGTGGTGTCACCATCAAGGTGATTGAGAACAACTTCTTGAAAAACTTACTGGGGCTTTCTAGCTCTGCACCTAACTATGCAGTGCATGTTGAATTGGGTATCACCCATATTGAGGCAATTGCCACAAAGTAACTTTTCTGCACTGGCTTGGAATCTGGTCAAAGTCTAGAGGCCTTCTGACCCACAAAATGATCAGAGCCTTGCTGCAGAGTTCTTCTTGGCGCAAAATACCTTGGCTAAAATATATCTCTGAGTGTCTGAGAGAGGTGAATGTCCCAAATCTACAGTGTCCTGCATAATTGTTATCTGCTGCTGAGAGTAGAATGTGCAAGAGGGCATTTTGCTCCCTAACCTTAACAAATCGAGAGTCAATTGGGTTTTTTCCTGAAACTAACTGGAAATACCTGACCTTTATGGAATTTAATAATATACAGGCCTACTTGACATAAAGCAATAAACCTGTAGATCGATGGGCATTGTCTAGGGTGCACTTTAACCTCCTGCTGCTCAGAGGTAACTCAAGGAAATGGCAGGGCTATGAGCAGACCTTGGCTCGCCTGGGTTTCAGCGCTCCAAAAGAAGATCCTTTAGATTTCATGTTGTTCTGCCCATGAACGATGAAACTAAAGATCCGTGAAGGTTTAGTCATTTAAAAATAGATATTGGGATACAAGTGAGTTCAGCATTTTCATTTCCAAAGCAAAGATTCATTTTCAAAATAATAGTAAAAAGTAAGTGATACAAACACAATTTAGATATAAACAAATCTTTCAAGAAAATGTGGGGAACAGTTTTTGTCCTTTCAGAAAATCAGAATCAGAATCTTGGATGAATTTCATGTACAAGCATATGCTAAAAGCCAATTACACCACTTTGCACCTGGGAACACATTGCTAATAGGAAATATGACCAAATTTATTTTCTGTGTAACTTTTCTTATACGAATACTTGTTTTTGATATTGGAGACAATAACGTGGCTTACATTGTCAAATATAAGAAGAACACTAATTCAATGTACATATTAACAGAACATTTTGAATACACTGGCAGATAAGTGCTGTTGTAATTATGGATTCAGAGTTTGTTGTTTATGTATTACATTGTCTTATTAGAATTAGAAATACTCAGAAACATATTTAATTGGCTGATGGAATGACTGTATGTGTGCACTACATCTACTTGAGATTTTACAGGCAGGTCAACTCTTATTTATGTTAGCCAGCTACCAATGTATGTATATTATACTGTGGTAATCTCCCCTGATAATGCATTTGAGTTTGAACTCCAAATACAGCTAGTGTCTGGTTGGGTGGGATTTTATTGGTGAATGCACTTTAGCGATATCTATAATTGAATCCACTCGGCCCATTCTACCTTAACGAAGCAAAGGAGGTAAACCTTTCAAAGGAGGTAAACCTTTCATCTTATGCCTGTTTCAACTTTATGACTGGTATCACTGCTGGTTGTGTAGTACTGGGGAGCTTAGTACGAGTTTAAAAACCACTATTAATCCTGGTAGACCTGCAGAACAAGAACCATTTCATCATAGTGGGGAAGAAAAAAATAATCTGGAATGTACACCCGCCCCTCCAAATAAATATAATGGTAGTGGAATTTGCTGAAATTAAATTTATATTGTGCAACACTGATCTGAATACAGCAATATTTATACATACAACTACGGTGAACATATCTTAATATAATATTTTTAACAGTAGCCACCCACACCATTTGTTCTTAAGATTTCTGGGTGCATCGTTTACATACTATCAGCTGAGTACTAAACACTAGGGCACACCTTCTTGACACAGACTCATGCTATAGCAACATGCACATTGTTGTCCTAATTTGCAGTGATGATGCATTTTGTGGGGAAGCTGATCTTTGAGCAAAATGTGTTGGTTACATGTCTTTATAACAAGTCATTTTATAACGAATGCACTTATAACGAAAATTATATAGAGACAAAACATAACACTTTTTTTCTTTTATGGGGGTCCCCCCCCAAACCCCTGGTTTCCCACCCCTAAAAACCCACCCCAACCATTTCCTCACAAGATTTAACCCGTTACCCCACCCCACATACATTTTTCGTTATGGTTTTCGTTATAAAGTATTCAATATAAAATGTTGGTTATAAAGACTGTATAGCAAATATGTTGTGCAACCAATCCCTGTAGTGCCAATTCAAAATTGACAAATTCTGAGTTACTCCTTGAGGGGGCTATTAAATTCACAAAGAGTTTACTCTGAATTACTCTATACTTCCTCCTCACATAACTGCTCATCGAAACGTCCTTGTGAAATGAATATCACCCTCCATAGTATATAGAAGATAAGATACATGTCCTCATTGCAATATTTTTGTGAATTTATTTTTTATTTATTGTTTATGTTATTGGACATTTGTATGGTGACTATAAATAAGTGTATCCAGGTGCCAGATGTCCCCTGATGTGCATATCCAGATACTAGCTACAGACTGTGATACATTGACTGACAGAATCTGCATTATCGGTTGGCTGAAAACTCTCAGGCCACATTTAAGGACTCATGCCAGGGTTCAGACTTTCAATAGTCTATTCTTCCAAACATGCTCATATTTCCAACCCCTACTAAAGGGGTTGACATGTAAAACAGTACAAAAACAGACATATTGTGAGAACTGATGACTAGGGCAATGCAGGGTTGGTGGATTTCAGAGAATATTTCTGCCTGCCCATATATGCATATATCACTCAGGGAACCACTTGTATATGTCCTGGTCATTCCCTTTGGCCTGGCACGCCATATGCACTTAGACTCTAGTGCTCAACACTGTAAATTGGACATATGCACCCCAAAATGGGCATATGTCCTCACCATTCATAGCTTTTGCTTGCTCATCTGATAACTCATGCAAAACCATCACTGTATCTCAGTGCATTGATCAGTCCAAACATTCACCATCTCAGTCCAAACTGCAGTAATGGATTGAGATATGATATGATATGATAGATATGATATGATATGATATTATATAGCGCTATACACAATGTGTTTCAAAGCGCTTCAAGGCAAGGGAGGGAACAAGGGAAAATACAATGACATTCTTACCAGCCATGAACAGTAAGGATGTGAAATGAACTATCGTACTCGGCCTGATGACATTACAGATAGTGCAAGAGCTAAGACATAGATAAGGAAGGGAGGGGGAGAGTGGGAAGGAAATGGAAACAGACATGCGACTACCGTACTAGACCTGACAACATTTCTGGTAGAGCTGGAGCAAAACAAAAGGTGAGGGAGAGGGGTGCAGAAAGGTAGGGGAGGAACAAAACAAGCGACTATCATACTAGGCCTGACGACATTTCAGATAGTGTTGGAGGGGTGGTGGGGAGGAAAAAAAACAGTAAGGGGAGCAGGGAGGAAACAGTCAAGGTTGCTATCAAACTAGGTCCAGGGACAATTCTGATGGAGTAAGTGCAAAGAAGAAAGTAAGGAGAGGAGATAGGAAAAGGGAGAAGGGAAAGGAGGAGAGAACAGAGCGTTAGCAGGCAAAAGAGTGGAGAAGCAAGAGGGGAGAGTCAATACAATTGCAGATGTCAGTAGTAACTCATAATGTTGCAAGCCAGGATAAAAGATGAAGATGGGAAGAGCATGATTCAGAGCCACCATGAGTACAAGATGCAAAGGAAGTCCAGCATGAGAGTTGAGAAAGGGTGACGCACTGCGAATGAATGAAGTCCATAAAAGTAAAATCCAGCATTGGCCACAAGACTGTGATGGTGAAACCTGAATTTATCTGGACAGACTCCGGCAGATGTAGGCTTGAGGGGGGATGACGGGGGAGCAGGGTAGAAGAATCAAGCAAAATAGGCAACACCTATGTGCGAGAATGGTGGGGGCACAAGGGAACATCACAGGGGGACCAGAGGGGGTGGGGATGGCCTGTGGGGACAGAGGGAGTAACACATGTTGGTGCATGCTTACCTGCTGTATGAACAGGGGGTCAGGCCTGGGTCCTCCTGGTCCGAACAGGTCAAAACCGGAATTGCCATTTTCTTTGCCTGCCCTTCACTTAGGAGCAGGAAGGAAGAGGCAGAGCTAAATAGGTGGGTGGTGCTTTGGCCAGGTGACCTAGATCCACTTGCACCTGCTCCCCATCTGCAAAGGAAAAGAGACTGGAGGGTTCCTTAAGTAAGGAAAAGGAGCGGCAAGCAGGAAGGCACCAGGTGGGCGCGGCTTGCTAAGTGGTGAAAAAGAGCGGAAAGCAGGAAGGCACCAGGTGGGCGGGGCTTGCTAAGTGGTGAAAAAGAGCGGCAGGGAGGAAGGCACCAGGTGGGCAGGGCTTAGGCGAGGTGACCTAGATCCACTTGCACCTGCTCCCCATCTGCAAAGGAAAAGAGGCTGGAGGGCTCCTTAAGTAGGGAAAAAGAGCAGCAAGCAGGAAGGCACCAGTTGGGCTGGGCTTGCTAAGTGGTAAAAAAGAGCGGCAAGCCGGAAGGTACCAGGTGGGCGGGGCTTGCTAAGTGGTGAAAAAGAGCGGCAGGCAGGAAGGCACCAGGTGGGCAGGGCTTTGGCCAGGTGACCTAAATCCACTTGCACCTGCTCCCCATCTGCCCACCTGTATGTATGTATGACAATAATAGGTGTAGAAAAATATTTGAGCGCTATGACAATCAAAATGGATGTATTCAGGAAATGGAGGGATAGCTTTTTAAAGGGCGCATATGATTCCATTAAACTCGGTGTATGCAGACATACTTCTAGATGTCTGCATACACACAGTTTACTGCGATGAAACCGGTTCAGAAAGGTTAACTGCAAGTAAGTGCACATGCACACACTCACATACTGAACTCGTACATGTGATATGATATGATATGATATGGCATGTATAATATGATATGATGTTGCTTTACAAAAAGCAATTAATTAACAACAATGTTGTCCTCCCTGCCCATATCACAATGAATTGGAATTGTAAATCTGCAAGATATTGCGAAGTTATGACATAAGTGTGAAAATAGCCACTGCTGATCCTATGTGTATCTTCGAATTAAGCCCTTAAGTGCTAAGGAGGGCTATGGTCGCCTTGAATTACATAGGAAATCATTGTAGCCTTGCCCAAGTCCACACTTACTAAGGTCTTATGACATGAAATCACTGTATTACGACAGTGATCATGTTAGGTCAGTTCTTCAAAATGTTTTTCATAATGTTTACAACTTTGAGTGTGGTTTCTGTTTCTATCCTCATTTGGAATGTTAAGTGATATCGTTGACAACACACAATATTGGCAGCAAACATCCTCACAATAACAAGGGCTAGCCAAGTTTGTGAATAAAGCATAAATACGTGTTTTTCACCACTGATAGGACTACTTTTTAGTGTGTTTTAATGAAGTGGAGAAACACAAAAAGAAAGATAGATGTCCCTGAAGCAGAAAAAACAGGAGTAAGAGGGAAGAACAAATGAAAATGGCTGCAGGTAGGCAAAGGAGGTAAGCGGCAATCCTGCAAGAAGAGGGGTTCCTCTTGAAGTATTCCTCTTTACAAAAGTGCACTCAAAAATCATCACGTACAAAACAAGCACTGGCAAAGCCAACATTTGCTGTGAATCTCGAATGAATGCAAGCTGTAATCTTGAACAGTTTCACAATGATTTTGAGATTGTAATAATGAATTACAAATATTAATGGTGCTTATTTGTTGATGTCCTTAGTCTAGGGTTGTCCTTATTAGTTTTGGCTATTAGGTGGTGCTCAAGCACCATCTATAAGCCAAAATGATTGCATTAGAGTACAGATAGGAGCAGATGGTGTGTGGAAGGACGCACAGCTTGTGAATGTTGTTTAGTTATTTGCCACCCACTGATTGACCATGAACATGCTAATACATATAGCGATTAATACAGAATTAATAACTCTCCCTGTCCAAAACGAATCCCCCTGGGATCTCTGTGGGCTAGCTCTATCAAGCAGTAGCATCAAACTCTGGCCTCCTAGTATCGCTTCTAAGCAGCATGCTTAGAGTTATTGGCTCAAGTGCTGCTGTAAATGTGATACTGGTTTGATAAAAGTGTCTTACGCAATTGTGCCTTTAAACAATTCATTTATGTCTGTTCCTTGCACTGACGTCTTATTAAAAATACGTATTTGCAAATGCAACTGTTTTGGCTTGTGTTCACATATTAGGCATTTTCAGGCACTGATATCATATGCACATGTATTTACACCATTTTCCAGTTGTTACCATGTTATGGTCAGTTAGTAGAGGTACTCCCTTGAAATACTGCCAGAGATAAATAGTGACCTTTAATGAAATCAGGTGTTATTTTGTAAAATAAACAGCACTGACTTCATACCATTCCGCTGTTTCTTAAAGGGGATCTATATCAAGAAGGAGGGCCTGGGTACTGAAGAAAATAATTTTGCAGCTTGCACCCTCCCCTAGATTTTCAAGCATTAGGCATGACCTTGACACATAACTATGTCCATGTGGTTTTGGTGGGAGCATTGTTAACAACAGCCCTGATAGGCCCCCCTAACTTGAAAATCTATTTTTACATGTGAGCCTTTCTTTTGGGGTGGACGTGAAACGAATCTCTCAAGTTTTGCATGAGGTTTCACCCCAGTCAGAAATCTGAAAATACTCACCTTGGCATGTCACTAACCCATGTGGATTCCCTGTGACATCATAGAGAGTATCCCTTTGTGAATCAGGTATGTCCTAAAGATTGTGCCTACTCAGCCCATCCCACTCTCACCAACTGCAAAATGTAGGCAGAAGTGCGTGCACCAAGAGATCTGCTATTTTGGGCACTGCCAGCCAACCCAGGAATACATACAGGGACTTCTTCCACATAGTGTGCCCTGGCACAAACACATGATATAAACCTCTGTGAAGAAGCACCTAGAAATGATCTGTCCGTATTTTCTTTTGATGTCGTGAACTTTGACGTACTACAGAGGGATAAACTTCCCGATAAACTAGCACCCTCCACTGCAATTGAAGAATGGGGGTTTAGTGCTGGTGAGAAGGAGCGTGGAAGTAAGCGTTGGGGCTAGCACTGGAATAACATCATTCCGGGGCCATAAAAGGTAAACACAAGTCTTCCTTCTGATAGGAGAGCAATGCCCCAATCAGAGGCTAGCATGACAGTAGAAAGCATGGAGGACATTCCCGGAGGACCATTGAACAGGTGGCGTGGATACCTAAACTAATGATTCTGCACAAAGCACGGTTGCCAAGAGTTAAGGGATATCTGTTGTTCCCAGGCTTCAAAAAACGACGCTGTGCTGAAGCATGTGAACCTATTCAATAAATCAAACGAGGACAAAAAGTTAAGCACGCAGTCAATACACATGCTGCCTCCTTGGACGGGTACAGTGGACATGTTCAGATATTTAACTTCCATGCAGAACGATTTTCGAGTATTGCCTATCCTGTCCGGAATGATTTAATAGGCGGGAATCCTAGCTTCTGTGTCACATAGTTGTATCTTGTTTTGAGGGGGAGCAGGGGAGTAAGAGTGAAAAAAAATGTTTTTATTTTAATTTGCATTTTTAAAGCACTCACACAGCCCGCGGGCATTGAGGCGCTGTTACAGGAATTGTTTGTTTTTTAGTTGCGTAATTGTTCTTTGTTTTTGTTGTGTATTTATGACACGCCTAAATACCCAGAGGTTTCTAAGAAAGGACCTGGGGATCAAACCTGTGTTTCTTCTTGTCGTCTTGCTTCCAAGGCGAGCACGTTGCCGCTGAGCTATCCTCCCGGGAGATAGAACTGTTTAGATGTTATTTCAGTATTTCTCATTAAAATGTGAAGTTGGGTCATGCTAAGCAATAGAATAGAGCAAGTCCGTTTTTTCACCTTGCGCACAACAACTTCAATGTGGCCAGAAAAGCAACAACAAACTTTCGGAGCTTCCAATAAAAAAATACTATATAATTGCATAAAAAATACTCATCAACTCTATCACAATGAACGGTGGTCCCGTGACTTCCTGCACTGAGATGTTTATAGTTTCCCGACAGACCCTCTTTAGTTTCAACTGCAAAGGCCGGGAGAACAGCATGCACACGCAGCAAGATGCCATGCTTGCCAAAGCAAGCAGCACACCTTCAATCCCCAGGACTGCTTTGACTAACAAATAGAAGCCATCAGAATTCCCGTGATAACCTGTAGGGGTAAAGTGTTCTTTCGGAGTGCTGGCACAGGAATTATTTTGCGTTCATTGATATGCAAGTCCACCTCAACACCACTAACGGATACGCTAGAGTGACAGGAATCGCTAATCTCTGGGATATGCTAATTAACCTTTTCATAAATAACACTAAAATAATCAGCTTAATACCACTCGTTCTATGAATATATAGTGTGTTGTACCTCATGTCAAATACAGAATTATTGTAAAGTAATTGATCAGATAATTGGCTGACATTGTCCGCGAGAGCATGTATTCCCAGGGCAAGTACACAAAGGACAGGCATTCCCAAAGGTGGCCTGTACCTATTTAACCGAGAACATATTGGGTCTTCTTCTTCTCTCTTCATTTCAGAAAATGACAATATGAGCAGTATTTTGGATATGTCACTCAACACAACGTCAATCCTCCTCTTTTAATCACCCTTCATTCACTTTACTTTGTCACATTGTCCTGGCCCCGCCGTTTGCCTATTTATGCCTTCACTCTGAATACTTTTTTCGCACCAGGATTCTTACACAATCTGTGAATTGCAATGTTGCTAAGTTAAATCTAATGCTTTGATTAAAATCATAAGAACATGGGAGATTGAATTGGTCTTTTCCCTTTCACCGGAATAAAGAACTGCTGTTTTTCTAATATTTCAAGTCATTTGCTTCTATTCTTCACAATGCAGATGTCCTTGAATGGCTAAAACAATGTAATACACACACATACAAAAAGAATATGGAGGCCCTGAACGGGCAATTGCTCTTTGCACATAAATGATCAACATTGTGGCTGTGCACAGAGGATATATTTGAATTTGCACTGTCATCAAATTATTTTTGTACAAATGCTGTTTACACATGAAACAAGCGTTGACATATTCCACACACATACCATAATACTGCCTGATTAGTACCACTGCTTTCCTCCCAAAGTACGTTCCTGTTTTGTGTTCTACTATTGTAGTGATATTGACATCATTAAGATTAGTAGTTTCCAGACAAATAGTGCAACTCCATTACTACAGTTTCTGCTACTAGTAGTACTACTATCACTGTCACTCCCATCACTCCCAAGACTACTACTACTTCTTCTACTTCTATAGCCTTATAGACCAAGCCAAGGGCCATACTTTGGGAGGGATCATAATCCCAAGTGATAATGTCCCCTCCACAGGTCTGTGAGACTATTAGCACATAGTGGAAATAGCAATACATGTTTTGGTGGTGCAGTATAAACGCTACTTTAATAGTGGGAAAAGTAGAGAAACTGACTGGATTAGTAAAGGAAATGTATTTTTTGTAGTATTTAAATATGGTAATAAGGTTGGTTTCATAAGTAAATAATTTCAATTGCAAACTTGGTCATAATGGAGCAGGTGTAATAAGTAAAACCCAAATGTATAAGCAACTGAAAGCATTTTACAATGTTTTAGCTTCGTCTTTGGTAAATAGGATGCTGCAGCAAGAAAAGTCCTCGAGAGGAAGGGCCTTGTAAAAAATAAGTATGCATGGGAATTGTATTGTTGGTTCCCTTTTTGCTTTTGAAGACAGAGGGCCTAATTTACAAAGTGTTCTCCAATGGGACTTTCCCATTTGAAAAGGCTTTTGTAAATCAGGCCCAGAAGGTTTAGAATGCAGTCAATCCCAGTAGTAGTTGCACTCTGAACATTCTCATTGGCTTAGAGGAGGTCAATATGGATCTCCATGTGCTACTAATACTGCTACTCCTACTATTACTACCACTATGAATAATAATAATAATAATAATAATAATAATAATAATAATAATAATAATAATAATAATAATAATAATAATAATAACAACAACCATTATTGGTATTGTGAGTATTAGTAAGGAAACTTGAATCTTGCAAAAGTATCTGTTATGTGTGAAAGTTGGACACATATTTCAAATGTGCCAGAGAGATTAAAATCCATCAAACATTTACATTTTTACAGAAACTCAAATGTAAACCTGAATTAAATTCAAATCAAAAGTATATATTCTATAACGGTACCATCAGGAGAAGGACAGTATGCAGTCAAGAGATGTTTGGTATATGACAAAGATATTTTACAATGTAAATCCAGCATGTGCACTGTTTGCATGGGTTGCTAGCTCTAGAGCTAATCCCTCGTTTGAGATATGCGTCAAGCCTGCACTTTGCAAGTTTGAAGACCGTCTTCATTTTACACTCATTACATTCAGTAACTGTTAGCTGGATTCCTAAACTCTGGCCTGGTGGACACATGTTTAGGAGGCCATTCTAGTTGTAATGGACAGGCAAACTCTGGGAACCATAGTCAAAAGAATCAAGGGGAAGAATGGAGACTGGGCAAGGCTAAGTCTTGTGAGAAAGTGAGTGAGGTCAGGGGTCCACAATGAATCCACACAGTGAGACATCAAGGATTACACTTAGACAATTGGTTATACAAATACAATTGGTAAAGTCCCAGATACCTTGTGGTTATTGATTGTAAAGATGGATATCTACACAGTATTTTGAATATAAACCCAAGTGGTTTTATTAAAGTAGTGAAGACATATCGTCTTAAATGGTCAGCTGACACGTGTTTCGACACTGGGTGTCCTTTTCAAGTTTAAAAATTACTTTGTCATGCCCATTAAGATTCCTGGGCTGGTCATACTCCTGTTTAGGCTGCAGAAATGATATATCCACCCTCTGCAAGTCTGGGCTGGTTGTTGTACGGGATAGGCTGTGAGCTTGCTGCTGCATCGCTGTGTGACTCTACTCCTGAGCATTTAAGTACGTCTTCAACACTGTAATAACGCCACTTGGGATTAAATTCAAACTACTGTGTAGATATCCATATTTACAATCAATGAGAGCAAGGTATCCAGGAACCTGGCCAATGTTACTCTACCCAAGAGGAGTTGTGGGCACCAACTCCACCCACCCGTGACCATGCTGCTACCTAAATAACCCAGAAAATCTCAGAGTGAAGCGCAATGATTGTTTCAGCCTAGGGACCACCTTCTCTAGTTATAAAAATACTATATTTATGTATCACTAAGAACATTCTAAGAATATTATCACACAACACTAAAAGTAAAATACATATATACAATCACAGTGAGCTATTGTAACATAATCAATTCACACCCTGTGACCCAATGCCTGAAAGGGAAGGTAAATAATTCAACATATTACCAATAGTCCACAGGAATTAGAACCCTGACTTATAAAGAGCAACCCTAAGTTATCTGGGGCCTTGTGCCCAAAAGTTCACAAAGTTTCCACCGAGTTTTAGGCAGTGTGAAAAAGTTAGAAGGAGGGTCCTGTGGATGTGAAGAATGTTCCAGAAGACAGATGAAGAAGTTCTCTGATGAGTAAAAACCGTTTTCTACCTTTTGGAGGGCTTTAGATAACAAGCATTGCCAAAGCCAAAAGTTACAAATCAATTTCAATGTTTTTCAAACTTTTAAAGAATGGAGTTATGGGTGCAGGTAGGTAACATTATCACCTACTCCGGTACGCCAATGTTTTGGCAGGTCATTGTAAGGTCGCTAGAGGTTGGTTTTCCAGCTATTGGTTCTGGTCGCAGATGCCTAGGAGCTGTGGGTGCATGACAAGATCCTGTTGGGTCCAGGAGCTGGTGCAACTTGTACCTGTGGGTGAATATAACAAACACTGATTCAGGCCTCTTCTAGGCACTCAACCAGATGTGGGAAAGCCTGTTTCAGCTATCCTAGGAACTTTGGGTCCGGGGACATCGACACTTCACAGGATGGCTACTTACAGGACAAGTAGAAGACCCCCAAAATTCCAAGTGAAAAGGCAGAAGAGTGATGCTTCTGCCCTGGTAGCACATGGACACTTCCAAAGACTTCAATTCGCAGGGCACCAATAAGACATTGTGAATGGTTGTTCCCACCTCTCCAAGGTGTTGAAGCACTGATAAGGGTCTTCTAAGATCACTAGCCAGACAGGGCTCCAATGGGACTGCAGCAAAAGCTGGTAACCAGCCCTTCCCAGGATGGGTCCACAGGTCTTTTGAAGTCTTCACGTCTATGCAGGATACTTGGCTCCTCTTCAGATCTCTGGGGTATGGCTGCAGGACAATTCTTCTTATCCAAAAATGCAGGTGAGTATAGAAACTCAGGCCAACCAATTAGGATCTTCCCCTCACACACACCGCAGAAGTGGTCCAATCAGAGCCCATGTTGCTGAACCCCATGCATACACTCCAGACGTACAGAAAACAAGCCAGTCCCAATCCACATCCTGGCTTGCAACTCACATGACTGCACTGCTTTCCTGGGCAAATGCAAGACCACACAATAATGTTCCTGACCCGGCATACCGGAAGAAGGCAAAAAGACAAGATTGCCAAAGAACAAATGAAAAACTTTGTGGCACGGCCATGTTAGGACACTAGCCACAGTTAGTAGATAAACATGGTAAATGAAGTAAATTTAAAAAACAGTACAGTAAAAAGAAGGAAGAAGTAACTGCTGCCACCAATTTGTCCTAAGGCACATCTGCAAGTAACTAAAAAATCCCTTTAGTCTAGGGTGGTTCAGACATATCCCCACTGCAGTGCGCTGTAAGATGCTATGTGCAATATGAACAAGTTACCCATAATACATAACATGCAAAACGAAAAAGGGAAACATAGTTTCCCAGTACTGAGAGCCTGAAGGATTTGTCAGTTTCCCCATAACAAGTGAGAAAAGGATAGTGAGGCGAAGCTGAAGGCCTTCACTTCACTGCAAAAAGTCAGGCCAGGGAGCAAAAACAAAAGCAACACGTTTGTGGGGTCCATAAACTATGGAGGGAAAGTTGCTAAAAAAGAAAACTGTCCTTACACTAACCATCTCCATGTGCTAATACTACTTACTACCACTGCTAAACCTACTGCTGCTAATAATAATTTCAATACTATTAGTATTAAACTAAGAGCATGATACAGTATAGTAAAGGATATTAGACTATTACTACTACTACTAATAATAATAATAGCAAAACTAATAACAATTATTGATATTATGAGTATTATTAAGAATACTTGAATATTACAAAAGTAGCTGTAATGTGTGAAAACTATCAAGATAAAAAGTTAAGTTGGACATACATTCCAAATGTGCCAGGCAAATTAAAACCCAACAAGCACTTGCATTCTTTCGGACATTCAAATGTAAACCTGAAATAAATTTAAAAAACAAGACGTGTATATGCTAGATATCAGTACCATCAGGAGAAGGACACTATGCTGTCAAGAGATGGTTGATATATGACAAAGATATTTTAAAATGTAAATCTAGCATGTGTACTGTTTGTGTGGGTTGCAAGCTCTAAAGGTAATCCCCACTTGAGATATGTGGTAAGCCTGCATTTTTCAGGTTTGAAGACCGTCTTCTTTCTAAACTCATTACCTTCAGTTTCATTCAACTAGGTTAGTAATAACATGCATTACTTAATTTGTTATATGAAAACCAAATTGTATTATTAGTTGCAGTTTCTCCACAAATACAATTTTGATATGTGACAATCCCAGTAACAACCTACATTTGTTAAAGTGGCAAACATGAAGAAGTGTGTAAAGCTGTAATTTATGGGTTTTTTTCATTCATGGTTTCACTATTCAGAATTATGAAAAACAATGAAAAGAAACTGGTGTACACCGCAGTCTCATGTCTACGTGGTAATTTATTTTGTGGAAATAACATTGACAGTTTTCTTCGTTTTCTTTTGTGGGTTAAGAGGTAAAAGGGTGAGTGGGCAGGGGTTTAGGGTAAGGGTTATAGTGAAGGGGGAAGGTGGTCTTGGGGAAGTTTGCAGGTATCCCCGCATAAAGAATACATTTTGAAGTAAACTGTCAAAGTAATTTCCACAGAGTAAATTACCACAGACTAATTTACTTTTTTAAAATGACATGGAACCGTACACCAGTGTCATCAAATGTCATTTAATAAATAACATGTTACCATAAGTATTATGCTGTCACAGAGGTGTAGTTGGATATTGGAAATGTAAAGGTCAAGGAATCCGTCAGACTAAGTCATATTTGGAAAATAAATGAGATCAGGAGAAGAGTTGACCTGCTCACAAATCTGTACAAATCTGTACATGAGATACCACTTTACGAACACAGCTTTTTAAAAATATTTTTTATTGATTTTGTATAACATGAAATAAAAGAAAATACATCACTAAACAAAATAACAGCTGTACGGTACAGATCCATTGACCTCTTGTGCTTTGTCTTTCTTCTTCTGGTCGCTAACAGTTCAACTGACTCCCTCCTCTGCCCCCTACTCCCCATACAGAGGGCACTCTTCCCTGACGGTCTCTCCTGCCATTCGTGTTCCCCTCTTGGGGGTAGAGGCTGTCCCATCCCATGTTCAACCGATTGCTAACCAGCCGCCCCATATCTTGTGGTATTTTTGGATACAACCCCTTTCTCTGTAAACTCTTCTCTCCAACTTGCAATAGTAGTCCATGCCTTCATGCCATCTGTTTGTAGTACTTGGAGCGCTATGTGAAACACCAATTTATTTTCTTGTGGAGCCGCTGCTGAAAATGGATTGTTGCAGCATTAAGGACTTGAGCTTTAAAACATCCAGTCTAACGCGAAGAGTCGTGAAGTGTCCAGAAGTGTTTCTGTGTGTTCCGGTGTGGTACGGGAGGCAGGGGGCCCGCTGGTAATCGAGCAATTTGAGCAAATGACGTTGGTCCCGTTGGGAAAGCGCACCCTGAACCCTCCACGCAGAACACTGTCAAGTAAGTGAAATGGAAAGTCCCTGCGCGCTATTTGGAACTTTACAAGGAGAAACAGAGTGTGCCTGGGCGGGTGCCAGTGTGATTGTGTGGGGGAGGGCTGGAGTGCTAGAGTGAAGATCTTCCATCTCAGTACCTAACACCCATCACCTCACAACCTACCGCATCTGAACAATGACAATATAGTTAACGAAGTGCTATCGAAAACGTTAACTGCCAAACTGAAGGAAAACAACCTTAAAGAAAAGAGAAGAGAAGTAAGTAGAGGAAGATTACTTTTTGACTGCATGTTTCAAAACGCGCCTTTTGCAGATGTTTGTGACTCATTAACTACCTCATTGGGTGTATGTCAACCTGTTATTGTCTTCCTCGCAGTACTTAGAAAAGTCATCCTGACAGTGGAGTAACTTTGCTGAAAATGTTGGGGGGGACATGACATCTGAAGAAAAGGTGCCCCAGCCAAATGAATGGGGACAAAATGGTGTGCCATGAGAGTTGGGGGGAACAAACACCCCTGCCCCCCTAAAATTACGCCCATGCACCCTGATTGGCCCTAGCTTGCCTTTAGATTGCACACTTATTTATCTATTTTATTTATTTATTTGCATTTGTAAAGCGCACAACAGCCCATGGGTATCGCAGCAGGGTTACAGAAGGCTTACTTAGTTTACATAAGTGCTTGCAAAAAGATACATGTTGCCTAACCCCATGCTGCAGGGCGGCATTTTCCTGTGTGGCCAAAGTACCGCGCATTAACCTCAATCAAAACGCGAGCAGCTAAACGCATGACAGTGGCTGCGCAAGACCTAGATGAGATCAGTCCTCATGCATCGCAGCTTGCCCAAATGAGCGTGGGGGTGACTAGAAATAAACTCTGCCAGGTAGGTCTTACGCGTTCTTCTCCTCTGATTCTATGCTAAAAACTGAACCGGATGCAACAGTGTTGCCTTATCACAGAGAAGATGTTTTGTCTCCTATTGTTGCCCCTGTATTGAACTCTGCCCGCAAGTCGAGAGCATGCCCGCAACGTACTGAGGCTCTGAAAAAGTGGCTGGGGACAGTAAAACAGCCTTAAAAATCAGTGAGTTCTATCCGGCCGTCAGCAATCGTGCATCTTGCAACCCAATGTCACCCCCCTTAATTTGGCTGCCACAGGGGAAACTGCCATAGACATTAATACTGACATCAGCACAGTTACTGACTCTTGCACGGATTTCACAAACACGCTCATGGCCTCACTCCGCTGCTTAGGTCCAAAAATGGTCGAAACTATGGTAAGGACCCTGATTACGCCTTTCACTGAACTGGGGTTCAACATCTCTACAGTAGTAGCAAGTTCACCAGTACAAGGCACCCCTTGCACCCCCACTCAATATATTACAACTAAGTCCAGTGGTAAACACTGCTAATTCTGGTGATGAGGTTGGGAGGTCCCAGGAGATGCTCTTCCTACCTGCTGTGACAACCGGTGCCAGAGTAATTAATCTGAGGACAGGAAGTGTAATTACTGCCGTATAAACAATTAGACAATCGGAAGCGAGAGCCTCATCAACGCTCTCTTGTCAGGAACTTGCTGATTACCTGGAATCCTCAGCTGTGGGGGACCTCCAGGCAGAGAGGGGATCCCTGGAAGTGTTAGTTCTTGGGAGTAACGTGAGCAGCTCATCAGATGCTATGTCTAATATACTCCAGACCTTATTAGAACACTTGATCTCGAAATGTGACAATATGGCTGCAAGTCTAGAAAAGGCTTGCGGCCGATCTGAAAGAACATTGGTTTGTGTGCAGAAGCTAATTTACGACATCTGCGCCTTAGCTAAGTTGCAGGATAAAACCAATGCAGATATAACTGAGTTTGTAAAGGCAGTAACAGAACGGCTAAATGCAGGCTCCGGTGCACAAAATACAGTTGTGAATAGGCCTGACTCGAATTCTACTGATTGGTACCAATGCAAGAAGACGAAAACCTTTAAGCAAGCTATTATGTACAAAGATCTCTCAGTAAAAAAAACAAGGGCCGCTAATTCTGCCTTTAATTTATCGGGCGTAACAAATCAACGCTCCTCTGCACTGACGGCCAATCATGCGCAAAGATCACAGGGTGCATTGAAAAAACACTTATGTCTGTCTAATTGTGCTACACTTGCTTCGACACTAATTGAGCATATGCCTGAGAACAGCATGGGAGGTGACACGCAAGTTTCAAGCAAGTGAGTCGCCATAAATTAAAATAGTCGTCGGGCCCCACTGGGTCAAATGCAGTAATACAACAATGTGGCATTGTGGGCCCACAGAAGGACAAAGAACAAGACAGGAATCTCATTGAAGAAACAACCTATAACCTGGAGGGTCTGCTTGTGGCTCAACCCTTTGTCACCATGATAGTGGCAGGATGAACCACAAACACTGCCGCAGTACAGATGTAGCTAATTAACAATACTCCACTGAAGGAAGTGCTGGTAGTTCCCAAGTGATCTGCCAAATCAACGGTTGTACAAATCCAGAGCATTTTCTGTGATGCCAAGAGCTCTTCTATTAATCGATACCGTGTATTAGAGTTGTTTCATTCTGTGATTCCACTTCCATTTATCACCGGAAGAGATAGACATATTGTGACACTCTCCCAGTGTTAAAAACACCGCATCAATTGTCTTCTTTTTCGCTGAAGCCACGTTGGCTTATGTTATGGACCATCATCTTGCTCTGCATGAATTGGAATATGAGTGTACATCCATTCAGGGGGACAGGCGCCAGGGGTATAAGTATGATGGTAAAAAGGCTGGGCCGGGATTAACTATTAGGCCCAGTACCTCACCATTGAGAGGTCACTCTACTCTCCCTGGCAGATGCCTGAATCAATTGGTGATTACTGATCAGCAGGCCCATCAGTTTCATTGGGCATGGGTGGCTAGCATGGTAGATCAGCAAGACAAGCCACGCTGCTAGCCATGATCCTAGCTGTCATTCAAATGAAATCAGAACACACAAGGAAACTCTCATACCTTTGATGAATATGGCCTGATGGCCCACATTGACAGATTTAACATCATTACATTATAGGAAACCTGGCTTACGACTGTCATGGGTTTTGACCCATGTTGAATCAATAGACTGGGTAGATATGGGATGAGCTGTCGCCGCCCATTATTCTATCCCAGAACAAACTAAATCAATAGACTGGGTGGATGTGGGGATGAGCTATCACAGCCCACCTTCACGCCAGAATAGGAGAACTGCGCAGTTGGCACGAGACCACTCCAAAGATACAACCTTCTTGTGGGGAATTCATTTTCTTAATCCCAAAAATGGTTGCATTACCAGTACTCACCACTATCAGAAAGCCGGCGTTTTAAAACCACCAGACTTTTGTGTAAAACTGAACAAATGAAACAAAACCAGACCAAGGAAAGACTTGCTAAGAGGTGGATACAACGTAAAACTATATTCTGAAATGACTTGAAGGAAGTAATTATTTAATGTATATGTAAAAATTGTCAGTTTGATTTGAATGTAGAAAACTGGGAACAAAAAGTGACATTTAGCTGAAACCTGGCTTAATGAAACTGAATTCTGCCTGACAACTACCCCCGACAGGAGTTGATACTGGATCAACAGCTGTGTTCCCAGGCCTGGCTGCCAGGCCTGGCTGCATCCTGAGGTCACATGACCCTGTTGATTAGATTAGGGGTGGAGCATCTGGGGACTACAGGGAGTTGAACAAAGGCCTGTCCTGGACTCAGGCAAATGTTATATTGGGGGGCCGTAAAGTGGCTTCCTCTTAGGGGAAACTGGGAGGGGCAGTGCCTCTGCTAGCAGCTGAGCTTGGGGGAAGTGGATAAACCAGTTATTTAACCCTGTAATGTGTGAAGCCACACCCCTTTTTGACCAGGGCATAATTTTAAAAAGATAGATAACTCAAAGTGCGGACTTGTCGGAATTATATAAGTAATATCATTATTTTTGTGATTTTTCTGTGAACATTTTGAGATGCGTTAGGACCCTGTGGTGTATTCTGGGGGGTTGCTAGCGGAAAATAGGGTCTCACTCCAAATGTCTGCATGTTAAAAATCTGACACTTCATCCATTAATGTCCATACTCCTTGCGCACATGTGTGTAAATTTGGGTAAATGTCCGATATTGCAAAACCAGTTAAAAAGCGCAAAATGTTGTCATTTTTTAATGCAAGCCCCAAGGAAGATCAGAGGCGGACAAGCATGGACCATAAGGAATATATAATATGCACATGTAATTTCAACAAATTATATATCTGGGAAGGATGTATTTGAATCAAATATAGATTTGTGGGCAAACTGACCAGGGGAGGATCCTCTGACCCATAAAACCTACAGCATCACTCTGACTCACATTTCCTTCCCCCAATCATGGGAGAGGGGAGAATTGGGCCAATGACAAGTAGAGAGGGGCAGGTTTAGCTAGGCCCAGGCACACACCCATTTTCAAAACAAATAAAAAAGAGACTGCTGGGACATGTAGAGACATTCAAATACAGTTGCTGCGGAGCGTTTTGCCAGACCACACAACATCCAGAAGATACCAGTTCCAGACTGACTCCAGCTACATACTCCAGAACCTAGAACTTATACTTTAGAACCTAAATCAGAGGCCTAAAACCACAAGCTGAGTTCTCTGCAGCAGGCCTCAAATCATTGCAAGCTACTCACAGCCGGGCGAGCTGCTTGAATCCCTTGCCAAGAACTTTTGCCAGGACCAGTGCAGAGATCCAGGAGCCGTGCAGAGACCGCTGTATCCGGACAGACCAGACCAGAGATCCAGAGTGACCCAGACCGCTGTGAGCAGAACCAGAGAGCTGACCCAGATCACTGTGAAGTGCCGAGACCAGAAACGGAGTCCAGTCCAAAACCTGACCAGATCCGTGGCGAGGCCTATTTCAAATTTATATTGTGAGTACCTAGCAGAACTGTGCAGAACCAATCTCTTAGTTAAAATAATCTAATCCAAACTATTTTAACCTAAGTAGAACAGCCTCCTAGAAATCGTGTCATCTGTCATTTGTAAAGCTGCACAACTGTCACCTGTCAATTCTGAAGCTGCAAGCTGTCACCTGTCATTTTGAGTTTACTTTAAATCCGAAAAACTACCTTTATTTAATCGTCCGTATCTCTGGAACCGTTTGGGATAGGAACGAATCTCAGCTTTCCAACGAACCTAGGACCGACTTATACTTTTGCCGTAATCACGATTCACGCACTCGCGAATTTTACCGCGATTTGCGATTTGGTTAAAAATCCAGCCACGTGTAACCATCAGCAGTCATTTCTTTCCTTGCTAAAAATTTGTTTGCCTCTTAATCACCATCTCTGAATCATTGCTAAAGTGAGCCTGAACTCATCCCAAGTATCTCTCACTCACCCTGAACCTCCTAAAGGGAATTAAAAGCATTTTCAGCATATTTCTCACTTCATTGCCACCACATTCAAAGCACTTGTGCCTGTGTCTTAAAACTCATACCGGTTTTCTCTAAGCTTGCTGGGGGGGAACTGAATTTCGTATTGTATTTGATTGCATTCCTGAGAACTGTGTGCTCCTCTTTCCATCTACTTCCATGTCTTACATTGCATAGGGGAGGGGGGTGAATTGCCAGAGAAAAAAAAAGTGATTATATTATCTTTTGCTAAAATCATCTCAAGTATTTCAGTACTGCATTTTATTCCTCATTGCTTTTCCCTTGAAATCATAAAAGTATTTTTGCTACTTGATCCATCCTATACTAACTCCTTATTGATTATAAAGAAGTGTGCTAGTGTCAGATTACCCATTGTTGATTAACATTATATTTATAAGGGCGATATCGATTATTAATTTATTATAAAAGTGTGGTATCTATATTTTGTCTTATTTCTCAAATAAACCTTTTAAACTTGCAAAACAGAACTACTTCTTGGCTCAGTGGGGTCAGGGGGATTCTAAGAGAGGGGTGTTATATAGGGGTAGTCATAGTCATCCAGAACTCATGAACTGGACATAAAGATATATCAATAAGGGGTTCCATTCAGTATCCCAGACTAGGCATTGACTTAGCTGTAGTGTTGAATTGAATCTTCTTACACGACTCCCATAGTGATTGATGGCTGGAACACTCTTTCCACCACAGGCACACAAGGCCCGAGAAGCTGCCCAAAATGGGGGGGGGGGAGGTTGGTACTAGGCGTTAAGAAACCCTTGAGGTTGAAGGCTTTGCTGCCTGATTTTAAGGACGTTCATGTTGGCATAATGTCCTTTCCTCTAGCCACCGCCCTCTTGACTAAGAAAGATATTTTAATTGTCAATAAATATGATCCTCCCTCCAAAAGGTGACATGTGCTAGTAATTAAGGCAGTTAATGCAATAATTTGTAGATTGGGCAATGGTTTACCTATAGTCATCTGTTGGGACTTTAATGCAACAATACCGAAATTATAACCGTCCGAGTTGTATGACTCAGTCGGCTCCTCCTCTTTGGTCCGGCTGGATATGTTCTATACACGGGGCACTAGCTGGGCTAGCCTGCTATATTCCTGTAATTTTACTATGGATAATGGTTCCTACCCACCGATATTCCACCAAAATACACATAAATCAGGAAAGTAACCAGCAGTATAATAGACTATATTTTTGTTTCTAAATCATTTAATTTGATCACTGTTATGTGTGTATGTGAAAGGAATGAAAGTGAAAATGTCCCTCTAGTGGCTAGTTTGAATCTTGCAATCATGACCCTGGACCCTACTCACCCTGGGCAAGTGATGGTTAATACTTCATTAAGCCAGATTTTTTAAGGGAACCTAAGGAAGGCTTCTGCCGTGGCCCGGGCGAACTTCAAAACATACTCAAGGGCATTGGGGATTTCCCCGAAACAATCTCGCTGAAGTAGCTGAGACAACAGCCATCAGTCACTTTGAGATGTGTATGGAGAGTATTACGGGCTGTTCGGTAGTGGTTTCCAAAACCTACAATAGTGTCGGTATCAGCCCATGTAAGAAACAACAGCATATGCCTGATCAGGAAATCAAAGAAAAAAGAAGTGCCCTTCGTCATGACCTGTGAGTTCTATCTCACTGGCAGCTATATCCCACTGCTCACATCATAGAGGTAAAATCCATCGAAAAGTCCTATGCCAAGTGGTTAAGAAATAATAAATGCTTTAAGGAATGTCTACTTGGCGTCTCCTGGTACACTCATCACAAACTAATGATCCAAAACTGTTTTGGAAGATAATTCATGGCAATAGTTCAAGAACCAGAGACATAAGTGGAGTGCCTGGGAAAACATGGGAAAACTATGTGGTGCAACATTTTGGAGGGGGAGGACCGATTCATTTCATGATGGCTTTACACAAAAAACATTTGTGATATAAATGGCATTATAATGGCTTGTAAGTCATTGGCCCTGAACTTGTTCTTCAGCGGGATCAATGTGTAACAAGCCATCCCGGCATTCTGGTGGCAGTGTATAATTGTTTCAGTCTTGAAGAAAGGTGAGCATACAGATCCAAAAACCTATCGTCTTCTGGCGATGCTAAACATCCCAGCAAAGATCTTTGCTCGTGTTCTGCTGTCAGAGCTTGAGGACTGGTCAGAGGCATGAAATATGATCCCATTAAACCAAACAGGCTCTTGTAAGGGCTCTAATGCCACTATCAATTGCCTTGCCTTGTATACCATTATACAGCAGGCATAGCGCATATGTAAAACAACAATCCATGCTGCATTCATCGATTTCAGTGCAGCATTTGATGCCGTTGATAAAGCAAGGCTTTGGAATAAACTGTGCGCATGCCGTATACCTAGCAGGTCTATTAAAAATGATAATTTACCATGAATGCACCCGGGTGAAGGTTCACACAGATCAGGCAGGCAGGACCACTGATTGGATTGTAACATCTAAAGGGCTCAAACAGGAGTGCATATTGGCGCCCATGTTGATTTATTTATATCAGAACGAGGCTAGGAGATCACTAACTGTTCTGCCTACCCACCAAAACTGGGTGACAGATTAGTGCACTGGTTGAGCTATGCCAAGACAGGTGTAAGAATGGGAAAACAGGAATGCCCTTTTAAAAGACAAACAGGATTTTATTTTACACTAGGGGATGACTGAAGAAACAAATACCACACGGAAGCACAGCCACTTGATCAGGGCAACTGCCTGCCTACCCACCAAAACTGGGTGACAGATCAGTGCACTGGTTGAGCTATGCCAACAAACTTGCCCTCGTAGATTCCACTCCTTGGCGTCATTGAATAAACTAGCACATTATGTCAAATGCAATTCTCTTGTCACAACACTGACAAAACAAAAATGATGGTGCTTCACCAAAAGTGTGTTAAGGTGTAAAAGTTCAATTGGTCGTTGGAGGGTGTTTCAGTCGAAGTAATCTCGGTCTTTAAATATCTTGCCATTAAATTGGATGCAGAACTGCAGGGGATTTGGCATTTCGAAAACTGTAAGTGATTTCAATCCAGAACACACCCAAGTCAAAGCCTAGCGTGTAATGCACAACTGAAATCCTTATTTATTTGTGTCTAAAGTTCTTTTTTTCTGAATGATGTACCACTAATATCATGCCCCTCTCCTGGAAACCCCCCCTACCCGGTCACACTGAACCAGGAATCAGGCTGGTTTGCAAAGTTAAAATATTTAATAATGTATTTACAAATGTATCACAATATGTTTAATAGGGACACAATAATCACCAGTGGGGTGATGTAACACTAAATAATCTCTTTAATACACAAGGAGTAATAGTGAGCAAAACAATTCAGCACAGAAATGATACTTTTGTGTGTGCGTTCAGATCGAATAGCAGTGTGGTTACTATTTCCCCCTGCACACCCCTCAACCCCCCAATAGGCAATGTAAAGAGATAGGAGGAGAGAGAGCAGGTATTCAGGAATGACCGAATTCAAACAAAATATCAATCCCAATTTCCCCCCAGCAACACAAGAGAAAAACAGTATTGATTGACAAGCGGTCAAAATGGTTTTAAAGTTATCTTGAGAATGGATTGGGTAAAAACACTAAATATGGTATAAATTGCTGAAATTGTTTAAATTCTTATGGGAGCCGCTTTGGATAGTTGCACACAAACAATAGCAATGATTTGATACTAAGGAACAATGTGAAATCTTAAATCAAGGTCGGAAGCAATCAAAAGCTATTTTACACGTGTCAGAATTTCCCTAAAACGAAATTTGCAGCAAACTTTTCACTGCGCGATAATCGCGATTATGAGAGAACCGTATGGATTAGGGATGCTGTTTTAGTTGCAAATGAAAGCTGTGGATGTGAGCTACAATCGGACATTAAAATGTTTCTAGCACAAAAACTGAATGAGTTATGGACATTTTACTGGAGGTCGTTTTTTTCGAGACAGGTGTAAGAATGGGAAAACAGGAATGCACTTTTAAAAGACAAACAGGATTTTATTTTACACTAGGGGATGACTGAAGAAACAAATTCCACACGGAAGCACAGCCACTTGATCAGGGCAACTGCCTGCCGAGGAGCTTGCCTTCTTCAGATTAAATATATCAGCACAAAGATAGTTTGAACAATTCTAGTACAGGAGGAAGATTGGAAGGATAAGATAGAGAGTTTAGACAAAATATTCCTAACAATGCAGGTCTGAAGACAAGATAGGATGGATTTCAGATAGGGATTGGACTAAGCCAGGTACGTAGGCTAGTGACACAGTTCTATGCTATAGATACTCATTAGATATGTTTCAAACGGAACCGTCAGGGATTCTGGTCAGGGATTATGGTTAGGACAGACAGCTGGGCAGACTGGATTGGCCTGTGTCTGGTCACAACACGGCACAGGACTGGATCGGGTCTGCAATGGCTCTGGTCACCGCTTGGCACAGGACTGGATTGGATCTCTTGGTTCTGATGATAATTATTTTCAGCAGGCAAGCAGTACAGCACAGCCCGGCTGTCTATTTTGATCACCTTTATGTTTCTGGGGTTCTGGTTCTGGAATTTCAAGGCCTAGCTGAAAATGGTTCAGCTATATGATGGGCCTTTCTGCTTTTCCAAATTCTGGAATCTGGATCAAGTAAGATGGATGGTTCTGCTACAGGGTGCTTCGCCAGCATTTGGATTGTGGGTGAATCTGTCTGTCTTTCTGAGTGCTGAGCTGTCTCTATTTATGCTTATGATGTAGGGGTGTGTTTGCTGGTTTATCCTAAGCTCTCCCCGTTGACAGGGATCGGTCAAGGTCTCACCTCTTCCTTGATAGGAGGAGAAAAACAGGGTGTCACCATGATGAAGTGGGTTTACGAGGCCTCGAGTCCACCCCTAGCCTCTTGAACACAAAATCTACTTTTGATACAATACATGTTTACAAATGTGCAACCTCTATGACAGGCATAGATACAAATTATATATTTTTTGTAGCAGATACTCCTCCAAACCCCTTCGCTGTAAGATCTTGTGTCTGATTTTCACAGAATTTTGCCCTTTTTGTCCAGAACACAATGTCCAATTTCGGAGAAGATTTCTACAAATGTGCGCATTGAACATGGGCATAAGTGTATGAAGTTTCATGCTTCTATCAACAATACATTTTGTGTAATATCACATTATCCGTTGTTTCTTCCTAGAACATGTCATAGAGTTCTGGCACCTTTTAAAATGTGAAGCCAATATTTACATTAACAATGCTGTTATTTTTGTGTTTTTAACAATTTTACACAGAAAGTTATCAGTCTTTTTAAAATGTGTCTTTGGTCCTTATTAAGCAACAAAAGGTTGTTTGTCTCTGCCTCCTCCTGTCTCTCTGTAGTTCAGAAGCAGTCTCCTCCCAGTTCCTCCTGGGCCCAGGCCATTTTACCACGCTTCACACTTGGCATTTCCTTTTAGCTGGAGGATGTCCATTGTCTCCTTCCCACTGCAGACCAAATTCTCCTCCCACCCTATAATCATCACTTAGGTGTGATTTCCTGGTGGGGGGGGAGCAGAAGGGAGAGGCCTGGCCTCTGTGGGGGAAGCTGTTATACTGGTTTGGTTGCTTTTAGTCAGGCTTAAATTCAAATGTTATTCTGTTGCATTTTGTCGTTGCTTAAAATACACTTTTAATTTCAAAACAAGCAGCTAGAACACTTATTCCAGTTTCTAAACCATGGGATTAAACAATTACAACATAGGTTACCCTCAGTAACAGGCCACTCAGATTTCAGACATTAGATTTCAGTTGTACAAGTTTACAGTTTTAATGCAGGCTTCCGACAGCTGTCCTTCAGGCAGAAAAGGGTATTGTGTCCAGATTTTGACAGATTCCACAGGCAGACAACTTTTGCTTTGGATGTTTGTATGACAAATTCAGCTTTTCAGGACATTTTAAGTGCACACTGATTTCTTGAACTAAGTGAGTTGTAGCACCCAGCAAGAATATTGGATGTTTGAGGGTGTTTTGTACCGGCATTCTGCAGTTTCAGCAACAAAGAAAAAAGAATTTAAAGGTAAGAATTTGGATTTCTTTCAGCAAAGCGCTGCTTTTCCCTCTGTGCTCCAATTCCCTTGTTGGGCAGCCCAGTGACATGTTTCAGGAGTGAGATCTCTGTTTCACCACTGACAACATGCATGGTAGATTTGGCAGCCATCTTTTGTGTTGTAAAGGACGATTTTCATAGGTTTTGGCGCACAGAAGGGTTTTGCAGCCATTTTGCCATTTCTGGCACCATCAGAAAACAGGGATGCCACATGGCAGAGCAAAAGTGGGTCAAGACATCCCACAAAACATACAATAGAAATCTGCAAGAATAGCTGGAGCCATTGGTTCTTTCGCACATAAGGTTTGTGGCTATTCCCTTAAAACAATTTTACAACTCTATCAGGCAAAGATCCTACCTGTTGTCCTATATGGGGCAGAGACTTGGGCCTTGTCCTTTATTAAAGATATTAGCAAATTAGAGGCAACTATTTTATAGAGACTGCTAAGACTACCGCCTCGAACTTGCATTGAAATGCTCCATCTGGAATTTTATATAATACCTATCTATATGAAACTACAGATGAGCTGTTTAACTTTGCTCTGGAAGGTATATAATGACCCAATACTGGGCTTATTGCATGCAGCCATACTAACTAGTGCAAATGTCATGTCAAATAGTAGAATGATGAAAATGTGCTCGACTGCAAAAAGATGGCTTGAGATGGCACCAGACTAAGTGCTGAGCTAGCCGTTTGGGAAATACAAAAAGTACATGAAGAACATTTTGCTGGCACCAGTTAATGGGCAACTAATGGTTAATCTGGAAGCTAAGAGCCATGCATCACGATTTATGAAACATATCTTGGCTCGGGACAAAATACCGAAGTATAGTCCCAGCTTTTTAGGAAACTTCTTGGTATGGGATTATCTAAAAGTAAAATGTATCACTGAAAAGATGAATGACATTGTCGGGCCTGGTTTAACACTACATGATTGTAGGCAATGCCATCTGTGTGGGGATGCATGTGTGGAGTTAGCTAGACATGTCCTAATGTTCTGTGAGGCCCTTCAGTCTCTATTGGTGGTTGCACTAAGAGGTGCTGGAATACAGGTGACAACACAAGAACATTTATGGCATATGTTCATGAATGGTAATCAGGAGGTGTGTATCCACTATTTTATAATTGTTTTTAAGAGAATTGTTTCTATTTTAGCTGTTTTATTATGAGAAAAAGGAATGTGTAATTGTAATGTCTTGGCTGTGATGTGTCTGCATTTTCCAGATGCCTGCGCTATCGGTATCCAGTTTGGGACTAAAAGCGAAAGATCGCTAGAGGAGCTAACACATGCCATCACTCGGGAGGAGCCAAACACTTCCTTCCCGTTTTTTCGTAAACATTTCCGCGTCCTGCATTTCAGCACACAGGACGCGGCTCGGCATAGCTAGAGGAGATTACGTTAGAGACTATTTTCTATTGACATGAATGAGATCAAGTTTGCGGAAGAAAAGATGAGCTTTAGCTTGGAGATTTAGCTTCTTAGATGCATACCAGAGGCTACTGGAGTATAAGCCACTAAGCGAACCAAATTTGGACAATTTTGTTAATGTTCATCCAATCCTGATGAAGACATACACAATTTGTCAAATCGAAACTATTTACCAACTGGGAAGCCCATTTTTTAAGAAGATCCATATTTATGGGCACCAATAGTCGATATTTTGTCTGGAGTGAACAACTATTAGCAATACAATGGATATTAATTGGAATTTTCTTAATATCTTAAAATAATTCAAATGTTTTAGGGATTTAATTAGTTAAATGAATGTATGAATACATGATGGTTAGGATGTGTTTTTTAAAGAACTGATTAAAAATGATTAAAAATGTTTAATGATTTTTTACATTCAAATCAAAATAAAATAAAAATAATGATTTGATCCTTATAGTCTTCTGCCTTCCTTCACCAGTTGTTCTCGCTACCCTGGCACCACCCTTTGCTTTATTTTTTGGCTGTGATATGTAACATTTTAAAAGATGTATAAAATAAAAAATAAAAAATAAAGGATTTTACAACCTGAAAATGTTACATAGTTTCCATCACATTTTTCAGAGGGTGTTTTTGGCCTAATTTCCTTTGTATCTGATATTCCTCTGTGGTATAATGAAGGTATCATCAGCCATTTCAGGCATGTTGACAAGGTGAAACCTTAATTCCTGTAACAAGCCAGTGAAATAGGAAACTAAGAGAAACCCACTGGCTCCCACCACCAAGGCTTACATCTTCCAACTGCATAGGTAGGAACACCAGCATAGTAGCATTCTCTCACACACACATCAACATTCTCACCTGCCAACAATCTCTCTGACCTCACCCATTCCAGACAAGCTGCAAAACATGAATACAATTTCAAATATATCAACTTTCCAAACCTATTTGGCAGCCATGCCAAACACTCAACCACACCAAACACACTAAATCCGATCGGGCACTCTCACTGTTTATGCCATTCACTCAACAGCACAGTGCTTCTACATTATGTATTTCAACTGCATCACCACAACTGCTCTGACTATTGGGCTCTATTCACATCCCATCAGCTGCTCACGCACTGTTTAAGCATTCCCTCATTGTGTTTAAACCAATATATGCTACAACAGCATGTTCACATTGCAGGGTGCATTATTCTAAGGATAGCACCATCTGCATTTGACCATTGGACTCCGACATCATCTTTTCTTTCTGGGATTCGGAGCATTAGAGAGCTCCTGCATCCCAATGGCTCAGTTCTCACAATGACAAATGTATCTCCCCATCACATTTCTCATGGTCCATATTCACAGGACCTAAACCTTCTGCACCTGCATTTCAATCACAACACTGAACACAGCTGTCATTTCCTCTAACACTTCTCAACCAAATTGTTACGGCTGGTTCCCTGGGTGTCGCTCTAGGCAGCTTATCTGCCAGCGTACCACTGCCCTTCTCTCAGACCTCCACAGCAAATCCGCCACCCCTCTATGATTTCATTTCTCCAGTGCCATCCCCAGCTCAATAGATGGACTTCATCTGTGCCAACTCCTGCACCATGTCTCTTCCTGTGTCCAGCCAGTACAGCTACCATTATTTCCTCATCACCGGCTCCCTTGGTGCACTCTGTACAGAATTTGTTCCTGGTGCCAACCAAAATTGATCTGTGTTAACAAAAGCCAGCCAAACATTTCTTGTTTGATCTCCAAAACAACAGCTCAACCAGCACTGAGCATCTGCTCTGAGTTTATGGCCCTTGGAATGTGCATTTGTGGATGGATGGGATTACACCAAAATAATTCTGAGTCCAAATAACTGGACAAACTCAAGAAGATGGCAAGTTGCTGTTTTATTAGCAATTATCTAAAACAGGGAGGCTACAATGAACATCAACAGACGTACACTCAGTCTCTCAGCGGTTTCCATAAAAAATACAATGATATACTTCTTTGCGCGCCAGAGTGATTTCATACTAGGTGGCAATAGTAAAAAATGTATCAAGCATTGGAATTGGTTACGGGACACATCTAAATATACAATCATATAGGAGCTAGGTTTGTTATTGGCTGTCCAATATCAGGTGGACAACTTATGCCTACCTCTTCATATGTGTCATTTTAAGACAAATCAGTTACAACGTGTTTCATTGGTTTCTCGAGCTATAAGGTCCTTCGTTATATGGCCTAATACAATTGGTTGGCATGCTTGTGCCATGTCTGGAACATGTGGTTCAATTAGCAGCACGTAAGCCAAGACCAAGGTGCAAGTAGATAGGACATGAGGCTACCCTACCACCCAATTAGCCCAGCATCTTTCATCACCCATGTCTCCTGCTATGACTTTCTCTTTTTAGTTGGCCTTGCAGAGAATTCTTGTCCTGTGTATGCACAGGAGTGAGGGCACTCGCTATCGTATCTGGAACTCCATGTTCAAACCCTGTTTCCATCCTTGACTCATGTGACAAGAGACCGCAATTCTGTTCATTCTGAAAGCTTTTAAATGCTTTAAATGAATTAAGACTTGGCATCCTTTGTGTTCATTCTTGCACATTAACGTGAGAGGATTCATCCACTGCAGACACGTTCTTCTTCAGAGTAGATAGCTGACCTTGACTTATCAGTTCTTTACTTCAGGCCAGACAGCCTCCCAACGCTGCTCAAATAACCTGTTATTCTACTGCAACACAGCTTTTTGTTCTTTCTTAATGATTCTCTGGCTTATTATTTATGATACTAATGTCCAGTTTCTATACAATGGTGGCTTTGCCTGCATTTTATTCACTACTTTTAGCTAGTCTATACGATGACTTGATCTATCTTACACTTCAGAGTCTGTACATCCATTAAGCTTATGATTTCTGCAGCATGTTCAAACGTGTAATCTTCTTCTCTTGCACCTTAAGGTTCCCTTGATTCTTTACTTCATCATTTGTCCTCTAGGATCCATACATCGTCTTCATTCAGTAACTCAGGACGTCATGCACATTTTCTTATGACGTCATCTGTTCATTTTCTTAGCTCTTTCTCATATTCTCTTCCGGGAATTCCTCCTGCAGGCTGCCATCCACACGAAGGTACAAGCAGTACGGCTGGCTTAATGGATACCGTCTTCCATATGCTCGCTGCGGTAGTGGTACAGTAGCTGATGTTAGACAGGGCATGGTCTCATGGCTCCAATACAGGCAAGGTAGGTGGGTAGGATCTCCTAGGGATATGTACGTGTGCTCCTCCCTTTTCCGAATTCCCTTGGTGGAGCCACCCATTTTCCATTAGCCCTGAGTGATGGCACTCTATAATTAGTGGCAGTGGGTCCTCTCTTCCTGCACACCCTGCAGCAGCTTACTTTATTTCTTATCTTGGTAGTTCCTTGGCACTGCAATTCCATATTCTTCACACCTGAGTCCTTTTGAAGACCAATTTGTTGAAGGTTTCATTGCCCTCTTTAGGAATGTTAACAAGGTAAGACCTGTATTCCTGTTACAAGTCAGTTACATAGGAAACTAAGAGGAACCCACTGGTTCCCACCACCTAGGCTTATATTATATGACTGCCTGAGTAGTAACACCAGCACACTGGCATTCTTTCACTCATACATCAACACTCTCACTTACCAACATTTTCTCTAACATCACCCATTCCAGACAAGCTCACCTGAATCCATCCAGCAAAGTACTTCACATCACAACTAATTTCCTACCAGACATATCCATCACAAACCACTTCGCAACACTGTCCTTTGTTTAATATCCTTACAGAATTTGAATCTACAATTGAGTAGCTAAAAGCACCTTCAAATGCAAAGATAACAAAACATTGTCAATGCAAGACATGATTGCTAAGGCAATCTAAACAGAAAGTAGATTTCAGATATTATGCAAACAATAGCAATATAAATTCTTTGGTAAACAGATATACATCATCCCTTTCTTTCATTCTGTCATGAATCATGAAAATTGTTAGAACACTGTTTTGATTATCTATTATTCATAAAACACAGAGCAAAGGTTCCCTTAGGTCAGATTGCAGGCACTTAATGCAACCACAAAATAATAAATTGTTCAATTAAACTGACTAAACAAATCATTTAAATGAACACACTGTAAAGTAGACTTCACAAACCGACCCTCTACCATGCCTAGCCGAATACTGATACAGGACAAATAAGCCGGATATAACTATTCAACTCAAAATGTCAATGCAGAGGTCTCCAACCTTGTCCCTCCAGATTTTTGCCCTACAATTCCCATGATCCCTTGCCAATAACTATGCTGGCTCAGACTGATGAGAGTTGAAGGCCAACCCATGTGGAGGTTGACAGGTGTAAAGTGCTAACCAAGATTGTAGAAAAGAGAGAATAGATTGTAAAGTTTAAGGGGTGGCAAAATGCATAATCCTTCAAATGTATCTTCTGCACAAAGAAGAATGCAATGGGCCTCATTATGAGCTTGACGGTCCAGATACAACAGTACCAGTAAGCAGGCTGGTACCGTTGTACCCGGACCGGCAAACTCCAAGTTGCACTCATGAAAGGCACCCGCGAGCAAAGCATGTCGGATGCACTGACGGTGCCGGTGCATCCGACCTCCCCAATCCCATTGAGTCCTATCGGGCTCAATGGGAATGGGGAAGAATTTTTTCCGGCGCCCAGGAGTGGGCAAATAGTGTGTCCGGCAAGGCTGTAATGACACGGTAATTGCCCATTTCTGGGCTGTCGCCAGCCTCGTAATGAGGCCCAATGTCTCTCGGGCTTTTAAGCAGCACATTTCATAAATATGAAGGCAATGGTAAAAGTGTACCAAAACAGTAGTGGAACTTTAACCCTGGCAGGGGACAGGATAGGCAGGAGGCGAGCAACGTCCGACACATTTTTCAAGGGCTGCAGCCATGCTGGTTAACAGCCAATTGAGTTGAAACATATTTCAGTTTAGCTGTAACTGCTATTGGGTGGTAAAGTGGAGAAGTGTGCTTCGACCTCACAAACATAAGTTCTGGAATGGTGACAATGGTTGTAAAGGTTAGTGAAACTGTTAACAGTGACAAATAATAAAAGTAGTGAAACTCTACTCCTGACCGTTTCCTTATACTTAGACCATTGGCAAAGAGGCAACCTGCAGGTAGTTATCATCAAGCCAAGTTTAGTAGTGACTCTCAGTGGTTTAAAGGCAAGCAACACATTTTAGAATGATGGTTTATAGTGCATTCATGTTTATGGATAGTCCTACTCAACCAATAGACCTCACGTTGTCTGTGCCAATAAGAAACATTGCTCCCTCTTGTGCTTCTTCACTGTGAATGCCCGTCCCACTGATGCTGAATGGTAAAAGGGCCACAAAAGTGTTCTTGGCTGTAGCATGATCAAAAGATTGTTCATCACACCAACACTTTTTAACATACGTCCCCCATAGTCATCCCTTTGAAGAGAAGCCACCTCGTTGTTCTTCTATTTCCACCTTCAAAGTACCACAGCTTAAGTATGGTGGCAATTGATGTCCAGTGTGGATGCTTTTCACTATAAAAAATTGACTTTTTAAATGTTTCCAAAAACAGCAACCACGTGGTCACCCTGGATATTTTACTGTGACAATGCTTTTGTAGACAACCGAAATGTGCCTACCTCGCGACATTTACATTTTGATAAGAGGGGAATCATCTTGATCCTCTGGGCGCCTAGAAGGTCCTAGTGGAAACTCTAGCTGCTACCATGCTGGTGCCCCAGTGCAAGCAAACCTTAAAATGGCATGACACTGTTGTAAACTCAGATACAACAGAGATGCTTCGCAAAGAAATCCGATAGGAATTATTTTTAATGTAAATCACGATGAAGGTTTTCCTTTCATCAGGCCATTTAACGGGTCAAAGTAATAAATGAACATCCTGCCCTTGACGTATCTTAGGAAAATGTCTAAACTGGCAACATGTGTTGAGACTCAATGGCAACAGATCTATACCAACATAGCAGCAAGCCTTTGGAGCAAGGAGGCCAATATATGTTGTAAGGAAAACATCAAAAGTATTGCAATGGCAGGCCTCCCTGTAAGACAAAATATTGTTGCTGTCTCTTCCCTGCAGGTTTTGTTGAGATGCAGACTAGAAATACTCGTCCTCATGAGGATATTCAGCTGCGGTAAACTTTTGCTTCTCCAGCCTCTCTCTCTGACAAGATGATTAAATATTGCTGCTCAGGCAGACATCTACAGTATGCTCGCAGTACAGGGAAGTGACATTAGCTTTTATGTACTCGCGCTCTTGATGCCCTGTTGACAAGGAGCTCTCACCAAGTGAAACTGACTGGATATGCTGTCTGCTTTCATGCTGCATTTATAGGCTACTGTTGTGCCCCTCGCGTTCATTTAGTTTACTTTATTGAAACATTGTCTGCCATCCCTGTACAAAACAAAAGGTTGAAATATTTTTTTTTTTTTAAAACAGTTTAAGCTGCAAATAATGCAAGAGCCTTTGAGGTCACCTTACCATCTCCGTATAACACCGATAAGCACATGCATTGCAATAGCGACCTCGTCTAAGCCAATCAATTTGCTCTCTGGAATAGATCGTGTTCCAAACATTCTGACCTGAGAAGCTGCCTGATATATTGGACTTTTCTTTTTAGATGCACAACTCCCTGTGCTAATAGCCTTCTATACTTCGGCATGGCACATTGTTGTTAGGGTGGTGACAATTCACCAATTTAGAGCCCTCCACGTTGCCTTTTTGCATTAACTTGAGGTTGGGCCCTTTTCCCGCAATAACGTGCTCTCCCTTGGTCCTCAACATTTAGTTCAGTTCTAGAAGGGAGCTAATGCATGCGTCCAACAATGTAGTATTCTAGTGAGTACCAATATAGCAGGTACAAGCGATCACCATACACTAATTCAGCTAGATGGTGACGCTTGAGATTTGTGCTATGGTGTGCGGTTGACAGAAGAGGCTTTTGCTTAGACTGATGTAATGCTTTATATTTTGTATTGCCCGGTTTCTGAGTTCAAAGTCAACACTTGCATAAGGCCTCATTTTTCAGCATTTTGTTTTATAGACTTGTAATGCTATGATGTGTCTAGATGGTGGTATATTTTGATAACTAACAATACATGTTGCACGTACATTAGAACGCACACGTCATTCAAAAAATGAAATCGGCAGGGGAACTGAAAATAGATATATGTTTTAAATATTCCTCCATTATACCATCTGCAACACCTGGTTGAGGAAAAACAGAAGCATTTTAGAAGTGATATACATTCTAAAAATGCAGTCCTTACATAGTTCATAGTATGTGCAACTGGACCCGTGCATGGAGTTTCTACTTGAATGTGACAGCAAATAAAGATGCACTGGCTGATGCAGTCTGCATATTGTCAAGACTGTTGTTAAAAAGCACGTGGTCTCTGGTTGTGTCTGTGTCACTTTATATGACTTGCTTTACTGTGGCAATAAGACCTGAGGCAGCGGGCAAATACCACCCCAGGTAATGACCCCGGGACCCCTAGTTACAGGCCTGAGCATAGAGAGGGTCTTAACGAGGCCCGGGGGCATTACCGTGGGTGGTATTGGCCCACCGCTGAGGGTGTTATAGCCGTTAGTACCCAAGCCCGTTAGACTGGGGTACTAATGGCACTTTTTTCTGATTCGAAACGCTGCACCGTTTCAAAAAGAAAATAAATAAATAAATAAAATGGCCGCCGAGAAAGGGAAAACGTAGTCCGTTTTCCCTTTCCATGGCGCCCATCGGGAGCAGACGAGCTGGGAACAGAAGTTTTCCCAGCACGTTCGCTCCCGTGAAAAAGAAAAAAGAAGGTATTTGGGTGTGGGAGGGCAGGGATGGTATAGTTTGCAGGGGACGAGGGTGTAGGGAAAATAAAACATACCTGGTTCCCTGGGGGGGACGAAGGCAGCCTCCAGCCTTGGGGAGACTCGAAGCAGGGATTGCCCCATTTCGAGCCTCCTCATTGGCTAAGGGGCTGCTGTGCCCCCCGCCCGGGAACACACTTTGTCACGCTCGTATATCCACGGGAATACTGTGTTGTATGGCTCAGAAAAGAGCCAATACATGTGTAGTATTTCCTGTGGACAGTGCTTGCCGGGTACTAATGAATGTTGTTGACTGACCAATGATATATTCAATAACTTTCGATGAAAATGTTACTGGTGTCGAATGTTTTAGGAGAATTTTCAGGAATTGATCAAGGTGTGGTTTTCTTGAAAACTTTAAGTTTTTTGAAAAACGTTTTTTTTCTTTCACTGTGCTCTAAAATGTCTAAGTACTCCTCATAAACTGCACTAGTTTCCTCTGAGCGCCTAACCTTTGTTCCTGTTGTTCTTCTTGTTTTTACTGACATTCTCGTATGCCAATGTTTTATTTGTTTGTAAAAATCAATGAACGAAACAGAATGTTCATCACTGTGTAATCATTCTGACGGTAAACGGTTGTAGATACTTGATGGATTTGCCCACCTGGGGCCAGGTTACAGCAACTTTCCATCAGTGCAGGTGCACATGTGCACTTTATTAGCACTGGGGCAAAGTTTGATGTAATGCAAAAAGCATTTGGGTGCTATTAGAAAACCTTTGCACCATTACAGGTGCAATGTTGCCTGGTACTAGCACATGGACAATGCCTTTTTTCACCCGAGCAAAGTTTTCCTCAGTTTTAATGCAACATGTCATTAGCACTAGGGCAAACTTTGCTCTGGTACAAAAATGCATTGACAAATATATGTTTGAACTAGGGGAGTTGTTGCCCTACTGCTAATATCATGGAAAACTGCACTTGCAATAATGCAAAATGTCTGTAATCTAGCCCCTTGTTGTTTTTTGTTTTTTGTTTTTGCTTTACATGTCCAATCGCTCCCAATCTCTATCATTGGGTTGCACTACCCAGACAAATAAAGAATTGTTTTTTCAAATAACACTATTACAGCAAGGAAACAAAATGCAGTCATCTGTAGAACCTGTGAGCTATCAATAATTTTAATACGGGTATGGCCTGACCCATATCCAGGGCTTGGATCCTGTGGCGGGACTTGGGAAGTGACGTCACAGGAAGTGAACCTAAATTGAACCGAAATTGAAAGACATTTGCATGTTTCATTTTAAGATGTATTTCCCAACTCAGGGAAGTTCACAAGACAACATGATTACTTAAAACATTGCTTGCTAAATAGAAAAGATAGACACTGCTGCTGGGGAATAAACACTTTATTTAATTGAAGAAAGTGAGCGGATGCTGTGTGTTCCCTCTACTTGAGCTCTGCCCATATCCACTTCAAATGACCAAAAAGATTGATATATATATAGCAATTAAACTGTTTATTTAAATAAAAAGCTCCTTGTTTATTGACCATCTTTATATTCAATAGTGAAAAGCCCCAGTTCCAGACATTACTTCACAATGGCCCTCATTACAACTGAGGTGCTAAGTGCACCAACTTTACCACCATGGTGTAAACTATGTTTACACCATGGTGGATGGCGGATTTACCGCCCCATTACAAGGTGAGTGGGGCGGTAAATCCCCATTTCCCATTTTCCCTTCCCCATTCCCATTTTTGCCCCATAGGGCATAATGGGAGTGGGGAAGGCGCTAATTACGGCACCGTAAATTACGGTGCCGTAATTAGCACCAAGGTGCCTTAGCACCATGGAACTTAACGCCTGCAAAAAGCAGGCGTTAAGGTGGGAATCAGGCGTTAAGGGTTAACGGTGGCGTTAACCCTTAACGCCTGAGTTGTAATGAGGGCCAATATATCACTCAAAACCTTGTATGGTACATGCGTTATCTGGTTCAAAAGAAGTGTGACATTTCTCAGATTAAGGGTTTCATGTTTTTGTTCCACCGTTTGCTATCTATTGAATCTATTGCTTCTTTCTTTAAAGAACGAAATACATACGGTGAGGCATGTTTGTACACAGACAACACACTTGCTCCCCTCCTCCCTAGGGGCATATACTGCTTTGAGGGCTCAAGTTCATCCCCAGAAAGCTTCTGGTTCTGTCAAGCTGAACTGGGGGGCTCCTGTCCCTGGTGATGAAAATTCGTGCTGTCATCTACCGAGGAGACACACTCGTCTTAGCATTTTAGAAGACTGAATGACACGATGCAGAATGGCGAACTTCCTGACCTAGCCCAAAGCAGTGCTGGCAGTCTGTAGCTCAAGGTAGAATGAGTAATCGATACTGATAACACTTTGCTCTATGCGTCAATGTGGCAATTTCCCGAAGACAATGGGCCTGATCCGCCGACGTGTTTTATAATGGAGTAATACCATTGAAAAACTCTCAGTGAATGTCATCTACATAGAGTTGGGCTGCTTTTCCCTCACCTCCTCAGGCGGTCTAAAAAAAAAAAAGCATGCATTTAATTGGTCTAAAAAACTATCATTTTGTAAAGCCTCTCATAATTGTGCAATTAAATAGAAAATGCCACAGCAACAGCAGTGAGCTAAAGAGTGGCCCAGAGCCCAACCTGTAGAGGTGATTATGTATGTAGAATTTCAGAACGTAAACAGATATAGGTGTAACCTCTTGAATCCAGTGACCATTGCCTAACAATTACATTACTGGTGAAAATAAGTGAGAAACTGCAGAGTGCCCACCCATATGTGTACCCTCTATGAAGAGCCCTAGCAAAGGAATCCCCTCTAATGGTGTGCTCTGATTGACGCACAATTATATGAGGATGTGGTTAGAACACACATCGTTTGTTTTGGTTTAATTCTTTTGACAGAGAAGGCAAGAATATCAAACACATAAAATACCAAATTAGAGACAATGTACATATCTCTACTTACCAACACAATACAATGTTGGGGTGGATCAACAGATGGCGGTGTTTTGCATGTCTCATACACAACGCATATTCATTGTCATTCAATATTTGCAATGCAACAGAAAACACATTTTCAAAACTTGTATTCATTCTCAATTATAGTAGACCTGTAATGTTAAAAATGAACAGTGCAAATCAAATTAGTGATGTGCGTTTAGAATCCGAAGGATAGGTCGACTCAAGGAGTTAACTGGTTCATGCTGTAGACAAGAGCCCAGCCTTCATCAGGATGAAGATAGATTAGAGGTAGCAGCACAGTTCTGAAATGACCATGAACTGTTGGTGAAGAAAACCTCTTTGTAAAGATAGGAAACAACATATTTCGAATGTAATTGCAATTAAATAATATTTGAATTATGGTGCCCATGAGGTGTATGCTGTTGAAAAACGCAAGGATATCTGTAATGGGCTAGATTGCACTCATGTAGCAGGCCACACATTTCAAATAGATTGTTTGCATTCTCCACTTAATGGAGATGTTGATGGAGGGTTCTATGTGAATATGTTCCCTGGGGAAAAGCTGCCAAGTATGTGAAATGTGTTCCCTGCTCCCCTAAAAGTCTTGCTCTACATATTCTAGGAAAGGTAACATTTTCTATCTTAACTCCAGTTTTAGAATATTTGGGGAAAATGCTTGATTTACGTTGGAGTGCAAATTTGGAGAAATGGTCGTCCACTGGTGACCTTTTCCGAGATGACTTCATCACTGGATACCTGATGGAGAGGTTAGGGTCCCGGTTTTGTAGGATCTGAATAGACAATGAGATATTGGTATGTGGTGACCACCCTGTGGGTGAGAGAAAAATGGAAAAGGATGTATGGCTTTCCATGTACTGGACCATAAGTGCATAGAATTGGGTGCTTCTTATGTGGAGCCTATGTTGGAGACAGGCATTGTGAAAAACATGTATTCAGTAAGTGGGGTGGTTGAGTGATTTATATATTACCATATGATATGTAAATAGAAAGGATGCACAATCCCAAAATGGGATTGGTGTGGGCGCTACCTGTTGGAGTAAAATCTCATGACTGGCAGGTGTTCGAGTCAGAGGGAATAGTGCCCTAAATATAATATGCTGTAAAGTTCATCGGGCGCTCTGGCATCCACGTTGCTGCATGCCCCAAGTGAGAAGTGAACTTCATTGTTTGCAAGGCTTGGTCTGTGAAAATGTGGGGCTGTGGCGGTCTTGACAATAAGAGGGAATGCCGTAACAACTAGACCATTGTTGGGTCTGGTTAAGAACAAAGATATGCGGGTGCCATGTTGAAGGGTTGGAAGCTCAAAGTCGAGTGCGAGCATAGGGTAGTTGGAAACAAATGGATATGCAGTGATTTGATTATGCTGACTCATGTGGCGTGTGGGTGATGACCAATCACCAACTAGTGTTTATGTGGGCAAGAGTGTTGCCCAATGCAAATAATCATTGAGACCCTGTACATGAGTATTGAGTCTATTTATCTAGTGTTGTTCTAGTTTGAATAGCATGTGGGCATTTGAAAAATGACTGGTGTCCGAGCATACAGTCTCAATGATGAACCCTTTAAGGTCACTGTCATCATGGGAGTGGACCTGGAAGTGCTTGACTAAGGGAGCCTCTTTATGTTGATTACAGCTCTTGGATCTATGTTCAGAGATCCGAGTCCTGGTTGTGCGGGTTGTCACATTGCCTGTATAAAGAGCCAACTGTGACTTTAACCCAAACATGGAATATAAATCTATTGTGAATCAATATATTGCATTTTATATTAATTTCAGAATGATTCAAATATAAATTCCCCACGCATTAACTACAATTAGTATATAGATTAAATTATAGACCTCCTCTGACCCGAACAGGTTTTTTGAAACACAGGGTAATTCATAGAATTTCGCAGAAAAGTGTCGCAAGCGGCTGGCGCAAAGTGTCCGCGTGCGATTGTCTGCGCCAGGCACCTGCGCTAAAACCGATTTCCGCGCACAGCGTATTCATGGATTTCAGGCTCCCAAACCAGCCGTGGCGCAGAGTATCGCAGCGACCCTGCAGCAGCGCCAGTAACGCCCCCAAGAACGCCCTCGCGCAAGGAAAAGCCATCAAAATCGCTAAATCATCGCAAAGGGCTGCGCTAACCCTGGACCAGTCTACAGGGCTGCCAAACAAGGAACGCAAAGCGGGTAACGTGCATATCAGGGGTACGCGTGAAGTTATACACGCGATTAGCCAGGGTACGTGTATTACAGGGGTACGGGAAGTTCTACACGCGATTGGCCAGGGTACGTGTATTACAGGGGTACGCGTGAAGTTTTACACGCGATTAGCCAGGGCACGTGTATCACAGGGGTACGCAGGAATTATCACACGCGATTTGGCTGGGTACGTGTATTACAGGGGTACACGGGAAGTTCTACACGCGATTCGGCTGGGTACGTGTATTACAGGGGTGCGCGGGAATTCTCACATGCGATTTGGCCAGGTACGTGTATTACAGGGGTGCGCGGGAATTCTCACACGCGATTTGGCTTGGTACGTGTATTACAGGGGTGCGCGGGAATTCTCACATGCGATTTGGCCAGGTACGTGTATTACAGGGGTGTGCGGGAATTATCACACGCGATTAGGCTGGGTGGGTCCTCACAGGTGTTCCCTGTACACCCTCCACGGCCCCTGCAGGCAGCCCACAAAACAGGGGACTACCCTGCACACCTGCTCATGTCCCCCTGCACCCCCACCCCCCAGCAGTGCAGGGGCAGCCTCCACCAGGCCCCCACCCATGTCTCTCACCACCCCCACCCCCCAGCCACCAGGGGCAACCTCCACCAGGCCCCCATCCATGTCTCCCACCACCCCCCAGCAGTGCAGGGGCACCCTCCACCAGGCCCCCACCAATGTCCCCTATCACCCCCACCCCCCTGCCACCAGGGGCACCCTCCACCAGGCCCCCACCCATGTCCCCTATCACCCCCACCCCCCAGCAGTGCAGGGGCACCCTCCATCAGGCCCCCACCCATGTCCCCTATCACCCCCACCCCCCTGCCACCAGGGGCACCCTCCACCAGGCCCCCACCCATGTCTCCCAGCACCCCCACCCCCCAGCAGTGCAGGGGCACCCTCCACCAGGCCCCCACTCATGTCTCCCAGCGTGCTACGTGTATTTTAGGGGTGCGCGGGAAGTCCCACTCGCGAATAGCCTGGGCGCGTGTATTTCAGGGGTGCGCGGGAAGTTCCACACGCGAATAGCCTGGTCGCATGCATTTCAGGGGTGCGCGGGAAGTTTTACACGCGACTTCAGCAGGGTACGTGTATTTCAGGTATGCGCGGGAATTCTCACACGCGATTTGGCTTGGTACGTGTATTACAGGGGTGCGTGGGAAGTTACACACGCGATTAGGCTGGGTGGGTCCTCACAGGTGTTCCCTGTACACCCTCCACGGCCCCTGCAGGCAGCCCACAAAACAGGGGACTACCCTGCACACCTGCTCATGTCCCCCTGCACCCCCACCCCCCAGCCACCAGGGGCAGCCTCCACCAGGCCCCCACCCATGTCTACCACCACCCCCGCCCCCCAGCCACCAGGGGAAGCCTCCACCAGGCCCCCACTCATGTCCCCTATCACCCCCACCCCCAAGCCACCAGGGGCAGCCTCCACCAGGCCCCCACTCATGTCACCCTGCACCCCCATACCCCAGCCACCAGGGGCAGCCTCCACCAGGCCCCCACTCATGTCTCCCACCACCCCCACACCCCAGCCACCAGGGGCACCCTCCACCAGGCCCCCACTCATGTCTCCCACCACCCCCACCCCCCAGCAGTGCAGGGGCAGCAGGCAGTCGGGCAGCAGCAGGTGGGAGCGTGCTCGGGCTCTGGGGGGCAGTAGTTCGGCCTTCCGGGCAGGAGCGTGGTATTCCGTGTGCGTACGCGTGGCCAGCTTGGTACGGAGTGATTTTGCACGTGAAAATCCTGCACGTCAGCGTGAAAACTGAGGAAAGGCCCTCAGCGCGTAAGCGCGTCTGTGACGTGACCCGCACAGGTGTTTCCCACACAGCACGTGATGACAGAGCACACGTGGAAAGACTGCACGTCAGAGTGTAATCGCGTGTGATTGGTGGAAATGGCCCTACACGCAGAAGTGACAAAGCGTGTAATTGGTGGAAATGGCCCTAGCGCGTACACGCCGCGTAAGTGACGCTGGACGTGTGGGCCTGTATAAAAGGTACGTGTAGAACACGTTTTCCTTGTACGTGCTTTTCGTGGAGAGCGAGTGGGTGAATTCTGTACTTCTTGTCGTTTCACACGCGATTTACTTCACGGCGTTTCTAGTTCGTATTCCCTGTTACCTCTGACAGCTTTTTCTCTGTATTCTCCTTTACTGGTTTACCTGGGCCTGTTCCCTCAAACAGTGTTCCCTTCTACTGTTGTCCTGTCTCCTCAGACAGCGGACAAATCTTCTTTTGGCGGGGGTGTTGCCAACCAAACGTGCTCCTTTTACACGCTCGTTTACCTGGCAGACGGTGAGTCACGCACGTATCTAACATCTGTGATAGCCCCGTGTGTAGCCTACCCCTTCAGAGGTCATTCTAGGCTGCGTGTGACACGCATACGTTCATTCTTGTGTTTCTGGGTGCCACAGCGTAGTGCAGGTTTTTCTTTCTGCACACGTGGTCTAGGAGGGGTTGCGTGCACGTCATCTCCCTTTTTTGGGCCTCCTGTGCGTTGCGTGACCCGTCATCTTTCCCCAGGGGTTACATTCAGCCTTGCTAGAGCACTAGGGTACAATTACCATCTGGTACCCAACCCCTTTGACCCCCAATTGCCCAGGACAATAGTCTACATCCACTCCCATACGCACATTAACATCAGTGCCATGGCTGAGAGGCGAGGATTCCGTAAGGGTGGCAAAGGTGGAAGAGCCACAAGTGGTGGCCGTGGTGGATCCGGTAGGGGACGTGGTCGTAACTTGCAGGGTGAGCCTGTCCCCCCATGTGTGGAGGACCAGTCACGGGCACCCATAATCCCCCCCCCCTCCCATTGAGGCTGATGTGGCTGACACCATCCATGCTCAGCCCTTGTTGGACCAGCCCATTGTGGCACCAGACCTGGCTGACTCCATGGCTGACTTCCAGGTCAGCAGGGCTACGACACGTGCGCTGGTGCACGTTGATGCCATCATGCCACGTGGATCTGGGGCAGCAAGGTCATCTGCTGCACCAAGTAGGCAGGGCGGAGAGGCTGCAGGGGCAGCTGCGGCTCCATCCACCCCAGCCCCCACACACCCATCCAGGACAGTGTCGGTCCTAGTCCATGCTGCTGACATTCCCCCTGACACCATCACACTAGAGCTAATGCCTGCACCAACTCCCATGCTGAGTGTGCAATCCCACACTCCTGATACAGAGTCCACCAGGGCTCCTGCCCCTAGTGTCCAGAGCGGCGCAGGACACTCAGGATCACCACCACCTTCCAAGCGGAAGAGGAAGAGTGCTCGTCCGGCACAGGCTGATGCCCCAGACACGGCTACACAGTCCGGCCCGTCCAGGAAGCCCAGCTTCACGGATGACGAACTGAATGCACTTGTCGAGTATGTGTCCGGACATGACAACGAGATGGTCATTGTTGCAGGATCCAAGACCACACCTGCACAACGCCAGGCACACTGGCAGACCGTTGCGGACATCGTAAGTGCCCTTGGAATTGTGAGGCGCACAGCCAATGATTGCTATAAGCGCTGGAATGACCTAAAGCGCAGGGCAAAGAGTAAGCTGGCCTCAAGTCATGCCGCAACTCTAGTGACTGGAGGTGGGTCTCCAGTAGTAGACATGGAACTCACTCCACATGAGTCAGTCGCTGGGACCTACGTCACGGAGGAACAGATCCAAGGCGTGGGAGATCTGGCTGATTACGAGGCATTGTCCGGTGAGTGCACATGCATGTGTGTGTCATCCATGTGCATGGTGTGTGTGTGAGGGCTTCTGTTCGGGTGCCAGGTGAGAGTGTGTGCGCCTGAGTCGTATGGGTCAGCCATGTGCTTCATGCAATCCTTCCTGCGCAGCTGCAATCCTTCCTGCGCGCTGCATTTGGCCATAGCAGTATCCCTTCTGCCAACAGTAGACATCTAGCCCAACTGCACGCCAGTTGCCCTTGAAGTGTCACCTTGCCACAACATATTTGCTTCTTCTTCACTGTTCATTCAGTCAGTTTGTTTGCATTCCACCACTTTCACTAGGCATGTCGCTGTCCACTAGTCACATGTCTGACATGGGTATGGTAAAGTGGAGTGACTTTGTTACCTGGATATCATTTGTACACACATGTCCCTGTGCAATTGGACCATTTCAGACTGGCAGCTCCAGGTGAAAAATCTGACCTGTTAGAAATAGAAAAGCTATTACATGCGGGAACTGGACTGAATGAATAGGTGCTGCCCTCCTCTCCATCTTCACTCAATAGCAATGGTACATGCCATCTGTGTGATGGCATGTGTGTTTCACCTGCCAATCACAGGCCAATGTGTGATGCCACTGCCAGGCAGCATGCAGAAAATGTGTTCATCTTCCATCTTGGTGTCATCAGTGTGTGCCATTTGCCTGGACTGCATACGCAGTGAGGGTGCATGCATGGGAGGGTTTTAGTCATGTGGGACATGTGTCAATCAAGTACTGGTTCTCTTGCTTCTCAGCCCTCAATGTGTGCCATGGTGCTAATGCCTGTTTCCATTTCTTTGTTTTCATGTCTTTGCAGGGGAAGACGCACCTGATACTGCTGGGGTTGTGGAGATGGTGCAGACCCAGGAGGGGTCCGAGGGCCGACCAACCACCAGTGAGGGACGTGGTGTGGTGGTGGGGGAGAACCCACAAGTGCTGCAGGTCGTGCTCTCAAGGGGTGTCTCTGGCTGCACCTCCCCCGAGCTGTACTCAGGTGTTGATTCGGATGAGACCTACGTGCCGTCGCAGGTGAGTGTTCCAGGGAGGGATTCTGTTCTGTCTCACCCACCTGCACCAGGGTCAGAACCCTCCATGGGGATGTCAGTGTTGGCAGCTACGCCTTCGGTGGTTACGGATGCAGGGTCACACTCCGCGACATCTGATCCTGTTCCTGGGCCAGCAGATCAGAGGGGGAATGCAGTCCTGCAGCCTCAGGCAGTGCCGGCACAGCAAGGCGCAGTTCGCCTTGCCCCAGACAGGTGTGGTGCCCGCCGACGTGGTGGCCGTACGCCACCCGGCAATACCGCATGGGAGCAATCCATTTACGGTATGGCAACCCAACAGGCTGCATCATCCGAGATGATGGCTCAGGCCATGGATAGGGTGGCCACTTCCATTGTCCCCCCAGAAAGGCTGATGGAGCGACTAGAGCAGGCAACCGACTCCATCTGCCAGTCACACAGGGAGGACATGTTGGGGTCCAACAGGGACAGGCGGGCGGCACTGGCGACTCTGCAGGAGGCCATCTCCATTGAGTCCCAGGGCCACAGGGAAGCCCTGAGGCAGGAGCTCCTTCACCTCAGGACGACTCTTGTTGAGCTTGAGGCTTCAACACACCAAAGGACAGAACAGCAGCTGGAGCGTCTCACCCGTACGCTCTCAGCTGAGATGCAGGCAACGAGGGCGGAGGTCCGGGCATCCCGTGAGTTGTTGCATGGGGACCTCCGCACACTCATCCTCCAGAACCAGACCTACCACACCCGCATGCTTGCAGCCATGGAGGAGCAGACTAGGGCCTTGCGTGGGCTGCCTCCCATAGTGCAACCACCTCCGGATGCAGCTGCACAGGGTGATAATAGCGACAGCAGTGATACTCCCACAATAGGGTAGCCGTGTGGGCCATGAGCCCATGGAGGTGTTTTATCTTCCCAGGATCCACGCAGGTGGGTTCTGGTGTGCATCCTGTCCTCGGACCTCCTGGGTGGCCTCCCCAACCCCCCCGGGCCCATCAATGGCCATTTTTGATTGTTTCTTATTTTTATTTTTATTTTTATTTCTTTTATTCCCAATTTTTTTGGGACGATCTGTTGGCTTCGATCTGTTGGCTTCGATCTGTTGGCTTCCGTGGTTCCTGTGGGCATACGCTGCATTGTGGCTGGGCACATGCAGGCTTGTAATGTATTTGGTTCAGATGCTTGAGTTTGAGTCACACACACCCCTCCTGCTTCCCGTTTCCATGGGCTTGCAAAGGGTGTGCCCAAGTGACAGTGAATTACACAGTGACGTTGGACTCCCATGAGCTGTGTGGCCAGTCTGTAGTCAATACTGTGTATACATTCATAGTGCATATTGCTGTTGTGTTGTACACTGCATGTTGCATTGATGTGTAACTCTTCTTCTGTGTCTACCTCCCAATTTGCAGGTCCCTTCCTCATGTCCACACAAGGACCTCTAGTCTGGAGATGGGGACCATGTTGGCAGCAGTGCACCTACAACTCTACATGGCGACAACACTGCACAGTTGGTAGTGGTGGGAGTGCAGGCATTTCCAGGTGGTGAGACTACTAATATGTAACATTTGTGATGTCATGTTAATGGTACTACGTGCTCAAGTATGTTGTTGGTCCGGCATTGCTGTGAGCATTTCAGGTGTTGCAGGTTTCTAATAGTGCCACTGTACATAGTGAGACTGATGTCATGTTGTGGGGATTACTTTGTTTACCTGCAATTAGCATGACATGGCACGGTGTGTCGTGTGGCGGTGCTGGGGTTGGGTTGGCTGACATGGCACTGTCCTCTTGTTGCATTTTGCAAGTGGGTATTCATTTTAGCTGCTTCAATGTGTAACTTCACAAAACTGCATTGGTGGTGTCTGTGTGGGTAGGGATGCACACATTGTGACACTTCCAGGTGAACAATCTCAGGCTGACATGGTATTCCCGGTTCATTCTCCAGACATTCAGGATCAGTGTCAGGTTGAGTCATCATTGATTGTCAGATGGAATGTGCCAGGGCAGTGTGCACTCCACAGGGGTGTGATTTCTATGTGAAGTAATTAGCCACTAGCTGTGTACGGGCTGCCTCCCCCCGTGCCCTTTCCCCTCCCATGCGCAGCGGCTGTGCATGTGGTTGGGGATGTGGGGCCACCACCATGTCCACGGCCAGGCCCCGGCGTGTTGCAACGTTGTGCAGGACACATGCTGCCACTATGATCCTGCACACTACTGGGGGAGCGTATAACAGCTGCCCGCCAGAACGGTCAAGGGAGCGAAAGCGTGACTTTAGCACTCCGAATGTGCGCTCCACTATGCCCCTGGTTGTAATGTGGGCTGTGTTATATCTTACCTGGGGTGGCGTGGTGGGGTTCCGAATTGGCGTCATCATGTGGGGGCTGAGAGGGTAGGCACTGTCCCCTGTGGAGGTGGTGATTGGTATCATTGGTGGGGTTGTGACCTTGCTCAGTATCCAACATGCATGCATGTGCAGTGGCATACATACTCACCAAGCAGCCATGTATCGCCATGCCGCCCAGCTTCTAGGTCCCGGCTTAGGGTGTACATTCGGTAAATGAAGCTGTCGTGGGTGGAGCCGGGATAGTTGGCATATACTGAGGTGATGATTCCCTTGGCATTACATGCTACCTGCACGTTGATGGAATGCCAGTGCTTGCGGTTCCTATAGATGTGCTCAGATGCCCTGGGGGGACGTAGAGCCACATGGGTGCAGTCGATGGCACCTAGCACTTTGGGGAATCGTGCCACAGCGTAAAAATCCAGGGCGGCAGCATGCCTTTCTGCAGGTGTTCTGGGCAGGTATATGTGCCTGCGGACTGATGGGCGTGCAGTCATGATGTTCAAGACCTGGTGTAGGCAGCGTGACTGGGTGGCCTGTGACACCCCACCCACTATGGCACTTGTCCGCTGAAATGATCCAGTGGCTAAGAAGTGCAGTACATTGAGGACCTTCTCCAGGGGGCTGAGTGCTTGGGAGCACAGGGTGGGTGATGTGAGGTCATCCTCCCACTCAGTCACCAGGTCCAGTATGATGTGTGGTGGAAACCTGTACCTCCCATACACCTGGTCATCAGGCATCCCGAAAAGGCTGGTTCTGGGTGTGAATATTCTGGCCCTGACTATCCTCCTCCTCCTCCTTTGGTAGCCCACTGCCACTGCTGCTAGGAACGGTATGTTCATCCTGGCGTCTGAGCTTGTTATTGTTAAAGTCTGCAATTTTATGCTTTGCGCGTGTTCTAGGCGAGCGTGTGACCCGCGCACCCCTGGAATCCAGTTCCCAGTCCAATAGCGTGTGGAAATTCACACGCACCACGGGATACAGCATGTGACCCGCGCACCCCTGGAATCCAGTTCCCAGTCCAATAGCGTGTGGAAATTCACACGCACCACGGGATACAGCGTGTGACCCGCGCACCCCTGGAATCCAGTTCCCAGTCCAATAGCGTGTGGAAATTCACACGCACCACGGGATACAGGTTCGCTGACGTACTTGCGTGTGTAAGTGGCCGCGCACCCATTAAATACACGTACATAGGCCAATCGCGTGTACGCGCACTTTTGTCCAATTACACGCAATGAAATACACGTACATAGGCCAATCACGCGATGACACTCTGACGTGCAGTATTTCCACGTGTGTTCCGTCATCACGTGCTGAGTGGGGAACGCCCGTGCGGGTCACGTCAGACGCGCTTAGGCGCTGAGGGACTCTGGTCCAATAGAATCGCGTATGCGTGCTGACGCGCTTACGCGCTAAGGGCCTTTCCTCGGATTTCACGCTGACGTGCAGGATTTTCACGTGCCAAATCACTCCGTATCAAGCTGGCCACCCGAAAACACACGGAACACCACGCTCCTGCCCAGAAGGCCGAGTTACTGCCCCCCAGTGCCCCGAGCAGCCTCCCACGTGCTATCTGCTGCTGCCTGCCTGCCTGCCTGCCTGCTGCCACCGTGCCCTGCCATTTGGTGCCTGCACATCAGCCATCTGCAGGGGTCCAGTTGCTGTGTCCACCCCTGCTGGAACTGAAGACTCCCAACTGGGATTACATCGCTCCACAGCCCAGCCCCAGGACCCAGTTGCCCACCCACACCTGCCTCTGGGGTTGCCATGTCGGGCACTTCCACATCTGGCACCAGTGGCAACCCCAGGCCAGAGGGGCAGAGGGGCACCAGCTTCACTGCCACCGAAGTTGGTGTCCTGGTGGAGCATGTCCTGGGGCAGTATGATGCCCTCTTTGGATCGTCCCGCGCCAGCAAGGAAGGACGGGAGAGGATCTGGGCCGACTGTGTGGTTGCCATCAACGCGGAGGGGGTGGCAACCCGCAACGTCCAGAAGATCAAGAAGCGCTGGGAGGACTTGAGGTCCAGGACCCTTGTGAAGGCCCGGCGCCTCGTGGAGGGGGGCCGGGGCCGCATGAGTTCCATCCAGAAGAGGGTCCTGGAACGCGTACGCCCAGCGCTCCACGCCCAGGTCCTTGAGAGGGAGGCCCGTCTGGAGTTGAGCGGTATGTGTCCAAGCATTACTGTGTGAGACAGGGCATGTTGCGGTGTGCTGGTTCTATGATACTTGCCTGTATGTGTGCCATGGGCCATGTATGCATGTATGTGTGCAGGGACATCATGGTAATGCATGTGCGACCAGTGATGTGTGACCCACATGGTTGTTGCATGTGTTGAAATGCGGCATGGGGAGCCCTATGCAGATTTTGGACATGAGAGCATGCCAGTCTCTGTACCTGGACATGGATGGGGGTGAAGGATGGGTGCTGATGCCAGGTACATATATGGTAGCCATGTCTGTGTGCCTGACCTGCGTGTCTGTGACTTGTGCATGCCATGGATGCATGACACATGTGTGTGACAATGCACAGATTCAGTGACGCACCCAACTTACCCTTGTTTCGCCTGTATTCGGTGTGTTTGGGGCCAGATGGATGTGACTGAGGTGAAGTGTGTGCATGTGATATGCATGAGCCATGATGCATGTGAGTTACATATCATTGAATGTTTCTAGAGTCCATTGGACATGCATGGAAATGTCCATGGCATGCACCATGCCTGTTACTGTGTGTGTTTTGCCTGGACTGACCCATGTGTTGTGGAGGGACATGATGGAAGTGTACTTTGACAGTGGTGCTCATCTGCTATTGCTTCCTGTCTAGGGGACCATTGTACAGTAGCCTGATGCTTGTGTCCTTTGTCTCCCTCTACGCAGCGGCTAGTGAAGAAGAGGGCGGAGACGGCGCTGTGGAGCAAGGCGGCGGGGATGCCCCCACGGCTGCAGCGGAAGGGGTGGGTGAGCCCCCACAGGGGCCTGCTACGGCGGGAGACGGTGAGGAGCCATCCAGGTTGGTGGTTTGCACAGAGAAGGAGGAGGCCGACACTGGTGCACACATGGGGCCTGGTGGGAGCATCCCTGCTGGTGCAAGTGGTGCAGTCCAGGGCCAGGGGCAGGAGGCAGCACAGGTCACCGTGGAGGGGCCTGTGCATGTCACTGTCCCTGACCCTGTGAGTGCACCACCATGCACCAGCAGGGATGCCCCGTCCCAGGCCCGTCCGCAGGTAGAGGGGATGTCCATGTCACCTGACTCCCCTCCACCTGCGGACGTGGTAACCCCTGGCCGCGTGGAGAAGGTCCTGATTGGGGTCGCGATGCGCACGGCTGTGATTCGTGATGACGTGCGTGCTTCCCGGGAGGAGCACGCACGTCATCACGAAGTGCACCGTGCCGACGTGGCCCAATTGGGATCGGCCATGTTCGGGGGTTTCCTGCATGTGTTGGCCAATCTGACGGCCCTCTCCTCCTCTGTGCAGGCTATCCACCGGTCGTTCTCCTTGCCGTCTTCCGGCCCAGATGCCACCAGGGCCCCCTGTGGACCTGCCCCGACCAATGCAGCCAGCTCGGTGGGGATCCCATCCCTGCCACAGTTGGGAGTCGGAGGTCCAGCAGGGGTGGACAACACAGCAAGTGGACCCCAGCAGATGGAAGATGTGACGGCATCATCGGGCAGGGCACGTGCACGACGGTGTCGGTGGTTTCCATCAGCCTGGATGCCGTCGTGCTGGCAGAGGCAGTGGCGTCGGAGGCAGCAGCGGGCTCGACGTGGGAGGCATAATGGCTCGGGGCCATCAAGATCAGAGGGGCAGGCATCGGCCGGAGGGCAGGGCAACCCTGGGATGGTGGTGTGTTCCGTGTGGGAGGAGTTTGGCCAGCGGATAGGTGCGGAGCGGCAGCGGGCGGAAGGGGAGCGGCTCACCATGGTCAGGGCGGAGTTCTCCATGCGTCGGGCATTGAGGCGGGCTGAGTGCCTCGAGGAAGCTCGCAGGGAGTTTGAGGTGGACATGGGCTTGTCCCTGCGAGACCTCGGGGCCAGGACAGAGTCCCGCCTCCAGGACATCGACATGGAGTTCGATGATGCCCTGGCCAGCAACATCACCAAGTGAGCCGCAGGACTTGCCCGCTGCCTTTGTATATAGTTATTTAGTTAGTTAGTGCTAGGTTTCCTTTATTTATTTTTATTATTTTGGACCGCTCGGACAATGGCCACTTTTTTGTACATATATTTTACATTAGTTAGTGGTAGGTTTCATTTTTGGTGTTGGGCTCATGGACCCTGGAACATTCCTGTATATAGTTTGTTTTTTTGGGAGATACATTTTTTTAATTTCTTATTGTTTTCACCATGACGTAATGGTTTTTCATTAATTTCCTATGACATGATATTGCTTTGGACAAATTCATTTTAATTTTTTATTCCTTTGTTTTTTTGTTTATCACTTTTGTTCTCGGACATGGACCATTTATTTACTTAGCCACATCGTTGTATGTTTGAAAAGTTCACTTATTTTTGCTGTTTAATACATTTTTTATATTTTCTTACACTTGTGTTATTTTCTCATTGGTTTGTTACATGTCATGATATGGGTTTTGACATTCACTTGCACCCATTGTGTATGTGTGTGTGACGGACATGTGTTCTTTTGCATACTTGGCATTGGGGTTGTGTCATGTGATTGCATTCACTATGTGGGTGGATGCAATCCTTGCCTGGGTGTTTGTGCTGGGTATGCTGGCCATTACTGCCATGATTGTGTATCGTCAGCACCTGGGGCCAGGGGGACATGTGTGGGGGCCTGCTGGCAGGTTCCCCACAGTGCTGGGGGGTGGGGGTGGTGGGAGACATGAGTGGGGGCCTGGTGGAGGGTGCCCCTGGTGACTGGGGGGGTGGGGGTGGTGGGTGACATGAGTGGGGGCCTGGTGGAGGGTACCCCTGGTGACTGGGGGGGTGGGGGTGGTGGGAGACATGGTTGGGGGCCTGGTGGAGGGTGCCCCTGGTGACTGGGGGGGTGGGGGTGGTGGGAGACATGAGTGGGGGCCTGGTGGAGGGTGCCCCTGGTGACTGGGGGGGTGGGGGTGGTGGGTGACATGAGTGGGGGCCTGGTGGAGGGTGCCCCTGGATGGTGGGGGGTGGGGGTGGTGGGAGACATGAGTGGGGGCCTGGTGGAGGCTGCCCCTGCACTGCTGGGGGGTGGGGGTGATAGGGGACATGAGTGGGGGCCTGGTGGAGGGTGCCCCTGGTGACTGGGGGGGTGGGGGTGGTGGGTGACATGAGTGGGGGCCTGGTGGAGGGTGCCCCTGGTGGCGGGGGGGTGGGGGTGGTAGGTGACATGAGTGGGGGCCTGGTGGAGGGTGCCCCTGGTGGCGGGGGGGTGGGGGTGGTGGGAGGCATGGGTGGGGGCCTGGTGGAGGCTGCCCCTGGTGGCGGGAGGGTGGGGGTGGTGGGAGACATGGGTGGGGGCCTGGTGGAGGCTGCCCCTGGTGGCGGGAGGGTGGGGGTGGTGGGAGACATGGGTGGGGGCCTGGTGGAGGCTGCCCCTGCACTGCTGGGGGGTGGGGGTGATAGGGGACATGAGTGGGGGCCTGGTGGAGGGTGCCCCTGGTGACTGGGGGGGTGGGGGTGGTGGGTGACATGAGTGGGGGCCTGGTGGAGGGTGCCCCTGGATGGTGGGGGGTGGGGGTGGTGGGAGACATGAGTGGGGGCCTGGTGGAGGCTGCCCCTGCACTGCTGGGGGGTGGGGGTGGTGGGAGACATGGGTGGGGGCCTGGTGGAGGCTGCCCCTGCACTGCTGGGGGCTGGGGGTGGTGGGAGGCATGGGTGGGGGCCTGGTGGAGGGTGCCCCTGGTGACTGGGGGGGTGGGGGTGGTGGGTGACATGAGTGGGGGCCTGGTGGAGGGTGCCCCTGGATGGTGGGGGGTGGGGGTGGTGGGAGACATGAGTGGGGGCCTGGTGGAGGCTGCCCCTGCACTGCTGGGGGGTGGGGGTGATAGGGGACATGGGTGGGGGCCTGGTGGAGGCTGCCCCTGCACTGCTGGGGGGTGGGGGTGGTGGGAGACATGAGTGGGGGCCTGGTGGAGGGTGCCCCTGCACTGCTGGGGGGTGGGGGTGGTGGGAGACATGGGTGGGGGCCTGGTGGAGGCTGCCCCTGCACTGCTGGGGGTGGGGGTGGTGGGAGACATGAGTGGGGGCCTGGTGGAGGGTGCCCCTGGATGGTGGGGGCTGGGGGTGGTGGGAGACATGAGTGGGGGCCTGGTGGAGGCTGCCCCTGCACTGCTGGGGGGTGGGGGTGGTGGGAGACATGAGTGGGGGCCTGGTGGAGGCTGCCCCTGGATGGTGGGGGGTGGGGGTGGTGGGAGACATGAGTGGGGGCCTGGTGGAGGCTGCCCCTGGATGGTGGGGGGTGGGGGTGGTGGGAGACATGAGTGGGGGCCTGGTGGAGGCTGCCCCTGCACTGCTGGGGGGTGGGGGTGGTGGGAGACATGGGTGGGGGCCTGGTGGAGGCTGCCCCTGCACTGCTGGGGGGTGGGGGTGGTGGGAGACATGAGTGGGGGCCTGGTGGAGGGTGCCCCTGGATGGTGGGGGGTGGGGGTGGTGGGAGGCATGGGTGGGGGCCTGGTGGAGGGTACCCCTGGTGACTGGGGGGGTGGGGGTGGTGGGAGACATGAGCAGGTGTGCAGGGTAGTCCCCTGTTTTGTGGGCTGCCTGCAGGGGCCGTCGAGGGTGACAGGACCCACCCAGCCTAATCGCGTGTGTAACTTCGCACGCACCCCTGTAATACACGTACCAAGCCAAATCGCGTGTGATAATTCCCGCGCACCCCTGAAATACACGCGCCCAGGCTATTCGCGTGTGGAAATTCCCGCGCACCCCTGAAATACACGTACCCTGCTGTAATCGCGTGTGGGACTTCCCGCTCACCCCTGTAATACACGCGCCCAGCCTATTCGCGTGTGGAAATTCCCGCGCACCCCTGAAATACACGCGCCCAGGCTATTCGCGTGTGGAACTTCCCGCGCACCCCTGAAATACACGCGGCCAGGCTATTCGCGTGTGGAACTTCCCACGCACCCCTGAAATACACGTACCCTACTGTAATCGCGTGTGGGACTTCCCTCGCACCCCTGTAATACACGCGCCCAGCCTATTCGCGTGTGGAAATTCCCGCGCACCCCTGAAATACACGCGCCCAGGCTATTCGCGTGTGGAACTTCCCGCGCACCCCTGAAATACACGTGGCCAGGCTATTCGCGTGTGGAACTTCCCGCGCACCCCTGAAATACACGCGGCCAGGCTATTCGCGTGTGGAACTTCCCGCGCACCCCTGAAATACACGTACCCTGCTGTAATCGCGTGTGGGACTTCCCGCGCACCCCTGTAATACACGCGCCCAGCCTATTCGCGTGTGGAAATTCCCGCGCACCCCTGAAATACACGCGCCCAGGCTATTCGCGTGTGGAACTTCCCGCGCACCCCTGAAATACACGCGGCCAGGCTATTCGCGTGTGGAAATTCCCGCGCACCCCTGAAATGCACGTACCCTGCTGTAATCGCGTGTGGACCTTCCCGCGCACCCCTGAAATCCACGTACCCGGCCAAATCGCGTGTGAGACTTCCCGCGCACACGTATTTTTTGTCAGCGTGTCCGTGTTTGTGGGTACCCCTTTGCACCTCATTTGTCCTGGAGGGCCACAGTATAGGACATTCATCATGGCAGTATATGGGTGCTATTTGTTGGCGCACCTTTTGGCGCACATTTCTTACAGCCGCTGAGACGCTACCGCCTGCTTTCTTGTGGCGGTCGTGTTTGTGCCTGTGCGCTGGTTTGAGCGTGCGCTTTTTTGACCTATTCTATTCCATGAATACGTGTTGTAGGCGAGCGTGTGGGCGTTCTGCGCACTTTTACCCTGTGCTTCCCCCGTGACGCCCACATTTTGGCAAGATGTTCCCCATTCCGAGTGTTACGCCCCGTGTTCCGCCTACTTTTGTTGCGTGCGCCGCGCTATGTGCGATTTTCGCTGTGGACTGTGCGATTTTCGCTGTGACCTGGCGCATGCCGTTAGATGGCCTGTGCGCCAACGTGCGCCGCGCACTTTCTTATCGCACGTCCGATGGTTTTCTCGCGCACGGCCTTCCATGAATCGATGTGCGCTGCTTTTCGTGCGATTTTCGCTATTCCACTGCGATTTTCGCTATTCCACTGCGAATCGCACGTTTTTGGCCACTTGCGCCGCGCTAATTATTCCATGAATCGGCCTGACAACAGTGTGTAAGTTCTTGTATGGACCACATTCCAAGCATTCTAACTTGATGCACAGACTAGCAAGCAGCACATTATCTTTTTGTCTGTAGCTGTGCAAAAGGGCATGTGTGGTTCAATTCCCCAAAACTAGCAAACAGCAATGAAACAAACCATGTGTAATATTTTTGTAACTAGTTCTAAGTTCATACAATTAACTCTAAATGTAACATGCTCCATTTCGTTACCCAAAATAAAAGCATTTTTTTATGTATTGTTTGCACAACCTCACGGTCTAAAAGCATTACTGGCCAGGGGAGGCATCATTATCATTTGGGACACTGACCCTGCCCCAATTTATAGCCATCGGCTTCACCACCGGCAATAACTGGGGGCAGGTTGTTAGCCAAAGATAATGGCCTCTCTAGTGGTCTATACTCTATAAAGCTTAATTACAACCGAGAATACTCCAAGCAACAGCTGATCTATTCCAGAAATGCTAATCCAATAAAGATTGTTTTGTAATGTATACCACAATCCTAAACATCCTTACATGAGCATATCAAAAAGATGCCAATTAGTACAGCCACTAAGGTTTTGTTGTGCATCGCTTCCAAATATACATGATATGAGAATGCAACTTTTTTCCCCCTCCAAAGCACAGAAGGCCCATTTTCAATCTGCCAGTGCCGTAGTCGGGAGCCTGTCAGTTTTACACAGCCATCCGTCCTGCACATTCCACACCATGTTGGGAGTGGGCATCCAATTATTGCAGGAGCTCCAGTTCTCTGTAATGGACAGGAGCAAGGATCCCACAACTTTGTGGAGTAATGTGAGGGGTAAGGAGGTATGAGAGGCGAGACAGGTGGGGTTGGGTGGCAGGATTCCAGGTAGAGATTGGTTTGGAAGAAGATTGTGGCAAACAAGAGAAAGGTGGGGTTGTTCTCTAGCCTCTTATGTACTAAATGGAATTACCAATAATGATCTCAGACCCAAATAACTGGACAGACTCAAAGAATATGGCAAAGTACTACTTTATTATGAGCATAAAATAAAGTAGTGAAATCTGGCGAACAACAAACCCACACACTCACACTTCAATTTTGATTACACAAAGTGTGTATACCTCAATGTACATCAGCTATGACGTTCTCCTACGTGGCAAACTTTCAAACCTATTGAAGGGAGTGACTGGTTAAGGGAATATATGTACCTATATATCACATCATTAATGAGAATTGTTCTTTTATAATGCGCTTAATACCAGCGAGTGGTTTCTAAGTGCCTGATCGAGATTTAAACCTGTGTTGCGCTATGTTGTCTTGGTTCAAAGACAAATGTGTTGCCCCTCAGCTATCCTTCCTCCCCATATAACTATTAGCAATATCATTGGATGCCCCTTATCTAGTAGGCATGCCTTGAACACCTCTAAATACGTATAATACAGATCATAGCAGAAGAACAGCTGCAGGTTGGCCTGTGAACATTCTCTCCCAAACTTGAAATTTTGGCTCAATAGCAGCACGTAACCAAAACAAAACTCAGGTGCAGAGAGCAACGTCATACTACTACCCACTTCCCCACTTAGTCCATCATCACTCATTGGTCAAGCCTCAAGCCAAAGCTTCCTCTTGACCTTGCAGCCTGTTCCCTGTTCTGGGACTTTCAAGGGAGTGTAGGTACACCATTATCTTAATCTGGAGCATAATGAATAGCTCTTGTTTTTGACTTTTGAGTCACGTGTGAGGAGATCATGATTTTATCCATGTTGATATTTTATTTATTGCTATTTGATTTAATTAAACTGGGTGTCTTTAATGCTCTTGGCTTCTGGCGACTTGCCCACTCCACCTTGCATAGGCTTTTTGCATCTTTGATTGTACAATACTTGGCTCTCGTTTAATCTAAGAGAAATATGTCTTGTGTACATGAGCAAAACTCCTGACTCCCTTTGTGCCCTGCAATTTTGATGTGGCATCCTTGGTCCCATGCCAAAAGACTCCTCGTTGTTCCTCACACAAAGCTGTTTTCCAGCATCTCCTGGCTCTGCAGCCCTGGTCTGTCTCTGAGGTATCATGATTGGTTTTAACACGAGTACACGTCCATCTTTTTTCTCATGGCTGCCTTAGGCACTTTATGTTTTCTTCTGCAGCAATCTTCTATTTATCTCAGCTACCTTCCATTTCTGCATATGTTCATTCACTTTATCTCTCCTCACTTATTTCTTGTGTACATATGATATCTTCATCTTCGATTTCATGTTTCTCTTGTTACTTCAGTTGCATCATTATCCTTTAAGTATTTGCATATCGTTTCAGTGTGTCTTTGTGTATTTCCCTCATAATGTCACTCTGCTTTCTTCAGATTTCACTTATAGCTCTTCAATGTCTAATGGTGTTTTCAGACATCCTCCACCCTTTTCAGTGTAGGGGCACATTCCATATGGTTGTCTGAGTGCATATCATCGTGTATACACTTGATGCAGTATTGGGAAAATACCTGGTGTCCCACATAGGGCTCTTCTCCTGCTATTCCAATATAATGGATGTGAGGGGGCAGAGCTAGGGATGATGCATCCACCTGCTCCTCTACAGGGTAATGTGCTTGGGAGTCAGGAATTAGTTTGCTTTTTGATGGGGGGCATGAAGCAGTAGAGAAGGTGGCAGTAGAACAGGCACATGTTGATGTAAGGAGAGGAGAGAAGGATTTGGGGAGGGTCCATTCATGTTGTGTATGATTCATATATGCCTCCTCTTGCCACCTGATAGAATGCTGGTTCCTGGAGAAAGTGCAGCGGGTGGGAAAGATTACATGGGGAGCACACAAAACATAAAAGGTCCAATAGGTGCCTGTCAACAATGGATGGCTGGATTTCACATCAAACAATGTAACAATTGCTCTTTTGTCTAGGTTATACCTCTCAGAATTTCTCAGCACAATATGTTCTCTTTGTTGCTAGGATATGATATGATAGGTTATTTATAACATTCTTAATACCCAGAGGTTTCTAAGCGCGCACCTGGGGATCGAACCTTTGTTGCTCCGTGTTGTCTTGCTTCCAAGGTGAGCACGTTGCCACTGGGCTATCCCCCCCGAGACTAAGTTTCCCATCTGCAGGTCTATTATTTTAAAATGTGTGCATCGGGAAAAGTGGTGTGGTAAAAATTAGGAGAGAGTATGCATATACATATGGAGACTTTATGAATGTATTCTAATGCTGATAACTGAAGTGTAACTCCCTGCTCATCTATAAATGGTTTCCCTCGGGTATTGGCACTTTTACCTTGGCCTTTCACTGTATACATGAGGCCACCAGCCACACATTTTGACTGTTACACAATGCCACCCAAATGGTTGGCATATGTTCACAAATCTGGATGTAGTTAGTGTTGTATCTGTTTTATCTCTGTCTGTGTGTGTATATGGGGAGTGGGAATGATGTCACATTGGTGATGTCACATACAGAATGTGTATTTGGATGAATACCTGAATGCCACCCAGGAATCAACTGATTGTAAGTTGGTGCTATGTAACCTGGGTTGTGGGCACCAGTGGGTTCTCCCCTTAGCATCTTAAGAATTTACTGGATATGTCTATGTATCTTGAATAAAGTACTTATGAAGACTTGTATGAGTCTCTGGAGGACATTCTCCATTAGTTTGGCAAAACCTAGGAAATAATGCAGGTCAGTAATCTACACTTTAAGATGCAGGATCTAGATGCCTGCCCTTTTGGTATGTTTAGTCTGTATGACCTATCATTCTGTTGGTGACAGACCTTAGGAAACACACAAAATCTGCAAAAATAGGACCTTGGGGATCCCCTCTGACTCATTAATCATGTTCAGCTAGCAGGGGAACACCACAAAATAACAGCACACCCAATGCACCACCACTTACAAAATAGTGTATATATTTGATCTGAGTTACAAAGTAGATCTTGTCAGAACATAATTAAAATCTGGCATTGACAAATATGAGTGTCTAATTAATGCTTCTCAAAAATGAATACATTACCTATTTATCACTGCTTCATAGCTGTCCACCAAGATTAGTATATTATAAAATAAATGTGAAGACCATAACATATCAGCACTGAATGCCCTCCTCTGGCTCCCAGTTGTAATGCCATGTTCAGTTGCAACAACCCTCATTCAAAGAAGCTTAACAACCAACCCCCAAAATGAATTATTACATGTCCTTTTTACGGCGACCGGTAACCTCAGTCTAATGGTCTAGCGCACCACAATCTAAATCCCAACCTTTGGCACAAAAAACAAGCAGTATTGTAACAATATTTTGATTTAAAACACACAATGAATGAAAGGTGCCTTCCAAGTCCTAATACCAGGAAACACACCTGAAACATGGCTGCCAGAATTCAAGCCGAATAAATCCCAGTCTCAACATGAATCCTCAACAACTCACGGAGCACCTTGCACCATCTGACTGGGTAGACGCCACCCACCCCTCTGCTCCCAGCCACCCGGCACAGCTGTACCACCGCTCTGTGCTTTTATGTATACTGAAAAGGGATCCGTTATGCATCTGTACTGTTGTATTACTCTGAAAAATGTTCCATTATGTATCTGTATTGTTGTATACCTCTGTAAAGCACTCTGTTCCTATTCGAAGCTAGGTCTGCACTCAATAAATACTATAATAGTAATAATAATAATAATAATGAGTACACTTTGCCTAATTTTGTCTTTTTAACAGTTTAATTTACAAATGTCATTGAAAACAAACACACACCCTTCTACCAGTGGATGCATTTGTATTTAGACAAAGAGTGCTAAACATTACATGTAGAGCGTAGTAGCAATACATTACAAAAGGTTGATTTTGTTGAACCATAAACAATCAAATATAAAAATAAAAAACGAACATTATTTTCTATAGCTGTATTTCTAAAATGTTGTGTAATGCATGAGGTGCATCACTTTGTAAATGTCATGCAATCACAAACCTAGGAAATCAGAATAGTAAAGGAATCAGCTAGTCACTAACGTATTAGACTTAGGTGTTCACTTATGTCGCATCACCTTTACTTCAGTAATAATCTAAATGGAAACGCAGTTGAAATATGTTGTTTTAAAATTACTTTGAATTTTCTATGGAAAAATTACGGGGAGCAATCCACCCACCCAGGTGATTATTGTGATCCTGTTCCTCGCCCTCCACCACCTTTTCTACAGACTTTAAAGACTAGAAAATAAATGAAATACAGACTTTTATTTATGTTTTAGTCATCACAGGGAAAAGTTGTTCATCATTTTATTTTTTGGTTTATTGTTTAAAGCGCAGAACTAGCTCAAAAGCCACAGAGTGATGTACAAGGTGTGGGTAGCCAGCTTTTGGGCTGGTATCTTTCAACAGTAGTATTGTACCAGGAGTTGCGTTCTGTGCATCCACTGGGATTAGTCCATGGTCAGGTGCTGTTGAGAAAAAAACATTTTTGGGAGATTTGTGAAATTGAAGAATTATGGGGTAATTCTGAGTCGAGTTTCAGAAGGTGGCTGTGTGACAAGAGAAGGATTGTTTACGGGTCCTCCCTTTGTGGACTAGTTTTGATTTGAAACAGTCAGTCGATTTGCTGTGGAAGGAACGTGTGCCACCAGATATGTGGAGCTTAGATGCCAGGTACACTGATGTGGTACTTTTGACTGTTTTGTAGATGATACATACAGTCTTACACAGTATCCTGGCCTAGAAAGGAAGCCAAAGTAGTTTGCGCAGGATGGGGTGATTCTGTCAAATGTACACAACTCCATAATAAGACACGCTGCAGCACGGTGAACTTTTTTTAACTGGACCAAGTAGGCGGCTGGGAGCTCTGACAGGAGGGCATTTCCCCCATGGATGCGAGAGACTACAAGTGCTGCACTATGGTGCAGAAGTCCTGGGTTTGAATTTGCAAAGGGTGGGGATTCAGAGCCAGGCTGTTTGAGGTTTCTCAGCTGTGTGTTTCTAGAAGGACAGCTAAGGATTTTGATGTATCCTAGAATTGTGGATTAAGTCCTTCTTGGCGCATATCATTGAGCTATTGTTGGACAAGTTGTTTAGCGGGGGACTGATGAGGACTGTTCGATTAAATGATACATGTCCCCCGTAATTTACAGATCCAGTTGTTTGATTCTGTTAAAACCAGTAACATTCATTAATGTCAATTAAACATAGGCCAGCATGCCCTACACTATATACATTCTTTTGGAGATGTACTTTTAAATATGCCTTCAGGGACAAAAAGCAGAAGTACTCTGTACAAGAAAGCAATTCTACTTGCTCCCTACCAAACATCTTTCTCTACTGCTTTAAATCAGTACAGGGTCTACTGCTTCTCTTAGGGATAATTTCCAACTGTATGGAAACTAGTCCTGCTTCTAAGCACTGTAAGCCCTTCTGCTTGAGTCACAGTATGAAATGGGCCCCTGCTGGTTGGCATTGAAGCCTCACTTCCAGAATGCCTCCTTTATTCCTTTTATTAAAAGTAGTAAGTCTCCATATGGAATCCCATATGTACTTACAGTCCCCTATGTCTTCCTGATCTTGATGTTTCCCAAATCTCTTCCTTTCATGCATAAGGTTAAGGCTTCCAAAGGGAATAACTCCACTCCCTCTAATAGATTTTTGATGGCATTATTTTCACTAATTTCTCAGTTTTTTTATTGGATACTCAGACTAAATGACAACTTGTCGAATTACACCTGTGTCTACCTTTACTGCAGAAGAGATCACATTTATTTGTATTATGTATTTATTTTATTTTGGATATTTTTAGAGTACAGAGCTAGCTTCAAGAAGCAACAGAGTGTTGCACATCAAATGGTTAATTGGATTATCCATGGGAGAAAAATAACAACAGGGATACGTTAATTTACGTTTAAGCAACAGGAGCAGTAATGAGGGGTGATGTGGCTCGGAGGATGGGATCAGGGGAGTTATCGTGCATAAAGAGGGTTTTCCTTAAAGAGAAGTGTCTTTCACTCCTTTCTGAATGCCATGAGAGGTATTTCGAGTCTAATGTTGATGGGTAAGAGATTACACACATTGATCTTTGTTCAAAAGTTAGTTGCCAGTCCAGTCTCCATAGCTTTTTTTTAGCTAGTTCAGGGTTCTCTAGTAGTGTAGAGACAGGGATGTCGTTTTCCTTCAGTACTTCAAGGCATTGCTTGCCCCACATAGAGAAGACTGTGTATTCCATGTCTTTGTAAGAATTCTGTAAGATTTTAAACTGAGGTGCCGGAGAAGATGTTACGGTTTTTCTGAAGAGATTTAACAACTTCCAACACACTCTGGGGTGATTTGAAATTAGACCAAGTTCGTACCTTATGCACACCGTTGGGCATCCCTTGGGTAGGTTTAAGGCTCTAACCCAAAAGATATTCTCCAAAGTGCTCCACAAATCATAGGAACATCCAAAGACAGATTCTGCTCCGTAAATTAAGGCTGGAACTGATTTTTTGAAGATAGAAGACTACCATTGGTTTTAGGGAGAATTTCCCAAATTTTTTGTTGATGACTGCTGCTTGACAGGCTAGCTGTCCACATTTCGCTTTCGTTGATTCTACCCAGGGAGCGTCATTTATGTTAGAGTTTATCCTCATGCCTATGTATTTGATGTCAGTGGTAGTTTTTAAGGTCGATTCTTCAAGATGCCAAACTAATCTTCTGTGTGCAGGTTTTTGTGCTTTCAGATTTTGCAAAGTCAATATTTCGCACTTCTATTTTTTAATGTGCAGGCCATTTTTTAACACGTAAGATTCAAGAGCGTAAAGCTTACGTTGTAAACCGATGGGCGTCATATCCAAAATTATTAAGTCATTGGCATAAATGAGCCAGCTAACGTGTGATCCATGAATCTTAGGGGGAAATGTTGAAACTTCTTCAAGAGTTTCACCAATGTCGGATATGAAAAGGTTGAAGATTATGGCTGCCAAAGGGCAACCTTGTTTCACGTCCTTAGATGTATTTATGGCAGCCGATAAAGTCCCACTGCGATCTAGCCTGATTTTGATGTTGGTATTAGAATGGAGTTCTCTAATGGACTCAAGCAGGCTTGGTGGACATTTCCAAGAGCTTAGCTTTCTCCACAAAATCTCTCGATCTTCGCTGTCAAATGCGTGAGAGAAGTCTATGGCTGCTAAGTAAATTTTTGAGTTGGCTCTAATGGCTTCCATTTTTAGGAGCTTCAGAAGGAGTGTGGTAAGCCCGCAGCCGACCCCTTTCAAAAAACCAGCTTGTATGTGGTCCACATGATTATTTTCGGTTGACCATTTGGACAGCATTTGTTGAAGTTGGCTAACATAGATCTTGCCCAAAACATCAAGGAGAGCAATGGGCATATAGTCTTTCCGGTTGGCCCGGTTGCCTTTTTTAAAAATAGGCATGATGATTGCGCTTTTCCAAGATGAAGGGGTCGCAGCTTTGTTGTGATTCGATCAAATAGGATAGTACAGAAGTCCGCCCAGGACTCAGGGTTGCACTTGATGGTGAAGTTAGTGAGCCCATCCGGTCCCGGTGCTATTGATGCTCGAGTTTTGTTTATTGAGCACAAAATGTCGGCTTGGTAGAACTTTAAGTCCCAGGGTTTTTGTTCAGTGTCTCTCCAGTCGTTAGAACTCTCATTCTTACTGAACATATCGGTGTAATATTTCACCCAGATCTCTTCTGGGATTGTGGAAGCTTGAAGCGTGTCTTGTGGTGCTGAAGTGTTATTGAAAAGGCTCCAAAACTGATTAGAATGTTTGTTCTTTAGCTTGGCCAGCATTTCTTCAGAGTCAATCTGTAGTAAGATTGAATTGTGCGCCTTGTTCCAATTTTTGTATCGCTGCTTCACGTGTTTCTTTTGGGCGAGATAGAGTCCAATGTCGACTCTCGGTATATTTCTTATCTTGTATCGTATTAGGCGGTTTAGTTTTTGAACTTGAATGTCGTGTTTGTATTTGTGGACAAACTTCGTCCGCTTGAGGCCTTGTTTTTGTTCTTGGAACTGAGTTAACAGATGTTGGTATTCCATTTCGCCTGTTTCAAGATTAAGGCTGTTGATGATGTTGTTAACGTCCGCAGCTTTCAAATTGAGTTTTATGCGACCAGATCAAAAGGATACGGGGTGCGACCACATCGGTTGAGTTTGAGGATTTGTAGAGGTGAACGTCAGCTTTACCATATCATGGTCCCTTTGGTCCATTTTTATGACCTCTAGGTTGATTGTTTTTGTTTGCATTGATTCTGAAACCAAGATGTAGTCAAGAGTGGAACTTTGGCCCTGGTGTCTCCAGGTCGGCTTTGCTGGGATGTCACCTACCAGGTTGCCGTTTAGCAGAGCCATCTCACGAGAATCCATTTTGGAACACCATGTGGATACGATTTGCTCCTTGGCGTTCCAACTTTGGTTCTTTGTGGTTTTTTGAGTATCGGGGCTCACAGAGTTTATATTCAGGTCACCACAGATTATTATTTTTGCAGAGCGGCATTCCTAAAGCAGCGCGTCTATTGTTGTGGTGACCTGGTTGATAAACGCTAAGGTTCCCGATGCAGCTTGGTTCCAATATAGATTAATGACATTCAAGGTCTCAGAATGACTTAGCTGTGATGTTGCCACCTTAGCAGTCTATATGTAAGGTGAAATGTTTTTTGATTCAAGTATTCTGAGGCCAGAAACTTTCTTTACGGCAATCAATAGCCCAGCCATGGGTCTTCCATTAAGATGGGTTAAAGGCTAATTCAAAATCTTGAAGAGTTGGACATTCCATTAGCCATGTCTCCTGTAGGCACACTAAGTCAAGTTTGGACAGCCAGGGCGTGTTGAACAGTTGAATAAAGCCTCTTGTGTTCCAGGATTCTAGCGTGGAGGTCTGTGGTGGAATGGAGTCCTGGCATTATTTCTCGGTTCTTGTGTTTAAGGCTGACGCAATCCAGTCCCAGTTTTTGTTATTTGTTAACTCAGATTGAGATTTCGTATTTGGTTGAGCAGTCATTACTCCGCCGTTGCCCACAATGGTTATTTTTAGCTGTTCGTCCTCCATGGTTTTTGCGCATGATTCATCATTTGTAGAGATCATGCGCCCAGATGTTAACAAGGGCTCAATTGCAGGCTGTAGAGGGTTTCCTTCGTTTGGTTTAAGGCTCTAAGGGTTCTTTTGTCAGGCTTGAGTTTGTCTGTATCAGGGGCAAGACTGGCTTGTGTGTCAGCAGTTGGGATTTTATAGATGTCAAAGCCCAGGGGCAACATAATTGGACCTGCCTCTACCAGAATGTCTCTGATTATTTTTGACTCCAGGTGTAGGGTCACTTTGTCATTTCTGATTTTGTTACAGAATTCCACAATCTTCAGGTCCTCTGAGTCAATGGCCCTCAGACTTGGGACAAGATGGAACAGCCATATCAAGTTCTGGCGGTTCAGGATTAGATTGTCATATTTTTCAACTCTTTCCAGGATCATTTTTTGGTATAGGGAGGCTTTCTTTGCGATGTTAGTGGAGGTAGTACTTCGTCTTTGGGCACCTGCTTTGCCCATGGGTTGAGTGCTGGGAAATGGCCCTTAGGTGGCTTGTGAGGCTTTCACTCGGATGTTAAGGTCTCATTGGGCGAGCACTGTTGAATTAACTGCGTGTTGAGTGTTCTCCCTCTCGAGCGCACAGTGGCATTCAACATCGCCAGCTTAGCCCTCTTTTCTTCCATGGTCAGGAATGGAGAACTATCGCTTCCATTCACACTTACAGCCTGACAAACTGGATTTCTCAGCGTGCAGGTTCTCGCCCGTTTATTTTTGTCTGATACATGTGAGTGCTGAGAAGCCACCGACTTAGGCTGAAAGCCGACAGATGGAATCGTAGTCGATTCCTCAGAAGTAGTTGGCTCATGTGTTGCAGCTGAGTCTTCGTCTTCATAAGTGGATACATTTGTCAATCCGTTGAGTCATCAGAGACATCAACCACATCATTTTGTTCAATGTTGTCATTGTCTCTGTCATCAGCCGAACTTGTTTTTACAGTGACTTTGTCCATTGTTGAGTTGTTGTTGTTAACTGCTACATTGACAGTTTTTATATTGTGTAGAAATGTTCTCAAACTGTTTCCATGCCTCATCTTTGTCGAGGATTGATTTTTTTTTTTTTTTTGTGGGCAAACCATTTCGTGAAGACTTCAGTAGAGATTTTCTATCAACACGGGGGGCCCTTGAAGATGTCGAACAGATCCGGTTGCTTGTTTTCACTGGTTTGAGCAGCGGAAACTACTCCAATGTCACTGTTCACGTTTGCCGTTACGCGAGTGGCCTGTGAGATTGAAGATGTGGCCATTTGAGGATTCATGTGATCTGGATTGCTAGTTAAATGACTGTTAACTAGGGCCTCGTTAAATGAGGTTATGTCCTGGATCTTTCGCTCAGTGTCAATCTTCATTGAAACAGGTGAGCTGTCGTGGAAGGTCTTTTTTGAGGAGCCAGGTTGCGTGTACTTGCACTGCCTATCATCAGGTGATGAAGCCTTTTCAAATGCAGCTGGTGTAGTTTTGAGTACAAGGACCGACATGGGTATCAATGCAGGTGCCAGAATAGACTTATCAGGCGCACTTATCGAGGAGTCAAAGGTTTTAGGGCTCTTTTGTAGAGTTCCAGAAGGGTCAGGCGGACCTTTATGAGCAATGCTGCGTACCTCATGTCCAGGTGTCCCAAGGCAAGAGTTTGAGGTGGCTTCCAGTGCGGATAAAGAGTTCGAGGCAGGACAAGTCTCTGCCAGCTGTTTAAGGACTGTGGTCGAAACTTTGTTTTTAGCATTGATAGAGTTGTGCACCTCGTTGTTTACTGAGAAGCCAACAGTGGTGCGCAGGTTACTTCATTAGGGAGTTCTGCGCACTTGTTCCTAAAGAGGTTCAAGGCTTCCTTTGCCACTTCCGCTAGTCATTTTTTTCCCACAACATTGTTTTTAGTTTGATCAGTAATTATGCCTAACATGCACTCAATTTTGTTGCTTAAAGTGCATAGGTCTTCTTTTCAATGAGTGTTCTTGATCTCGATGTTAATAATGTTGGTATTGAGGACTGCAGTTAAGCTTGAGAGATCTTTAATGTTCTCATTGATATGCTTTTATAGTTTTGTAAACAGAGCAATTGTTATGGCCATAGAGGCCATGATTGTTGACTGCTGATCTCTTGTCCAGTTTGGGTCCCTAGGGTTTGACATTTCTTTTGAGACTCCTCCAGGTTTCGGCCGCTGTGGGCATTTGGGTTTCCTGATTTTTGGGTAAGGGCGTTCCATCCGGGAAGAGTCAGTTGATGAACTGTCAGATAATGATGATGATGATGACAGTCTTACTAGGTATTGTGACCGCTTTATGGCTGACATGATGGTCGACGGCGCCATTGCAGGCTCCAGGCCACATTGCAGGGCTAGTTTTCCCCATTTGGAATTTTCCACTGGGAGCCTCTCATAGTGGGTGAGCTACTCACAACGTTTCTCCTGCGCTTGGCACAACCAACCACTTTTGTGTGGTGTGTTGCTAAATGACTTAAAGGAGATGTGTCGATTTCTTTCTGACAATGTTCAGACTCATGTTCGTAAACTTCATTTTCCATATTTTTCTGCAATCGATCCTTGTTAATTCAAGTAAGGTCGAGGAGTAACTTGTTAAGGACGTCCAAGGAGTTTCGTCTGTTTACAGGAGCATGCAGATCCTGCCGAGGGCTGTTATTTTGTAGATGGTCAGATGGTTGCACGGGCATTACTGGCAAAACGTCTGACTCAGCAAAGATGTCTTCTTCTTCTGCTGGCACAGAAAATGCAGTGTCACGGCAGCATTCAAATGCGCTGCACAAGGGATTTGCAGTAGCGCTTTAGTACATGGATCGTCTCTGCAACACTTTGTGAGGCGAATCTGTCCGATACGGTGTTGACTGATCATGGTCCGAGGTCAGTGCACAGTTTCGGCTGTGGGCATCACATGACAAATGTTTATATGCTTTCCAGGCCAGCACCCGCAACTGAGGAACTGCAGGTGAGTGAAGCAGAGGGCAGGGACTTTTCTTGGTTGAGATACTAGGACCAACAGACCTGCCGGGGCCAACTCCTCGCACCTCCTCTCTGCTCGGGAGATGCGGACTAAGGGCTAATTTATCAGGATACTCAGGGTCTGTCTCTCTGCATATTGGACCGCCTTATCGCACAAGCTTATTTAGGGTACAGAATGACACAGGGAGTTCGGGGCCAGAGAGGGGACCAAGCAAGATAGGAGCATGTCCGATCCATCGCGAGCATCTTGACTTACTTGGTTTGATGGGTGGTGAGGCGTGTCCAAAGCAGGTGAGTGCTCTGTCGGCCGTAGACGTTTCAGCTGAGCCCGCGTCTTAGTGAAGGGTGAAGGGTGACGTTGTGGTCGAGCTAGGTCTTAACAAGCCGCTCATGGTTACGGCACTGAGCACTGTCTGAGTACGGGGCAACACTATGGTTGACTCCTGCGGCACAGTGATTAAATCTCTTTGCATACGGTGTCCTTTGTTTTGATTTTGTTTGGTTGCTTAGGCCAGAGTCCCAGCAGGCCAGCAAACAGCCAAACAGCCAGATAAGTTTGTCACTCGCCCTTGACTCGCTCAGGATTTACTGCATACTTTTAATTCCTAAGTTGCTGTTGAGATGGCCCGTGAGAATGGTTTTTCTACCATCCAGGTGAGAAAGGACGAGGGCCCGTACTGTAGATCAGAAGTTGGTGGAATATCTTCATTTTCTGCAAGAGAGCTAGTGGGTACCATGCTATCTGGGTGTTCTTGGCTACAAGCATTCTGAGGGAAAGAGATGATTGTAGATGTGGAAACCTAGGGACATAGCACATTGTGCCATATGTAGGGTAAAAATGTCTAGGTTTATTTTGGACAGCCAGGTCTGGATATGTGTGTGTTCGGTGTCATTGGAGAGGAGGAGAAATTCAGTTTTGGTACGATTCAGTTTGAGGTGCATCAGGCTATGAAGTAGTTTTGAAGGAGGCAAGAGGATTAGTTAGGTCATTCATGGATAGAGATTTCAAGGAGGTCCATGCCATTGTTCCACGTGACAGGATGAGTAGGGCAGTTTGTGTTATGTGGTTAGCATCAATGTTTTGACAGATCATGTTCCCATTGTGAATGATGAAATAGTTAATGGTGGTGGATTTTTCAATAGAATAATAATTGGAGGGATGGAGATAGGCATGGTTTACTGATTAACTGCCCTGAAGAGAGATTTGATTTCACTGTTGGCTCTAGCTGTGGTCATTTGGTAGTAATTAGTTTTCACAGCGATGGTCAGTTGTTGCAAGGCAGTCAGAGTTTCTATAAATTGGATTAAGTAAGATGAGGTTTTGCACCAGGTTTTCTCTTTTTTTCAGATGACTATTTTCACCGCTTCACTTTTGTCCTTCCTCTCAGCAAAATGGCATGACCAAGTAGACCATTGGCATAAAAAGTATAGATTATTAAAAATGACACTTCATAATATGTCCACCTCCATGCAAGTAACAGCATCAAACAGTTCCTAGTGAGTTGATAATTGAGTTGTGTCTTAGATTGAGTTAGTATGAATAGAAGCAAAGTGATCTAAAATGTAATTATCATTCTCTGGGCTCCCAGAAGTTATTTGTGAGGAAATAGAGGTGAGAATTCTAGGGATTCCGCATCCCCAAATGTCAGATGATCGTACTTGTGGAAATGGGGCATTATTGGGTCTTTGGCTTATTGAATGGGATATGAGAGTTGTGAATGGAAGTGTACAACCTGACATACCAGGTGGGGTAACAGTTAGGACTCATCAGGACCCTTCAACAATTGATTTCTTTTGTATTCTAGGTAGACACTGGTACATGATTGATAAATGTAAAGTTTTTTATGAGTTCTGTAGTGATAATTTCCCTATTTGCCAGAGTATTATATGGAAGTAGAGCATGTTTTTTTTCTACTTAATTCCCGACCTTGAACAGGTTGCGATTAACCCGGTCAGCATGCAGAAGTTAAAATGGACCAAGCGGAACAGCCCTAGGATACAGAATGATGCAGTTGCACCTAAGATTCACTTTGTTATATCTTAGATGATGTGTATCCTTCTGCATCAATTGTATACATGTTCACAGAACTACATGATAATATATTGGGCTTCTTCCAACAGGAATAAGGCAGCAAGAAGTCTCAGGATAGAAGCTGGTTTGATCAAGTTTCCAAATCAGCCAATATGGTGCTTCTTTCAGCACTTAAAGCTGTGGACAATACTAGAAAGGACATAATTCATTCCAGGGCAATATATAAGGCAACTATTGAAAAGTGCATACCACAACATGATCGGCAGACCTGGGAAGCTTTTGTGAAAGCTGCGTCTAGTAAAAACTGAAAGATGTTTTAGGAACTGGTGGCGGTTGGCCTGTATTATAATAGGTTAATGAAAGGGACAGAGATGACAGTAGAATCATGGGGCATGGGTGGACCATTTTTCAAATTTATATCAGAGCCATTCTGAAGCGGGGGAAATTACTGTTCTAGGGGTGGCGTTGAAGTTTACATTAAAAGAGGTGACCCAGTCAATGTTAACTCAAGCACATAATTGGGCCCCTGCTCCAGGTGCAGTGCCTTTGGATGTTTGTCACAATTTACCAGAACTATGCATGCCAAATTTTTTGATAAGCTTTAATGCCAGTCTGACCTTAGGTTCAATCCCTCCCTCATGGATCAACGCTATTATCTTTCCAATATTTAAGAAAGTTCATCATATGAGTCCCCTATTCTATAGACCAATCTCTCTTCTGGATATACATTTTAACATTTTGGAAGGGTGGTGTTGGGATATTTGGAAGATTGGCTAGGTAATTCCAGCATATGGACAAAGGTGCTTATGCAAGATAATTTGTCTGTATTACTGCTGCATTCATGAAGGGGGCTATGTACAACTCTCTATATTGTTTACTAATTCTCAAACAAGGCTACACATTAGAAAATGGTGTTTTGTATAACTGTTTCTTGAAAGATGAGATCTTTGCAGATGTGATTTATCCTACAAGGGGCAGAATTGAGCTGTAATTGCTCTAGCTTCAGGATCATGTTCCTCCATGTCTTACTGTTCAGCTTCTGCCAGCTCGTGACCATCATTAAGTTATGTTTGTTTGTTCTGCCTGGGGACACAATTAGTTATATTTCTCTGGGACATGTCTTTGGGAACTCAGCAAACCTTGTGTGGTCTAATCAATCAGAGTACAGTGTCTTGTCCTTAAACTCCAGCATCTAGTATGCTGGAGTTTAAGTATGCTGTTCTTCTGTGATCTCACTGCCACAAACTAAACCCAGGAAAAGCTTTTGCTGCCCCCTTGCTTTAATCAATCCCTGCATGGCATCTGGCCTATGGCTGTGTTAATGTTACAACTGGCAGTATGTGCTTTTCAGCAAGGTTCTGACTGCTGCTATCGGCTATGGGGTGATGGGGAGATTTTCATGCAGCAGGAATCTCGAGGCCTATGGTTAGTGTATTCAGCTAATGTAAAATCATGGCGATCATGTATTCATCACTCTAAACATTATTTCTACATTTCTCTAATCAATGTTAAATGCAGCAGGTCTTGGGTAAAGGTACATGACCATGTTAGTCTCCAAGGGGTATCCTATGGCCTGGTTGAAGCGTGGCTATTAGTGCTCTGTTGGCCTAAGAATGGAGCCTTTTGGTAAATGGGGCTGCTTGCTTCGTTGCAGTGTGTTTTTCTCACAGTGACTTTTGCACCTTTTATTTTCTTGCACGTTTGGGACGTTGAATAAATGTGCCCGTATTCTTATGCTCCCCTATACCATCCTTGCCTGTGCAGATGATATTGGGCCTCATTACGACCCTGCCAGTCCAGAAAGAAGGGTGGCGGTAAAACCGCTGCCACCGTTCTTTCCAGACTGGCTGATTAAGAGGCCTGCAGGCAGGAGGTGTCACTCCCGCCAGGTCTGACCTGGTGGGATTTACACCACCTGCCTGCAGGCGGACATGGAAACGCCGGCACCGTCATAGACGGAACCAGTGTTTCCATTGTCCCCATCCCCATGGAGTCCTATGGCACTCCATGGGAATGGGGACTTAAAGAATTCCGCATCCGGAATTCCAGGATCACTGTGGTCGTAATGCCCCGGTGATTCTGGGAATCACAGAGGCAGAATGGTAATACGGGTCCGGCAGTAACCGGCCGGTTTTTCCGGCACGGTTACCGCCAGACTCGTAATGAGGCCCATTGTATTAATTGCTTTGTGAGCACTCTTCAGCTGTGTATTTTTTTGACCTTATGCAAGGCCAATTTTCACGTGTCCTTCATTTTGGTGTTAATATGACCTGTATTGTTAAGCTACTAGCTAAAAGATTGGCATAGGGTTGTCCTCGGAATGTTTCTCCAAGTCTAATGCTAAACTGGTCAGCATTACAGAATTTACAGAAAGCCTGCTGAATGAGCAAGGCTAGTAGAGAAGCATTCACTTGACCTACATGGGCTGCAAATGTGTTTTGCACGAACATGCACAGAATATGGTTTTGCATGGTGTTGCTGCCATGCTGTGCAACAATGCATTACTGTGCAATGCTCTGCGCAATATATTTTGCACAGAAATGTGCAATGTCCTTTTTGGACTTGAAGCTGTGCAATAATTGTTTGTTCCTGTACATGCTTACCCAGAGAAAGTGTTTGTGGCTTGTAAATGACAAGCCCACGTGATCTGTTTGTCTTGAGCCAGAAGCAGCCCTTTGGTAGTATGCCTGATTTACAAAGGCGTTATTTAATGGGAATGTTCAATTGGAAAACTATTCGCAAATCAGGTGCTTCTTAAATGATAACCTTATGGACAATTGTATGCGCTCGTTTACTTATTTATTTTTTAGTTTCCTAGAGCTTTTGCTTCGTGATACTGCTCAATTATTTGCCAGGCCCTGTCATAATCGTTCTCTCAGCACGTCCATTTGTTTTCTCAAGGATAACCCACCCTCCCCAATTCACTTTCAACTCTTGCTCAGTTGTGTTGTTTCACACTGTTTCTATTGTGGTTGCAGGCAGCTGAGAGTCATGCCGATCCGCCTCTCACCGCCATTGTCCTCACACTGCGTGAATCTCACACATCGTCTATATATAGGAACTGGGTGAACCTATGTCTGAAGCTGAGCCGCATCCACGTGCAGCGATCCTGCCAAAATAGCTCAGTGTTTGCATCTAGAAACCTGAGATTACACAGCAGATGTTATTACAGCAAGACAAGAAGACACTCTGCAGGAAAAACATGTCAGCGATTGTTGAAAAGCCAAGAACGCTGCGCGCATTAACACGCATTGCAAGACGCGCCATTTCTGCTTTGTCGACCACGAGCAAAAGAACGCGGTAAGGCCCTGGAAAACAATTTGCTGGGGTTTCTTTTCTGGAGCCGAGCCCAGGTGGGGCAGGAGAAAATGATGTTTTCCTCCAACACTGAATCATGATGTTACCGTGCGAGCATGATAAGGGCAGGGTTTCCAGCCTTCTAGGACTCTATATGCACACAGCCGACACGGGAGAGGGGGGCAGCAGCAGTCAGGCAAAGGCGTGAATGAAGGCCGATGAATAATGCAGGCGGCCTCCTAAATCCGCATTCTTCTGCGTGCGTTTCTGCTGTCATTTATAAATGAAGCCACATGAATCAGTGCGCCGGCGCTTTGAAGAGTTCCCTCTGATGTGCCCATCATGTGCGTGGAGCCATTAAAATTAACCCAATCGGCGGGTAATCTTGAATGCAGGGCTGCGATGTGTCTACTTTCATATGCGGCTGCTTAGTCCATGTTCCCAAAATACATGTGATTTTGGAAAACGTAAATGTGCGCTTCTGCTCGTGTTCTGAAATCACTGTTTATTGGGTAATCGTGTTAAAAAGGGCCGCATTCCGCAACAATGTATGCATTGATTGTTTTGAACATGCAAACTGTAAATAGTATTTTAGGGGCCCCTGCCTTCTGCATTGACTCTGGGCTGTAGTTGGCACAAGCAAACCTGGCCTTTATTCTTGCTTACAGACGCGCGTGAAAAGCAGGTTTTACTTTCATTGTTTTTTTTTTTACATTAAAATGTAGGAAGGGATTTGGCCAAAGTAATGGTGCAGGGTTCTGAAAAGGAGTGACGAACGATAGAGTAAACCACACACACATATCAACATGCGGTATCACTTTTAGGGGGCGGGGACAGGATGATGAGATTTAAATAAGGTTGTTAAGGTAGCAGGCCTGCGTGCGTGCGTGCGGTTCAGAGTTTTGGGACTAGAAGTGAGAAAGGGCCGAAACAGCGCCCACGCTTCAGATTGGGAAACTGTTGTGGGGTAGGGTAAGAAAGGCAAGCACAGGTAGAAAGAGAGTGTGAAATACGAAACTGGGGAAGAAGCAAAACAATGATACGAATATGCGAGGTGAAAAGAAAGCATGGCATGGGCGATACATACAAGGTGAGGCCATGTAGTCACGCTGCGAGAGGACAAGGGTACGGATAAGAGTATTAGTGGCAGAGAAAGTTGAAAGCAACAGGTGTGTGCAACAGAGGAAAGCGGCCGAACCTGAACTGTCAAATATGTCATCAAGATAACCAGAAGGAGACGAGAAGAGATAACATTTGGAGGAAGAAAAGGATGGAAGGAGAGAAAGAGAGCAGTCATGAACGGACGACAGCACAGGTGCAACGAGCTGCCTTTGAAAGCAAGACCATTCAGAGCAACATAGGTTCGAATCCCGGATCCGCGCTTAGAAACCGAACTCAGGTAGGGCATTAGGTGCGTTTTAGATAAAACAATTAAATAAACAATGAGGCGCAAGAATAGGATTTTCTTTTTGAGGACTTGAGATGTACAAAATGAACTTTTTTTGTGCAACTTTCCTCCTTTGAACTCGATGGAGTCCCCCAGCATATCTGCCTTTTTTCGGTTAAACTCCTTTGTGTTTGCATTTTAGCACAAGACACCTTCACAAAATGCTTCATGGACAATTTCTGCCCAGGTACGAAAACGCCAGGTGGGGGTATGCTTTGGGCTATTCCGACAAAGGACTTCTGGTTCAGATTACAGAAATTTGCTGTGGTGCAAAAATACAATGAAAATGTCTCTTTTTTGCACTAGGGAAATTTTTGCTCTACTGCTTATGACATGCCAAAATGCACTTGTCATGGTGCAATGGTTTTCTAATATTTTCAAGTGTTTTTAGAAATAGGGCAAACGCTGCCCTAGTTCTAATACCGGGCAAACCTTGCACTTGCACCAGTGCAGAACTTTTGTAATCTGGCCCCTGATCACTACATTGGATGTATGAACTGGCTGAAACTCGGATGGGGACTGTCTGGCCCCAATCCAAACCCAGCCAGCACATGGCCTAGTGCTCTGCAGATTGTAAGGTGGCAAGCATTCCTTTGTAAGACTAACTCCACCTGGTTGAATGTTTCAGGTCCTTTCAATTAGTGGGCGTGGTTATCCTCTGACCCGAAATTCTAACTAAAGGGAGAGGACCTGGAGCCCTTTGGGATCTTCAACGATGATATTGAAGCACATGCAGCTGAGGGAGCACCAGAGGCTCACAAGAGGTAAGCTGCAGTCCCCAGGATAGGTCAAGGCAAAAACCACTTATTGGACCTCTCCATTCAAGTTGTTGGGGAAGACCTGAACTAGGTGTCTTCCCCCTCTGAGCTGGTGGAACCATCTCATCTGGAGCCATACTCTGCATGCAGTGTGTCCTTATCTTTGGAGTTGTCATCATGTTTGCATTTGTCCTACACCTCCCTGCGACTGTACGGCACTGTTTCATCTGAAACGTTATGCACCCTGACTAGGAACTTTGCAGGCATCTTCAATTCTGTTATAGAGCCTTCCAAATATGCTACTGCTTTATATCACAACCAGGAAGGTATGTCAGGTGTTTCAGTGTGGACGTCTATCTGCGCTGCAAGACTGGATGGGCATAGCCATAGCTACATTCTACGCTGCATGGATGTTTGGCCATGCCTGAGTCCTGTGTCCAGATGTGCTTAATAGGTATACATATCTATGTATGCTTTGATGTAGTTTGTCTGCAACATCCTTTGTCTGGTGTGGACGATGTTAGGCAGAATTCTGTGCATTTCCTTTAGGGAGCACTACAGAAGATTAAGTCAACAGGTACGAGCAATAAATCACCTTTGGTATCAGTCTGTACCACAAAGATTTAGTTGGTAGCTCTGGCTAAGCAGTCAGACTTATCTCAAGAGGGAGATGAGCAGTATTCAGGGTTTACACAATTGGACTACAGTACTATGGTACAAGGAAACACTGACCAAAGCTTTGTATTAAAAAGGAAAATATATATTTATTTGCACACTTCTAGTTCAACACATCAATCACAGTTATTAAAGCAAGTTAAATTCAGTCAAGAAAAGCATACACAACTCCCTGGTTAAATTGTAGACAAGTTTGAGAAAGAGTGAAAACTGAGCAAAACGGCACAGTGAAAACCGAACACAAATGGCACTCTAGCAATTTCTCACAAGGGAGGGAAAGGACAAGTTATAGAGGAACGACAGCCTAGCAACACTTCCCAATAAGATTGTGATCAAGTTTAGTCAAGGCAGTACTTCAGCATGTATAATACTTAGGTGAAAACCGAGCAAAATGGCCCTTCACAAGTTTTAAAAGTGGGAAGGAAAAGGTGGTTATAAGAGTTAGGTGCACCAACACAGTTCTAGTTGAGAAGCAATCTAGAGAAGGCAGTTGTAACAAATTTAGCCAGAGTCAGTGGTACAGGGCAAAGTACCCAGGAGCAAAATGTTCTTGTAGCTGCAGTCAAGTCTTTGTAAAATTATTTTGAAAAGGTGGATTCAGAAGGTGAAAGACAATGTTAGAGGATGGGGGCGGACAACCCAACAGGTAGGTAAAGGATTTAAAACACCTTTAGCGCTACCAGACGAAAAGGGAGGCCTGGCGGAACAAAGTACCTTAAAATGTAGAAGAGGCTCCTGTGGTGGCGGTTGTTCCTGGCAGTTCCTGCAGTTCGGGAGATCCAGCAGAGGAAGAGAGGCTCTCATCATGGAGGAAGGTTCGAGTTGCTGCACTGCCCAGGGATGAAAGCAGCCGCGCTGCTGCCAAACGGAAAAAAAAAATGTACACTCCTTTAAATCGCGGTCCGGGTGGACGGGTGCCTGGCTATCCTGACTCCGAGTGCAGGGCACTGGCAATTCAACCAAGGCAGGTCCTGGACGGTGATTGGCAAACTGGTTGGCCCCACCAGCTCAAGGGAAGAAGGCTCTTGCAGATGAAGATCTTCTCTCGTTGGGTGGAGAAAAGTGGTGAGACGCTACAGCAGGGCTTCACTGGTGGTTCAGTTGGTGCAGATGTCTTTGGGTTCTCTCCTCTTCGGCTTCTTAGTTCCAGTGGCAACGTCTTGCTCTTCCAGTCCTCAGGACCCTGCTTTTATACAAAAAGATCCCCATTCATACAGCCTAGCTGTCACTCACACAGTGGAGTGGTCATCCTGGCGGGAGACCCTCCAGCCTATCAGGGCAGAGTGTGACATGGGTTCCTAAGGCAACCCTGTCCAGGGGTCCTACTCCCCCTACCACACAGTGGACCCACCCCAGACTCAGTGGCGCCGAAAGGAGGGCTTCTTGGCAGAAGCCCACCAAAAGGACGAACAAAGGATCCCCTGCCTGGGTTAGGAGTTTAGAGAAAGACACGAGAAAGAATTTATATAAAAGTTCTGGCAAATAAAACCTACCGGAGTAAAGTTAATATAAAAATAAACCAGCAGGGTGTTAGAGGCTGTCAGTAAATGTGATAGCCTTGAACAATGGGAAAATACCATAGGAAATATTTGCAGTCGAATATTTTTGCTAGTAACCACTGCCACCAGCCAGAAACTTTTGAGAGAGGGACTGTGTGGTACCCTCTCGAAAATGAACAAAAGGGAAAACCTATTAACCCTTGCCAGTACCTCCATAGTAAGATGGGTTGTACTGGTTTTGTTCATAAAGATTGACTAGTAAAGTCAATCGGGACTTTACATGCCCTGGGAGAGAGTAGTCAGTCCCACGGTATGGAGTCTATGTTTGGGGGTCGCTACGACACCCCTGTATCACTGCACGGAGGGTGCTGTGTAACACATGTGTATAAAGATAAACCCCATAGACATTAAACACAAAAATTAGCCTAGAAAACACATAACAAATATGCCTAAGAGTGGGAAAAAGAGTCTCACTCTTAGCAGGAGAAAAAAAAAAAACACTTCAAATCCAGCAAAGCTGCTGGGGGACTCTATAGGTAAGGGAAATTATCCATAGAATGAGAATTCTCCCTAACAGACGGCATGGTCTCATTATTCGTGGTCTCTCTGCTGTGGAAGTCTGAGAGGCGACGGTGAGAGAGGTTTATTGCAGTGTGCCACAGCGAAAGCTGCAGGCTTCCCTGGTGTATTTGACCTGTAGGGTGTTGTTGCGCATGATGCAATAATTTGTCAGGTGAGCTAATGCCAATCCTGTTGTTCTTCATGTTGGAGTTGGAGGAGAAGTAAGGTTTATTATGGAATGCCACAGCAAATGCTGCTGGCTTCATTGTGGTATTTATAGGGTGAGGGTGTTGTGCTTGGGGGGATAGTTTTTCTAGGTGAGCTGCTGCGAGTGCTGCCGGCATCAATTCCGTGATTGGTGTATAGGGATGTTGGGTTCAGCAGTGTCATTTAGAGAGGGGGAGGAGTTCAGGGGGGAGTTAGGAAGAGCCACGTTTTAAGGGCCTTTCTGAATTTCAGGTGATTTTCAATGTTGCGAATGAGTAGGGGTAGGGAGTTCCAGATAATTGGCACTTGGATGGAGAACGCGGACCCGTCCAGCCTGGAGGAGTTGTGGGGTGGGACCACTAGGCGATATGCTGTGCGAGATCTGAGATTCCTTGAGGGCTGGAAGGGAAGGATTTTGTCTCAAAGGAATGTTCTGGATGGTGCGGTGGGTGATGCACATGAATTTAAAATGAGTGTGTTGACCAATCGGGAGCCAATGGAAGGAACTAAACTCTGAGATAAGTTTGTATTAACAAGAGCGGTAAAGAAAACTAGACGTTCCTCACTGCAGCCTTTGCGTATCCCTGTGGGACATGGGTTTTCAGGGTAAAATCTCTATAACACAAGAGCAAAGGGAATACCTACTGGATCATAATAGGAAATAACAGAGACCTTGAACAAATTATTTCATTAGTTAATCCCCTGAGGGTCAAACCATCACAACACTATTTACCCCGACACATTTCACAAGCATGTAATTCACATGCTATTTATATGTTTGTACCATTGTTCCCTACTCTCCTTTCAGTACCCTGCTACTACTCACCACTATATTCATTAAGCACACTATTTCACTCTTTAGCATTCAGTTGCATGGACACTCACTTTACCAACACATGTACACATTCAGTCACACTCACTTTCATGAGTATCACCTTCATGAATGCTCTCCTCTGCTGTATTGTGATGTCTTGACCTACTGCACTACAACTGCTAACCGATATATGCCGTCAGCCCCCTCTGCCCAATACTGATTGTTTTGGGCAAGGTGTGTATTTAATGTATGGAAATCCGCGTGGCCTCAGGTTTCAGTGCCTTATTACAAATCTTCCCAGAAACATTTTGTATTACTGTGTGTCATGTATGTGAATGGTGAATGTCATTACCTAGGTCTGCTGCCTGGTTACTGCAGATTCAAAACTCAAAGGGACTCAATAGGCAATCCAGCATCTCCAACCACATAAAGAGTCAATGTGGGCAGAGATACTGGTGGATTTACAGTAGAGACCTTCTGGGTGAGGTGGAAGCTGACTTCCCATTCCGTCCCAAGTTTGGTGTTGCAAACACATGAAAATGGCTCAGATCCTAAATGACAATAAAGTCATTTCACCAAGTCAGGTAAAATAACCACTTCTATGTCTGTGGATCTAGAGCAAGCAGTACTTGCCTCACAGATTCTTGAAATACTTGAAATGGCTTTTACCACACATATCCACCATCATGATCCTGGTAGGAGGATGCAGTCTGTGTTTAGTAGCTGCCAAGAATCAACAGTCCATGTTGGAAGACAGGCACAGAAAATATCGACACATCACAAGTCAACATACAATGCAACAGATGCTATGCTTTTAACACCATCTGACAACTAGGACCAAAGCGCCATTCTGCATTTTCTGAAGGTTGGAGGCAGATGGAGGAGGGCTCGGGAAGGACAATATTTAGGTAGGCATTGTTGCAGATAGGTGGGTCCCAGGTCCCAGAAAGCCTTGTGTACAATGCAGAGGATCTTGAACTTGATCCTTGCAGCCATGGGGCGCCAGTGGAGGTATGTTAGCACCAGAAAGAAGCAATTCCTGGGCTTGAGGCAAGTCTTGCAGTTCTGTTCTGGATGAGTTGAAGAGGGCGCAGAGCAGAGGCAGGTAGGTTGAAAAAGAGGCTGTTGCAGTAGTCCAGCCTTCGGAGAACCAGGGCCCTTGAGACAGTGAGTCACTGGGGGAAGGTGCGAAAAGGAAGAGTACCTCTGAGGAGATGCAGCTGGTATTTGGACTTTTTACAGATGTCCAAAATGTGAGTGAAGGAGAGAGTGGAGTTGAAGGTGACCCCAAGGTTTTTTGCCTCAGAGGTGGGTACATGTGCAGGGCCAAGGGAGGACGGCCAGAGTGAGAGTGGGAAAGCGGGAGCATGAGTCCCAACGCAAACAATCTCAGTCTTACTGACGTTGAGGCAGAGGTCGTTTGCAGCACACCATGACTAAATTGCTGACAGTCAGACATAAGTGAGGTAGAGAAGGTGGCTGAGGGTAGCCGGAAGGAGAGTTGTGTGCCATCCGCATAACACTGGAAGTTAGAGGTGAAATTGGCAATCACACGTGCCGGGGCAGCCATGTAGGCATTGAAGAACCAGGGGGATAGGTTAGAACACTGGGGGATGGCACAGGTTGAAAGAGTGATAGAATAGAGAAAAGACCCAAATTGCACTTGGGATGGGCGGTCAGAAAGGTAGGAGGTTAACCACACCAGAGCCTGTCCTGGGATTCCCAGGGTTTCACGGAGAAATGTAATCTGGATGTTGTGATTTACTGTGTCAAAGACAGAGGAGAGGTCAAGAAGAATGAGGATAGAGGGAGTGTTTGTGTCAAGATTTGGGAGCAGGTCTTTACGGGTTTTCAGAAGAGCAGTTTCTGTGCCTCTGGATGGGTAAACTGAGAGATATCCAACTTCTCCAGGAGTTTGCCCAGGAAAGGGGTGATAGAGATAGGACGTTAATTTGCTAGAATGGAGGTGTTTGGCAGAGGGTTTCTTAAGCAGATGGTGTGCAAGGGAGTGCATAAGGGAAGTTAGGAAAACTGAAGTGGCAAAAGAGAGATTACAGAGGTCGGCCAAGGCTGGAGTGAGAGAGTCAATGTTGTCCTTAATAGTTTTGGAGGGGCAGGGGTCTACCTTTTTGGCTGAAACCTTCATAGATCAGACTTGTCTGGCAACCTCTTCAGGTGTGATGGGAGTGAGAAAAGAGAGGAGAAGTTGTGGAGGGGCCAAGGGAGTCTCCAGAGGTGTTGATGTATGATATGGTGTGAAAGAGAGAGTGGAAAGGATGTCTTGGGTTTTTGCAGTGACGTGTGCAGCAAGGCCCGAGCAAAGATCCTTGGTGGGTGTGACAGAAGAGGAGGCTGCTGCAGTATTGGCCAGTTCCTTACAGACTTTGGAAAGTTTGGCTGTGTTGTTTGATGCTGCGAAGATGCGGGTTTGAATAAAGACTCTTTTCTTGGAATGGATGCAGAGTCGATATTGCCTTTGAAGGAGGCGGCAGGCCAGTTTGTCAGAAGGCCCGCCCGATGAATTCCATTTCCAATCACCTGCCCTACACTTGCATTTAAGGGCAGCCAGATCAGAATAATACCAAGAGTTGCATATTTTGGAAGGCTTCAGTCGGACCCTCATTACAGAGGCAGGAGTATCAAGAGTATTGGAGATATAGAGACTGAAGTTAGTGATGGCTATGTCAGGGTGGGAGTCAGCCTCAGGCGTTGGAGGCAGAGAGTAGGTGGTGGCAATGGCAGCCACTGTCACTCTATTCATGGGTCTGGTGACTTTGAAACCAAGTGGGCGCGCTGGGTGTGCCGATGCAAGAGGAATAGATAGCTTTAAGTGTGAAGAGAGAAGAGAGTGGTCTCTCCAAGAGAGAGAGGTAGTAAGAGGGATAGTGAGAGGGATGTTGGTAGAGATTAAAGCATCCAAAACGTGAACCACTATGTGCATGGAGCCAGAGGGTAAGATAGAGAGGGAGAGAGAATCGCATAGATTACGGAAAGGTCCTGAGAAGTCAGGAGAGTCCAGATGGATGTTGCGATCTCCCAGAAGGAGTTTCTGGGAGGAGGAGAAAAGTAGAGAGGAGGCCAGGTCAGCCCATTAAGAGAGGAAGGGAGTGGACTGTCCTGGTGGCTGATAGAAGGTGGCCAGAAGGCGAGACGATTTAGGAGAGAGTGAGAGCCTGCAGACTAGACACTCAAATGAGGAGTAGGCCTGAGTAGGCATGATGGACATAGGTATCCATCCTGGGAAGTTCAGCGCCACTCCCCCTCCTCTCCTCTTGGGCCTGGGTGCAGAGAGGATCTTGTATCCTTCAGGGAGGAGTATGTCAAAGCCTGTGACAGAGCTGTCATTGAACCACGACTCTGTGATGGCGAGCGCATCAAGATCCATGAGTTCAAAGAGGTTGCAGATTTCAGATGAGTGTTTGACAGAAGAGCGAGAGTTTAGCATGGCAATATGGATCAGCTTGCCCTCTTTGAAGGTCCTCCACAGGGGATGGGGGGCACAAGGGACGTTTGTCACACCGTGGGTGGCAAGAGAGCCAGAGGGGTAGTGGTGGGTAGCGGTGGAGAAAAGGCCATCATGGGAGCCAGGACAGTAAGGAAAGGCAAGAGAGCCTGTGCAGAGGCAGAGGAAGGTACAGTAGGCAAATGAGCCTGTGCAGGGGAAGAGGAAGGAACAGTGGGCAAGGGAGCCTGTACAGAGGAAGATGAAGACACAGTAGGCAGGGGTGCCTGTACAGAGGGAGAGGTAAGGTTTGAGAGGCGAGGTAGGAGTCTGTTAAAGAGAAGAGGTTTGGGTTGAGGACCCTCCCAGCGAGTGCCACCATTAATGGGCAAAGTGGCAATGGGAGAGAGAAAGGCGACCATGTAAAAAATCCATAGGTCAGGTGAGGTAACGACAAAGAGGATGTCTGTGAGAGTCTCTCTGGCAGAAGCTGTGACATAGCTGTCTGCAAAAGGAAGGCCTGGGTTGGAGCCCAGTGTGTCCTTCTTAAGTTTCCTCCAGCCAATTTAGTGATAGGAGAGGGGTAGGAAATAGAGAAACAGAAAAGATAGGAGAGGTAGATGGGACATAGCTAGCTGCAGTGGTGAGGAGGATACTCACCATGCTGATGCACCGAGGCACATCGAGGAGGGGGTACACAGGGTGGGCACACTGCTAAATTCGATTTGAGCTAAACGCAGACTAAAACGCCATGCAGCATGTGCACACAGCCAAGTTACATTACACAGCCATTACACTATCATGTCATAACATGGGTGTGGCTGCCAGGGAGATGTAACAAATTTCATAAACTGTGTAAGGTGAATATAAATAACTCATTTTACTTGCACATTTTATTTGTTTAAATCTTACATTCCAAATGTGCTCTACAGTACCATACTTATCAATTTATACATACCTGGCCACTTTTAAATCCCATTAGAAGCGTTCTGTAAATCGGGCCGTCTGTGTGCTTACGTATGCGGACACTTTATGTGAACAGTGTTGTGTGAATAATGTGTGCCTGCTGAAAATATAATTTCTAGCACTGCTAGAATTGTGAGTTATGTCTAGTGAATACCATTATCTGTCCGTCCTGATACCAGATGTAGCGCTCTGTGGATAAAATGGCCTTCAAAGGACCGTGTTCATGCAGACTCTTTTGTAATTATAATTGTCATTGGTTATTTATAACACACATATTACCCAGAGGTTTCTAAGCGCGCACCTGAGGATCAAACCAGTGTTGCTCTCCATCGTCTTGCTTCCACGACAAGCGTGTTACCCCTGAGCTATCCTCCCAAGCCAATCTGGTGAAACAGTCTATGACACATTGAACATAGATGCCTTTTCCTATTTCATCATAATATTTTCAGGGTTCTACGTTATTCTTTGATCCATTTGTTTATGGGGTTCCCCCCATGCAACCCCTCCCCCCTTCATTCCCACCCTTACCCATAACCCCTTACCACCCGCTTTAACTCCCTAACCCTAAATTACTTCTACAAAAATACTTCCCTATGAAGATATTAGAGCCAAGTACTAATTCAAACTAATTTACTTTGTTAAAACAATGGGATACTATTTTCAGTTAGTTAAAGAAAATGTTCCAAAACTTGAATTTTGTGTGACACTAAACAAAAGGGATTGCATGTCATTACCACTGGCATAGGTAGATGCGGTCTCTCCTATTTCACCGGCAAGATCACTCGCACCATACTAACTCTCTTTCAATGTATTATAAGAAGCAATATGCTTTGAAAACAATCTTTTTCATCGAAGTTAGTCTGCAGCAGATCGGCTGAGAAGGTGTTGGAAGCACACAGAACATTGAATACTACCTTCTAGAAGACAAAATGGTATGCACATTAAGTCAAACCCACATTTGCCATATTAGGTTTGACCATGGTTTTGACACTGGTATCATCTTGTCTTCAATTTTAGATTTAAACAATATATAAATTAATTCATGCAATATTGCCACAATGCTCAAACAAATGTAAAACAGCTTAGAAGTGTTATCAAATATAGTGTTGTTCAGAAATGTTGATGTGCTGCTTTCTCTGTTAAAATCCAAGATGCTGGCAAAGTGTGCAAAGGGATGTTTATTGAATTATGTTGCATTAAAGAAGTGACCGGTTAGATGCAAGTTAAGTAATTTTGAGGTATCATTTCCCTGCAGATGATTGAATTGTGTGCTTAACTATATTGTTTTCACTCTTACTATATTCAAATGTACTCTTAGTTTAACATGGTGGCAGGAATAACAAACTATAGGAATGACTTCAGACCATAGTGAATCACAAGTATGTAGCCAGGCAAATGCAGCATGATATGGGTTTGGAGGACCCAACAATGCATATGCATATGAGGGCTTTGCACAGCGGCCATTGCATTTTGAAACTATATCATTGGCAGCCCCTCAGCCAATGAGGAGGCTCAAAGCGGGGGCCACCATCGGGGCACACCTGCACACGGCTGGAGGCTAACATCGTCCCCCGGCAGGGATACTGATGTGTCTTTTTTTTCATTTGACTCGCCCAACCCCCGTCCCCCACCCCCACTTACCTTCTTCTCTGTCGTCTTTCGGGAGTGGACGCACTGGGAACACTTCTGGGAACACCACCTTTAGGAGAAAGAGTGAGTTAGTAAAGGGATGAAGATGTTAGGTTACTTTGGATTAAGGTTGTTTTTTTTTAGCCAGGGTGTAATTGCTACCTGTTTAATTGAGTCGGGAACCACACCGTGATGAAAAGAGGAGTTTAGAAATCAAACCAAAAAAGAGGCAAAGATGTTAGGGTTGCTTAAAATGAATTTAGTGGGCAGAATTTTGCCATGACAGTGGGTAGGGCGCATAGTTCCAATAAAAGTGGACATATCAGTGGTTGATATTGGTTGGAAATGGAAGGAGCCCATAGATTCCTCTCTAATTTCCAGCTTGGGCTTGTTGTCTATTTCATTCTGTGGCATCTCTGAAATGTTTGCCCTTGCTGAGGTGATTTCTTAGGCAAACGCCTGCTGTACCACGATGCACTCTTCCCTAGATGGTGTTTTGGTTGAAGTAGTGGTTTTGCTATGTTGTGATATATTTCAAACAGTGTTTTGGATTTATTCTCTGCTTCTTCTGTTTCTTTATTGTAAAATGACCGTTTTGCCTCAAGAATGTTCTTTTTATAACTTGTTTGTAGCGTTTTCCAAGAAGTTTTATTTTCTTCCGTTTAATTTTTTCCCAGAGGCGTTTAGCTTGCTTTTCTTTCCTCTTCAGAGATATCAAGTCATTTGAGAACCAAACTTGCTTGCAGTTTTTGTTCCTGACTATCTTGTTTTTCATTGAGGCAACTCTTTCTAGAAGGTTGGTTAATTGTTTATTGTATGTATTAGCTAGAGCTTTTAGGGTTCTAGGTCCGAGGTAGTTTCCATTACCCGTGTTAAACATCGAAGCAGATCGTCAAGAACAATCTTTATCAGACTCCTATTGGTGACTGTTTTGGGTAGATTGTGGATCTTACTGGCGCTGATTGGATATTGCATAAGACCTTCTATGAGCAGGTGATCAGACCAGGCGCATGGTCTGGTTTTGGTGATGTTCAAAGTAATAACATGCTAGAAGTTCAATCTAGGATGTTACCCCCTACATGTGTGGGTTCTGTATTCAGAATGTGAATGTTTTTTTTGTTTTTTTTCAGATGTCTTGCAAATTCTTTAGCATCCTTGTCTTCAGAGTTGGCCAGATATCTGTTCAAATATCCCAGCAGGATGGTAGCACTGTTGGGTTTATTCAGAGGAGCCAGGATGTGTAGTAGTTATTCATTAAACTCTATCATCTTTACTGGAGGTCGATATATCAGGATGAAGTTAACACAGAAGTTGGCATTTGGTAGGAATTTAAGATGGATGATCTCACATCCTGCACAAGCAATGGGTGCCTCAAAGAGGTGCATATCTGATTTGGCCATAAGAGCCACCCCTCCCACTATGATATGATATGGCATTTATAACACACCTATAAACAAATGTTTCAAGGCGCACTATTCCTTTCTTGTGGTTCTTACCATAAAGATGTAGCCAGTTGGAATAGCTGGACTGATGTTCGGACCACTAGAGTCTGTGAGCCATGTCTCTGTTATACACATGATGTCAAGATTTGTTTCCTGTATATAGTCATGCGCATTAAACGCGTGTTTGCTCAGAGAGCGCGTCTTTAATAGAGACAATGTAATAGTGGGCCTGTCCTGTGTAGATCGTTTTTTCAGATGAGGAGGTCAAGAATTATCCCATTAGCTGTTGTCATTGTTAGTTTGAGATGTTATGATTAGTGGGTGCTGTGGCTCTACAGATAGCTTCATTTTGCGAAACCTGTTTTTATTATGTAAGTCTGTATTTACATTAACTGAAGGCTGTACTTAAGTCTGAAATAGGTCCATATTATGGATGAGGTTGTCTAATATGTCGTGTTTTAATGGTTGCTGGGCATTCCGCGTGCATATACTATTGGAATTCACCATATCGGCAGAAGTCAGTGACTCCAGAGCGTCCACCGTAAGTGGAGGCATGTTTTCATTGCTGTCCATCCCCAGATGTAGTCTGTCACTGACTTTTTCATAGAAACCCACAATTTAGTTCTGTACCAGTTTCTCTCTCCTTAGTTTTTGTAAAGCTAATAGCGAGGTGGGTTCTGGGTGAATACCCATACTGAGGGTTTCGGTGATGGAGTTTCACGGCTGGCGGATCGGAATTGGTCATCCCTTTGTGTGTAGTCTGGCTGTTAATGTGGTGTCTAGTTCCTATCAATTACACTGTGTATAGTGTGCTTTTCTCTTCTTGTGTTTTATACAAATAAGAAGGCGGTGTGCTGCGCACGCTTCAGCTGTAATAATCACTGATCCCTCCAGCAAGCGAGCAATGCAAACCGAAAATGTGTCAAGATGTAACAATGTTCATGCAAGGCAGAGCGAGTTGTGTTACCGCAATAGTGCACTGGTACGTCCTTCCCGCGCCGTCAAGGGGAAGATAAACTTTAGGGCTGATGGGAAATGTAGTCCAAAAGAACTGCAGGCACAGCCCAAGGGGTAACTAGCGAGATTATCTTATCTCGGATCTTTGGCAGTAGCAAGAGCTCAGCACGGATCTCGGCGCTGCGAAATAGATGTTATCAACAGAACCAACAAACAGTAAAGTCAGCCAACAATATTAAAGTCAATGGCGAAGCAGTTTTAAATCACGTCAAGGTGTGCTACTAATGCCCTTTGGCAGGATGCCCAGACCGTATGTGCGTATTTACAAAGTAATGGCAGTTTATCTAAAGCACATCAATATTTAGTTTTGGCTTGCACATTAATCAGCCCCACTTCTCCCTCATACAAGCAGTCACTCTCAAGAGGGAAAGAATATTCTCTTCAAATATCAGCCTTAAGCATGCCTGCCTATATTTGAAAATCAAACATCCTGAGACGTATGCCCCGCCCACAGTCACACAAAACTCTGCCCTTTTTCACCTGGCCCCGACCACATGTCAAAAAGGTAAACTCTGTTGTAATGTGATGTGACGTTAGAAATTTGCAGTTCAAATTGAAATATGCATATTTAATTAAATTGCCTTTTCATAACCACCCGAATTGCATAGGAAAAAAGGCGTTCCCCTTCCATAAAACCAACACTTTAAAATGTTCACACGTAAACTCCAAGAACCAATACAAAGGTTTTCCCTGAATTTTGCATTACCGAAATTGGACAATTCATCAGGTTATTTAGTGCAGTGGTGAGTTGTCCAGCCTGCAAACCTGATGGCTGTGGTTCAATGTGGCTGAGTCCACCCTAACCTGGGCAAAAAGAACGAAAGCAAAAGAAACGCGCGTTATTTTGCTTCATCTGCATTATTTTTGCCAATGTACTGGAAGCGTTACAGTCATTGCTGCAGAGACAAAGCCACACTCGGGTAGGGAGTCGTGGTGGCGAACTCCTGCAAGGATTTAAAAAACTGCAATCAGTGAAAGCTGCTCCCGACCCCAACAACGGGCTCATAGGAGGCACATTTGCACCGTTTCCGGGTCCGCGCAAACCTCCACCCGATTGGCTACCAGCAGCAGTCTTTGGCAGCCAATTGGGTGGTCTGACGGGACCAAAATTCCTGAGATTCCAGGGTCTTCCCCAGAGACCCAGAGAAATTATTAAAATTCCTGAGTCTCCGGGAAAAATCCAGAGGTTAGGCAGGTATGGCGTTAACCGGCCTCGCAGAACGAGCCGGCGCTGATGCGCTGCGGAGGGAAAGATAAACTCATGGGCTGATAGGAAATGTAGTCCAAAGCAACTATACGCGCAGCCTAAGGGGTAACTAGAGAGATTATCTTCTTTTGGATCTTTGGCAAGAACTCAGCGCTGATCTCGGCGCTGCGAAATAGATGTTATCAGCAGAACCAACAAACAGTAAAGTCTGCCAACAAAGCAGTTTTAAATCACGCTGAGGTGTGCTGCTAATGGCGTTTGACAGGATGCCCAGACCGCATGTCCGTATTTACAAATTAATGGAAGTTTATCTAAAGCACATCAATATTTCATTTTGACTTGCAAAGTATTCAGTCGCACCTCTCCCTCATACAACCAGTCACTCGCTTGCTTTGGCTATTGTAATTTTTGTTCTTTAGCAGCCATTAGTAGCATATCGGAAATATAAACACGTCTTCTTGTCTCTACAAGCACACCTCAGCACACCATTTACCAAAGTGATTCATGTTTGCGTTCTCCAAGTCTAACCCTTTCAGACTTACTATGGCAAGGCAGCGGTCAATTATACAATGTTCTATTTTCTCCAACAATTCCATCTAATAACATGGTTGTTGGCGTCTTGTGTCTCCCATTATCACGAGGAGGTCCTCGGCCGATGGTTCATTTGATTCTCTAGTGAGTTTGTTACCATCTCACTCCAGGTTCTACAACTCTTGATACAAGTCAAGGTAAATGGTTTAAGGAACAACTGGCTGGCCAGTGGCGGCTGGTGTTTTTTTTTTAAGTGAAGGGGAATAAATATTCAACTAAATATGCCCTACCGACCGGGCGTTGAGAGGAGTCCTGAACCAATCAAGGTGGGTTCTGGCTGGTTGTCCTCTGAGAAATGTTTTAAATAATGGATTAACATGGTCTATTTTACAGCATGCTTTTTTGAAACATTGGGTACACAGTCAAACAGTTTGCAATTGGTTTTGTAGGGTAACCCCTGAAAAAAATCATATAGATGAAAGTCACAGGTTTTATTTAACTGGAAAACAAAAATTACGCATACTGTAGTTAACTTAAATGCTGGTCATTCTGATTGAAGTCCATTTTATCATGCTAGTAACGCCACTGCAATCAGCACTGAACACAGACTTCAACTGATAGAGGTGGTAGAGTAGGTCCCTACAGTAAATTGATTATTTGTGTTTTTTTATTTAATAAATAGCCTCAGCACACAAGACTTGACATAATGGCTGCTAATGGTGATGAAACCAAGGGCAATGGGCCAACCATGTCTCTAACGGTATTGCTGCCCCCATTAAAGAACCCACACTTCGCTCAGACCCTTAACTTGTGTGTTAGGCCATTATTAAAGGCGTCTATCCGCCATTCTGGCTATTATAACCTCACTTAAGGAATTCAATGTGGGATTGTTCCAAGTGAAGGATGCTGTCCTCTTGAAATTCTTCCTCCTTCGGCTTTGTATTGAAGATGATGTTCTATGATTCATCCAATGTCTAAAGTCCTTCCTGGTCCAGGGCTAGTTGGCCCCGGACATTCTAATCCATTACACAGAATTGTCCACCAAAGAAATGACAAAAGCCCTGTTGTAAAGCATTTAAAGATTAAGTTCTAAATGAGTACCCACTGCCTGCCACATAGCCAATCTGACGGCCTGAAGTGAATGAATCTCTTGAACTGAACTGCTACATGTCATTATTTCACGTAGCAAGTTTGGCCGTTCATGACTTCCTTAGGCCTTATCTTTGGCTTTCCTCCGTTGGTGCCCAACGCTTCCTCACCCTTGTTTTCTGGCTGACCAATTTCTTTCAGTCCTCTCGGGGCCCCGGCCTTCACCTTTCAAACCCACCACCCTGCTGCCCCTCTCCCCCCAGCCAGACCACTCTTCCTTTGACTATGGAGTCTATCTCCTGCTCCTCAACTACAATGCTACACACTCCTTCCCACCCCCTTGCTCATATTCTTATGCATTAGAACTATGGGGCTCCCAGATTAATGCTGATTTCCCTGAGGCAAATGTGTGATACATTTTCGGATGGTTACAGTGCTAGTTGTATCATTATCCAGAAGTAAAGTCCCCTCCTTAGGGTTTATTGCCTGAATATGCGACTGGAAATACTTGTCATCACTCCTTGAAAATCAAATGCATATGGTATCTTCTACATACTACCACAAGGTCTATTCAATGGCCCTCGATCCTATGGCATATACTTTACCGCTTGCTTCCAGCTATCTTAAAAATGAATTAAATGAAAACTGGGCTGATTTTACTCCCTGGGGCTGTTAAAATGTTCAATTTGTAATTAAATACTGCTTGCATTAATCCTGGGGTGTGATCATGATTAAGGATGGAGCATGCATAAAATCAAAATATGTTTGATAAGAAGTAAATCTGAGGACCAATACACCTCTCATTTCCTGCCTGATCCACAGTGGGATTCATACTGGGAGCGTATTTGCAAAGTGAGTCCCTCATGGGAGGTCTGATAGGCAGAACAGAGAATGAGGACAGTTAAGTGTTCAAGTGTCACAATGAGAGTGTCCCTAAAGAAGGGCTGTTGTATTTATATGTCTATGATTTTATAGTAATCTCTCAAAACTATTTTGGGATATGAGTTTTTCAAAACCCAGACCAAAATATAATACAATACCTCGGCTTTGGCAGAATTCTGCCAGTGTTGTCCGCATTTGTGATAATGTATATGGTATCACGGTGATGTAAAAGGTTGCTCTACTGTGATAGAAATGAACAGAATGGTCACCTGCCTCCTTTGTTAAGTCTTTCATCACCATTGTGTAACTATAGAGGTTCACCTGTTACGGTCTGACCTTTTATATTCCAAAAGACAACAAATGCTCATCTTCCAGACTCCTGTTGCTTGGTGGCCTATTTAATGTTTATTATTATTATTGATTATGCATATATCACGTCATGCTAGATGCTAGTTTGTAAGCACTTGGCCGTGGACTGAACCTATGTTGCATGGCATTGTCCTGTTACCAGTAGGATACAGTGCTGGACACACTGATCCACCGATTTAGAAAAGCTTGACAAGTGTATAGCATATGGGCAATAATATATATATGAGAGAAATGTACTTGCAAAAACATGTCAAAGGAGATTTTGTGCATTCTGAAGAGATTTGAATGTTTAAATGGTTAACCATGTATTTATCTTCAGGAAAAGGAAATGGTATCCAGTGATTGTACCTAAAACAAAATAGAGAATTCAATTTTAATGAATAGAAAATACCAGACAAATAGAATTAAAAAGAAATGTATGTGGAGATGTAGAAAGGGGTTAAATCTGTGGGGAGGGGCTTGGGGTGTGACACTAAACATGTGTAAACAGTGGTTTGGGGAGAACCCCCCAAAAATGAAATCAGTATGTTTTCAGTATTTTGGGTTCGTTAAAATGTAATTCTCTATTTTGGGGTTCAATAAAATCACATAGATCCGAAGGAAACCTATAATGTGTGATAAGGCAATGCAAACAAACTATCTCTGTCAGCTGACACCAACACCTTTCTGTGAAATAGTTATGTACGATGGTATTGTTAGTCAATTTCTCTCTTTTTTTTCTTCCCTTTGCCTCCCGCTTTCAGTCAGCTTCTGTTTTCCCGCTTCTCGCTCTCAATGGGAAACTTACCAAAAATGTAGGCAAATCTGTGGTATGTTTATCAATAGACAACGGCAGACCAGTAAAAGAGGTAGAGGCAGATTTTGGTGCTGAGGTGACTGATAGCTCCTGAAGTGGCGACAAGATTCTAAATGATTCATGGGCGAGCCTTCACGGGTGGTGAATGTTTTCAGTGGAGTGGGATAAATATTTCCGGAAATTACTGCAAGCAACTCAGCCGTTCCATTGACAATGAAGGGAGGTTTAAGGGGTTTGCCCCTAAAATTGTTTTAAAATAATGTGCTGAAATTATTCATTTTTCAGCACATTTCTTTTATAAAAATGAGGTGACAATCCATATGATATACAGTTGGCTCTCTAGGGGAAACATGAAACATATGCAGTATTTTCATGATTTTCCTTGTTCACGGTCAGTCATAATGATAGGATATGATATGATATGGCATTTATAACACGACTATACACAAGTGTTTCAAGGCACGAAATTAGTAAATATTTTCAGTGGAGAAGTCCAAACATTTCCTCAAATTAGCACCAGTGACCAAGCTTAACCAGGGAGCACAAATTAATCATGGATGTTCGCGGGGGGGGGGGGAGGGGGTGGGAAGTGCTTCTCTCTGAGAGGTTATTTTTTTAAATAATATGCTGAAATTATACAAATCGCAGCACCATCTTTGAGAACATGACGTTAGAAGCCATATAGTGCACAGTTGTTTCTCTAGGGTAACGCATGAAAAAGTCCAGTAAATGCCTTGTCGCTGTAAATCCCTTGCATGGGGCTGCATCCAAAACATATCAGTGCAGGTGTTGGCCGGGGAAACACACACAAACAACAAACACACACGCTGTATTATATTCAAACACACATTCACGTAAACATACCCCTGACACAATAAAAAGACACACACACTTAGCATAAGTCTTTTTCTCCCCTGTCTTATCTTCAGGAAGCAGGAGAGAGGTGCATAAGACTGGGGAGCATAGAGGCATCATGGGCGGATACAGTATGATCCTCCGAACACCAGATGGGACAAAGGCAGGTGCGCAGTGCGGGTGTACTCTGAACAGATTTGAACACACTTGTCACGACGTCGCTGTGCCAATGAGCAAGATCGTTGCCAAATAATACCTATAAGTGGCACACTGCAACACATCTTGGCCTGACTGTGCCAGGGTTTGTGCTCATTCAGTGCTAGCCCTGAGGAAGGCATGGTAGTGCACCGGACTCTAGGGTGTAAAAAGGGAGGGTGTCCGACCCTGTGCTCCCTCCCAACACCACCACTGAACAGTGATTGCACAGTGTGAGGAATTGCCATCTGACAAGTGTGCAAAGCCCTGGCTTTTTTGATTATTATTGGATGGTAATTCCATCCCAAGAAGGTGTAATCAGCCAAACATATTCCCCCTTTCCGTCAACAACATACCAAAAGCATAGTGCAATCGTACAGCGTCAATTTGAACCAATGCTGTCACATTAGCATGTCCATCCCCAAACAGGGAATGGAAATGTATTTTTTCTAATCATTTCAGAGAATAAGGCGACCTGCACATTTTAGCAATGGGCGCAAATGAAAAAAGCGCATCCTCTTATGTATTTTTCTTCTGCACTCATTGTTGAGAATAGAGCCCAAGGTATTTAATACAAAATGTAAACATGGCTTTGCTATTTGATTTAAAATATTGCGTACTGAACAATGTAGTAAGTATCACAGAACTCCCCAATGTGTCCATGGGCAGCCTGAAAAAAAACATTTTTGTTTTCACTTTTTTGTTACCTCTTCCTTTAAATTAATTTGACATGTAACATATGTTCTGTCGGATATGATTTACTTGTAATATATGTGCCCCTGGGAAATCTGTTCCCAGAATGCTTCCCAGGTGAGGTAGGAACAGATTGATGGACAGACAGGAAGTAGGAGACGGGAGAAAATGATGCTTGCTGGCGGGACAGCTTCCCGCCAGATCATATCCCATAGAAAGCAAGCACATGAAGGCTGCTTTCCAGAATCTCCCGTTGGAGATCACATGAAATGAAAGATCTCTACGGGTGGCCTTTGGAGACATTATTATTTATACAGTCATTAGTTTTCATCTATTCATCATCATTTTGATTTAATAAATAGTCCCTGTTTCCCACGCGTACTTCTGTTCAAAGGGCTTATGGCTGAGTCGTACTTTACATGTTTTTTTCTTATTTCTCAATTTACACCACATGTTTAAGATTTGCGCGGATAGCACGCCAAGACTTGGCATATATTGGACATTTCTGTAAGAGAAAAGGTGAGGGAAACATGTTTGCTGATTTAATTTAGTGGTAGTTCAAATAAGCCTACTTTGAAAGGCACAATTCACCAAATAGCGCAGAGTGGGAAGGGTTAACAGTTTCTAACATGCCTACACAGAAATTCAAAAGCATATATAATTCAGAAATGTGTCTTCATATTAAAACGTAATCTAATGCTGTGACGCAATGCACATTCTTTAATAATGGTAAAATCATAACAAGTGTCAATGTGCACAATTTAAAGGGAAGCTAACAGAGGCATTCCAATGATTAAGGTAGAGAAGGGACTCAAGGACTATTACTGTATGACTACGTAATGTGCGATCACAAGGGGAAGTATGCGTGAAACTGTGCAATACAGGCTTAAAATGCATGTCACCTATGAAGCATGCCTGTATCTTTAATAACTGCCATGGGTTTTCCCCCCCAGTGCCAAGGCCTTTTTTGGTGATTTTGGTATTTCGCCATTCAATGCCTTCTAAGGTTTTCTGTTTCATTAAGACAGGTATTATCAGTTTGAATTTTTATTGAAGGGTGTGCTACCAAAGGGAAATGAGCGATACATATCGAGGATAACAAAAACCAGGTACACAAAGCCTTACGAGGGGACAAGAGTAACACGTAATGGGAGTGTGGATCCTAGGCGATCTTCTATCAAAGAGTACTTGCTTCTCGATATTATTAACCTTAAGATGCAATGGGTATAAATTATGATGCAGAGACTTTGAAGTACCCTGTAGATGTATTGGCGGCATGCAGGTTAAGCACTTACGGACCAATTTGTGGAATTATTTGCCCGGTTCAAAGTAACTTTGCACTGCTGAAAAGTGACTTTACACTGCCGACACAAACCCTGATTCATGGAAGTGTGCAAAGTGTATTTTTGTAGTGAAAGATCAGTGCAAAGCCATTGTGTACTGCAAAAAGGACTTTGTACTGACTTTGCACTGCAAAAATACACTTTGCAGAGTTCCATGAATCAAGATTTGTGTTGGCAGTGCAAAGTCACTTTTCAGCGTGCAAAGTCACTTTGAACTGTGCAAAAAATTCCATGAATCCAGCCCTTAGTCGAAGAGGGAAAGTGACAGAAGTTTGGAGAAAGGCAGAGATAGCCCCACTTGAGAAAACATATGCGAGTATGTTGGAGGCTTACAATACTCAAAAAGAAATTAATTTCAAAAACATTACCATTTATTTGTATTTATTAGACATTTGTATGGCATTTATACAAACATGTTTCAAGGCGCTATAATGAGTAGGTTGCAGGATCCAAACTATCATCATTTGTGAAAATATCTCACATATAGTGGGATTGGAAGAAAGACACATCAAGTTCTGAATGGACTAAAAAAACTGTGTTATTCAAATGTGTCTTTGAAAAGTAAATATGCAATGAAATGGCTATTGCTCTGCATGAGTAAAGGGGTGAGTAGTGGTTACACTCCCTATTCAACCCCACACTACTAAAACAGTAGTGTTCACAATCATAAAGGTAGAAACAGGCACAACACAATGGGTATAGCTCCTTCCACTTCTGTGGAAACATGGACTGAGGGAAGGCAATACTCTCACAAGGGGTGTGACGTGATCACAGTAGAAAAAACCAAAGAGAAAACGTACACACATTCCACAATAAAAGAATATTGCATCAACGTTCAGTTGAAATATAAAACAACTTTATTAAAACAATCAAAAAATGAAAATAACTAACTAGAAAACACAGGCAAAAACACACTCCTGTGGAAAGAATGCACAAAATGCTGATTTATTTTTAAGAATAACACTCAGAGTATTTGAGTGGGGGAAAAGGGGGAGGTTCAAGCAAGCAATTGCAGCATTACAGTGCCGGACTAAACCCCGTGGAGGCCCCTAGGCAGTCATCATTTTAGGACCCCCTTGCAGATTACTTTATCTCGGTCGCCAACATTATGGGTCTACAAAAGAGCGACGACAAACAATATTTATGCTTTGTTCAAGAAAATGAAAGTATTCTTATGTCTCAGCCAAATATGAGGAAACGTGTCTGAACAACATAGATTTGTTCTGTTAACTTAAATGGTCAAGTTGATCAAACTTCAGTACAACTCAGAAAAGCTAATTTACATTAATGCAGACATTGGGTATGTATACTCAGTGTTCTCGAAGCTTCTACTCGGGAATATTGTACTAGGGTCGGGAGTCGGCAGGAACCATTGAACTAAGTAGTGTGTACTTTAGCCGCTAGATGGAGATGACCATCACTACTGAACATTGCATGTACTTAGTTTCCATCAGATTGTTTTTACAAACTGACTGCTTCCAGAAGATGAGCTTTTAAGAGACAAACTGTTATGTGAATCTGATATTTCTGGTTTATGTACTTTAAGTTGTTAAGGCATACATAACAATAATTCAGTACTTTCTCTATGGAGTCCTTAATGTAACGTTTTTGTTTCTTTGAGTTGATTCAATAGTTTCTGTCTTTTGGAAACAATTTAAGAAAACTTGATTGTGATTTTCTTTCCAGATCAAATTAATATAATATTGATCCAATGATGTGGGCCACCTAAAAGGATTGGGTCCATACGCCAGTGCCTACTTTGTCTATTGGTTAATCCGGGACTGCAGCAATTTCACTTGAATGTATCTTAAGCAAATGGGCAAACATGGGTTTACAAGTCTCTAGAATCCCAGAAAGTGCACCAGGGGGACTTGGCCTCTCAATAGTTCCTTGTTCACCTTGGTTGGTTCAACAGCTTCAAAAGGGGCTTTCCTGTTCTGCCCTTGAGGTCAAACCAGGTTTGACATGTGACACGGCACATTGATCCAGGAGGCAATTCTGTGTCGCCTCAACTGAGTGACAGGGCTCTGTCCAGTTCAATGAGATGTTCAAAGTGCTGCAAGCTCGGGTAAGCCGTCAAGTCGGTGCAAAGCAATGTTATCACTGGGTGTGTTCAATACATGATGGCTTCAAGTGGTTGGGGTTGAAAGCAAGGTCAAGGTAAGGTCATTTTGGCTTGATGCAGTGCTCAAAGAAGCAGTGAGTTGAATGCTTCTGCAGTAGCCAACAGATGTTCAATTCGAGGTGGTGATGAGCACTGCTGGTACAATGTAGCATCAAGATGGTTCAAAGAAGCAGGCATCGGTTTGAAGATGCAAATGAGAGACAAAAGCAGCACCTCAGGTTCATGTGAGTTCAATGTCATCAAACACGATCAAAACACTTTGCATGGGATTCAAAGATGCAAACCATATTCCAGGCTTGTTTGTACTTCTTGGGAAGATGTAAGTTCCACTACCAGGGTTCTAGTATAAGATGTGTGCTTCTTGGTCTGCCTTCCCAGTCCAGGAAGTTTGCCTGGCACTAATAAGTGTTGCTTCAACTGCAGTGAGGAGCTTTGTTCCAGTGCAGCTGGCAGAGTGGCAGGTCTTGGTCCACAGCTGTTAACTACCAATGTGTGCTGGGAATGGTCAGAGAGCAGAGCTCTCCTCTACCTTGCTTCGCAACGTTGTTCATCTGTATGGCAGAGGACTTTGTAATGGTCTGCACTCCTAACAAGAATCCAGAGATGTATTTTTCTTGGTGTTCATGAAAGAATCAAAGAAGGAACAATCACGATAGATGAACACATTGCCAACACATATGGGGCTATATTGATAAACACCTATGTTTTGACAATTCTTTTGGGTGCTTTGCCAAACAAGCATGTCATATTTGGTGAGAGACGTTATGAGAATGGAGGTTCCATGTTTCTTTTGTTGTCATAGTGTGTCCCCCAAATGGGATGACCAACATCTCTCAAACCTTACAGTCTACGAGCAGGGTAATTTCCTACAGCTCATTAAAGAGCAACCCTCAGACACCACACTCAAAATAAGGTCTTAATGTTCCTCAAAACAGTCCTCTTGAGAACAAATTAGTTCTCAATTGGTTGCTCTTATCACAGATCATGTGGGGTGCCAAATGTGCGTTCTTCACATTTTTCTCACACCTTGTCCTGCAAATATTGTTCTTGGTTAAATAAGGACTGTGCGCAGAAAGAAGATAGTCACACAGGCTTCCTACATCCACATTGGCGGCGGACTGAGGTCAGTAATGCACACATGCTGGTGCTGGGTGCATGTTGCAAATGACAGACATAAGAGAACATATCACTGACAATGTCAAATTTAAATCTCCACTTACTTTTGAAACTGGAAATGTAAATAAATATAGGAAAAGTAGAAATGTTTAGACACACTCGTACAAAGCATTAGCACGTCCATTAAGGGCAAAATGGTACATACCCTATTACCAGTCCTCTTTCCTATGAGTCTGGATTCCAACAAGGAGGCAGCCAGTGGGATAATTGTCACATAAAGAGCACATCTAACCTGGAATTAATATTTTGTTTGATTGGTCGATGGCCTTGGAAATGCATTTTTCTCTGACAGGGTGACCCCCTAAACTGTAATAGTGTGGGTTTCAGAATCCGCTTGTTATGCACTTTCACTTTCTTTGTTTGATGGAACTTGATTCTTTTGAATAATTACATGAGTCGTAATTGATTTCCCACCTCAGAATGTATTTTGCCACATTCAGTTAGGTTGATTTAATTTGCATGCAATTGAATTTATATCATTCAACTGTTTAGTTGCTTTTCTTAATCTATTGAATTAACTTTATTCAATGATTTGTTCAACTGTTTTTTAACCTATCTGAATCAATTGCGTTGATTTGATTCTATGGTTGCCTCTATTTGTGATTTTGTCTTAAGGATGACTAAGCTCCGTGTGTATGCGGATTCCGTGCTCCCCTTAGTTGTTTTTCTAAATCTTTTGAATTAACTTCATTCAATGATCTGTTCAACTGTTTGTATACTTATTTCGTGCTCCACGATCTGTGGATATGCTAATTTTGTGCTCCCCGATACATGTTTCCCCGTCCGGTATTTGACGATTCTTCAGGGGGTGAAGTTTGCATTACAACAATTGGTTGTTGTGAATTTCACTCACACTTTACTTTTGATGTTTGTTGTCTTTTTGTGGGTATTCAATTTACGATTGTTGTCAATTGCAAGGTGATTGGCTGTGTTGTGCCTGTTCATTCCTATTGTCTTTGTCTCTGAGCAGTGCGGTATGATTGCCACTAAGCTTATGCCTTCGTCATTGTTAGTTGATACTTGATTTGGTTTGTCTATTTTTACTCCCTTGTTATCTTTTTTAGCGCTGTATTGTTTCATGCTCGGTCCGATTGCCGTGAATTCTCCACCCCCTAAACTGTACATTTTTCAGGCGGGATGAACCTGTTTTCAAAAAACTTTTTGTCATAGTTTCCTTTTTTGTGAATTTGCAAAGGGTAATGATTTCTTTCCCTTGGGTGCATACCTGCCACAAGCAAGTAAAATAAATGCTTTGTTAATCTGGCCCATCTGGTGAATCATGAACGAATGTAATTCAGACTCTTTTAAATCTGATAATCTGTACACTTTCCATTACAAATATGGCAGGGGAATGTCACTCTGGCCTTCTGCGAAATATGCCCCCTTTCAGCAAAAGACAGATCTAAGAGTAACTCAATTGCCTAATAAGCAGTTGATGCTTTTTCCATGATTCACTTATTAACATTTCAACCCCAACATCTTCTTTTGTTAGTTAACTTTCCCTTAATTGTATCTTGTTCCGTAAGAGTAATCTGCCTAAGTGAGAATGGCAATTTCATATTTGCAGTGAACTTGAAAGCACATATTTTGATCTGATTATAGCATAGTTAATGACATTTATGGAACACCTCACGTAGAAATGTTCCTTTGGTGGCAGAAATATGTATCACTTAATGTGATCATGTTTACTGTACCAAAACTGAATGTATTAAACAATGAGTTGAAGGATGGTGGTAGCAAAGGATATCTATAATGCCACAACGTTGAAAGTTAACTTCTGATGTAAATTGTTCATACTTTAATCATAACAATTCGTCCCAGAGCTCGTGTCATATATATAGATTGGGAAGATTAGACACTTCATCACTATGCACACCGTTGTGTATAGAAACAACACACTGGCCCTCATTACGAGTTTGGCGGTAACAATGCCGCTATTGGCGGCATGGCTGCCGTCGAAATCGCGTCGGGGTCCTCGGAATGAGTACTTACCAGGCCATTCTGAGTTCGGAAGGCCCGGTAATTCCTCCCTCCAAGGACCCGGACACGGTCCTTCCCCATTCCCATTTCAGCCCCCATAGGGCTGAATGGGAGAGGGAGCAAACAACGGGCCATTACGAGATGGGCCGTTGTTTGCTCCCTCTTCCCCTCGCGGGACCCGGTAAGCACACCTGGTTTTCCCAGGCGTTGCTTCCTGGGTCCCGCGAGGGGACCTTGTAATACGGCTGTATGGAGTGAACGGCGCCGGCACCTTTTATGGTGCCGTTCACTCCGTACCGCCAGGGTCGAAATGAGGCCCACTGTATTTATATATTTGTATTTATAAATTACTAATGTTCAGCTGCAGGTGCACCACCCACAATGTGAGCGCAGGTATCACCCGAGGAAGGTCCTCGTACAGGGCATTAGGACCCCTGTAGTGACATAATGGGCATGTGCCACTGGGGCATAGCAGTGCTGACAACTTTAGGTCACTAACTAAAATGTGGCAAAATATACTACATGGCAGTACATTCTTTGGCATTTACATAACACAGGCAAATGTTGCACATTAGCATTGGTTAAATTGTAGTTTTGGTTTTTGCCTTTATGGCAGCACATAGTGTTGTATTTCTTGCAAGCATTACACCTCACAGAGAGAACACATCACATTATCCTTTATGTAGCACAATCCCCCACGTCTGAACACTGACAGAAAACTGGGTGCTTCCCTATTTTTTTGTTTATGGGGGGCCTGTGTTGAGAGGGAGAGATATATATAGAAGAAGACGAAGGAAACATGCTACCCCGCCGCTTAAACACGTAGGTGTGTGGGCCAATGAAACAAAGTGCAGCTGTATCAATAATCAGTTCCTAGGTCATGAAAATGTAAGAAAATAGTTTCATATATTGTACTACACAATTCATACAGATCAAGTAACATAGTGCATCAACATACACTTACAAACATTATACATTGTTGCACAATAATCTGCACAGCATGTCATTTTATTAACACAGAGCTTAACCATTATGTCGAGCAAGTGAGATTAGTAAATGGGACTATTACTGGCGAAGAAGAGTAGCAAATTTCTCTCTATGGTCAACACATTATGTTTCTGGCTTCTTTGGTTTGTTGTGTCAATCAAACAACATCAAATGTGTTTGTCCCAAGAAGCCTTCATCAGGACATCAACATTAAACACGATGTCGGGACAATCCGTAGTTCTTAAGGATCCTCATCTGATTTGTGCACTGTTACCAAAAAGAAACAAACTATATTAAAATCTCTGACCTTTCTGTATCAATGTTATATGGCTACTAATCTAGTTCCATAGTGGCCCACTAACCTTCTATTTCTTCAGCATGTATTATCACAGGACCCTGTGGTATGACGTTACTTGCCACCTATAATTCAATCAGAACACAGCACTGTCTATTGCCTGCTTGTGACCAATGTGTTATAATGAGTTAAAAATTCCCAAAACTTTCCAACAACTTTTTGAATTTTAAAGGACTGAACATTTACCTTAGAACTTGTGTATTACTTCTAGGATACATTCCCATGAGAAGAGTGGACACCATGCCTCGTCTTAAAAGTTTAAATCGCATGAGTCGCTATATTCCCAGGAGTCGAGACAGTAAGGTTTCACCTCTATTGTGAAAAGAGAAAACCTTGCATTACTCATTGCTAAAACACGTTATGATTGCTCAATTTAAGTACATCCCGCATCTAATGCTCTCAGACATGGATGTCGGCGAGGATCCGTCTAATGTTTATACATCATCTCAACTGCTCTGCTGTTCTCATTCGGGATATTTGTCTGCACGTTAAAACTGGGCACAACCTGTTCCATTTTTCGCTCCCTATAACCTATCCACTACCCAAAATTCAGTCTCCGCTCTGAAATGTATGGCACACGTGCTAAACATTTTTGAAACACCTCATTTAGCGGACAAAGGTTTATCCTGAGTCTCCTGTATTTAATAGGTCTTGAAACCACAATGGTGAAAAATGCTCTGAGCTTACCTGGAGGTGCTTATGGTTGGAACAATCTCCTGTGGCACGATTAGCTTTCGTAGTCGGGAGACTGTTCCAACCCTAAGCACCTCCAGGTAAGCACAGAGCGTTTTTCACCATGAGGGGCAGGGCCGTTACCCAGGCAGCCATAACATGAAATTGGTTGAATAATATGGAGAAATTAGCAGAAATGATGGTACAGGAGCAGGGTTCAGGGGTGGACTGGTCACGTTTTTTCTAGAAGTCCATTCATTGCATGGTCAGTAGAAGAAGATGGGATAGGAAGTTACGTAGTGAGCAGATGCAGATGGTGGGAATAGGAAATGAATAGAGGAGGTGTGTGGTTTATCTTGGTGTGACGGTGTGGTCCCAATTGTCTGAGGTGCCATGGTCCATTTTAAATGAATCCCTCTATCAAGCTGTTTTCTGGAGATGGCATTGGTGCACTTTTGGGCTGATCTAGGAGGGCGTGATCATGGTGGGTGGATGATGTTAATTTGTGACTAAACGGTAACTGCCAATAATTTATGAACAATGCATAGGGTTGTTTAGGAGACTGGTGAGGACCAGCCAATGATAAGGTTAGTACAATGTTTGTGCAACATTTCTTCTGTGATATGTTAATGTTTTGCATGCGGCTATAAAATGTTCAGCCAGCAAGGGGTGTGCTGAAGTTGGCGTACTGAAGTTGGACACGTTCAGTTCATCTTCCCGGCTGTGAGGTGTGAATAGACTTTGTGTTATTCCTGCATGTGGTGCACTCCTATTTGTGTTTTTGGTGATTGTTTTCCCCTGTTTTTGGAGCTCTGTTGGGAGTGCCCCTAGCTCAACACTACGAAATGTGTAAAATAAACAGTAACACAATTAGGAACAACAGAGAGCAATCAACATGGAGCTAAAAATGAATGTGGTGAAGAATATAAAAGACATGTATCCAGCACAAAGAGGTAAGACTAGGTGCAGAACCAATTGGCAAAGGCAGGGCATTCCACCATTTAGGAGCAATATGAGAAAATGAATGGACTTATACTGTTCTCCAAGGCTCCTCTTTTCACCCTACACCTCCGCTCTTGGTGCACTAATCTCCTTCTATGGGTTCTTGAATCAGCTCTTCACCGACAACACCCAACTCTTGTTCTCTTTTCCTGAACTCTCCTCTGATCTCTCTATTCAAATTTCCAACTTTTTCTCTGCCATTAAATATTGAATGGCTCTGCACTCTCTGATGTTAAATGCTAACAAAACAGAAGTGTTCTTCTTCCCTGCCAATAGCACTCTCTCATCTCCTCCTCTGCCTATTCAGTTCCCACCTGACACTCTCCCCTACTCTTCTTCAGCTAGAAACCTCAGCGTCATCTATGACTCTTCTCACACCTTCTCTACTTTCATTAACAAAACTGGGGCAGCAGCTTGTCTCAAACTCCTAAATATTCGGAAAAGCAGGCACCTCCACCCTTTAAACACTGCCAAGCATCTCTTAATAACTCTTGTTGTCTCTAAACTGGACTACAGTGCCCGAATCCACTTTGGTTTCCCCATCTATGCTTTCTGTGCTCTCAGAAAGATCATTAAATTTGTTACCAGGACTCTATTTGAACTCACTCACTTCACTCCTACTTCCTTGTACTATCACCAGGCTGCATGGATGATGATGCGAAACAGAGCCAGATTAAAAATATCTTCTCCTGGTTCACACGTCTATCCACCATAAGTCACCACTGTATCTATCCTCTACTATCCAACTGTACAAGCCTTCTTATAATCTATGATCTGCCTCTTCGACTACCCTTGTGGCTCCTCGCCCTCCAGGTGCTTCTTCTTGCTTCTTCTTATTCTCTCTTCTTACTCCATTTGCATGGAATTCTTTTCCTCCAGACATCCGAGAACCAGTAAACACGTATTTGTCTTTGAGTTACCCTCTTAACCTACCTCTCAACATCCTGATAGCTAACATTTTCCCTCACCTCTAACCTGCCCAATGAAGTGTCTACCTCATAGCCCATTCCTAAAATGAATTTTTTAGATGAAATGAGACTTTTATGTCAGGATGGGAAAAATCAAAAAGAGGCAGAGGTCGTGGTAAGCCCAAAGGACGAGGACAAAAATCGCAGGCAAAAAGGTCATTCGGCGAGGCCGACGTGGGAACCGGTCAAAAGGCGCTGCAACAGGGCAGAGCAACCCGCTCTGGGGCCAAAAATAAACTATAGACAATATGAAGATTTGCCAAATTATCAACTTGTCGTTCACTGGGTCTTAATTTCTGCCCCACTGTGAACTATGATTACGCCCAAGTACGCATAGACTTTGACAAGTTTATGCGTAAAATCAAGCTAAAAAAAATATTTTCTAACACTGATGCCACCATAAAACGCTCTACACCTCGTATGGGTGGCACCGATCTTCTAATTTCGGACATTCCATCACTCATGGATCTGGCCTGCCTTGATGATGATAAATATGATCCATTAGATGTTGGCCCTCATTACGACCCTGGCGGAGTGGGTTTACGCCAGCGTTAATCGCGGCGGACCCGTCCGCCCTACTACGAGTTCCCGTAGCGCCATGGAACGTTTTCCGCCTGGTTTTTCCGGGAGGAGAAATCCATGGCGCTACGGGACCTTGATGTTAATTACGCCACCGTATTTTGGTGTGGCGCAATTAACGCCTTCCCCACTCCCATTATACCCTATGGGGCAAAAATGGGAATGGGGAAGGGTAAAATGGGGATTGGGGATTTACCGCCCCGCCAAGGTCGGCATGGGGCGGAAAATCCGCCAACCTCCATGGCGCTATCGGCAGCTTTCCGCCGTGCTCCGCGGTGCTTTTAGCACCGCGATTTCCGCCAGGGTCGTAATGAGGGCCGTTGACTTTTCTGATTTTGACATCAATCCCAATTGGGATATACTGACCAAGCTCAAAAGTAAATCCAGATGTAACCCTCAATTTCCTGTCGGCGGCTGTATTGAGGCTTTCCATGATTTATGCATTGATGATCTCAGAAAACTTCGTCATAAGGCTGGTACCACCAAACAGAATCTCACCATTGCTCAACGCCAGGCCATGAATGAACTCCAGCTGCTATCTAATATTGTCATCAAACCAGCCGATAAGGGCTCCATGTCATGATGCCCGCTCCCGGGGAGCCGGTTCAAGCCCTGCGCCCCCGAAAGCGGACATCCAGTCCCCAAGGAAGGACCCAGCAACCCCATATAGGGTCCCTTTGGAAAGTGTCCTGGCGCCTATGGCGCCAGGCTCATAAAAGACATCAGTCCTGGCGCCATTACCTGATGCAGACCATGCTGCAGGATCCCGGCCTCCTTGAGGCCTGAAAGGAACTACTTTACCTGTGGGACTAATTTACCATCCGGGCGTGGTCGGGGAAGGATACATACCTGATTGGAGGAAGGATACATACATGGAACTTCTTCCAAGGCTATTTAAACCCCACCCGAACAGCCACACGTGCTTCGCGTTGTTCTGCATCTAGCAGCTGGACGCTCACCGTGTCTGCTCCTGCATCCTGACTTCTGCCACGCCTGCCAGCATCCTGGATCACCTGCAAAGGAAGAGAAGAAGAGAACAGAAGAAGGAAAAGTCCTTACCTGCTAAATCCGCATCCCGCAGACATCTCGCCGACAATCCTGAAAAGGAAGACTTTTATTTAAAAGCTCATTGCGTCGATCGCTGCAGCGCCGCATTCCACTCACCTTTACAGGGCGCATCCATGTTCAGCAGCGATCATCCAGATTCGCAGTCACGCCCCAGCGCCTAGGAAAAAAAAGACCAGAACAAAAGGTGAGAGAGAGAAGAGAATAAGGAAAGCTAAATCTCCATTTTAAGACTTACCTGTTGATTCATTCCCTCTTCATTTCGGGTCCGCGCCGCATCCTGGCATTTCCGGACCCCGGCCCCTAAGGGGGAAAAAAGAGACATCAGCGTTAATGAGCGAATGAAAAGACATTACCAAAAAAAGCTCATTAAAGACTTACCTGATTTCTACAAGGATTTCACCTCTCATCTCGGGTCGGTGCCTGTTCCCCGGCATTGGGTACCCCGGCCCCTATGGAGAAAAAGACACTAGCATTAGTACATTAATGCATGGACACAAGGGGAACCTCTTATCAAAAAACTTACCTGGAAGCCAAGCAAGTTTGGTTCTCACCAATCCGAAAATCCAGTGAAGTAACTGGATACCAACGCGCCCCTGCATCAGAAGCAGGATGGAGAGCTCGTCCTTTCCAGACCCTAAGGTGAGACGCTATGAGGAATCACAGAAGGGTTTCGAGGAGGGTGAGAGGGGAAAGTGGGAGGCTGATTGCATTACCCCGCAGACAGTTAATCCCCTATTTTCGCCTACAGAAGGATACTTCTGCGAGCCAGACAAGCCAGATTTGGGGGCCCGGTCCAGTCCGTCTTCCGAACCCTGCGCATCACCTTAGAAGAGGTCACAGCAGCGTGAACCAGGCCAGCGCCTCCGTGGGAGTCAGGTGAGCGTTACAGAACGCAAAGCCTTCCTACAAATTCCCACCCAGGCGCAATGGAAAGTTCTGAGACTGATCAGTTGACCCAATTACTGGGGGAATTACGGGCCGAAGTACATGCCGCTCGTCAAGAGACTAATGCCCTCAGGAGGGAATTAATAATATCAAAGGAAAGAACTGATGACCTGGCCAGACAGCTTTTGCAAGGTCAAGCTGGGCAAACTCCTCTACCCGGTTCCGGAGGGAACCCCGCTCCTGTGGTTTCCAGTAACCCTGTGCAGATTAATCTACCTGGAAACATGCCGCTGGCCCCACCCGAACGCTTTGCTGGGGACCCCAAACGATTCGCCGTATTCATGAATCAGTGTCGTTTGCACTTCCTATGCAGACCTGGGGCCTTCCCTAATGATCAGACCAAGGTAGCCTTTGTATTGTCATATCTCAGCGGCTGCGCTGCCGATTGGTCAGTTCCACTGGTTACTCAAGATGACCCGATTCTCCGTGATTTTCAAAGGTTTCAAGCAAGCATGGAAAGGTTATTTGCTCGACACTCTCAGGGGCAAGCTCTGGAGGACGAACTTCTATCCCTGCGACAGGGCAATCAGGACCTCCTATCCTATATTGCAAACTTTAATAGACTAATTGTGGAAACGGGATGGCCAGAGGATAAAAGAGTCACGTTGTTTTATCGAGGCCTATGCAGAGAACTTAAAGATGTCTTGGCCCAAGTTGTAAATCCGCCCCAAGAATGCCCAGAGTATGTAGACTTAGTGGTCCAATTGAATCACAGACTTCAAAACAGAAAAGCAGATCGGTCCAGGTTTGAGACCTGGGTGTTGGTCAAGACGCATGCTAATCCCAAGGGGTTAAAGGACCCTTAACTCAAAAGGAACGTGAAAGGAGGCGGCAGTTAAAATTATGTCTTTATTGTGGGAATTCTGGACACTTTCTACGAGATTGCCTGGCAAAACCGCCCCGAAAGGCGGTAGGAGCCGCTGATAAAAACCATGAAGACTCTGTTTCGGGAAACGACTCTGCCCGACAAGTGTAGGGGTCCGCTTGTCGAGCTTGAAAACTAACTCTCAGACCTCGCATTTCATTGTGCCAATGGTTCTCGTAGATCCAGAACAGCCTAAGCGGTTGCATGCAATAAAGGCATACATCGATAGTGGGGCTATTGGAAACTATGTGGATCGTGAATTGGTCTCTAGGATTAACCTCCCTCTCCGTCCTAAAACCAGCAAAGATGTCATCACCACAGTCGATGGAACTGAAATTGCCTCTGGACTGGTAACACATTCCACTACTGATGTGACTCTTATTGGTCCCGACGGCCATCGGGAGGGTGTTGTGTTTGATGTAATCAAGGCTCCACAGTTTCAGGTTATTCTTGGAATCCCTTGGTTAGAGACACATAATCCTCGAATTGATTGGCGAGCTAAGAGAATAACCTTCCCGGATTGTACACAAACCTGCTACCCAGAAAACCTGAAGATTAATCTAGCATCTGTAACCTCTGCCTCCATGCAACTACCTCCGGAATACCCAGACTTTCAGGACATCTTCCAAAAGGAACAGGCCAACACGTTACCTCATCACAGATCGTACGATTGCCAAATCGATCTGGTGCCCGGTGCACAACCCCCTTGTAGCAGGATTTATGCCCTTACCGAACCTGAGAATCTGCATTTGAGACAATATTTGGATCAATACCTAGCTAATGGTTTTATTCGCCCGTCAAAGTCCCCGGCATCCTCGGCTTTGTTCTTCGTGCCCAAAAAAGAAGGCGACCTTAGAACTTGTATCGATTACCGCGCATTGAACCAGATAATGGTTAAAAACCGTTATCCTCTGCCTCTGATCCCTGAACTCCTTGACCACGTGAAGGACGCTTGCATATACACCAAGTTAGATCTCCGGGGGGCTTATCATCTGGTACGAGTTAAAGAAGGCGACGAATGGAAAACTGCCTTCCGTACTAAATACGGATTATTCGAGTACCAGGTGATGCCTTTCGGATTGTGGAACGCGCCGGCTGCCTTCCAATACTTCATGAATGATGTCCTTCGGGAACTCATCGATGTTTGTGTTGTCGTATATATCGATGACATTCTGGTGTAGTCCTCTTCGGAATCTGATCACAGAAAACACGTCAGGGCAGTACTTGAAAAACTGTGCCAACACAAACTATTTGCTAAATTGTAGAAATGTGTTTTCCATACCACAGAAGTCGAGTTTCTAGGTTTCATCCTGACACAAAAAGGAGTCTGAATGGACTCAAGAAAAGTGGATGCCATCCTCAAATGGCCATCACCTAGCTCTGTAAAAGGGGTTCAAAGCATGCTCGGCTTTGCCAATTTCTATCGCAGGTTTATCCCGGAATTTCCACGCGTGGTACAACCCATTACTGCACTCTTGAGGAAAAATAAACGTTTTGAATGGTCTGAAGAAGCCGGGCAGGCCTTTCAGGATTTAAAAGCTAAGTTTACCTCCGCACCTATATTGAAACACCCGCGTCCAGATCTCCCTTATGTCGTCGAGACTGACGCATCCAGCCTAGCCATGGGAGCTGTCCTGTCCCAAAGAGATCCCGAAACCAACCAACTGCATCCCGTAGCATTTTGGTCCAGAAAATTCTCGGCACCCGAGGTTAATTATGCAATCACGGACAAAGAACTGTTAGCCATTAAGTCCCCTTTTAAAGCCTCGCGGCATTATCTGCATGGCACTCGACATACCATCACAGTGATCACTGATCACCGGAATTTACAGTATTTGAAAACCGCCAAGGCTCAGTCATCACGGCAGCTCCGATGGGCTTTGTTTTTCGCTGAATTTGATTTTGTGATTACCTATCGACCTGGCTGCAAGAATGGCAAAGCAGACGCCTTACCCCGAATTGGAATGGGCGAATCTGATACAAACTCAGAACCAGTACCAATAATTCCCGAACAGAGGATTCTATGCATGACTTCTTTACAGACGCTTGAAGACATTCAAGCCAGAGTGAAACAACTCCTGGACCCTACAACCTTACAGGATTGGATGCAAAAGGGATCAGACTTTACCATAGATAATGGTTTACCTTATTTCCAAGGACGCTTATTCCTGCCACATAAGGAATTACACAAACTAGTTATTTCCGGTTATCATGATGCATTAATAGAGGGACACCCCGGTATTGCCAAGACAGAGGAAAAGGTGAAACAACAATTTTGGTGGCCCTCTTGGCGAAAAGATGTTAAATCTTTTGTGATGTCCTGTGGTGTTTGCGCCCAAAATAAAAGTCAAAAGAAAAGACCAGCCGGTCTCCTTCAACCTCTAGACATACCGCCAGCACCCTGGCACACCCTATCAATGGATTTTATTACGGACCTGCCTCCTTGTTCGGGGTACAATACTATTCTGGTAATTGTGGATTTGTTTTCCAAAATGGCCCACTTTATTCCTTTGAAAGGTTTACCTTCAGCTTCTGTCCTAGCCAAAGAATTCCTCGAAAATATTGTTCGGCTACATGGATTCCCATCTATACTAATCTCTGACCGGGGAAGCCAATTCATTTACCACTTCTGGCGCAAATGTTGTCAAATGGCGCAGATCGACGTAAGATTATCAACCAGTCACCACCCTCAGACCAATGGTCAGACCGAGAGGACAAATCAGACCCTTGAGCAATACTTACGGTGTATGTTACAGCAATCTGAAAGCAACTGGAAAGACATTCTTTGGATAGCCGAATACGCATATAATAATTCGGTACACTCTGGAACTGGCCACAGTCCTTTTTATACTTTGTTTGGGCATCACCCTCGAACCTCAAACCTTGACTCACCTCAGAACCTCGGAATGCCTGCAGTAGAACATCTGCATTCTACAATTACCCAAGCCTTCAAAGAGGCAACTACGCATTTACAATAAGCCAAGAGAAAATACAAGGAGAATGCTGATCTACATCGGAGTGAAGCACCTCCGTATCAGATTGGGGATCAAGTGTGGTTAGCTACCAGACATTTACCACTCAAAGGGCCTCGAACTTTTAACCCAAAATATCTGGGACCTTATTCTATTACGGCAATAATTAACCCAGTGGCTGTTAAACTTGATTTACCAGCTAGTATGCGAATTCACCCTGTTTTTCATGTGTCACTTCTGAAACCAGTGGTACCCGGAACCCGACTACTCAAACCTCCAGAACCTATTCTAATAGATGGGGAGCCCGAATTCGAAGTGAAGAACATTTTAGACTCAAAAATGTTTAGGTCAAAACTGTTCTACCTAATTGATTGGAAGGGGTACGGACCTCAGGAGAGGTCATGGGAACCCAGCGACCATGTGCATGCACCTCGATTAGTCAGGAAATTCCACCGACTCTTCCCAGACAAACCAAAACCCCCGGAGGGAACAACCTTGGGAGGGGCCTTGGGGGGGAGTGCTGTCATGATGCCCGCTCCCGGGGAGCCGGTTCAAGCCCTGCGCCCCTGAAAGCCGACATCCAGTCCCCAAGGAAGGACCCAGCAACCCCATATAGGGGCCCTTTGGACAGTGTCCTGGCGCCTATGGCGCCAGGCTCATAAAAGACATCAGTCCTGGCGCCATAGGCGCCAGGCTCATTATGGAAGTGCTTGGGTGCACTTACCTGATGCAGACCATGCTGCAGGATCCCGGCCTCCTTGAGGCCTGAAAGGAACTACTTTACCTGTGGGACTAATTTACCATCCGGGCGTGGTCGGGGAAGGATACATACCTGATTGGAGGAAGGATACATACCTGGAACTTCTTCCAAGGCTATTTAAACCCCACCCGAACAGCCACACGTGCTTCGCGTTGTTCTGCATCTAGCAGCTGGATGCTCACCGTGTCTGCTCCTGCATCCTGACTTCTGCCACGCCTGCCAGCATCCTGGATCACCTGCAAAGGAAGAGAAGAAGAGAACAGAAGAAGGAAAAGTCCTTACCTGCTAAATCCGCATCCCGGAGACATCTCGCCGACAATCCTGAAAAGGAAGACTTTTATTTAAAAGCTCATCGCGTCGATCGCTGCAGCGCCGCATTCCACTCACCTTTACAGGGCGCCTCCATGTTCAGCAGCGATCATCCGGATTCGCAGTCACGCCCCAGCGCCTAGGAAAAAAAAGACCAGAACAAAAGGTGAGAGAGAGAAGAGAATAAGGAAAGCTAAATCTCCATGTTAAGACTTACCTGTTGATTCATTCCCTCTTCATTTCTGGTCCGCGCCGCATCCTGGCATTTCCGGACCCCGGCCCCTAAGGGGAAAAAAAGAGACATCAGCGTTAATGAGCGAATGAAAAGACATTACCAAAAAAAGCTCATTAAAGACTTACCTGATTTCTACAAGGATTTCACCTCTCATCTCGGGTCGGTGCCTGTTTCCCGGCATTCCGTACCCCGGCCCCTATGGGGAAAAAGACACTAGCATTAGTACATTAATGCATGGACACAAGGGGAACCTCTTATCAAAAAACTTACCTGGAAGCCAAGCAAGTTTGGTTCTCACCAATCCGAAAATCCAGTGAAGTAACTGGATACCAACGCGCCCCTGCATCAGAAGCAGGATGGAGAGCTCGTCCTTCCAAACCCTAAGGTGAGACGCTATGAGGAATCACAGAAGGGTTTCGAGGAGGGTGAGAGGGGAAAGTGGGAGGCTGATTGCATTACCCCGCAGACAGTTAATCCCCTATTTTCGCCTACAGAAGGATACTTCTGCGAGCCAGACAAGCCAGATTTGGGGGCCCGGTCCAGTCCGTCTTCCGAAACCTGCGCATCACCTTAGAAGAGGTCACAGCAGCGCGAACCAGGCCAGCGCCTCCGTGGGAGTCAGTTGAGCGTTACACTCCAATGTTGTTATCCAGGATAGAACTAAATATGTCATTGAGGCCAATCGACAATTACATGACCGCCAATGTTACACCAAAATGTTGAAGGACCCTTCTGAAGAAATCAGGACAGATTTGATTGCTTTGTGTACCAGGTGGATGAATGCAGGTCTTTTGGAGGATGATCTGGTTAAATTTCTTACTCCTACATGCTATACTATACCTACCATTTATTTTTTCCCTAAAACGCACAAATGCCTTATTAATCCCCCAGGTAGGCCCATTGTTACTCTATGTGGCTCATTATTGGAACATCTAGCACAATTTATTGATGAAACACTGGTCAAATTTGTCACAGTGTTACCTTACTACCTGAGGGATGCTAAGGAGTTTTTACAACACGTTAACAACACACCCTGGGAGGAAGGTTTACTTTTGTGCCACTTTAGATGCAGTTTCTTTATACACATCTATTAGTCACACCATTGGTATATCTGCATGTAAATATTTTTTGGACACTCACTCCTTAAACTACCTTGGACACAGCACTATGATTTTGGACATGCTCTCATTCTGTCTACACAATAATGTTTTTCTTTTTGAAGGCCATTTCTATCGGCAAGTAAGGGGGACCACGATGGGGAGCACCTTTGCACCACCCTATGCTAATCTCACAATGGGGTGGTGGGAGGCTACTTTCCTTTCTGACCTATTACTATCTTGCTTTCCGACACAGATTATTTCTTGGTGGCGGTATATAGACGATGTTTTTATCATTTGGATGGGCACCGAAAGGGATTGGCAATTATTTGTTAAGAGTATCAACAATAACCAGGTCAATCTCAGTTTCACTGAATGCCACAGCCGCTCTAAAATTGTTTATCTGGATGTGACCGTTATGATGGATGACTCAGGTATCAGTACTGCATTATATAAGAAATCTACCAATACTGGTTTACCACTCCATGCCAATAGTTGTCATCCTACACCTTGCAAAAAATCCATCCCTTATGGGGAATTCATCCGATATCGCCGTAATTGTTCCAACATTGCCTGTTTTGACTATTACTGTGCACAGGCAGCCACGGATTTCTTGAAGCAAGGTTACCAAAAAAGAACGATTGAAACGGCATATCTTCGAGCTCGTGGCATGTCAAGGGATGCCCTGCTTTATGATACTGGTCCCAAAACTGTGTCTAATGATGATCCTAGACTCATCATTACATTTGATACCTTGTCCAATGACATTCGTAAAATTGTGGCAAGACATTGGCATGTTCTTACCCTTGATGATGACTTGAAGCCCATTTTGGGCAACCGTCCAACTATGACTTATAAACGTGTTCCCTCTTTAAGGGACAAACTTGATTCTCGCTTTTTACCCCCTATGGGCAGGATCCAGCGTTCTAACACATGGCTTCCAGCTTCTTATTCGGGATTCACTAAGTGCATGAAATGTAAAGCATGTGCTCATGCCACTGCCAAGAAATCTTTTCTGCATCCTATCACACAAACCCAGCAGATGATACGTCATTCTATTAACTGTGACACCACCTTTGTTGTTTATGTAATTTCGTGCCCCTGTGGGCGTTGGTATGTCGGTAGTACTACCTGTAAACTAAAACTTAGAATTCTGCAACATCTGAGAGCCATTAAGAATTCTGACCCGACATATCCCATGGCTAAACATTTTAAATCTGAACATAACAATGATGCTAATATGCTAACATTTTTTGCTGTGGCACATGTACCCCCTCATCCTAGAGGTGGTGATCGTATTCTGAGGCTGAGACAGCTTGAAACCAGGTTAATTTTGGATCTTGACACAAAATTCCCCAGGGGTCATAATGTAGACGAGGAGCTGTATACTTTCTTGGGAACCTAACTTTGTGCCCACATGTATTTATTATTATTGCTCTCTCCTGCCATTTATGCTCTGTTTTCATTTGTTGGGGTTATCTTGTTTTTTTTGGTTCGACACTTTCGTATTTCTGTATTCCTGTCTCACTTTTGTTGGTTTTGTGCAGGTATTTATTGATCCAATTTTGTTCTCACACTTATTATTGTTCTGTTCTCTTTTCTTTTATTACCTGCCTGTCTTAGCTGATTATTTTGCAATAGGGGGAGCGCTCTCTTAATTATGTCTTGTTTAATTTTTTTGGGAGGCCTACATGCAGCTTCTTGTTCTATATATTTGTGTTATTCCCTTCAATTTCTGACACTGTTTTATTATTCTTCAATGTCTTGAATCTACTGGTCTAGCCGACTGCATGTTCTGGATCTGTCATGCTGCCCTTTTGCCTTCGGCTTTGGATACTCTTACCTCATGGTTTGCACTTGCACTTTGATGAACCAGCTGCTATTTTTTGCAATTTTTGCACAGTCTATCAGGTCGATGCACTTGCACTTTATAACATCCTCTAATTCTGAGGTTGGTCAGGCACACTGTTGCCTTGCTGCTCTATTTGCTTATTTGCACTGTAAAACTGACATCTGACGATCTAGCTGCTATGTTTGCTGTTTGCACTAATTATCTGGCTGGCTGTATTATCTTGCTGACATTTTTTAACACTTAGGTCCAGTCCTACTATTTTTAACCTCATTGTACATCTAATCTAGGTTTACTAGTTTTATTGTTATTGTATTGTATTTTCTACTTAAGTGTTGGGAATGATATGTTAGTTCATGAGGCTGACTGTGCATTTGCATGGGGTGATTTTTAATGTTGGTTTATTTTGTGTGGCTTATTACATCATTTATGCTATGTGGTCATCATACTGCTATTTCATGCACTGTGCATTGATGTTTAGCAAGGTCCTCATATAGATATTGATATATGTATAAGGGTTTTTCCCTTGTATGGAGACTGTGGTGCTTCACACTATGTTTTACTACTTGCATCCACTGATCATTGACAGAAGTTTTTGCTAAAGCACTGTGCTTTCATTTTTCTGTTTCAGCATGTTTACACACTCCGTTCCAACATGGCCGCCCCTGTTCCCTCTTATGTTGGTAGCAGCTGTTGCCATTGACATAGTTAAGGGACTGTTGTTGGTCGTGTATTTATCACTGCTCAACCCTCTCCTCCTCTCGTGATCAAGCGCTCAGTATAGCGCGAAACGCGTTGTTTGCAGGCTGCTTCACTTAGGCGTCCTGCTGTCTTGTCTTCTATGTGCTGCTTTGTGTCGTGCATTTGTTTTTTTGCACGATGCATTTGTTTTTTTTATTCTGTATTAAACATTAAAGACATCAGTAACTGTTTCACTGTGTCTGCGGTGTTTCTTCCGACCACCTAGTGAACCTGGCATTTGTTTTTCTGTGCCTGCGGGGGTGCGATTCGCTTTTTCCTCCTTTTCTGCTATATATATATATATATATATATATATATATATATATATATATATATATATATATATATATATATATATAATGGGATTAGCAACTTAACCATAACTACACGGCCACTACCGTGGGCCGTATATAAATATATATATATATATATATATTATATGACAAACATGAATAAATACATTAATTGTGATTAATTTCTGTCTTTAGTATAGTTACATCATAATGTTCTTTTCTCCATAAGGTATGCACATTCCATGCCTTTGTAGCTTCTTCAGCAATCAAAGGAGACTGCTTATATGATAGGTGTCCAGTGGATATATGTATCCTGTTCAATGTGGTTAGATGCCTGAAGAAGGGCTCTCGGGTGGCACATAATGACGACTGTAGCGAAAGTCCCCTTGGTCACAGTGGATTACTGGTTCCCAGTCCCACTGGTTGCAGAAATTAGGGTGAGCAGGATTGATTCCTACCAAAATTCCCTCAATTTACACCAGCAAAAACGGATCTGACTCTGACAATATTTTTTTGCTACACTCTGCTGAATCCTCACATATGCCCTGCAATGGTGAAACTAACTGAGGTTCCCTGGGATGGGAATGTGTCCACTAGCGGGAGTGTCCACTTATTGAAAGTGGGGTTATGTAGTTCTGTGTACCCATCGACAGTTGATAGGTGTGCCTATTGGCAGAAAAAGGGGTCATCAACGGTATAGAAAAGGTCATGGATTCGGCTCAGCTACGGTCTACATAAGAATCGTCTGATCATGCCTCGACTCTATAGCTCCTCTAAACATGATGTATTTTGAGAACCTGCGACTTTCTGTTTCTGCCTAGCATTGATATTTTACTTGTGAAATGTGTCGGAAACATGATGTAGTTGAGTTTTGAAATCGGTGCTAGACATGAATGTTCTTGCTTGATGATTTGCTATTATTTGAAAGAAATAAATGCTACGGTGCTTTTTTCTTTGTGTGTGTTTGGTGAATTGCTGTCCAGGGAATGGATGTGTTCCAATCCATTTATATATTCATTTATTTATTAAAATGTTTTTCGTGTTTGCAGAAAACCTACCACTGACCATAAATCAATACTTCTATAATTTCAACAACATCGATCATTTCACAAAAAGACACAGGAGCATGTATCAGTGAGATTTGATTCCCGTTCATTGAGAGATGCCAAAAGGAGCCTTTCTTTAACATATCACTTTTAGTGAACAGATCCAATCCTTACTGATATATTTTCATTGACTGTGTTTAGCCCAGTAAAAACAAAAGTGTAGGGCCAGGATTGACAGGTTTGTGGGTTTGCGGTAGTAAGCAGAATGATCCTGGAGTTTGGTGCTTTGAGGTGTGCTCTTGGATCCTGCCAAGTTGAATCGGAGGATTTCATGGTGTGCTTTCCTGCACTCATTGGCGGCCGCCTTAGTGAACCTGGGGAAATAATATCTTTCTTTCTGGGGCACACACAGAAAGAAACACCCCTTTACGGGGCTGGTTAGTAATAATTATGTAACATTTTCATAAGGAGTACATTTGCTAAGAGTGATAAACGAGTTCATTTAATCCTGTATTCTCACTGACATGAAAATACACATCAAATGCAATTATTGTGATCGGTTTGCAATCATCTGGTCTGATATAAATGATGCCTGATAACTTTGCGCAAGAATGCCCCAGTCCATTGCAAATCATGTTGGTGGTTATCACAAGGCCTTTTGCACCTCTTCTAAAATGCATATTCTTGTTACCATAGAGAGCTTCACATATTTCAGAAGCATCAAACATGTGTCTAATTATGAGCCATTATTTCAAGATGCAATCAGATACCAGATCAGAGGAAAAGAATGCAAATAGCGAACAAAAATAAATTACAATTTGCAGACCCTTTTGTCCTGATATGGTTAACAAAGGAATTGGCCAGTCTGGGCACGGATGGGCTGATGAACAGAGACATTTTGTCTTTCCCCATTTGCGCAGAAATAATCAAAAAGTGGTCTCTTTGAAAATAAAATATGTCAGGGACCCATTCCTGTCACATCATTTCGTGGAGCCGAGGCCTTTTAAGGCTTGAAAAGACAGTCTCCGAAAGCGTAGACGTGAAAGCAGTTAACAGGCATTTGGCAATTTCCACTCGCCCATCAAAGGCATTTTTTGAAGGTTCCCCTTATATCTCACATTCCCAAAAAACACGCACATCAATATCGCATGTTCGCACTTCGGCTTTTGGTTGGGTGCGATTCCTAGTGAGTCTGATCTTCCCCTCGTCCCTCGCTTTTTATGCGCAAGACTGCCTCCTCATCAGTATTAAACTTATAAGAAAACAGATTGAGCAGCTAATACTGCACGGGAAATGGCGCGTTACCACACGGCAAAGTATGATTACTGAACCAGGGCAGGCCTCTTCCTGCCATGCAGACAAGCAATTTTAGAAATTAGAGCTCGTTTTGCAATCAGGAGCTTCTGTCGGGATGGGAAAAAAGCAAAACAACAACATTAAAAACAATTGAGATGTTATTATTGCTGTACCGGCATCACCAAGATATTACCTGTTATCAATTTTGCACAACAAGCCTCTCCCTGTTGCGTTTCAGTATGTCAAAATGGAGATTTCACTTCCTGAAATGGATGTATATTTTCTATTGAATAATAGAACCAACAAGGTGTGATTCCAGGGGGCCAAGTGACAAATGTGTAGTTTAGAATTGCTTTTTTGCTAAAGTTCTTACTGCCGAGTTGCCTATCCTTTCATCAACTGGCATCAATATGCTCAATCTACTTCTTCTTTTTCTGAACAGTAATATGTTTGTGATTATGGGGATTTTAATTGTAATATTGAGCAAACATGTAGCATTGCAACATTTACTATATTGGAAAGAGGTGTAGAAATGTATCTATCAAAGGACATTATGAAGGCAGGGGTAATGATCTGCTATGATATTCTGTGTGGCATTATTTTGCAAGAGCTTCCTGGCAACATGATACAATGGTATTGCACGATCGGACAGAAAAATAGGTCTGACCGTACAATACGACCGAAAAATGATACCAACAAATGTTTGAACACCAAAAGTTCAAACTTTTGGTGGTAGCTTTGCAGGTAATTAAAAAAAAAGACTGTGGGGGCTGCAGAGGGGGTCCCCTGCAACACCCCGCTCACTATACTGTCTGGTATGGTGAGTGGAGTGTTGCGGGGGACACCCCCGCAGCACACCTGCGAACAAAATAAAAACGGGGCTGCAGGGGTGTACCCGCAACACCCCGCTCACTATACTTTTGGGAATCCCCTGCAGCCCCCGTAGTATATAAGTGTGTTCACATGAGAACGGTGGACATTTTGGTAGTTCGCACCTTTCTCATGCACACTTTCCGGCCGCAGCAAAATCAGCCGCAGTCGGATCACTTAGAATCGATACGATATGATAGTTTATTTATATAGCGCCTACACACAATGTGTCTCAGAGCGCTTGATCCTGATTCTCAACCCTAGATAGGCACAAGATCAACCAAGTTGGACTTTCACACCATGTGCCTCTGTCCCCACAAGTTTCTGCAGAAGGGTACATGTCCCACTTTTTAGAAAAGGCTTTGAAGCTAGATTTTTATCGTTGACTTTTCTAGAGAAAGGGTGACTACTTCAGCTCAGTTTACAGCTGCTGGGTAAACCTTGTTTCTGGTGAGGGTTTGTAAATCTAAGCACCTTGTATTGCTGCCAGGAAATGAGATAGCTGTGAAAATAAACGTGAGAAATAGATGTAAGAGAGTGTGGCAGAATGATGGGATGTTAAGAAACGGGAATCTATAAAGATTCCAATCAAAGAAAAGACAATAGGGGACGAATGGCTGCAAACGTGGCTGCACAGAGTGTTCATTAATGCATGTACACTCATCACACCAACATTGTTCCAGGTGTGCCAGCCTCAAAATGTATCATTAGTGCACCCATAAACTCGCCAGCATATCATTTCAATGGGAGGTTTCCCCTAAACGCACCCTCTAACCTACCCCCGACCCCCACACCCTGCCACCCGGGGAGAAAGGCACTAGTAATGTGCAAACGAGGAAAGGGACCTCGTTAAAAACACGCATGTGCACGCTCACTGACAATCAGATTATGCTATTTGAAATGGCCACAACAATGCTAACATTGTAGTGAGTCTAAAGATATGTCAAATCTAACAGGGATTAATACGATAACTCTAATATAGCAGGTCCCTCTGTCTCTGAATTCTGCTGATATGGCCTGCCTTGTATGCTTATTGATGATCAGCCTTTGATACACCTTTTCTTTGTCTATTATAATTACTCTATATAACTGAAGTGTTCTTCATATCCTCTGGCTGCCTGCCTCTGCATGCAGGACTGGCCCCATATTTACAAGTGGGATGTGCAAGTAAAGGAAGAGTCCCTTGAATATCTTGGTGTCAGGCATGTTCCAGATACCGAGAGAGGCATTGGCACAGCACACCCTCATGGGTGGAGGGTTTCACCGAATCCTTCCTGAATGTGGGCAAAGGGTTTGCATTGTTAGAGTTTATAAGTTATGGACTTAAAGGGCTTGCCATTTGCAATTAATGTTGTACATGCCCAGCCTATTTCAGCGGTGGACATGGTAACGAGAAATGCTGAAAGCGCATAAGGCTGTCTATTCCAAGCAATGAAACATGCTGCGGGGTCTCCTGGACAGGCCAGATGTAGGGTTAACAACTCAGAGCGAGTGCATGTCACAATGCGTCCCATTGTGAATCAGTGATGCACTCTAGGAAGAGCTTCTCACTAATTATGGGTCTCAAAACAAAAAGTATATTTTCCAAGTGGGCCACTTCGGTGTGCACTTGGCACATACAAATAAGAACATTCATGTAGCTGTTGCCCCACACTGTTATGCCCATCATTATTGTCTGCTACTTACCGTTGGTGCCCAGGGATTTTTTTATTTTTTTTTTATTTGAAATTGATTTAAGTCACAATTAGCAAAAACAAAATACGATTAAACGTTGGTGTGGAAATGTTTTCAATGTGGGTGATATTGTGTTATACCATATAGCAAACCTCAGGCCAATTTTCAGAATGTCCACAATAAGTATTTTAAATGGATTTGCATTATTGCTGATTCTTGTATTAATCCAGATGTCATTTCGCTACCTGGGATGTCAAGAGGAAGTGAGTTTGTTGCAGACTAGATCTTAGTTTCGAATATGATGTTCTAGTTTGTTACACAGCTTTGTTTGTGTACGTGTTTGGGTTATCATAAGTGTGAGTGATTGTTCTAATACTACTCGGCAGATTGCGTTATTAGTATGCCATTGATGAGACGGTTTATGATGTTCTCAAGCCTTTTATTGCTCTCAACCAGCAGATGTGTTTTATTTATGTTAAGCGAACCTATGTTATTTGCAAGTTTTTGCCATTACATTAATCAATCGCAAGTACGGTGTGTTGGAATTTTTCTGTCAGATTTGAAATAGATCAGGGATGTAAGTTCCTAAATTGACAGAAAGCTATGGCAGTTCATATTGGCCACCTTTTAATTCTCTCTGTTAAAATGGGGTATTTTTACATATACACACCATTATTGTTTCTTAAATTGTGCAAGAGTCTTGTCTTTTCAAATTAAATTGATTTATAACTAGGTAATCAGCAGCCGAATTGAGAGTTTTCTGAATCATGTAAAAGCCAAATGTGTTCTTCGATTAGAGCTGTTTTCCGAGTTTCCAAGAGGGAAAACACAGCACCGTTTGGGCACGTTTTATTGTGTAATAATTTCGTAGGCATATGTCCACAAAAGCTGAGTCGTGGGAACGTAATAGTGTCAGCAGAAGACGTCAAGAAGTTTGAAAGGATTGGTGATACATCTCATGAAATGCAAAGGCAAAGTCGTGTGTGTGTGTGTGTGTGTGTGTGTGTGTGCGCGCGCGTGTGCGTGCATGTGTGTGTAGCCATCTACACACAGTTCATTGAGGCATAATAGAAGTTTTGTGTTCCGGTGCACTTATTTCCAAAAGTGATTGTTCGCAAATGTGTTTTGACTGAAGTGAGCATAGTGATTCCATTGTTTTCTCACAATATTAATAATACAGGACACAGAGTTTTATCTGAGAAAATGGAAATCACGTGTTTTTTTTCTACGTGTTAGATTTGATTTGGAAATCTATCAGTGAAACTCAAAAGTCTTTCACCTTCATTACTACCTGTGTAAACATACGGCAGCTCTGTTTAAAACGTTTGCTTGTCAGGAGACTCTGTACAGGCAATTACTGGGCTACACCACCCAATCAAAAGTAGGAATTCTTACTATGACTTTCCCAGTGCATGGCTCCTCCCACTGACATATGTATGGTACATATCACAGTGTTAGCAGATGTTCACGTTACAGGGCATATGTTGATGTGTTACTATTACTTGGTTTTACATACTTAATCACAGCTCATTTCTTTTCACACGATTGCCTTTTTTAATAGCATGTTTAGTTTTACAAAGACCTTGCATACCGTGATTTATTTCACATAGTTGTCACTCTAGTCTGTTGTTATTCCTTCCAAACCTCAAAGACCATGAAACCCATAATGGCTTTGTGAACACGGGCTCATTTCCAGTCACCCTAAAATAATGCTCCTAAACTATAGGTGCATGTTTACCTTGAAACTATCATGTTTACACCTAATGACGAAGACATAATTGCCTTCTATCTTAGTCTATGTTCATCACTCTAACACAATCCTGAACTTGCATGCAACATAAAACCCACCCAGTACCTACGTACACATGGAATGTGCTCCCATCACCCATACCGATGTAGGGCCAGACTCCCTAGTGGCTTATCTGAGGCAGTAGATATGTGAGAGTCAGACACACTCACGCATGCATTTGAAGCAGCATGTAATGGCCACTTTGTTCATCATTTCTGGATTCCAGCAGGCTTGGTACATTTTTCTAGATGCATTAAATGCTATGGAAAACACCAACAGATGCAATCTTACCTGAACAGATCTAAATGCGGTATCAACACTGCTAATACCATGTCTAAAACACTATTAGAAATGTAGTCCATAATAAAACATGTATAGTTCATTATGAAGGTTCAATATGCGTGATTAACCTTGTTTTGATTTTCCAGCATGCAGGTTATCTGTTTGACTGATTTTTAGTTTTGTCTCATTGATGGCGCTGATTTGGCAGTATTGCTATGCTATGCTATGTTATGCAGTATTGCTATGCTATGTTATGCAGTATTGTTATGCTATGCCTCGGTATACTACATTAGGTTCTCCCTCTCATACATTTAGGCCTCCTATCCTCCCTCTGCATCCCTGTGAACCCGGCACCCCGAACAGGCCCAAACCCCCCCCATGGCAGATCGCACGTCAGACCTTCTCTTCTGCTTACTCTTTACAAGTGTAGCATTAGCCCCATATATGGGTGATAACAGTAGGGTTTCTGCGAATGCCGCTTATCCATAATACAACAGAATGGGCCTCATTACGACAGGGGCGGTAAGGGGTTAATGGCGCCGTTAACCCCTTATCGCCCCATTACGTGGTCCCCTCGCAGGATCCGCAAGGGACGTCTGGTAAAACCAGACGTCCCTTGCGGGTCCCGCGAGGGGGCCAGCATGCTAACAATGGGCCCGTCATTAATGGGACCGTTGTTAGCATGCTGCCCATTCCCATTGATCCCTATGGGGGCTCAATTGGGAATGGGGATTGTCCGGGTTCCCTGAATGGGGAAATACCGGGCCCTCCAAGGTCGGAATGGCCTGTATTTCCCGTATTTCCCCATTCAGGGAACCCGGACCCGAGTTTGGAGGCAGCTATGCCTTAATAAGGGCATGGCTGCCTCCAAACTCGTAACGAGGCCCAATGTACCCACAGGACTGCGTCACAAGTGATATGTGGACAGTTCTTGCCAAATGTCTGCAATATCGTGCCAAGTAACACCCCATCGCAAAAATACAGTCACATATTAGTGTTTGCCTATGTTATGCCATATAACCGGAACTCTAGAGGGGGCCCCAAGAGAGCTCTGGGTGCTAACTACCTAAGCACTTGTCCTGTTGTGTTCGCTGGTGATCATTCTGTATGCTGTGTATTTCTTATTGTAAGAGGATTCAATTCAACACTACAGCTAAATCAATGCCTAGTCTGGGATACTGAATGGAAACCCTTATTGATATATCTTTATGTCCAGTTCATGCGTTCTGGATGACTACCTCTATATAACACCCCTCTCTTGGAATCCCCCTGACACCACTGAGCCAAGAAGTAGTTCTGTTTTGCAAGTTAAAAGGTTTATTTGAGAATTTAAACAATATATATATCACACTTTATAATAAATTAATAATTGAATATCACACTTAATCTGATATGATAAAGATTAACAACGGAGAATCTGGCACCAGCCCACTTCTTTATAATCACTAAGGAGTTGACATGAAATGGATAAGGTAGCACACTGGTAAATAGGGACAGAAGAATAATGTGGTAGGGTTCAAGGAAATGCAAGGTTGAATGAATGAAATGCAGTATAGAAGATAAACTGATATGGCTTCACAAAAGACAAGGTAATCACTTTCCCTTTGTGGCAATTCACCCCCCCCTATACAATGTAAGGAGATGGAAGGAAGAGCACACTGTTCAGGTATACAATCACAATGTAATACAGAGTTCCAGTTTCCCAGCAAGCTTAGAGGAGAATAGATATGAGTTTTACACAGGCTCAAAATGCTTTAAAATGTGATAGCAATATATTGGAAAATGTGCTAAAATTATTTTAATTCCCTCTGGAGGTTCAGGTTGAGGATTAGTTGGTTTAAATAAGTTCAGGCTTACTTTAGCAATGTTCTAGGAATGATTGGCAGGTTAAACGAATTTTTGGCAAATGAAAGCAAGGAAGCTGCTGTTTTCATACGTGGAGAAATTTGCAAATCGCGGTAAAATTTGCGAGTGCGTTTTTCGCGATTGCGGCAAAAGTATAGGGATTAGGAATGCGGTTCTAGGTTCGTTGAAAAGCCAAGATTCCCAGCTTTCAGAGGAAAGTTACTGCAAGTCTCTAAGACAAACGGTCACGGAGATATGAGCGATATGGTAAAGGTCGTTTTTCAGATTTGAAATTTTAAAAGTTCAAAGTGACAAGTTACAGCTAGCAACTAGAAATGACAGGTGACAGCTTTGCAAATGACAGGTGACAGTTAGGAGACAGTTCTGGTTAGATTAAAATAGATTGAATTATATTATTTTAACTAAGAGATTGGTTCTGCACAGTTCTGCTAGGTACTCACAATATATTTTTGAAATAAATGGGCCTCGCCACGGATCTGGTCAACAGGTTTTCTTCACTCGCCACGGACGGTTTCTGCGCACAGCGGTCTGGGTCAGCTCTCTGGTTCTGCGAACAGCGGTCTGGGTCAGCTCTGCTCTGCCTCTGGTTCTGGATACTGCTCTGCTTTCTCTGGGTACAGCACTGCTTCTGGATCTTTCTGCACAGCATTCTCTGGACCCAGCGCTGATCTGCACGGCTCCTGGATGCTGCTATCGCTGTTAGGTTTGCTGGATGCTGAGGCCCACTGAGAAGAGTTCTCAGTTTGTGGGTTTAGGCCCTTGCTTTGAGTTCTGAATCAAGTTCTTTGGAGTTTTAAAGTCTAAGTGTTGAATCTAGTATCTTCTGGATGTTGTGTGGTCCGGCAGAGCGCGTTGCAGCAAATGGAATTGAATGTCCCTATCTGTCCTGACTGCTTTTATGTGTTTTGAAAGTGGGTGGAGAGGCTAGCTTTCTAGACCCTACCCCTCTCCACTTGTCATTGGCCACTTCATCCTCTTCCCCTTGATTGGGGGAATGAAATGAAGTGTCATCATGATGAGGTCTGTTTATGATACAGAGAACCCACCCCTGTCAAATTACACACAATCTATATTTTGACCCAAAAGACATATTTGCACAGGTACACATTTGTTTAAAATTACATGCACCCATCACATATCACAGGAGGTATACCCTGTCCAAATCTGCTCTTCCTGAGAGCTTGCATTGAGAAATGGCAACATTTGCACTTTTTAACTGGTTTTGCAATATCGGACATTAACCCAAATTTACACACATGTGCGCAAGGAGTATGGACATTAATTGATGAAGTGTCAGATTTTTAACATGCATACATTTTAAGTAATACCCTCTTAACTGCTAGCTTGCCCCCAGATCATACCACCGGTTCTAAAAACCTCTTAAAATGTGGGCAGAAAAATCACAAGAATTATGGTATCATTTATAAAATTTTCACAAGTCCGCTCTATGAATGATCCATCTTTTTAGAGTTATGTTCTGGCCCCAAAGGGGTGTGGTTTCCCCCCAGCACAAGGTTGAATTTCTGGTTTTTCCAGTTCTGCCAAGCAAGCTTGCTCTCACATGCAGTGCTCCTCCCCTTTCCTTCCAGGAGGAAGCCACATTTACGACTCCCACCAATAAAACATTTGCCTAAGTCAGGACAGGGCTTTGTTCAATTTCCTGCAGAGCCCAGGTAATTCAATCAGAGAAGTGTCATATCCCTTTTGGTGGGAACAGCAAAAGGCAGCTAGGCCTGGGAACACAGCTGTTGTGCAAGTCTCATCTCCTGTCGGGGGTAGCTGGTGGGCAGAATTCAGTTCCTTAAGCCAGGCCCCAGCTAATGCCACTTTTATTTACCCAGTTTTCTACATTCAAATAAAACTAACCATTTTTACATATGCAGCTAGAATGCTGATTCTAAGTTTAAAACTATGACATTCAAACAATTGCAACCTATGTGACACTCAAAAGTAGGTCACTCATTTCTTTTAAACATTTAGATTTTTAGTGTCTTTCAGTCCAAATTTACTTAAACTGCTGAAATCCACAGCTCAGCCAGTCTTGTTATAAACCTTCAAGTCACTTCAGAATATAACTTTACATTGTATCCACCCCTCAGTAAGTCTTTCTTTGGCCTGCTTTGGGTTCATTTATTCAGTTTTACACAAAAAAAAAAGTCTGGTGTTGTTTTAAAACGCCGGCTTTCTGATAGTGGTGAGTACTGGTAATGCACCCATTTTTGGGATTTTTCTTGGATTAATGCATTCCAAACAGGAATGGTTCTTACATGGTAGTAAATCCTTGCTTAACATTGTTTTGATGGGGCTCCTTCCAGTAAAATGGTTATGTGGAACCCCACAAAAGGGTTGAATCTTTAAAGTGGTCCGGTGAGCCACGATTTCAGCAACTTTTTGACATCAATAACAGTGGATTTTGTTAACAAAGATCTTTCTTTACACTGGTGGGTGGCAAGTGAGGTAACCATTTTGGTGTGCGCACAAACTGCGTGGTTCTCCTGGATTCTGGCGCACTTGTGGGCTTTTTGGCAATCTTGGATTTTCTAAGCCCACAGCACCAAATGTTGCAGCATGATAGCTCCAACGTGGGTCAGGACACCCAACAAATCCCCCCACGTGACTGCCCTTTGAATTTGAGTCGATGGGGAGTCGGGTGCACAAGGGTTTTGACCCACGCACTGGTCTGTCCGCATAATCTTCTTCTAATTCTGCAAATGGCACAGTTCAGCATCTTTTCCTCCATCCGGTACTGATCGATCGGTTCTCCTCGCTGGTCCTGATGAGAATATTGGGCGGTACCCTGGGCCCCTTGCGTCTCTGCTCCCGGTCTCCGGATCTTCCTCCTCGGCCAGTCTCAAGGTTTTCTTTCTCCTAGGACGACAAAGGAAGAGCGGCAATACCTATTCATAGACATTTTTCCCCCACCATTGATATAGTGGGGTGGCATATGAATTTATGGTCAAAACATATGAACATGCACATTTCTTTTTGCATTCAAAAACGAAAACACCCACATTGAGAAACTCAGAATTCGATAGGCGATATGTAGGATATTTTAAGTTAGAACTGAATTAATCTGAGACAGTACCCTCTAGGATTCCAGAGGATTCCTCCAGTTGTTGCAGAGTGTGCCTGGGATGGCAACACTTTAGCTGATTTATATGTACCCCCTTGTCTTCCCCCTCTGCCAAACCGCCTTTGGGGATGCAGATCTTGTAGGCCACAGGGGAGATCTTGTCTATAATCTCATAGGATCCCTTCCATGTAGGCAAAAATGTTCGCTGCTTGGCCTGGTTCCTTTGGAAATTGTATAGATAGACACGGTCCCCCACCTGATATTCCTTCCTGGAAGTTTTCAGGTCATAGTGGGTCTTCATACTCTCAGCTGATCTTTCTAGATTCCGCTGAGCAAAGGCAAAAGCATGTTGAAGGTGTTTCCTTAAATTCTCCACATACTCATGAGTTGTGGAGGCATTTATCAACGTTTGCTCTTGGGTTCTGTAGAGCAAATGCTGAGGAAGCACCATCTTGCGTCCAGTCATCAACTCAAAGGGTGACATTTTGGTTGCAGATGAAGGGGTAGATCTGATGCCCATTAGGACCAGAGGTAATCGGATATCCCAACTTGGCCCAGAATCTGCCACAAACTTCTTTAATATGCTCACAATGGTTCGGTTATATCTCTCTACTGCCCCAGAAGAAGCTGGCCTGTAAGCAATGTGTAGCTTTCTCTTGACCCCCAGTATCTCCCACATCTTTGTCATTACTTCACTGGTGAAGTGGCTACCTCTGTCTGACTCAATCCTTTGAGGTAGACCAAAACGGGAAAAGATGTGGTTAATCATCAGGGCAGCTGCTGTTTCTGCCTTGCAATTTGGGGCTGGGAGACATTCCACCCACTTGGTAAACAAGCATGTCACAGTCAACATGTACTTATTCCCCCTAGCAGAGCGAATCACGGGGCCTACAAAGTCGATTTGTAAATCTGACCATGGCAGTGTCATCCCCTACTTTTGGAGAGGCGCGCGGTGTGTGAGGGACATCGGCTGAAATTGCGCACACACAAGACACCCCTTCAAGTATTGGTCAAGGTCCTGCCCCATGTGTGGCCAGTATGCAACCTCTCTTAAGATTTCCAGTGTTGTGTGAAACCCCCTATGACCGGCGGTGGCCGCATCATGGGCGTGACTTAACATCAGGCTTCGGAATGAGGTAGGAACCACCCACTGATCGTGGCCAGCTTTGGATTTCCTTACCAGCAAACCGTCTTGGATTCGGAACATTTTTGGACATTTCATCAACACTCTTAGGTCCTCTTTCCCAATATAATCGGTATCTGTCAGGGGAAAGTTCTCAGGGTCCTCAAGGTGTTGGTAAAACTTACCAATAATTGGATCCCCCTTCTGAGTGGTAATCAAATCAGCATCAGGGGTCTCCTTACTCCATTGTGCAATTGAAAGGTCGTTGTGAGCATTTGTCTGGGACCTAGTGATAGCAGTGACCTGGATTTCCCCCAAAAGGGACTCAATCTCAATTAGATCCCCTTGGATGGTCCCGGTTTTGGCCAGCTGATCAGCTAAGTCATTTCCAGTTTTGTCTGGTCCCTCTACTTTGGAATGCCCCTTGATCTTCTTCCAATAGATGGTCATTCCTTTCGAGGTGACCAGATCATCAATGTTTTGGATCAACTTCCCATGTTTCAAGGGTTTGTTGTTAGCACATAACATGCCTCTGGTTTTCCAATTAACCAGGTGCTCCACGAACCCGTTCCGTACATAATCCGAATCTGTGATTATGACCAGTTTGTGGAGTTGATGCTGGACAGCAGTGAGGATGGCCTGATGCACAGCCATCAATTCTGCCACCTGACTACTTCGGGGACCAATTTTGTATCCAGCGGAGGGTTCTGGGGACTCATTCACCCATGCATTCCCTACGCCGGCCACCAGTTCTTTCTCCCCGTCGTTGTCAACATGGTAAGAGCATCCATCCACATACACAGTGGGCATTCCCTCACACTTGTCTTCTTCAAAGACTTTTTGGGGGGAATTAAGGTATGCCTCCATGTTGTCCTTTATTTTTAGACTTTCGTCCTCGAGAAAGTTTTCTCTGGCACAATCATGCAAGTCAGCCAGACCTTGCGCGAGGGGACTCTTCTTGTTTTGGCCATATCTGACCTCCACAGGAAAGCCTTGCATTGACAGAATCCAGGATGTAATTCGGGAATTACTCACATTTCCGGCCCGGATTCTGTCACTTTGGAGATATTGCAGAGGCTGGTGTGGAGTCTCCACTATGATGTGTTCCCCCTGGATAAACGGGCGGTAATTCTTCAATGCCCACACCGTTGCCAGGAGTGCCTTCTCACAATCGTTGAATTTTTCCTCCACAGAGGATAAAGTTTTGCTCGCATAGGAGATTACTTTATTGACCTTGTCATGCTTTTGGTATAATACTGCCGTCAAGCACGTATTAGAGAAACCCGTCTCCAGGAAGAACTCCTTGTTTCTGACAGGGTAAGCTAGGCAAGGCGCTTTTGAGAGGCTTCTTTTGAGTAGTTTTACTGCCTCGGCTTATTCTGGACCCCATTCCCACTTGACCCCCCCCTTCAGGAGATGAATGAGGGGTCTGGTGATCTCTGCGTAGCCCTCAATGAACTTTCTGCTGTAATTAGTCAGTCCAAGGAGGCTCCTTAGTTCCCGCAGAGTTGTGGGGTCTTTCAGTTTCTGAAGTGCTTCCACTTTCTTTTCCTGGGGACCGAGACCCTGAGGAGTAATCTCATGCCCCAAGAAATTAACACGGGTTCTACACCACTGTGCTTTCTGAAAGGAAAGTTTTGCTCCGGCGGCCCTCAACTGCGTCAGAACATAACGGATCTCCGCTATGTGTTCCTCCACAGATGAACTTTTGATGAGGACATCATCTACATAAGCCAGGTTACCCCTCGCACCCAGGTCGGGCATGGCCTTATGTAGGAAAATATTGAACTCATTACCGGAGTTAAGGTATCCGAAGGGAGTCCGGGTCCATGTATACTGCTGGCCCCCAAAGGTAAAAGCCAGCTTGTATTGGTCCTCCCTACTGACCGGCACGGTCCAGTATCCATTGGTCTGGTCTATTGCAGTGAATACCTGTGACCCCTGGATCTGGGCCAGCCCTTGGTCAATGTAGGGCAGAGGCCATCGGGAAGTATGGACCCATTTGTTGAGCTCCCTGAGGTCGGCGCAGAGTCTCCACTGGCCGTTTGGCTTCAATATTCCCAGCACCGGATTATTGAAGGTGCTGTGGACTGGACGGATTATTCCCCGGGACTCAAGGTTCTTAATTATTTCAGTAAGGGACTCCATTGATGCGAGAGGCAAGCGATATTGCTTCACAAACACAGGAGTCATGCCAGGGTCCGTGGGGATTGTTGTTGTGTGGATGTCAGTGCGACCACAGTCATATGAGTCTACCGCAAAGAGATCTTGGAAATCCAAGAAAACTTGTTTCAACTTTTGTTCCAGAGTCACACAGGCATCAGCTAGGTTGACTCTCTCTTCCACCATCTGCCTGAAGCCTGGAAAGACTTCTGGTTTGGCTATCTCCGCGGCCTCCTCCAACTGGGTGGAGAAGTCCCTGGTCAGAGTGCTGATTTGGACCGGAGGCTTCAGGTGGGAAAGGCAGCCCTCATGGACCTGGAAAATCACCTCATCCCTCCTGAAGTCACAAGTCACATCTTCCTTACCATAGGGGCAGGAAGTGTACACCAGGAAGTTCCCCCCATGCCGGGTACAAATCCTGTCTGGTGTTGTATTGTCCTCACTGTCACTGTCAACGCAGTCCTTGGGGATTGGCCCTAACAGTTCATTACCTAAATCAATGGAAAAATGTCGGTCATCAACCGCCATTCCAATAATGGTGCCTGCGGCTAGAGTAATACTCTTTAAGTCGCTGTTATCCACCTCTATTAGAATGGTGTCATGTTCTATGTTGACTACTGGTGTTGGGTTTACCCCTAACCCTTGCTGTTGGAGAGAAGCATTTAGATGTATGTAAGCATCAGGGTTTTGCAAATATTGTCCTCTTTTAGCTTTCACTTCCAGGGAGAATTGTCGGGTCCTTTCTAGGATGGTGACCTCCTCTTTGATCTGAATTTCAACTGCATAAGGTAGCAATTGAGCTGACCTAAATGCTTTTTCTGGATCATCAAAGCCCATGGGATTATCCGCTAATCGGGACCAAGCTTTGAAGTTTATTAGGTCCAAACTAATGGCAAAGCGATTGAGAATGTCACTGCCTAAGTAAAAGGCGGCAGGGACGTCTCGCACGACCCAACAATTGTGGACTATGCTCTTGTTGCCAATGGAGATTTTGAGCATACACCTGCTTGGCAGGAGATGTTTGGAATTAGGTGCTTCCAGGTCCATTTCCCATTTGTCTATCAGTTTGAAGGTGGGAATGGCTGGATCTTTTGGGAGTTGGCGAAACATGGCTTCGCTGATGAAGCTCTTACCGTTGTTCACACACACTCGAGCGAGAACAGAGTCCTTCCCATCATTTAACTGAACAGGGATGAACAACTGCTCTCCAATTTGCTGAATCTCAGCCAGGCTCTGAGCTGATTTCACATCTTTCTGGACTATAGGAGTGGGAGTTTCTGATTGTGGATTAGTAAAGAATTTCAGGGTGTTTCCTTCCAGTGTGGAATACCACCTTAAACTGGAAGGAAGGTTGATTTTCAGAAATAGAGAGGACCCCCCATCACCAGTCTGTTGTCCTACTGCTATTACTGTCACGTCTGGAATTTGGTTGTTCTGGAAGTGAAATTCTACTTGGTCAGATTTTTGTTCAACCATGTGGCAGGTGCCGTTTAAACTAACATGGTTGACACTCTGTTTTAATTTTATTGGTCGGCTAGTCTGGGTCCAGAGGACCTTGTTTACGCAATCTATTAAGGGTGACAACCTCCTCAGGAGGTCATTCCCCAGTAAACAAGGGGTGCCCTCTGGAGTCACTACTATGACCGGGTGTTTCACCTTGTGTCGCCCGATCTTAATGTCCAAGTCTGCAGTCCCCTCAACGGGAATTTCCTTCCCGTCAAAGTTCTGCAGTTGTCCAGGAAGAGAGGTGAGAGGAATTTGGTAATTCTCTCCCCTTCCTGCATTCAGTTCGTCAAAGGCCCTTCTGGACAGAAGGGTAGCTTGAGATCCAGTGTCCACCAGTGCCAAAATTGTACCCTGCCCCTGTACTTGTACCGGGGCATAGTATCTTCCCTCCTTCTCCTCAAGGGGGCACAGATAATGCACATTTTTGGACAACTGGTGGGCTAACTTTCTGGTTTTGGACATCGCTAGCGAAGAGATTTGGGCAGAATTCTGTGGAGAGCCTTGGGAATCTGAAAGAAAAAGTTGGCAACTGGAGATCAGAGCCATTGTGGGTTCCCCTGGCTCCGGTTCTGGGCCGCCCCCCCTTTTTGGAGGCAGTCACCAGGATGGGTTTGAACCAGGGGATTTTCTTGCTGTTGGTTCTGGGATGAGATGGTGGGCGGCGGTAGCTCAGTCTCCCCATCTCCCCAGTCTGGATTTGCATCCCTAGGGACCCATTTTTCTTTGGGAGGAGTTCCCCCCTCTCTGAAGGAGAAGATCCTTTTCCCAGGATCCTCTGAGGATCCCTCTCCCTCAAATTGGAAGATCTGTACCTCCTCCTCAAACTGAGTCTGTTTGGGTCTTTTGTTTCTCCTACCCCCCCTCTGCTCCTTAGGAGGCAGACTTTCAAGGGGAAGAGATTTTGTTTCCGGTTCCTGGGTTTTCCGGGGCTGTTTACAAGTGAGGAAGGAAGCTTCCTCCAAGGCTTTACACCCCCCTTCCCTTTGTGCCTCCTCCCTGGGAACCAGTGAGTTATCGGGGTGCTGCCCCCGTCATTGTTCTGGAGCACCAGGTCCAGAGTTGGGTGCGTTCTGCGCCGGCATGCCGATCTGAGGGTTCTGCTGAGCCCTCAGTATGTGACCCAGATCCCGCGCCATGTTTTGAACCTGGCGCTCTAACTGGGAAACCCGCTCAGGCTGATACGGGGCCCTGTTTTCTCCCCTGGGCTGATCCCGGGAAGGGTAGCTATCCCTTGTTTGGTAGTACCCCTGGTTGGGAAGATTTGGATACCCCTCCACCCTTGGCCTCCCCTCTCGCGGATTCGGTTGTCTGGGCTCAGGGAATTGGGGAAAGAAGGGTGGAGGATTTTGGGGCTGGAAGTTGTGTGGATACCTGGGGAAGAAGTTCTGCCCAGGGTTTGGTGAGTTTCTGCCCTCCTGTGAGAAGTTAGGAGGGAAGTTCTCTGGGTTAGGTGCTTGGCTGGACCCCCCCCCTTGGACTGGAGGAGTCCACACATAACCCAGGATGGGTCTGTTTCCCTTGTAACGGGGGCTTACATAATCAGGAGAGCGAGGGACCCCATTTGTGGGGCTGCCTCCCTGGCTCCCTGTCTGTGACTGGCCCGAGGACCTTCTGGGCCTAGCATTATTAGGTGCAGGTAGGTTTTTAGGCCCCCCCATCTCCAAATCTAAAACGGGGTTGACCTTTAGCTCTGCCACCTTGGCAGCAGCAGGGGTGTTGTTGGCTTTGGGGTTTTTGGGCGCATTATTTTTATTTTCTATTGGCTTCTGCACCTCATAGATCCGGGTCGCCTGTTCAATGACCCAGTCTAAAGATCTTTTCTCGTTAAAATCCCTCACGAGCTGGGTCATTATGTATTTGGGCAAGGCATGGAAAAACGTATTAATAAATTCTCTGCTATCCGTGCGCACCCTTCTTGTGGTCTGTGCAAAAGCACGCTTTAACTCCTGCACAAATTCTTGTGGGGCCTGATCCTCCCCACATTGTAAATTGTAGGCTTCCTTGCGTGCCTCTTGAGGATTTCTATGAGTAGAAAAATGTTTCAAGATGGCCGCCTTATAGGTGGACCATCTTAAATGATTTTGGTCCTCCAGCCCCGCAAAGAAACTGGAGTATTCCGGGGAGAAGGTCCACTTTACATATTGAATACAGCTTTGGCTGTCCTTCAAATGGAAAGTCTCCATCATTTGCTCAAACAACTCTAAGTGCTCCCAAACCGAATACTTGGCGTTCTTATGATAAGGCGTGATGACGCTCCTGATTGCCTTAATCTGCTTTAAGGGGTCCTTAAGCAAGGCCCTTTTTGTCTTATTGGCCCTTTTGGTCCGGGTAACCCTGGTCCATTCATCTTCTGACTCAGAGGCACTGCTCCCAGAGGTTCCCGTCTGTTCTTCCAGGTTTTCCCGGATTCTGCGAGCCTGGGAATGGCTGGCAGAATGTGGGGACCTGGTCTCCTGTGTCCTGTACTGCTCAGAGGAGTCTTCAGATCCCTCCTTGCTGCCAGGATTTGATGGGTACCCCCCCCCACTGACCTAACTGGGCAGAGGTTTTCAGGATGCCCTTAATGGGCCTACTCTCCTGGGGTTCCCCATCAAATTGCACTGTGCTTGGGTGCCCATACCCGGATGCCCGCCCCTCCATTCCTGGGTGGTACTGGCCTATGAGCCCCATGCTTCTGGCTGGATAGTAATCTGCCATCCCTGTGGCCCTGTGCTCATGTGCGCCAGGGGACATGGGGGTGGCAGAGTCCAGGGACTGAGAGAGATAAAGTCCTCTGGTACTAGGGCTCCTGGGGTTATGCTCAGGAGTTTCTCTTTCCCAGCGAACCTCATCTCTATCCGCCCCTGCTCCCTGTTGCAATGCAAGATCCTGCGCCTTCAGTTCCTCAGTTAAGGCCTTACTAGACTCTATCAGTCTCTCCTGCATCGCTACCTGTTGTTGGAGTCTATCATTGTGCTGGCAGAGAGCCTCATTCTCTCTCTGTGCCTCCTGATTGGTCCTGGAGCACTGGGCCAGTCTTTGCTGCAGGAGGGTTACCTCCTGAGCTGTGTCCCTATTGGCCTGCTCCTTTCTTGCCAGAGCATCCTCCACCCTCCTGGTGTGTTCTAACAAGTTCTGGTGTTCTTTTTGGAGGTCACCCAGCCCCTGGAGGGCCAAGTGATTTTCTTCTGTTTTTCTTTTTAAATGGCAGACTTCCTGGCCTAAGGCGTCTCTTTCCTGACTAAGAGCCTGCATTTGTGCCGCCAGGTCATCCCTCTGCCTTTGAAAGGCACCAGCTTTCTGGTGTTCTTCATCAAACTCTGCCTGGGTATCCAGGTCTTTCAAAATCAGCTTGTTGCTCTCTGCCTTCACTCTATCTAGATGACTTTGCAGGGTGGCTACCTGCTCCGTGCATGCCCTGTTAAAGTCTAATTGTTGCTCCAGATTTTTCTGGCTCTGCAGTAAGGAGTCCAAACTGTCTTGGTGCTCCTTCTGCAGGGCCAGAAATCTAGTATCCTGGTCAGCCTTTTCCTGTTGCAGTATATCCATGTCCTCTTTTATTTTAATGATATACTGCCTACTATCATTTTCTGACTCCTGGCTCCTCTGCAGCCTCTGCTCAGAAGAGTCCAGATCAGATTGGGCCTTCTGTAATGCCAGCAGTTGACTACTCGCCAGATCTTGGCCTTCAGCACATTTGTCCTGCATGGCTCCCATATGTAAATATAAATATGCCGCTACCCTGGCAATCTTGTTGTGCTCATCCTTGGCCTTAGAGGACATATATAGTTCACTCAGGGCCACATGTAAGGGACCCTGGTCTCTCCATATATCTGACCCTGTTTCCGTGATCTGGGGTGTGACTGCTTGCAACCAGACCGTCTGGTCCTGATGAGTCCACTCACCTCTCACAAATAGCTTATGTAAGAAGTGCTCTCTGGCTATTTTCATATCTACCAAGGTCGTCATTCTGGAATTTGAGTTCCTTCCTGACTTACAGAAGTTTGTATTTTATTTTTGCAAAACAGACCTTTTCCTTAGAGCGTTCCTTTGAGGAGTGCTTTACAGCGTAACACAGCGTGGTGATCCGTCCAGATATGTGTATCTGGTCAGCTGGCACGCTGTATTAATCTGCACAAGTGATAGATCTAACCCAAACGTCCGGCTCGAGCCCCCAATTTGTAAGAGGATTCAATTCAACACTACAGCTAAATCAATGCCTAGTCTGGGATACTGAATGGAAACCCTTATTGATATATCTTTATGTCCAGTTCATGCGTTCTGGATGACTACCCCTATATAACACCCCTCTCTTGGAATCCCTCTGACCCCACTGAGCCAAGAAGTAGTTCTGTTTTGCAAGTTAAAAGGTTTATTTGAGAATTTAAACAATATATATATATATCACACTTTATAATAAATTAATAATTGAATATCACACTTAATCTGATATGATAAAGATTAACAACGGAGAATCTGGCACCAGCCCACTTCTTTATAATCACTAAGGAGTTGACATGAAATGGATAAGGTAGCACACTGGTAAATAGGGACAGAAGAATAATGTGGTAGAGAATGCTTTATAGGGTTCAAGGAAATGCAAGGTTGAATGAATGAAATGCAGTATAGAAGATAAACTGATATGGTTTCACAAAAGACAAGGTAATCACTTTCCCTTTGTGGCAATTCACCCCCCCTATACAATGTAAGGAGATGGAAGGAAGAGCACACGGTTCAGGTATACAATCACAATGTAATACAGAGTTCCAGTTTCCCAGCAAGCTTAGAGGAGAATAGATATGAGTTTTACACAGGCTCAAAAGGCTTTAAAATGTGATAGCAATATATTGGAAAATGTGCTAAAATGATTTTAATTCCCTCTGGAGGTTCAGGTTGAGGATTAGTTGGTTTAAATAAGTTCAGGCTTACTTTAGCAATGTTCTAGGAATGATTGGCAGGTTAAACGAATTTTTGGCAAATGAAAGCAAGGAAGCTGCTGTTTTCACACGTGGAGAAATTTGCAAATCGCGGTAAAATTCGCGAGTGCGTTTTTCGCGATTGCGGCAAAAGTATAGAGAATAGGAATGCGGTTCTAGGTTCGTTGAAAAGCCAAGATTCCCAGCTTTCAGAGGAAAGTTACTGCAAGTCTCTAAGACAAACGGTCACAGAGATATGAGCGATATGGTAAAGGTCGTTTTTCAGATTTGAAATTTTAAAAGTTCAAAGTGACAAGTTACAGCTAGCAACTAGAAATGACAGGTGACAGCTTTGCAAATGACAGGTGACAGTTAGGAGACAGTTCTGGTTAGATTAAAATAGATTGAATTATATTATTTTAACTAAGAGATTGGTTCTGCACAGTTCTGCTAGGTACTCACAATATATTTTTGAAATAAATGGGCCTCGCCACGGATCTGGTCAACAGGTTTTCTTCACTCGCCACGAACGGTTTCTGCGCACAGCGGTCTGGGTCAGCTCGCTGGTTCTGCGAACAGCAGTCTGGGTCAGCTCTGCTCTGCCTCTGGTTCTGGATACTGCTCTGCTTTCTCTGGGTACAGCACTGCTTCTGGATCTTTCTGGACAGCTTTCTCTGGACCCAGCGCTGATCTGCACGGCTCCTGGATGCTGCTATCGCTGCCCTTGCTTTGAGTTCTGAATCAAGTTCTTTGGAGTTTTAAAGTCTAAGTGTTGAATCTAGTATCTTCTGGATGTTGTGTGGTCCGGCAGAGCGCGTTGCAGCAAATGGAATTGAATGTCCCTATCTGTCCTGACTGTCTGCTTTTATGTGTTTTGAAAGTGGGTGGAGAGGCTAGCTTTCTAGACCCTACCCCTCTCCACTTGTCATTGGCCACTTCATCCTCTTCCCCTTGATTGGGGGAATGAAATGAAGTGTCATCATGATGAGGTCTGTTTATGATACAGAGAACCCACCCCTGTCAAATTACACACAATCTATATTTTGACCCAAAAGACATATTTGCACAGGTACACATTTGTTTAAAATTACATGCACCCATCACATATCACAGGAGGTATACCCTGTCCAAATCTGCTCTTCCTGAGAGCTTGCATTGAGAAATGGCAACATTTGCACTTTTTAACTGGTTTTGCAATATCGGACATTAACCCAAATTTACACACATGTGCGCAAGGAGTATGGACATTAATTGATGAAGTGTCAGATTTTTAACATGCATACATTTTAAGTAATACCCTCTTAACTGCTAGCTTGCCCCCAGATCATACCACTGGTTCTAAAAACCTCTTAAAATGTGGGCAGAAAAATCACAAGAATTATGGTATCATTTATAAAATGTTCACAAGTCCGCTCTATGAATGATCCATCTTTTTAGAGTTATGTTCTGGCCCCAAAGGGGTGTGGTTTCCCCCCAGCACAAGGTTGAATTTCTGGTTTTTCCAGTTCTGCCAAGCCAGCTTGCTCTCACATGCAGTGCTCCTCCCCTTTCCTTCCAGGAGGAAGCCACATTTACGACTCCCACCAATAAAACATTTGCCTAAGTCAGGACAGGGCTTTGTTCAATTTCCTGCAGAGCCCAGGTAATTCAATCAGAGAAGTGTCATATCCCTTTTGGTGGGAACAGCAAAAGGCAGCTAGGCCTGGGAACACAGCTGTTGTGCAAGTCTCATCTCCTGTCGGGGGTAGCTGGTGGGCAGAATTCAGTTCCTTAAGCCAGGCCCCAGCTAATGTCACTTTTAGTTACCCAGTTTTCTGCATTCAAATAAAACTAACCATTTTTACATATGCAGCTAGAATGCTGATTCTAAGTTTAAAACTATGACATTTAAACAATTGCAACCTATGTGACACTCAAAAGTAGGTCACTCATTTCTTTTTAACATTTAGATTTTTAGTGTCTTTCAGTCCAAATTTACTTAAACTGCTGAAATCCACAGCTCAGCCAGTCTTGTTATAAACCTTCAAGTCACTTCAGAATATAACTTTACATTGTATCCACCCCTCAGTAAGTCTTTCTTTGGCCTGCTTTGGGTTCATTTATTCAGTTTTACCCAAAAAAAAAGTCTGGTGTTGTTTTAAAACGCCGGCTTTCTGATAGTGGTGAGTACTGGTAATGCACCCATTTTTGGGATTTTTCTTGGATTAATGCATTCCAAACAGGAATGGTTCTTACATGGTAGTAAATCCTTGCTTTGCATTGTTTTGATGGGGCTCCTTACCGTAAAATGGTTATGTGGAACCCCACAAAAGGGTTGAATCTTTAAAGTGGTCCGGTGAGCCACGATTTCAGCAACTTTTTGACATCAATAACAGTGGATTTTGTTAACAAAGATCTTTCTTTACACTGGTGGGTGGCAAGTGAGGTAACCATTTTGGTGTGCGCACAAACTGCGTGGTTCTCCTGGATCTGGCGCACTTGTGGGCTTTTTGGCCATCTTGGATTTTCTAAGCCCACAGCACCAAATGTTGCAGCATGATAGCTCCAACGTGGGTCAGGACACCCAACATTATATAATAGAAGAAGCTTGTTTTACAACCAGTTTGAGTCTGATCTCCTTATTTGCTGCAGACTGAGGCTGGCAGAGGGGGGAGTCCTTGGGAAGGGGACTTATCTTAGCTACCACAGAAATGGTTCTGTGATCTCTGACCAGGACTTCGTAGGAGTTTTTCTGGGAGGGAGGGGGGCTGCCATCTACCACTACCGCAGGCCAATTACATAAGGTCCTCATAATAGCATAGGCCACTGTTAAAAGTTTGACACACCTGTTATCTGTGAAGTTGCCAAACCCGGCGGTGTGATTGAGAAGTGGCCCATGGGAATTCTCAGTGACAGCGCACAGCCATGCACCTGTTTGATTCCCATCAGGCAAAGCAGTATATACAACCTTCTGTTTATGTTTTGTCACTGTATTTTTCTCGGCACTGCAAGTTATTTTGATTAAAGTTGATTTGCAATGTTGTATATGCTTTCTCTCTCTTCCTACACGTCCTGGTGTTTTATGTTTTGTATTTGTATGTAGCTGAGTAGATAGCTGCACAGCAGACAGTTTCAGCAGGAGCTCTGGGACACAGAAGCCTCCCAATCACTGCAAGTCTCTGAAATAGCGAGAGGTGCTCTCGGTAGCGCCTGCAGAGGAAGCACAGAGCCACGTACTGAAGGATTCCAGGGTAGCAAGTGTGCTCACTTTGGCTCCCGCAAGGAAAAGGCAGAGCAAAAAGAAGCCAGGAAGCTGAACAGAGACACCTGAGGAGAGGCGACATACCGGTGAGTGTAAAGAACGGAAGACTCAGTCCAGGGCACTCTGGGGGCTGGAAAAAAGCATGTCAGAATGCTGAGCGACAAATCAAGTGATGAGCACTTAGCAATGAAGTGCAAGCAAGGTGGTGGAGTGAGCTGTGTGCAATGCAAGTTGTGGCAAAGCCAAACGACTGCCAAGGAGCATCTGAAATAAGTTTTGGCCAAAGATACAGGTGCAGAGAGAAAACCTGAGTTGGTGAAAACATGAAGAATACAGAAGCATAACAAAGTGCATAGGGTTATTGGTTGTGTGACCAGTAATGGGTGCATCGTGTGGTCCAACAACTGCACCTAAACCGACTGACCTCTACTTGGACAGAACCAAGGAAAGCAAATGTAAAGACGCTTGTATTATGTAACAGTTGCTAAAGTGAATGATTACTGCAGAGAGAGAGCAATCTATGGAACTATTGAAAAGCCTGCATGATCGAGAATTTGAGCGGGAAATGTATTGAAGCCAGGAGAGTTGAAATGATTGTGGTTTTTTGACTTTGTTTAACTCTTGGGGAAGGGAACTCTGAGGCCTTTTGAAACTGTTCTGAAGTTGGGAAAGGGGAAGCTGTCAATAAACCAGGAGCTGGAAGAAGCTCATAACTTTATCTTCAACACTATGGGCCTCATTACGACCCTGGCACTAAGGGGTTAACGGCGCCGTAAAAGGCTGCAGCGCCGTTAACCCCTTAGTGCCTAATTACGAGGTCCCTTTGCAGCTCCTGACCTTAATGGCTGGTCTGGACCAGCCGTTAAAGTAGGGACCCGCAAAGGGACCTTGAAGGAAATTACGGTACCGCAATTTGCGGTACCGTAATTACCGCCTTCCCCATTCCCATTGAGCCCTATGGGTCAAAAATGGGAATGGGGAAGGGCCAATGGTGCATGGGGAATTACCGCCCCGCCAACTTTGGAATGGGGTGGTAATTCCCCATTGCACCATGGCGGGCTCGTTACAATACCGGCAGCAACCATGGTGCTAATAGCGCCATTGGTTACCGCCGGTATTGTAATGAGGGCCTATTTCTTTTGCTGCTGTCATCCCTACACATTGTATATAGTTAGTTGTGAGGGCAAGTATAGGTTTTGGACACAGGCAGACTTTTGAGTTGAACTTACTGACACAGACTATCCATCCCCTTGTTTAGGTAGGGAAATCCCAACAATGCATAGCACAAGTTAGGCCTAAATCCATCCTGGCATTTAAGTAATATAAAGCATTTACTTAAACTGCTGAATCTGTTGTCAATATCTTATTTCATGATGCCTTCACAAATGATGTCAAAGTGGGATGCAGCTCAACCGATGCAAGTTTGGGAACCGAACATTTGAAAATGTAAGTTCCGGATCATCAGATCCCTCAGTAGCCACCAAGGGCTCTATTGGGTTTGAAATTTGCTGCAGTAGGGATGGGATCATTCCTCCAGGTGAAAGAATACTGATACCCACAGATTTTATTCTAATTCCACCCCATGATAGTTACATTGCAGTGGGTCCCAAATCTGGACTAGCAGGGAGAATCAGAACTGGTGTTCTAGCTGGGGTTATATATTCAGACTTTTAGAGTGGATATCATAGTTTTATTACAGAATCACATAGAGGTTCCCTTCCTAATTCACCAAGGGGATACAATTGTCCAAGGGGTGTTTGACAGAGCAGTGTTGCCTAGGGTCAAGGAAGAGGCCGGGAAGGAAAAGACAGATCAAGGTATTCAGGGCTTTGGGGAGGCATATGACACACCTGATGCCTCTTAAGAACCCAAGCCCAGAAGGGTTAGAGAAGAAGAAAACAAAACTCTTCCCTACCTAGCCTTTGCCCAAAGAAACAACCCATTGTTGGCTGAAGTTACATCTGAACAAGAGGGCGATGAGAAAGGAGGGCCTTTTTTCTAACCCAATTGGTTGTTCCTGAGAATCATAAGCAAGTGGTCCTGGAGATAGCGCATTCCCACCTAAAAGAGGCCATTTAGGACATACGAAGATGTAGGCCCAAATCATCAATACGTTTTACTGTCCAGGAATTCATGCTGACATAAAAACGTTGTCCAGTCATGTGAAATTTTCCAAAAGACCAGTATACATATGCTGCAACCAATTCCCTTAAATCCATTACCAATCATTGAAATTCCATGGATATTGTGGAACCCTAGAAACATCAAAGTTAGGAAACAAGTACATTTTGGTCATCTTGGATTATGCTACACGATATGCAGAAGGCTTTCCACTGAGGGCAAATACCACCAATCAAATATTGTAACACCCACTCTCTTTGTTTTCACAACTGGGGTTTCCAAAAGAAATACTGACTGATCAAGGCTCTACATTTATGAGCAAACTTATGGGGGAAGTAAAACAATGATTGCATATTACCACTTTAAGGACCTCAGTATATCACCCACAGACAGATGACCTTGAAGAAAGATATAATGAGACACTGAAGACCACATTTCGGGAGTTAGTGGAACAGGATGGCAGAAACTGGGATTGAGGTTAGGAAGACCCCTCAGGCTTCTACAGGATTCTCCCCATTAAAATTACTCTATGGGCAGGAACCCTGTGATATCCTAGATATGTTGAGCGAACACTGGCACGAAAGAGAACAAGCTCCAATACCACTCTCCCAATCTGCAAACTGGCTTAAAGAACACATAACAGTAGTTAGGTTTTTGGTACAAACCCAAGGCACAAGAATAACAGAAAGCCTCCTATTACAAAAAAGTGTCTTTGAGATCTTTTCTAGTAGGCCAAAAGGTAGTAGAATTGTTACTCACTTCTGTAAACAAAGTAATATCTAATTGGCATGGACCATATTAGCTGTTAGAACAAATGGGACCTTGTAACTATAACATTTCCCAACCTGATCGGCGCCTTCAAACACACGACTACCATATTAACCTTTAAAAAAGAGCAGAGGGAAAATCCTTCATAGTCTAATGCCATCATTTATCCCCTTTTTTGTACCAGAAGATTCTGATAACACCACCCTAATTCCACCTTAACTTAGTAACAACCAAAAGCAAGATCTGTATGATCACACAAGGCAATTTACTGATGTATTTAGAGAGGAACCAGGAAGAGGGAAAGGTATCTATCATCACATCCACACTCCAGCAGGCAAAGCGGTACATTTAAAACCACACCGATTACCTGTGCCCCGAAAAGAAACCATCATCCAGGAAGTCAAACAGATGCTTGAGGCTAATAATATTGAACCATCTACTAGCCCCTGGTCTTCCCCTATATTTGTGGTGGCAACACCCATTGGGAGTTGGAGGTTTTGTAGCGACTTTAGAATGGTAAATGCCATATCTGCCTTTGATGCTTAACCAATGCCACGTATTGATGATCGTATTGACCGGCTGGGTAATGTGGTCTACCTCTCTACCATAGACCTCATGAAAGGCTATTGGCAGGTTCCGCTATACGGGCCTGAAAAAGAGGAATTGGCCTTTGCTACTCCTATATGTCTGCTTAACTTTAAAGTATTACCATTCATTCTACATTGGGGGTGCCACAACATTTCAGAGATTAATGGATAAAATCCTACAACCCTACTCGGACTTCTGCAGAGCCTATATAGACGATATTGTGATGCAGAGTAAAACCTGGGAAGATCATCTATATCAACTTTACACAGTCATGCCAGTATTGAGGAAGGCAGGCCTAATTGCTAAACCCAGAAAGTGTAAATTGGCTTAATCCGCAGTCAAATACCTGGGATATTTTGTGGCTAATGTACTGTATAACCCCAGCAGGATAAAGTTATGGCTGTTCTTGATACTCCCACAACAAAAACATAACAAGATTTTAGAACCTTTCTGGGGTTGATCGGCTACTACCATCGATTTATCCCAAACTTTGAAAGTAAAACCGCATGACTCACAGACAAACTGAAAAAGTGCTGAGCCCCAAATTATCAGTTGTGATGAAGAAGATGAGATTTGTTACACCACACTGAAACAAACCCTGTGCCAGAGTCCCATTTTGAAAGTAGCTGATTTCTCCAAGGAATTTATTTTAAAGACAGATGCTACTTCAATGAGACTGGAAATCGTTCACTCTCAAAATCATAATTGACTAGAAGACCCTATATTACAGATCAGTAGGAAGCAGTTTGCCAGGAAGAAGAACTAATAGGTTCTAGCTTGAGGCCCTGGCAATCAAGTGGTCTATACTCCATCTCAAATATTACCTAATAGGTTTCAAATTTAGACTAAACATTCTCCTTTATTGTGGATTATTAGTCAAAAAAAGGAGTCCAATCCCAGAGTTATGCAGTGATTTGTGTACCTACAGCCATAGTTGTTCACAGTGTAACACACACCAAGGGTCAAGATCAGTACAACGTTGACTTTCTCCCCTGGTTTTCATGTGAAACATCTAGGTATAACCCGCATAGGGGAAAGGTATGTGAGGGCCCAGAGGGCATACTCATTTCTTCTCCCCTGTGGTCTGCCTCTCAGGTGGCCAGGGAAAGGCCATCGCCTTTGGATCCCAACCCTGGGGGTGGGTATGCAAGGGAGGATCACCTGGGTGGAGGGAACCTGGGGAGTGGGGAGATGATGTCTTTGGATGAGACATGGTATCCCCCTTTCACTCATAAAAATGAATGCTATATTCTCGCTGCCTTTCTAGGCTACTACCAGTCTTTGCCCCTTTCTTCCACCCACAATGTCCCACAGCCATTTCACCTTAAGACTGGGATGAGGAGGAAACAACTGGGAGTTATGCATACTTCCATTCATTCACACCACTTTGGCACTGAGTCGAAGAAGAGGGTTTTGGAGGAGTTCCATTGCAATAGCTAGACATGTCCGGGTAATAGGCTTAACCATGGTCAGGCAATTGAATTGGAGGAATTGCACCTGCAACCATTTAACAAGCCCACCTAGCAGAGACAGAGAAATGGCCTGGAGAGGAGAACACGGTGTAGAGAAGTGGAGTGGTCTTCAGAGGTACCGGCTTGAGCAATGCCATGCTGAGCAGGAGTGCTGGAGAGACACCGAGACCAAGGGTGGCCATGAGAGGGTCAAGAATCCTGCTGTCCACCCTGCCCAGTGTCCAGAGCAGGAGCTGTGGGACACTGAAGCCTCCCAATCACTGCAGGTCTCTTGCAGAGAGATAGGTGCTCTCGGTATCTCCCACTGCGGAAGATTGGAGCTACGCGCTACAGGATTCAATGATGACGAGGGCTGCTCGCTGTGGCTCCCGTGAGGAAAAGGAAGCTGTGAAGCCAAACAGAGATGCCGGTAGATTGTCTGCATATCAGTGAGTGTAAAGAAGGGAACACTCAAACCGGGGCACTGTGGGGCCTGAAAACAAGCATGTCTGAATGCTGCACAAACTGAACATGATTACAATTAATATGGAAGTCCAAACCAAGTGTTTTTGAATATTGAACAAGCTGTAAAGTATAATAAGTGCTTTTGAGAGTTGCAACAAGCATTGTTGAGTACCAAACTAATTGAAAGTTAGGATGAGCAGATATGATGAGCATATTTCAACACAACACAAGACACACTTTATTCTGAACACTATTTTGTTTGCTGCTGATATCTCTGCCCATTCTATATAGTTAATTGGGAGGGCAAGTATAGGTTTTGGCCACAGACCTTTGAGTTGAACTTACTGACACAGAGTATCCTTAGTTTTCTTTGGGTAGGTAAGGTAGGGAACTCCCACCTTAGCATAGGGCAAGTTAGGCCCTACTCCATCCTGACACTTAAGTAAAATACAGCATTTACTTAACATGTCTGTGTCCGTGTCTTACTTCATGATGCCTTCACAATTGGCAATACCTGTTTGTGGAAAGATTTACATAAAAGTGACTGTGTTACTGTCTAGCATGTTGTCAGCAATTCCCTCATGATTCTATGCAGATCAATTAACATTTTGCAATGTTTTGGAATATATAATTAGAAATCACTGAGAGAATCAGCAGTTTATTATCTCCTTTTTCCATCGTTTGTGTTTGTTTTCAAATGTTTTTGCTAAATACTTGTGATTACAATAAGCCTTCAGGTTATATTCATTTTCAGCATTGAAAAGGCATGTTAAGCACAAAAGATGTGTCGGCTAATTACATTAAAGATATCAATAAAATTGCTCACATATGATGAATACATCATCGCATTAACATGTGTTTTCCTTTATACTCTTAAAAAATGAAAGACTCATGTCACTAGCAACATTGAAACGTAAACCATTTAAATCAGTCCAATAGACTTGAGCAACAGCACATTTAGATTTCAAAGTTTGGAAAGTATGTTTTTTGCAAGTAAAAAAGTCCATTATTCAGATGTCCAGGTGTTTTAGTTGTGCAGAGATAGGAAGAGAAGTAAATATACATTGTGGTATAAATAAATAAGTCTGTAAAACCTCTAGAAACACTTTTAGTTAGTGGTGTGCCCATTAATCGTGTGCTGAGCTCTTCTCTTGTGTCTAACCGATGCAATAACAGATGTAATCAGTGATTTTACCTCTGATGGATGAAGACTTGAGTCACCCTTAGAAAATCCAAACCTCTGAATTATTGGTCAATGTAACATTTATTCCTCAGAGGCTCAACACATATTGTAAAGGCATACACATTGCAGCAGTATGTCACCCCAGGACCTTGGTTTCCTTCATTTGCAGAAACCTTTAATAAAGTTCTGTACTGTGGTGTTATGACCACACTAAAGAATGCTCTGTTAGGTGCCAACTATGCCATTACTCAAAATGCAACTGTCAACCTATGATATGGCATTTATAACGCGCCTATACACAAGTGTTTCAAGGCGCAACGAGGCAAGGGAGGGGGAACAAGGGAGGACAGACAACGATCTTACTAGGCCAGGTGTCATTCAAATTGTGCAAGTGCATGGGAAGGAGGCAGAGGGAAAATTGTGTGGGTGGGGGGGAGTACAGTACATGGGATAACAGTATAAATAGGATAATGAAACAGCCAGATGGTGGCAAGTGCGAGGTAAGTGCAGACATAAGTGCTGGTAGGGGGACTGTAGGGATACAGAAAACAGTCCCGGGGGTGCCAGGGAGGCAGTGCAGGTGTGCAACTGGCGGGGCATGGGCCCGAGATAAGAAAGGGTGGCCAGGTAACCAGTGCAGTTTCAGCCAGAATTCAGCAGGGTAGAGAGGGAGAGAAAGTTGAGTCAAAGAGGAAGGTTCTGAGGTGCTTCCGGAACCGGAGATGGTTCTCCTCAAATTTCAGGGAGGTAGGAAGGCTGTTCCAGAGGGAGGCCCCTGCTGATGAGAGAGATCTACCACCAACTCGCTGTTTGGAGAAGCGACTGACCCTGAGGGAGTTGGAGGCGGATGAGTGAAGAGCTCAAGAAGGATGATATTTGGGAAGAGAGAGTTGAAGGTATTGCGGCCCCAGGTCCCAGAAGGCCTTTGGACAATGCAGAGGGTTTTGAATTTAATCCTTGCAGCCACTGGGAGCCAGTGCAGAGATTTCTGCCCTGGAGAGATACGATTCCTGGGCTTGAGGCCAAGGATAAGTCTTGCAGTGTTGTTCTGGATATGTTGCAGAGGGCGGAGAGTAGAGGCAGGCAGATTTAGATAGAGGCTGTTACAATACTCCAGTCTGGAGAGAACCAGGGCTCTGGAGAAGGTGAGCTTCTGTGGGAAGGAGAGGAAAGAAAGAACACCTCTGAGGAGGTGCAACTGGTAGTGTGACTTCTTAGAGACGTCAGAGATGTGAGGAGAGAGGGAGAGTGTGGAATCGAATATCACCCCAAGGTTTTTAGCCTTGCAGGTGGGAGCAGGAAGAGGGCACCCTTGCAAAATTGGCACCCTGTTACTAAATAACATTTTCCAGTATAGCCACAACTGGCCTCACAATAACAACCAAAGGAAGTGTGCTCGACCAAATATTGTATTGTACAATGCAAATATGGAAAACAATCCTGACATTGCAATTAGAGATACTTTATAGTAGGACACAGCAGAGATCATGGCAGTCCCATGATTAGGGCTTTAGAGAGGAGTGCTCTTACTAGACTTACCGGGTCATTCCAACCTTGGAGGACCCGGCAATTCCTCATTCGAGGAACCCGGACCCGGTACATCCCCATTCCCATTGAGCCCCTATAGGGCTCAATGTGAATGGGGAGGGAGCTAACAACGGGACAGTTAATAACGGGCCCTTTGTTAGCTCCCTGGTCTCTCCCAGGACCCGCTAAGGCTGGTCCCGTGAGGAGACCTCGCAATAGGGCGGTAAGTGGTTAACGGCGCCGGCACCATTACCGGCGCCATTAACCCCTTACCGCTCACCTCATAATGAGGCCCTAAGTATTTCTTCAAAGGCAGCCTTGGTGTGGAGGAATCGAGCCAGCGATCACTTTGCATGTCAGTATGGTATGTTTGGCAAACCAAACTCAGGAGATTTATTTCATTGTATGTTCCTTTTCTAGTACTTGTACTTGCTTGCTTCTGTATTGCATCAGTGCTCAACAAAGTCATCTGGTGGGAACATGTTCACTATGGGAATGCAACAAAGATACCAGAGTCGATGCTAGAGATTCTGTAATTAAGTTTAACTTGGTGGTTCCATAGGGAGAGGCAATTTTGAGATGCTCAAAACTTTAACATTATTTGCATTAAGCTTGACAAACAAATATGGACCCCACACTGAATTTGATTTGGTAGGTTTTGGAAAGAATAACTTATATTCCTTTAACAGTGCCTTGATGCCCCCGGACTGTGTGAGCACTTTAAAAATGCATATAAAATAAATAAATAAAATAAATGCAGTAAAAATATATAACATCTTCAGTTATTAAAAACCTTCATGTTTAAGCTTTTGTTTTGAAAGCCATGCAAATTCAGAGAACACGCTTGTGTTGAATGGTTACTACAGTAACAGCGCAAAATCTAAAACCATAGAAATTCACCAGTTATGGTAAACTATGCAATCATAACTTATGCATCCAAAGTCCACTGCTGTTAGGGAGAATGTTAATTTCTGTGCCAAGTCCCTAAACTGGTCTTCTTATCGGGCAAATGACATCACAAACTTGTCATGATTCCCGTGGAAGGAATTGGTTGGTTTGCTCCACCCACCTCCCACCTGTGTGCTAATAGGACAACGAGTTGAGGGGCGTGGAATAGGAAAGCTAAGGGAGGAGAAAGCTTTGTCATCCCAAACTGACATGTGGATTTAGTATGTTTAAATTCTGAAAATCTATCAACATGGCAAGTACCCTAATTTTTCAAATCTTTACATGTATGGATATATTGATATATGATAATAATATGAAGTCGGCACACCCTTCATATGCAGAGATATTGTTTTTTTTTTCATTTACTCAGGAGCCGCATTATTGAAAAACGGACACTTCACCATACAAAAGTTAATTGTGTCCTTCACCCGCACACCAACTTTCAAATCTCTCGGGATCATGGAAAGGCACAAATAACATTTTTCTTAATAACCTCTGTTATGTTTATCACACAAAAATCATTTTAGCATGGTTCAAAGGAGATTTCTGTCACCTTTAGTATATGTCTAAAATGGACATTGTGGCATATACACACCATTTTAATGCAATAGAATTAAACCCCTGACTCACAGGCCTCGCACACTCTCCATGTCTCCACCTTTTTTAAAATTTCAGTTATCTTTAAACATGTGACCAGCCAGATGCTGGCTCATATTTATCTTAGCCTGTCCCCCTTTGCCCCCCCCCAAGGGTCTTGGCTATTACTTAATGCGCATTTTAGGGACTTGTGACCTCAAGGTCACTTCTGCTGAAAAAACAGGCATGCCTTTATCTATTTACAATGGGCCTCATTACGACCCTGGCGGAAAGGGGTTTACGCCAGCGTAAACCATGGCGTACCTTTCCGCCCGACTACGAGTTCCCGTAGCGCCATGGTGATTTTTACGCCTGCTTTTTGCAGGCGGAAAAATCCATGGCGCTACGGGACTTGTCGTTAATTACGCCACCGTAATTTACGGTGGCGTAATTAACGCCTTCCCCACTCCCATTATACCCTATGGGGCAAAAATGGGAATGGGGAAGGGTAAATGGGGATTGGGGACTTACCGCCCCGCCAAGGTCGGAATGGGGCGGTAAGTCCGCCAACCCCCATGGCGGAGTTGGCAGCTTTGCGCCATGGACCATGGTGCAAATTGCACCATGGTTCTCCGCCAGGGTCGTAATGAGGGCCAATGTGTTTTACATCACGGGCAGTGTATTTCTTTGCATTTTTAAGCAATGAACCTGATTGATTGTTGACAACCAGACCTCCCTCTCCGGGAAAAGCAGAGGAAAGGTCTTTGAGGTTAAAGTTTCAGTTGAGTAGAAATGCCCAGCTGCATGTACACTTCTGCCAGAAATTGCTTTTAACTCACACACAATGCATTTTACATGAAGCATTTTATAAGGCATCTGGGCCTTATGTCCATGTGTAATCTATTTTTTTTAATCTCACAGTTGCAAAAGACATGCATTCTGGATTGACAATACACAGGCCAGTTATATGAGAAAACCATGTTCACCTTGCAAACAAGTGGGCACTTCTCTTTGCATACTGTCATTTGGGATGAGGAGAAGGATGTTCTTTTATTTCTTATAAATGCAATAAGATTTATTTCACTTGAAATTTCTGGATCACAAATTGGAATTATATTGAAGATAATGTACACGCTCCTATATGTCTCTTTAAGTAGAAAGTGTAGCTTTCCATGGATTTAGTAAAACAGCATTTTCAGCTAAATGTCTTTCTTTTTCCTTGCTGAAATGCATTGCACACATCTTCAAGATGTATGCCTGTTTTTAGTTCAATAGGCCTCATGTTTGACATCAACATTTCTGTGCTGGCTTTAGGCTTCATTGGGACTCCACCTTGGCCAGTTTCCTTCAGATCAATCTGACCTTCAGGGGCTATATTTTACCCCACAAGAAGAACATCAGAACTTTGACTTTGTCCATTGACTTTGGCTGCCCCTGGATTCCAAAAGGCCTCCTTCTGAACCTATTGGCTTTGGCAGTGCATGTTCCCTTACATGTCTTACATGCTGAACACTTTAATTCTGGGATAATTGCCTCCCTGCATCCCTTTGGGAGAATCTAACTGTTCTTATAACCTATCAGTCTTTTCTGGTTTAACCCTAACTGTTTCTTCCTGAGAAACGCAATATTGCAAAGTTGATACTACATGCATGTTATACTGACTTCAACTGACATCACCTCTGGGTGCTGGAACATGTGTAGCATATGCCTGATTTACTCACTTGCTCTATTGTTCACTATTTTAATTGAATCCTAACTGAGAATTAATGTTATAGCCAATTACTGCTTTTTAAAGAATGCTTTAGATGCCTTGTGTATAAATACATAATGTATTTACTATAACTTAAAGTGTGTAAGTGTTTAATTGGATATTTGTATTTACTAGTTTCATTGCACAGCTCACATTACCCCTCTTAAGATAAGCATGGCTGCTCAGTCACACTACCAACCTGTGTTGTACAGACTTTTAGTAAACAGGGGGGGATGTGGGGTATGGGGTGTGAAATGTGAAGGGGATGTTATTGGAGGCTATGCATGTAGTAATTGAATTGATTTCTTTCTTGGCAGACTAGAAATGCAGAATATCTTTCATATGTGTCATGTTCTGTTGCCTAGCTGCAGTGCAAGAGGTAAAGGAGAGTCTGAGTTAGCTGTCAAATGAAAATAGTAAAAGGAACATTCAAAAGAGAAGATGGCGTTACTGGCGGTAGTGGCGAGCAAAGAGAAAAGAGCTGCAGAAACCTGCAGATAAGAGATCTAGGGAAGTCCTATGACATTGAATAGGGGTGGCCTTTTTATTAAAGGAAACCAGGGTATTGCTACTTTGGCAATGTCAATAGACTTGGTTATGGGAAACATGGAGGATTACTATGCACAGAGGTGATTATGGTGGATGCAATAGGAAACGTTGAGACGTGAGAAAGGGTTCTGTGTGGAGTGCATATAGCCAAGACATGTCCTGACAAATGTTTCAGAGATGGTTGGAGGAGATCTAGTGTGTAACCTTCCTAATTATTCATCTGCAATAATTTGTGAGAATGGTAAAAGGCTTATGGGGTGCATGTTAATGCAGATTGGCCAGTTGGTGTTTCTTTGAGCAGTTTCGCTGTAAGGCTGCCCTTGATACAGGTGGGGTAGCTGACTGTATGCGGTAGAAGTGCTAAGATTATCTTTAAGAGTGGAATGGCAACAAAGGAAAAAGGGGTTCGAAAAAGATACTAGAAATCCAGGGAGGGATGTGAGGACTCATGGAGAGAGATGTGTGATGCCATAGTCAAATCAACTGTTTATAGTAGCAAATGGCAGTGACAATGAGATTATACAAGTGAAGTATTTTGCAATATTTCATTTGCTGAACACATAAATATGTACGTGTTTTTAAAGAACCACTGTAGCATAATAACTTTACGTTGTGGCTTCTGTCGAAACATAGCAACGGATGTATTGCTGTTTGATGTATGCATTTATCGATGATGTGAAAGGCATCAAACAAGGCTAAAAACTGCTTCTGTGTTCACAAAGTACAAAGAGGAAAATGTGAGCTACTTGTCGAACTCAAAATCTTTGACGATATGCAAGAAAGGAAATGTTTATTCAATATACAGGGTAGGGATAATGGAAACAGTAGCAACAACGATGAAGAATGTAACTAATGTTTCAAATAGGACCATAGTCAGTGTCCCAGCATTAATGCCATTGTTATCAGTCATGTCAGTCATATTGAGAAAACTTGATGAAAAGGGAAAGGTAAAGTCGTTGTGGGATTTCATGTTACCTCCGTTTGGGATTATTTTTACATTGTAATAACTCCTGGTCTGAATGGCATATTGCAGTATCGCTTATGATTCAGCCAGTTTGTTTTACCTTTCCATATTGAATTCAAAGCACCATGTCCTGAAGTTGATGATGTGCTTCTTCTGGACCTTGTAGAGAGATGTTGAGGCTGAAGTGACATGCTGGATCTTTTCAGGTTCAAAACGAATCTGTCCAAATGGTTTTGGAGTTGGTCCATGCTGTAGTATTTTAGGGGGAAAACGGATGTAGATATTGATATAGCTATCCAACCTTGCTTAATAAGGTGTGATGGAATGCATTGTAGCTGGGTTTTACCGTAGGGATTCTAACCGAAAGCTACCAGCACAACCTGAAAATGACTTGACTTCCCCAGTGGAGTAACTTTGCTGAAAATGTTGGGGGATACGGGGTGGGGTGGAGGGAGGGTGGATGGTGGCTCTTAGGCATCGTTTCAGCCAAATTGTTTGAACAAATTTGGCCAATTGATAGATTTGACTGAATTCAGTCACCACCATTCGTTTGTAGCCGAAGATACCGAACATGAAGCGCTGGGGTTGAGGCAGTGTCGCCCACTCCCCATGTTCGGTAATTTTGGCTACGGCAGTTGCGCAGGTGTCCCCAGCTTCCTGAGCATTGGTTGCAGGGGACCCAACAAAAAAAAAGAAGAAAAAGGGACCCTGCAGCGTTAGATCCGACCCAACGTTAGATGGATGGATCTGACGCTGCAGGGTACAGGAGAGGCGGCGTATGGAGAAAAGGTAAGTAGGGGTGTTATGTGTGTACTGGCGGTTTGGGGGGACATGGATTTGGTTTTTTGTACCAAAGTAAAAACATATTCAAAGCGAAAATTACTACGGTCAATTTCGCCGTGATTTTGTACCTCAGTCAAACAACCTAAATCCCTGAGGGATAACACTAACCTACTACACCACAAGAGTCCATTGCTGACGCTCTGTTATAACTTTCATAAGACTGGTGCCCTATCTTTAAAATTCAATTGGGCCCCACACATCTTCAGCCGGCCTGCCATGCATCCAGTGACACAAAATAACATTCACAAACTTAATTCCAATAGAACATACAAACAATGCATTATTTATCATTCATTCAGACACAAATGTCAACACACATATGCTTGCATACACTCTCCCTCACATACACATACATCCAGTACCTCCATTGACATACACTGTGTGCACACAACATTTATATGTACATATACAATAACACATGGAAACAGTGGTGCAATGTCCATTGAGCAGACCAGACTTTAGCACCCCCTGATCCCAGAATTTTTGGGCTAAGGTGACTTGACCTAGCCGAACTATAAAGCCATGGTTGAAAGGAACAGATTCACTGGAATATCAGCAATTCCCTTGATTTTTCCTTTCATTCAAAGGCAGAAGCCATTGGTTAATGCAGTGAAGTGGGTGACCAAGTATACTTGATATCCATTTTTAAATGCCATATATCTCCAAACTTGGGTTCTGCACAGCACCTTGTATGTGTACATGCTGATAGATGATTTCTACAAGATTCTCACTGATTAAAATGAAGGTATGTTGTCCTGTGTTCAAATGGCTCCAAGCAGTGGAGTACCAAGCAGGAGAGGCAGGGGGGGCAAGCTGCCCCCCATGGCTCTTTTAAGAGCCAGACTGGGACATTTGTCATTGAGACACCTATCCCGTTCGGCACATCAAAGAGGGTGCCCAACGGCAAAAGTGTCCCGCTGGCAGGACAATGTGTGCTGAGCAATTCCTGCTCAGCACGCTCATTGTCCTGGCAGGAGGACACCTTACCGTTCCGAATGGTAGAGATGTCTCGCTGCCAGGACAATGTCCCAAGGAGCTCTGGGCAGCAGGGGGTCCTTAGGTTGCTCTGTATGAACAGAGAATTAATGTTTGAGCCATTAGGCACTGATGGGAGGGAGGGGGTACTATTAGCAGGGACCTTTGTCCCTTTAGAAACGTGAATGGGAGGGAGTGACCAGAAATGACAAGGGTGCATAATGTTGCATGCTTTATGAAATAATGAATCTGGCTTTAAAACCCAGGGGGAATTTGTTAGGCTCACAATAATCTACATGATGCTATTGTAACTTGCAGATTGGGGAGAACAAAAATAAAGCCATACTCCCATTGCTCAACATATTTCTATGACATTTCTATGACAATGTATATAGTGTATGGTTAGTTTACTATGAAGGACTTGTTTATTATGTAATGTGGTTTGCTTCCAAGGCATTGCTATAAATAATTATTTAAGCACATGAAATGTAAAGCAAATCCTTAATAAATATCTATATCAACTAAACCTGGAAAGATGTGCATGGTTGCTTAAATTGTCCACATCCCAGTTTCACCATTTAACCAAGTGTGTGTGATCCTGAGCAAATCATGTAATCACATTGTGCCTTATCTGCAGCTCTGCAAGTGACTCTAATTCACTTCAAAGCTTATGTTAATGTATCATGGTATTATAATGGAAAAGCCTAAAGACTATAGAGTTGTTCCACATATAACAATAGTGCAATTTAGGTATTTAGGTACTTTGCACCACAAAGTTATTTGTCACTTGACAACTTATTCTAAAGTCACTTCCATGGTGCCTTCAAGTATCAAAGACTGATGATGTGCCTTGAAAAGTCATTTTTGTGAATTCACTTCTGTTGGTGCAATGCATTAATATTTGTGAAGTTTGCACACACAGAGGGCTTAAAGTGGTTATTGTAGAAATAACTGCAGGGAAAGTGGCTGTCTGTGGGTGTTATGTTGGTGGACATGAACCTCCTCATTAAAACAAGAGAAAACGGTCTTAAAAATAATCAATCCTTATTTATTCATTCATTCATTCATTTATTTATTTATTTAATTATTTATTTATTTATTTATTTGTTTGTTTGTTTATCACTACAAACTACTTCATCGTGTTGATATATCAATGCGGCAATGCCTTCCTGACTTACACTGCGAGATCCCAAAACATTGCTTTCCAGTGCTCCAGGACGCGTTTAAAAGCACACGTTAAAACAGTTAAACACAATGGCCCTCATTACGACCCTGGCGGAAAGGGGTTTACACCGGCGTAAACCATGGCGCCCCTTTCCGCCTGAGTACGAGTTCCCTTAGCGCCATGGTGATTTTAACGCCTGCTTTTAGCAGGCGTTAAAATCCATGGCGCTAAGGGACCTTGTTGTTAATTACGCCACCGTAATTTACGGTGGCGTAATTAACGCCTTCCCCACTCCCATTATACCCTATGGGGCAAAAATGGGAATGGGGAAGGGTAAATGGGGATTGGGGACTTACCGCCCCGCCAAGGTCGGAATGGGGCGGTAAGTCCGCCAACCACCATGGCGGAGTTGGCAGCTTAGTGCCATGGACCATGGTGCAAATAGCACCATGGTTCTCCGCCAAGGTCGTAATGAAGGCCAATTACAATAAAATATAGAGATTTAATATTTTCAAAAATGTATTCAGATTTCGAAAATTTTTCAGGGTGAAGCTTCTGAAATTGACATTATAGATTTCCATCAGAAAAGATGACTACTCTACGCACCTTTCAAGAAAAAAACACTGCTATCAAATTTCAAACAATTATTTTCTAACATGCACATGTAAAATATGTGTAGTAGGTAAACGTTAGGACGTGGGATCCTTGTGCTTATACAATTTGGATTGCCTGTGTGTTTGGGTGCTGTGCCTGTCCCATTAGCCAGACATCATTTGTTCTGTTAAGGAAGACGGCAAGGTAGCCTGCAAATGCATATTTGAGGGTATCCCTGATTCCCAATGGTATCCATTAAGATTTGTAATCCCCTTGTCCAATACTTGTCATATGCCTGGCACGGAGGCATAAGGAATACAGGGTACATGTCAGACCGCTACACAAAACAGCACACACATAGAATGAGTACTGCTGAACAGGACCTCCTATACCCCAATGCTTTAGGGGTGTAAATGTAAAACAAGTATTTAAGGATATGGAAACTTTAACTGAAGTTCTATTTATTATAATACGTGGGTATTGGGAGCCAATTCATAACTAAGTATCAAGCATGTCCCAATGCCTGTAAGCAGGGAAGGGTACAGCACTTGCTCTCACAAGGTGGCCCTCCCACAAAAAGCTTTTTGGGAATCATCAAATCTGAATGTTGAATTTCCTGATTTTACACTGCGATGTGAACTATGTACACTGCGGTGTAAGACAGGTTGCTATTGCGAATTGGCCCCATTATAATTTGAACAGGAGTTCAAATAGACAAACTATCTTAATTGGGAATACGTACCTACAACCTTCAGTGATCATTTGCATAATATCATTGAGTACAGATGTTAACGATGGCCAGTAGCCCATTGTTAAACACGCATTCAGAGTAAGGTGCAGTAGCTATGCACCCACTCAAATCCTTAATTCTTACTGGAAAAATAATGTTTCGGAGGCAGGTTACAATGCACATATGTATCAATGTTGTCTTTTTGCTGCAACAGCAAACACAACAAACATATATTATTGAGGCATCATTTAGTGTAATTCGGCTTAACTGAATCGAAACGTTATGGTTCAAAGATATAGGGCCTCATTACACGGATGGCGGTAAGGGTTTACCGGTACCAGTATTTCACCGGTACCGGTAAATCCTTACCGCCTTACTACGAGGTCCCTTTGAGTGTTGGGGAATTTAACGCTTGCTTTTTGCAGGCGTTAAAAATCCAACCCGCAAAGGGACCAGGGAGCTAATTACGGTACTGCAATTTGCGGTACCGTAATTAGCGCCTTCCCCATTCCCATAGAGCCCTATGGGGCAAAAATGGGAATGGGGAAGGGCAATGGTGGAAGGGGGAATTACCGCCCCGCCAACCTTGGTATAGGGTGGTAATTCCCCTTTCCACCAAGGCGGTGCCGGTATTTTACCGGCATGAACCATGGCGCTAATAGCGCCATGGTTCACCGCCATCCATGTAATGAGGCCCCTAGTATGATTCCCTTAAACAAACCTTTATAGTAGGCTGATAATTAGTTTTCGTTCTGAAAATGTGCTTATTTTCAGTATTGTAATTCGTCAGTTGTTCAAAGGTATTTTCAATCAAAATGTCTGATAAGAACGCATGGGTCAAAAGGGACATGCATGTCTCCTCTCCGCATCATAAGTAAACTTTACTGAGTCACTAGTCTCTATCATGTTTTCTACTTTGTGCCCTCCTTCCCCAACACCCACACATACATGTGTCCCATGCAACCATTTTTTCGAGGGTGATTATTATTTGCTGAGTCATTTTCTACATTTGTTCCCTTATCCCTCGCTTTTCCAGCCACCATCCCCATTAGATTCATCAGGAAGAAAGACAGAAGGAGAGAGACAAACAAACATAATATACACAATAGCATATTCCGTATTCTTTTGTCATCATTCACTGCTGCTCCTGGAAGTTGGGAAGAAATGTTAATATGGTTTTATCCAAAAGGATGTAGTGACTCTCAAAACGTCATGAATGCCCTTGTTGTACTCATCTTTTATATATCTGCACCTTCTTTGCTATCCTCCTGTTGTTGGTGGGGTGAAATGCTGCCGGTGTCTCGTCTGATGTCAGTAAGATGGACCGAGCTCCTGCTGCCTTTTACTTTGACTGCTGTGGGTGTTGCATATACCACGTTATAGGGGCCTGGACATTTCTTGATTGTGCCATTTATTGTTAAAGGTCCTTATGAAGATATTATCCCCTGGATACAGCTGTGGCTTTTGAAGATCCGCTGGGCTGCTTCGGTGCGATGCGGCTGGCTGATGTAGGTGTGGGTTTATCTGTCAAGAAATAACGTATACACATTTTGTCAAATCCGTAAGGTACTCCTAAAACACCTCCCCTAAAGAGCCTGCACTTTTGTGGGCATCTGAAATTATGTGAGTGGGGTGTGCATCCGCCAAACCTGTAACCACTTCATGGGGTGTCAGATGATGGTCCCTCCCTGGATGGTTTCTCATACTGAACAGTGCCAATGGCAAGTGGTACAGCCAGCTCTTTTGTAAAGAGTGGCATATCTTGGAAAATGTGTGTTTAATCAAACCCTTGCATCTCTCAACTATGCTGTTGGTGGTAAGCTGTAAAAAGCTTGTGTGTTATGCCTAGTAAAGTAGTTATTTCTATGGAAAGCGTATTAGCAAAATGAGGACCTTTTTTGGGCCTGAGAACATCACATGATTTAGCATCACAAGGAAAACATGGGCCAGACTCAAGCCAGTGATGAACGGACAAACAACAACAATTAAATATTGAAAGGTAGTGCACCTGTAAATCACATCAACAAATTGGATGTGGAGCTCCCGGAAAGGCCCCAAGAGAAAGAGCAATGTTGCCTTCAACATCTTTAGAGTGTGTCTTACATTGAAGAGGTGGCACATGATGCCATTGTGTCGATAGGGAATAAACCAATCCTCGCCTATGTCTGCAGCAATGTGCTTCTTAGGGTATCAGGTAATATTATCCCCACTAAAAATATCGCTGTATATATGGTCATTGGGAACGGCCATAGGCGATATTTTTAGTGGGGATAATATTTGGGGTTATTGGGAGCAGGGGTTACGGGGGTGTCCCCCGCTCCCTTTAAAATAATAGGGGTGTCCCCTGCAGGTTCCATGCCTTAATATCACCACAAAAATATGGCAATATTTTTGTATGGTAATATTTTTGCAGAGATATTAACACATGGAAGCCTTCTTAGATGCATACGTGGGATGGCTGAATTGATCCAATGTGATGCTAAGCATTTCTAAAGGCATAACTACTATCCTCTCTTGATAAGTCTTTTTCTTGCTGTGGGGCATATCTCTGCAATTCTATTATTTGTGCAATGGGGTTTGATTTATAAGGGGTGGTTGTCTGGGGCTGTTGTAACGCAATTACAGGTGTCCTTTTTTCTCTGGGTTTGGTTTAATTGTCATACCAAAGGGCTGCTCCTTTGGTATAGGCAGCACATTTCATAATGCCCACTATAAAGGGGCCTCTCAGTGTGTCAATTAATCTAGAAAGTAATGCTGCATGATGTATTGGTGCCCTGTCTGATTTCTTAAACCTCCTCCTGCGGTACCTGGACAATTTAGAATGTCATGTGGAGGTGACACCTCTGAATCTGAATAAATGGTGACCACACAATCTGTTGACATTTCTTGGGCCTCTTTAAGTTTTATGAGTTCTGCTGCTTGCGCTGAATAATATGAGGTCAACCTCTACTATATCATCAATTTATATTCCTCATCCGCCCTTTGCATATCTCACCACCACCGACCCCGTGTGTCCCTGTCTTGTCTCCTGGTCGATTGTTTATAACTCGTTAATGAAAAGCACTGCCCCCTCCTCAAGTGCATATTCCCACACTGGTGTGCCTTCTGACATGCATTCACAGTCTCATCCTGCACATTATCCTGTGACTCTGCTGTTTTTGCTACAAATGTTGCTGGGTTCAAAATGTGACACCTCACTATGTTTATGGGTGGGTTTGATAGTATGACTCATATTCCAAAGATTTCTGAGTCATGAGTGTGGACTTGGACTTTAACAGAATAGCAAAAATACTGCATATTCTACATACAAAGTGACTGGACATTCCATTGTTATCACAGACGAATCGCAAAAGCTGCAGCTGCCAGAGCTTGTTCAAATGGAAAATTACCCTGCATCACTGGGTCCAAAGAGCCACTGTAGTAAGCTAGTGGCTTGTGCCCCACAGATGAGTGCTGAATGAGAATTGCTGTCATTACCTGGCCATCAGAGTGCAAGAATAAAAATAATACTTTTATGTAATTTGGTGTTGCTAACACTGGTGCCTCGCTTATTGGTAGTTTGAGATCCTGCAAACATTCGTCCATTTCCTCTGTCCATTTCATAGGACTGTTTGCTTTATGTGCTTCTTTTAATCATGGTAACACGGGCCTGATGTATGTGGAGTAATCAAAGATCCATGACCTACAGTAGTTGCACAGTCCCATCTGGTTGACTGTTGTTGTTGGTTGTGCTGATGATATTGTTTGCCCTAAGTACTCTATTTCTTCTGGACAATGCTGCAAGTTGCTCATGTCCACTTTTTACCCGTTCTTCCGATTTACTTTAAGAGGTGCACTTAATCCTTCCAGCATTGCTCTTCTGTGGAGCTAAAAACTGAGATGTGGCCTACATATTGGCACACTATGCTCTGAACCTTAAGTTCCCTAGATCTATTTTCAGTACTCTGTTAAAAATACTCGGGGACTGACAGTAACCTTGTGGCAAATGAGTGTGTTGGAATCTCAGCCCACGATAGGTGAATGTGATGAGATTCTGGGAGTCTGAGTGCAGTGGGGTCGAAAAGAGTGCATTTTTTAAATCGATTACGGTTGTGTCAGCAGATATATTATACAGGATGGTGGCTGGATTGAGAACTACTGGGAACTCTGAGTCAACTATGCTGTTCAAAGGACAGAGGGCCTGCACCATCCTCTAAGATTAACCTTTTGCTTTTTTCACAGGACAATTTCCCGTATTGCATAGAGATGTTGATGGTACTAAAATAACTTGCTCAAATAATGTGACAATGGTGTCATTAATCCCTTCATCAGCCTCTCTGGACATGTGGTACTGCCTGACTTGCAGTAATACCGCACCTGGTTTATGTTTGATGTGAGCTCCTCCTATGCTCTTCAATAATCCTATGTCATAAGGGTTACTGGTCCATAAACAACTTTGGTATGTTTGCTATGTATTCATAGAACAGTGATCATGGTGTTTTAGCAACTAGCACGGTGTGTGGTACTTCACTGTGCTGTACTGTGATCTGACAGGGTATGCATATGTTAAACAACATTTCTCCTTCCTCCTCTGAGTCCTCAAACAGCCGATCCTCAGACACATCTCTGAATGACAAAGTTGGGTCTATGAACAGAACAGCGCACCACACCCACCCCTCTTCATCTGTGCTTGCCAAAATTGTTGTGTCCTTTCTAGTAATCACAACTTCCAAACCTAGAGTTATTATAGTACCAGGTGCCTTTTCATGAGTGAAAGCTGGTCTGAACAAAAACTATGAGGGTAAATAAAATATGTTTTGAATCCGAGGTAGCCATCCTAGCATAACCATTACTCCAGAAATGAATACATATTTGTGAAGTGGCACCCATTGTACTACACTGTTGCATAACTGCTGCCACTCTTGTGTAATGCATGCCTGGGGTCGAACATACTACGTCTTCATCTTTAAAAGTAATGGTCATATTTAATTTGATCAAGAGATCTCTACAAATGAGATTAACTGGGCTGTCCATACAATACATTAAGGGTGCTGATAACTTGTGTGCACCTACAGCGATGGACAAATCTTCAGTGAAAGTAACCATAATGACAGCCCCAGTGAATCCTTGTGTGTCCATAATTCTTTTTGTCAGAGGACATCTCCCTTCCCTGATACAGGGCTTGGTGGCCCTTGTGTCATCCATAAAGGTAAATGATCTATCACCTATCTTCACTCCCACTGGGGATCCTCTTCCGGGTCAGAAGTGACAAATAGTACGAGACATGTCAGAGCTCTCCATGGACTGTCCTATTTTGGATAAGTGTGCGTCCTCGGGAGCATGGGGTAAGGTGGGATCTTGCAGAACAGCACACACTCAAGCTTCTCCAGCACGAGTCGACAGTTCTGTTCCAGATTATCAGGAGCCTCGATGGCCAAGTCTTGTTTCTCTTGAAAGTCTCTTGCCTTCAAACAATAACACAAAAGTTTCTTCAACAAATTAAAGTTTTTTTCCTGGTTTTACTTAGGGTGTGGGCTCTTCACCCCTGGGTCCCCCTCATCCAGGCACTGACCCCTATTCCTCGTAGCGTTGGGCGATTGCATTTCACCCATTGGATCTCCTTCTTCCGGGTTTGAATCCTAAAACAGTTCCTTTCAATATCAAGGTCTTCGGTGGATGGTTTCTTGGTCCCGAGCAACTGATAAGTTTAACATATGAAAAACTAACTAACAACCTCAAAGTTCTGTTTTACGAATTTCGTGGGTGATGACTTCACCCTTGGGTCACCCTCTTCTGGGCACAGACCCCTTCTCTACTTTCAATCTCCCACCACCGGGTTCACCCTGGCTTTTCTCGGGTGATGGATTCACCCATGGATCTGCCTCATTCGGGCTTGGACCATTTTCAAATGTCAATATCTTTTTGAACAGTTCATGGTGGACATCCCTCAGCCGGATTCACATTTGTCGACACACTGTTTGATGGGACTTTAGACTTGCCCCCTTCTCGTCAGCATCCCTCAGTCGAGTTCACACTTGCCAACTTCACATTCATAATTGTTTGCAGGATTGGCTTCCCTTGTTTTCTCAAGTTTGTAGATCAAAGGCTTTTGACTGTATTGGGATTTTGCTTGAACTCCTGTATGACCACTTTGACCTAACTTGGCAGCTGCCCTATTGCCTTCTGGTTTCTGTAGTTTTACTCAGATGGGGATCGACCAGAGTTTCTTGGAACAGCACGCAGGTGGTGCCGGTCCCCCTCTGGAGCTGGTCTCAACTTTACATTTTTATAGTACTTTGAACTTTGCCACTTTGAGACTTTCATTCACCACAGCTTGGTTCTTATCGTCTCTCCCCTCGACTCACCAGCTGTTATGAACTGCTTTGCTTTCTTCTTTACTGGAGTCAAGGCTGATACCATGGTAGCAGGAGTTTACCTCGCTCCTGCTTATCAGCGTGGACACGCTTCGTGTACCATTGACATCTGTTGCAGCACACTTGGGTTATTGTCCTCGGTCCTACGATTCCCTCTGCAGAGGTTTTGTAGGTCTGAATCAGAAAGGGCAAGGTTGTGTCTCTCCTTGTCAGCCTCTCGATATTCACTGGCTTTCTCTTCCTCTTGAACTGCTGGATCTGGATAGCTGTGGTGTTCTGCGATCTGCGTTGCTTGTGCTATGATCTTTTGCTCCACCTTTTATCCCTGTGGGGAAGGGTTATGGCTGTCAGGTGTGTGTGATTCTGATCAATTGCCTGACTTCACCTGACCCTTGTATTGGGACATGTCAGCTAAACGGCTCTGGTGATGGTCCATTCTCTGGTGTGTTGTGTGACAGTGTTTGTGTCGGAAAGGAGGAGGAAGCAGTTTTGATTGTTCTACAAGGAAGGATGGGGAAATGGTGTTCAAAGAAGGGGGGTACTGCCACTTACCCATTGGTGTCCCACTCCAACTCCCCAAGGACCCCCCTCCTGGTGATCCTCCCTCACTGGTCCACCGCCAGGAACTGTATCCAATAGCAATGGCCGTGTCCTGGACACCTGGATGGCAGACCCCGGGGGACTAGCTAGGGAAGCACCTTCAAGTTTCTCACAACACCCACTCCTGTGTAGTGTGCTACTGTGATGTGCGCTAAGGGAAACTTATCCGATGGCTGTGTAGACTTTTGTGCGGGTGCTTGCTGAATGGGTGTCTGCATGAAATTCAGTGATGGATAGGGAATAGGATGTGGCTGAATGAGAACTGGGACCTACATATGACCAGGTGCTTGCATGGAGCCAGGGGTGTATGGGGCAACATTGGGCTGGACCTGAGGCGATTGCTGGTATGTGGCATTGGCATATGTTGGAACGCTCATATTATAAGGCATGGATGGTCTATTGCCACATTCTCACACAAAATGCCCTATTCTTCAACAAACCCAGCATGGTCCCCCGAGCCTAGGTCTCGGTGCTCCAAATCCTCCTTCCCTTCCTCGTTGAAAAACTGCTCATCCTCTCTGGTAACCTCCCATGTCTCTTCTATCATCTCCTTGCCCCTCTTTCATCCTTGCGGTTGCTCTTGCATTGGCGGGCCCTGCTGTGTTCCCCTCGGTGGTGTTGGTAATCACTGCTCCTTCCATGCTCATGTGGAGTAACACCTGGAGGGTTCCAACTGCCAGAAAGAATTACCAATAAATGATCTCAGAGCACAATAACCAGGCCCAAATCTACTCTGTAACCAAACAAGTGAAACCCGTCCACCAATGGTGCAGTATTTGTTAATAGCTGCTTCTTTGCGGTAGGTGTGGTGGTTGAGATCAGGGATATGTGTTCGTCTGGCAGGATTTATCCAGACCGAGTGTGGCTGCGCTAGGCCTGAGGAGAACGCCTGGTGTATAACCAGCAGTGTTTACTTCGAATGATGGGAAGTGAGCGGGAGATGTTGGTATGAGAACAGTTATACCGAATGGTGTCATAGTATCTCTGTGTTCTAGTTGGGTGGTGGAAAGAAGAGAGTAAGTGTGGGGTGTGATATTATGGGTTACATGCTCTCTCAAATGTTCTCTGCATTCCAGACGATACTATGTACATCGCGCAGTTTCATGTGCTCTAGTCCATTCCATGGACTTTTATTTATTCCATGTGTCCACGTCTGCGATACATACTCTGGTATGCTCGACGCACTCATGCACTCTAGTCCGCCACGTGGGCTCAAGTCCGCCCCGCACACTCCTGTCTGCACCACGCATGCACTCCTGTCTGCACCACGCATGCACTCCTGTCTGCCCCTGTATTTTGCATTTACCCACCCTACGCATTCACCCGCTCCCCGCATTGACCCACTCCCCGCACTCACCCGCTCCCTGCACTCACCTGCTCCCCGCACTCACCTGCTCCCCGCACTCATCGGTTCCCTCACTCATCGGTTCCCTCACTCATCAGCTCTCCTCACTTCTCTGCTCTATGCACTCATCCGTTCTATGTACTCATCTGCTATATGCACTTGTGCTTTCCACGCATTAAACTCATCCGCTCCCTGCACTCATTCGCTCGCTTCACTCTTCCGCTCCCGGTACATATCCGTTCCCGGTACACATCCGCTCCCCATACTCATCCACTCCCCATACTCATCCGCTCCCCATACTTATATGCTCCCCGTACTCATCCACTCCCCGTACTCATCCTCTCACCGTACTCATCCACTCCCCGTACTCATCCGCTCAATGCACTCATGCTTTCCACGCATTCAACTTATCCGCTCCCCGCACTCATCCGCTCTACACGCTCACTCATCCGCTCTATGCGCTCATCCGCTCTATGCACTCGTGCTTTCCTGGCATTCAACATCAATCCGCTCAATGCACTCATCCGCTCTATGCACTCATCCGCTCTATGCACTCGTGCTTTCCCTGCATTCAACATGAATCCGCTCAATGCACTCATCCGCTCTATGCACTCATCCGCTCTATGCACTCATCCGCTCTATGCACTTGTGCTTTCCCCACATTCAACATTAACATGCACTCATCAGCCCCTTAGAGTCATTTGCTAGTACGCAGTAAACCTGTTCTCTAAATTCATTTGCTCTCTACACTCATCTGCTCAATATACTCGTCCGCTCTATAACCTCATCTGCTCTATAACCTCATCCGCTCTATAACCTTGTCCGCTCTATAACCTTGTCCGCTCTATAACCTCGTCCGCTCTATAACCTCATCTACTCTATAACCTCATCTACATGCTCATCCACTCTACGTGCTCATCCACTCTACATGCTCCTCCACCTTACACGCTCCTCCACTCCACACGCTCATACGTTCTGTACATTCATCAGTTCTACATTCGCTTCTCTGCATTTATGCACTCATCCGCTGTACACGCTCATCCGCTTAACATGTTCATCCATTCTATACCTTCATCCGATCTACATACTCATTTGATTTACACACTCATTAGATCTATGTAGTCATCTGTTCTTCCACTCATGCATTCTTCCACTCAGTGCATTCTACTGTTTACACTCAACCACTCTACACACTCAACCATTTAGCGTGTTCATCCATTCTATACACTTATCCGATGTACATACTCATTTGATTTACACACTTATTCAATCTATATAGTCATCTGTTCTTCCACTCATGCATTCTTTCACTCAGTGCATTCATCTGTTCAACACGCTTCATCCATTCTAACTATTTCATCGACACCATTAACTTCGTTCCCTCCTCCTGCATTATGTGCATTTCAGCAGCTTACATCTCTTTATTGTTTCCCCATGATTTATTCTTATTATCCACTTCACTGTTTTGATCTACTTTACTCGTTTAATTCTGTTTATCTTTCTAGATTATATTTGGGGTTATTAGCTGTCAATTTATCCTCAGATAGTGTGTAGGGTTGGTGTCGTTGAGATGCTGTTAGTCTGTTTGGGTTAGTTTGGTTACCGGTTGGTTTTAGGGGAAGAGCCAGGTTTTCAGCGCTTTGTGGAAAGATGTTAAATCCTCAGTTTGGCGGATGTGGAGTGGGAGTGAGTTCCACAGGGTCGGGGCCAAGGCTGAGAATGTGATCCGCCTAATCTGACTGAGTTTGTCTTGGGTATGACTAGGAAGCCGGCTGAGATTGATTTTAGGGTGCGAGGGGAGTGATAGGGTTTTAGTTTGTCTCGAAGATATTGAGGTTTGGCATCCTCAAGTGCGAACTTGCATACATTGGGCCTTATTACGACTGTTGCGGTAAGGCATCAACGGCATCGGTAGTGCTACCGGCACCGCTGTTGCCATGGCGCAACATTACGAGTTTGCTCGCGGATGCCACTCTGGACGCCTGGTCAGACCAGGCGTGCAGAGCGGCACCCGCGAGCAGACCAGGATGGTAGCATGTTGTCAATGATATAAGCCCAAGTTCCATATGCATTGCTTCTGTGTGAGTGGACGGTGGAAATCCAAGATGTTGCCTCCATGGTTTGCCTTCAAGTAAACACTGGAGCTGCTTGTTCTGTAAAGGTTTCCAGACCATACAACACCAGTTGGAAAATGTTGGTCTTATACACAGAGATCATTCCCTCTATAGAATGTTCCCCTTTTGTTTGTACACATGATCGAATAAGACAAAATCTACTCATAGCCTTTGGTACAGTATAGGCCTGTTGTGGTATGGCAGAGACAATAGGTGAAAGCACGACATTGTCACTTGCTCCATGTTGCTGTCTCCCAGCTCCCAATGTTATGTTTTATGTAGGGATGATTTGACCACTACCAGTATTTTTGACTTGGTTCTGTTTATTTTAAAATTATTCTCCAGAAAATATTTCTCAAGTGCAGCCACGAAGCGCTGCAAGTCGATGGGGGTTGAATCAAATAAGATGATATTGTCCCCACAAGGCTGCCAGGGGACACTGGCATTTGCAAATTTTGGTGGAAAGTTGTTGCATTTAGCCAAATATTCTCCCATGTCTTCAGTGTAGAGATTGAATAGTTGAGGAGCCAAAACACAACCTTGCTTAAGGTCATCATATTTTGGAATACCTTGACTTATGTGAGTCAGCTTGCTCCATAACTTCCTCCACACTACAAGGTCAAAAGTACAGGAGTTGTTTATAAAAAGCAACATAAAGTTGTGTGTTTGTAGTTTGGATATTATATATCAGGCTTTATACTGTCCAAATATTGTCCAAATATTGTGGATAGTAGACATTCCCAACGGAATCCCATTCGCTGAATGGGAAGGAGAGAAGTTTCTTTAATCCACTTGTGTAATTCATCAAGAAGAACCAGACAGAAGGGTTTCCTGGGGGTGTCTACCATTGTCAACAATCTATAGTTGGCTTGATCGTCCATCTTGATTGCTTAATTAATTTTATATATAACCTTGATTGGACATTATTTATTTTTGGAGTCTTTGTACTTTTGGTTTTTGGTCGCTACAGTGATCACATCACACCCCTCCTGAGAGTATAAATGATAGGTAGTCCTATCCATCAGACTGTGTCTGTTTTACTTTTAATAATATTTGGATCACTATTGTATTTGTAGTGGCATGGTTTCCCACTACTCATCAATTTGTCACATGCCCAGTGAAGGATAATGAAAGTGGCTACAGTTTTATGTTGTTTCTTTTTTTTTTTTTATGGAGCTGCGGAAATGATATTCCATGTTATAGTAAGATTTCATATTCACTGATATAGTTAAGCAACTTTCAGGTCAAGCGCAATGAGGAGATGCTCCGAGAAAGTCCAATGGATATGATTCCATTCCATCTACCACTCTTCAGTGTTGCATAGGTCACCGAAGTGAGACCTGGATCATAGGAGTGCTTGACTTAGAGCCAAAGATGATGCCCACCAATGAAGCACAGTAAGACATAGACATGCCTGTGGTTGCTTTTGGTCTTGCACAGATGGGATGTGATATAACACTTTGGAGTGAACAGCCCCTTTTAATGTGGGCAAAGTTTGTTTTGCCAATGTTTTTAGACCTTCCCTCAAGCTCGGTCAAGGTTGCCATAGGCACAGTTGCACGACAGCATTTCAGGCTAAACTCATTTTGAGAGGTGTCCAGAGAAATACCTGTGGTTGCGTTTGATTCATAAAATTCTGTCTATCACATGTCATTGTGTCAGAAGTGTTATCCATCTTTTCCAGTGGTAAGTTTGTTTAAGTCATTGAAACAGTATAGGTGTTTGCTTATAGTTGCTTCATGACATTTGGCAGATTCGTTTTACTTGTTCCTTTCTTTTTGTCACTGCTGAATTGTTCTAGAAGATGATGCAATATACCAGTTCTCAGATTCTGTCATTACCAATATGTTTTTTTTCTCCAGAAATCAGATTATGGTCCTCATTACGAGCTTGGCGGTCTGGGAACAACGGTAGCGGTAAGCATGCTGGTACCGTAGTTCGTGGACCGCCATACTACGAGCTTTGCTCACGGGTGCCGTCTCACCCGCCAGGTTTTTCCTGGTGGGTGTAACGGCACCCGCGAGCAGAGCATGTCGGATGCACCAGCACAACTCTGAATATGCCTGTGCATCCGACGTCCCCATCCCCATTCAACCCTATGGGGCAGAATGGGGATCAGGAGGCCCTTGATTCTGGCACCCGCAAATGGGCATTTACCGGGTCTGCCGAGCTCGGCATGACCCGGTTCTTGCCCATTCGCGGGTGGCGGAAGAAATGCAACTCCGGTGGCAGCCGTGCCGTTTTTAACAGAGTTGTAATGAGACCCTATGTCAGTATAGGTTTTGCATATTATGATTATGTATTTGTTTTGTAGATAGAGCTTCTGGGTTACTATATGTCTTTGTTTAGATCATGGAAGTTAATCTACTTCCTTGGCACGTGAAGGGTTTGAGGCAGATAAGCCAAACAGCATAAGGTGCTGTTGCATGTTAACACTTTGATACCATGATATTCTATCCACCGGAAATGAGAAGTTACCCAGAGTGTGTTTACTGGTTTCAAACAAGATATGTGTCAAATTATCCTTCTGAACATTGGGAGTTTGATGAGATCTAGAGAGAAAACACATATCAGGGAATTATTTTGTTAACTTTATTTTATGTTGGCTTTTTAATTCAAATGCAGTAAATAATACTTTATCTGGAATGGCAAGTATGACGTGCTGGTTCGACATAGATGGTAGTCAACTAACCCAATGCGTAAAGACTTGGCCACACTACACACACTGAAGCGGCTAAAGTTGGGTATTTGCAAGTTCTGGTTCAGTGTCTAAGAATTCAACATATTTCTCAGATGATCCGAAAACAAATTCGGATCATCTGAGAAATATGTTGAATTCTTAGACACTGAACCAGAACTTGCAAATACCCAACTTTAGCCGCTTCAGTGTGTGTAGTGTGGCCAAGTCTTTACGCATTGGGTTAGTTGACTACCATCTATGTCGAACCAGCACGTCATATTAGGCATGAAAACAGAGTGGAAAATGCTACTTTCTTTTCCTACATTTTGAAGTCTCGTCGGTGTGAACATTAATGATTGATGCCAGTTTTGCCCATTCAATAGCAGTGATCCTCCTTAGAATTCCATCACTTTCACCAGTTGTGCGCGCCACTGAATCACTATTTGACCTATTGATTCACCCAGGTGTGCTTCTGTAATGCAAGATTCAGGAAGGGGTGGTTGTTACCATGAATAGAAAACATTGAAGCAGTGATGTCATGACTCATCCAAACTGATTTTCCTTCCTTCAACATTCAATGCAATTCTGTGTAAGCCAGCAGAGCTATTATGTCTGACAAAGCAGGTTACCCTGATAACAGCACACTTGACAAAGTGGGGGGTGAACCGAGATACGGGGTAAATGTTGTTTTCTTTAATCCTTTCATTTCATGGTTTTAATTCTCTTGAGTAATGCTGACCACTTTAGTAAGTTAAAAAGACATAGATGAATAGCTAAGAAAGCTGAGACAATGACTGTAGTCAGGCTATTCCATTGGTGGATACACAGCCTCTTGGGAAACAAGAGAAATAAAGCACACAAGATTTGGTCTCAAGAACCTTTAGCTCAAACAAAGGTTTCAACCAGAGGCGTTGCCTAGGGGTCAGGGGGGTTCTGAGGGGGCTAGAGTCCCAGGTCTTTTGGATGCAGCCATGGATAGATGCACAGTGGCTACAACCAAAAGGCTGTCTAGCTCCGAGTCCAGACATTAGCGCAGCCGAGGGTCATTTCCGGACCTAGTAACAACCCTGATTATAACTGTTAAATGTTGCCACCTTGAGAACACCTTCTTAACCGAGTGTACTGCTGGGCAAATATTTCCGGTGATTCACTGAGCCCTCTGAATTTGGGATGTTTGTTTGTTCCCATGAACCGTTAGAACTTTTCTGGTGATTTGTCTGGAGGGGCTTGAGGTCACCTAGACTTAAAGATTAAGCCATGTCAATGCCTTCTCTAGTTATGTATAGCCAAGCCAATATTATTGCTTTAAAAAAGTACTTCATTATGGCCATTGCCAGACATCTGCTTCATCTGCGGGTGCACTTCTGCAAAAGGACTATGCAACTCGAATAACAGGTCAGCAGTAATGATGCTTCCCCAGGATCAAAACATGTTACAAATAAAAACTGCACCAAAGACATAGGAAGAACATATGTACCAGAAAGCAAAAACGAAGCATACATGTTGTTGCTGAAGTTAACACTGCGTAAGTCTAATTTTCTTATACTATAGATCTGGTTATTCTGAAACAGCACATAGTAAATTGAGATAGTGGCTCGCTGCTGTTACATATTCAGAAACACATGACAACTGGTTTAGTGATTCTAAGAGCAAATTGTTGGTGAGACCTAATTTCCGATTTGTTGATACTAAACAAAGGATAACCCTCACTAAACTGAATTTCTTAACTGATGAAAATTATTCAGTGATTTCAACATAAACATCAATTGTATTTAAGGGTGAATTGGTACGGGTTCTCTGAAATGGGACCAGAAAATATCTCTGCATGTCCTTTATTTAGCTTGAAGAGGCATATGAATGCAATTGAGGGATCCCCGGCATCCTCTTCATATTGCCTCAATTATATGCTGAAGGACCTAGTGACCTAAGACACACCTGTCTCAAAAACTTTGAATCAGCATATTTCATGTACCCTTCTGATCTTGATTTAAAAATAAAATCTGGAATGCCATGTTATATTCCCGAAACTCTGGCAATCCCAATCCTCTATTTGGCATATTCCCACTGAGCCTTTGCCAGCTCTATCATGACCTCTTTCTACTCCAAATTTAGCGTGATGTCAGGGTGTGAGGAATTCGACCATCCGCATAGGGAGAGTGCACTTGCCTGGGCGTTTGTTAATTTTGTAAATGAAAATGAATGATGGGAGATCAACCTCCAAATATGTGTGTGGCCATTCTACACACATTTTCCATGCTCACCGCTCAACAAATGCATAGTCGATTTAACTCCGGGAGGACAAAGCCTACAGGCATCATCCTCCCCTGTCATGTTCAGCTGGAATGTGACGACAGCCACAGGTAAATCAAAAGCATCTCAGAGGGGGAAGGCGACACCTTCCTCCGGCCATGGCCAGCCTAATTAAAATATCAAAAGTTCCATTTATTTGGTTCTTTATTGTATATATTTGCTGGCAGCACATACTGATAAGAGTAAACAAAATAGGCCTTCGACCGGCCTTGTTGCAGAACAGACAAAAGGGAGACAGGACTAATACATCCTGAATATGCAATGTGTCAACCTGAAGCTAGCTCCCACCCCCCTGTATGAAAGGCAGTGAATGGCATTTCTGCGTCCACCATTAACTGCAGGCAACCCCTGCAGAGAGGACCCTTTCAGAGGGAAGAAGTATGTGATTTAAGAGAGACAGGAAGTTTGCTCTTGTCACAAACGTCAAGGGAGACCTCTGCTTTCATGAAGAGTCACAGAGCGCTCAGTGAACCAGAGAGACACTTTGATCTACAACAGACAGGAGGATGGGTGGGATTTAGGAGTACATGTTGTCACCCCTTACCTTTCCTGTTGCAAAGCACAGTGGTCCTGACCTCACGCATAACGGAAGATTGTTGATGATGACCCCGGATTGGTCCCATGAGGTAGGTTTATCCTGCACCAATCACTGGGACCCATTTGGCTTTGAAATAGGGCTGAGCCCCTCACTTAGTAGATCATCTGACAACTTCGAGAGGAGTATGAAGAAGGACTCATTTGGACCCAGGCTGAAGGTAAAGTCTGCCTTACATCTTCTTTCAGTGAAGGAAGGCCAGTATTTCTAAGAGGGAAGCAAGATCCCTCCCCTAAACATCTCCCAAGGAACAGAGGGAGATAGCGGACTCAGAGGACATGTCCAGCACCTCCAGAAGCGGTAACCAGCCAGCACACAGCATGCCCTGCTAGGTTCTGCCAGCAAGCTTCCTAGTGACATTTACAACCCCTTGCTCCCTTGGTAATGAAACCAAATAACCTTTGTAAAGTTAAGACTGATTGCTGTACCGACTACCCTCCTGTTAGTATCCAGAGTGGATCCCTTTCCTTCGTGAAACTGTCCTCTGTGTTCCATTACATGGTGGACTGTAAATTGTAGTGTGCTAGAACTGTCTGTTGTAATAATAATAAAGTAGATATTTGTATACAACCTTGACTGGACAGTCCCTTTTATCGTAGGGTAATAATTGTATTTTTGCTGTGTTGCAACTAACCAACGATGAATGGCCTTGCGAGATAGGCCTGCCGTTCTGTCCACGTTACCAAAAATTGGCCAGGGGGGTTTATGATCTACTCGTGTTGCAATCTGTTTGAAACCCTTCTGGTGTACTAGAGGTGTGGGGCTTATTGATGGTTTAGAAACCGATATTCATCCCTGGACCACTGGGCATTTGACATCTCAGATGAGCATTGAGTAGAACCTAAGAGCATGACAGATACAAATGTGGCCAAATGTTACTTTGCAAAATTGTAAACCGGCAGCACTTTCCACCAAAGTTCAATACACATGATTGCGGAATATTTTTTTTTCTTTTTTCAAAATATAGGGGAAACTGTGTGTGCTGGGCTTAGGCATAACTCTTTAACTATGTATGTGATTCTAGTTACAGAGGAACTACAACCCAGTGCATACAAAAGCTTAGAACAGAATCAGAGCAGCAAACTAATCATCTGTATATATTGAGATACTAACCTTGACAACAGCCTCATCATGATTCATGAGCTTAACACAAGGCGCCACTTAAGCAAACATTGAAAACCGAAAGAGTACAGAAAAAAATGAGTTGTTATTGCCCACATCTTATGACCACAGAGTATTTATTTTTGTATGTAAAGTGTTGCTAATTAAGTTAATCAACACATCAGAGAAACGCATAACACATGACAGAATAAGAGGAATAGCCTTCCCTTGGGCAATGCGCCCAACATTTGAAGAGTCCACTTGGCAGCACGCTAATCAGAAAAAAAGAGCTATATTATGTGTTCCGGCATTAAACACCCTGGGACAAAGCCCTAACAGGCAATGTAGACCAGCAAAGTTATAGCTTGTAGTTAATGCTCACTACAATTTCAACATTTGAAAAAACACGGCAGGTTTATCTTGGGTGAGAATGAATGAAACGCTCCTGCTTCATCAGAAATACACTAAGCATAATCGAATTTCAGGAAAAAACACGATATTCTATAAAAATTTTGCGGTATATAGGTATCAAGGTCGAGGTGCTATTTTTTTTTAAAGATATTACTTCATTAAAATCCTCTTCACAACGTCGACATGGTGTGCACTCTAATACATCTTTGCAGCCTTCATCTCCCACATACCTCTTTTTAGTGTGTATGTGTGTTTGTTGGAGCGGGATTAAAAGATGCTGCAGTTCTATATAGGTACATCCTATGGACCACACAGTATTAGTGCATTAGGGTTCATTTGAAATGAGAAGTGACATAATTGCTTACTCGAAAGTCCATGGCTGTTGATGAATGGCTCACAATCTCTTCAATAGCAAGTGTAAGTGTAATATTACATGACTCTCCAGTAATCCTATTGACATAATCAAATTCTTATTGTGGAGCTTGATGTTGGAATATGCTCCAATTTTAAGGTAGGCCATATTTCTGAAAATCGCTTTTCCTCAAGCAGATCCATTATGTATCAAACGTAATGTACCACTGACCTCAGATAGTATTGCACTTAATCATTCTGTAACACTATAAAGAATATATTTTCAAATAAAATATATTAATAGTCCTTTTTGACCAAATGACTACGTTTTCAACTGTGTACTGCAGACCATCTGCTGAAAAGGGGGTCAATTTTTACAATACATCATAAATTAGTTAGCCCACAACTTTAAAAGTTACAAAATTGGTTGTTACTTATTGTATGTATGTTTGTATGTGTGTATGCATGTATGTACATTGTGACAACGCCAGTAATCTGGCCTCACACATAGGGGAGGGGACCACCTCATAGCCAGGGGTGGGAAGCCTACCAGGAATAAACTCAGCTCCTGTCCTATCACTGATGTGGACCGTGGCAGCAGAGAGGGTTCCTATTCCTGTACCCCACCCGCTTGTGCTGTAAGGATATTTGGCGTGTTACAGTACACAGTACAGCAATACTGCACAAGTAGCACAATTTTTTTGCAGCACCACCACCACAAGGGTGCGGTGCATTGCTATATGGGTTAGCAGATTAACAAGGAAAGACAGACTATTCAGTAAAAAACGATTTTAACATATAAGATGCAAATCTATTTTTACAGTTAAAAGCACACGTGTTCATTTAAAAATGCACACTATTTTTCACCTGAAATGCCTATATTGCTAGAGACACATTTGAAAATTAACAGCTAACCTATTAACCATTAACCTGACTAATAAAACCTTATTTTAATATAACCCACTAATAAAATGTGTTCTCTACTGCAGAATTAGGCATACTCTGAAAACCATTTAAATAAGTGTGCAGATTTTTCCATTCTCTTCTCTGCCTGATTCTCCGTGTTGTTGTGCACAGTAACTGCAGGAAGGAGGAAGTCAGATTTGCAACAATTGCAAATGTATAAGCGAAGCTATTGTTGAAGAGTAGGAGGATGAGAGATGATGGATTTCATTGGGACACGTCATAAAGAGGGCTGAGAGGAAAGTTTTAGTGGGCAGTAGCAGGGAAAAAGACAGGCAGACATCTTTCTGCACTACTGGGGAGAAGACCTGGCTGTGGGGTCCTGACTGAATGCAGATTCCTGTGTCCTGCTGCAATCGACATTGGGGAGAGCTGAAAGAAAAACCTGTCCACTGGCTGAGGCAGTCCTATCTGAAAAAGCTGAGAATTCCAGGCAATGACCCCGGCTTGAGAAGGCAAGCGTTCCTTTTTGCTGGAGTTAATCCAAGAGAGCCACATTCACAAAGAGAACAACTGAAGAACACTCAGATAAGGTAATTACCTAAGCGTGGGAGCCGGGTGTGTGCACGAAATTATGCAGTCAGTGTAGGATTCCTGTGCGTGTCTTAATCAAATACCAATGTTGCAAGTTGAATTCTGTTCTCCGCCACGCTCTTTGCAGTGTGTCATAGAAAATGCTTTTACTGTACCATTTTATTTATTTCTGTAAAGAATGAGATCATGTCTAAGTGCAACTTTTATAATACAGAAAATATTTGAAAACAGACGGGTGGTTTATTTTCTATTTACCATTACAATGCCAATGATGTGGGGAGATTTTTAAACAGTGCAATGGTCATTTTAAGACAGATGTGTGCATGTCAGAATCAGTATGAATAATTGTGAGTGACTGTAGTATAACTTGTTGGAGGTACATGAGCCAACGGGAAGAGAGACTCTCTGAACATAGCTCCCTACCATATATAAGGTAGTGGAAATTACCACAAGACTACCACATATAGCTCTCTGTCGTAAATAAGTCAGTGAGTTTGCCCATGGTGGCGCACCAACACTATCACTGGAAAATGTGGTATCTCTAGAATGCAGGTCTGAGGTCTCTCTAGTGATCACACGAAAAATCTAAGCGAAGATAAGGGATTCTGGACATTGGGGCCACAAATAAAACAAGGGAATTATGCTCACCAAAATACCACCAACCACGTATACCAAGTAAGCAGGTCTGGGTGCTGAAATAATGCATGTCCATTGTATTATTGTTGCACATGGCCAAATCTGAATACAAAGAGTGATTATTGCTAAGTTATTTTTCGGCGGTAATAAAATACCGTCAGGCCCCAAATCTCCACAAAATACCCTACATATTTATGGTGCGTTGGCCGGGAAAGTGATCATAGAGTACCTACTGGGCGTGGCAAGTGTGTCTCACACTGCCATTTGCACATTAAAGGGAACCCATTTTATAATAGCAGTGTGCCACTAAAAACGAATTTCAGAATGTCACAAAGGGAAACCACATTCTCAGATCTAGTGCAATATTTAGAGGCAAAGTTATTTGCACATGGGAATTGGTCTTCGAATACCACGTTAGAATGGAGTAACCGCATTCAGGGTGAGGTGCAGAAAGAAAAACTAGACAATATTTTTGCAGAAGGCAGCATAATTCAGGTCTGCCTTACAAGATTATTGAATGCAGCCGATAAAAGTGCAGAGAAAGACTGTTTAATACGGCTATGCGGCAAAATATGGTTTATTTTAAACAAGTCCCTGCGAATGCAAGAGAATGATACTCAGCTAATTAACAGGTTAAAGACTGAATTAGACGGGGCAAGTAAAAATCAGGAAATGTTGAGAGCAGAATTGGATGTATGCCAAAAAGACATGCAATTAAAATGCAGAGACTTTGATACTCAGTTATCCAAAAGCAAGAAACAATTTGAAGATAGTGAGCAAGAATTGACACACTTAAAAGCCTTAGTGGATCACATTAGGCAGGATAAAGATGAGGTTGTTTCAGAAATGCAGATTTTACAAAAAGAACATTGCGAAAAAGAAGGTGATCTCCAGAGTGTAGAACAAGAAATGATTAAAATGATTCAAGAAAGAGACAAGAGAAATAAAGAGTTCAATGAATGCCAAATGCAAATGTGCGATATGCAGGAGGCGATTAATAAAATGAGCGATGAAAATAATTATTTGCAGAATGAAGCAACTAGACTCCTTAAAAAGTGTAAGGACTTAGAACAGCAAATGTGCATTCCCAGGTCCCAAGAGAGACGGCAGTGTACCACATTCAATGGAGTGGAGGTGAATTCTAGCTCTGCCCAAAGAGCTAGTGCCCCAGTGACAGGGCCGGTGACTGAACTTGGTTGCAGCGCCCTTGGGGGATTTGATACTCCCATTGGGGGCAGCCACCAATCTCATACACCTGAAAACAGGATTGAATCACAAAATAGTGCAATTCCATGCATTGCAACAAGTAGCCCCATAAAAATAATGAAATCCATTAAAGCCCTGATCAAACCATTTAAAAAGGGAGGTGAATGCTGCATTGAGGATCACTTAGAAGCGGTGCATGACATTTTTAAAGCACTCCAGATACCTAAGGAACAGTACAGACAATATTTTCATTTAACTTTAGATGCCCCGACGGCCAGCATCATAAGGGGATTAAATGAACAGCAAAATATGACATGGCTGGAGTTTGAAAAAGAAATTAGGCGTCATTTTTCTCCTTTTCAGTCATTGCAGGAGGCAAAGAAAGTCGCGTACACTATTACTGCTGGACCTAATACATCACCTCGCCAATTTTTACAAGACTTAAAAAGAGCATTCTCTCGCTTTGATGTATCTTTTGACTCAAATTCCAATGAGTTTAAAACCGCATACTTCTATGGGCTACAGAAAGACATCATATCCCAATTGGTCCGTGAATTTGACCGTGACAAGTCCCTTGAATGGATTGTACATCAAAGCACCAAGCTATATGAGGTACTCTATTGTCAGGGTAGAGAAAGTGATAAAATGAAAGATACTAGGCCTAAATCTAAAGAACCCTCAGCCACAGTAATGGAAATCAGGTCAGCCAAAATGTCCCTTGAGTCTGCTCAAAGCCAAGGTAAAAATAATGTGACACCTGAACAAAGGGGTAATCAACAAAGATCGCCATTTCCTGTACCAATGTTCCAATCACATGATCCTAGTAATAGAGAGAGCTACATCAGCCCTAGATATTTAGGAGATAGACCCCGGGTAAGATACCGGTCTGATATGGCAGGTATGAACAATAACCAGAGACAAAATCAAGATCAAAGAAATGATGGTCCCTACCAGTCATTGGGGACACAGAGCAGATTTGATCCCAGCACCATGATATATGGTAATCAGGATAGGCCCCGATATGTGGATCGATTTACTGATAATGGAAATCAATATAGGGGCCAGTACCCACAATCTGAGAGACAGGACATGAGGCAAAACGTGAACTACAGTCCACGCCAGTACAATGATTCTCCACCAGGGGACTATAATCAAAGGATGGGTGCAACCCGCTCCCCTCCACAAATGAATCAAGAGTTCAGAAACCATCCCAACCGGTATCAATCACCTGAGAGGTATCAGAATAGATCCAATCAGGGGGAAAACAACCAATATCGACCTAGGCCACAGAAAGAGGATCCTAGAGAGGTGGAAAGGTTCCAATGCCTTGAGGCCCAAGTGAAAATGTTAGCTGAGCAAATAGGAAAGCTCTATACAGCGCAAAAACAACCTTCCAAAGAGGGGGCTGATGGCCATAGCAATGACCGGGGGGCTTCCGAAAAGTGACTAAGTACTCATGATAACTGCAGTGCCAAAATGACAGATTGCTCTGATATAACTTTGCATAACGACTCTGAGATGACTAATGGATTAAAAATGAAAGTACCAGTAAATGAAATTGTGATGGAAAGTGTAAATACTTCTAAAAAAGAGGTACGGTTTAACTTAGAGCTAAATAAAACAGTAAAGATTTGCACAAATGAAAAAGAAACATTAGGAATTCCAAAAGAACAAAGGGACAGATTTAAGAAAAATGACTCATGCATGGGGAATACCAGTGAACAGGGAGTAAGTGGGGATGCCATAGCTCCTTCCATGGGCAAGCAAAACAATGACCAAACACAGACAGAAAAAGGAAATACTCACAAGGAGGGTACAAGTCAATCACCTGAAAAATTCTTTGAGCCACATATTTTTGAAGAGGCTGAAAGGGCTGGTATTACACTAAATGATCACAAATGCACAGAATTAAAAAATGACAAATTGCTGAATGATGTTGCTACACATGTTCAGTTGGGAGGTTGTAATGTGGTCTCTGATGTTACCCAGATGGATGGGCGAACAGTGGCCACACTCCAAAAAACCTCTGAACATGGAGAAATGAATAAAATATCTCGCACAGAAATGGGTAAAAAGGAGGGAAAAATGTCTTTTCATTTACCAATGTGCTTAGCCAAAAGTGAAAAAGACCTGAGAAAGGTGAGCCCTGAAATCAGTAAGAATTCACATTTCTTATGTGTATTAGAGGAAGTTGAGGACAGATATTATGCACCCATCACTGTAGAAGAAAAATGCCACACCTTCGCTATGATTGACACTGGCGCACAGGCCACAATTATGTCCAAGGAGTTGGTAAAGAGTATCAATGAAGAGAGGCCTCCACAGAGTCAGATCACAGTGAAGGCAAATCAAGGCCCAGTGCATAACTTTAATGGGGAGGAGGTGCCCATCATAGGTGTAACTGAGGTTGACATAAAAATAGGAAAGCACAGAATGAAACAAGAGGTATTGATCACATCTATTTGTGAAATTCCATTTCTGATGGGGACAGATTGCCTGAAAAGATTGTCTCCTCTCATAGATGGGGTGAATGGAGTGCTGTGGTCCTTAACCAAAAAACCATTGAGGCCTAAGAAACTAAAATCACAAAACAGCAATATAAAAGAATGTCACACCGTTGCCAAAACAAATGATGCTGTGGAGGTATATCTCCAGAATAGCTGCATACCTAGTGTCACTGTTATATTAATGTGTCAAGACAAAGATCAGAGCGACAATGAAAAACTACCTGTACAAATATACTTGGACCCAAGGAAAGATTGGCAGACTGCTATAGATGAGCACACATTACGTTTTTACTTAAAAGAGAATACATGCAAACAGAATATTGTTCCTAAAACAGATTCAGAAAAACACATTACCACTCTGGCAGAGATACACATGGAAGATGAGCAACCATGGGTTCACGTTGGTATAAATGATTATCTTAAAACAATAAAAGCCACTTTAGCGCTTGAACATGAAAGGAGTTTCATTAATGAGAAATTGTTGCAAAAAATTATGGAGAGGGAAGAAATCCCGAAATTTAGGATTAAAAACCAATATGTTTCTGGGTTGGACAGTCCAGACTTTGAAAACCGAATTACAGGCAGATGCATGCTTAAAATTAGCATTGGGCAGAAAACAATTTACCATAATGTATGGATAGTGAGTGGAGCACAAAATGAATTTTACATGGGCAATGACATCATGCACAGAATGTGTATGGTGTTAGATTTCCTTAATCAAAAAATATGGTCACGCCTAGGTGGGCCGGCGCCTGAATTTGAAGACAAAAGAAGGGCTTATCATTGTGCACAACTAGTTCCTTATGCAGTCGAATTACAGATGAGGAAAAATACTATTGTTCCTGCATTTACAAAACAGTTTGCAATAACACTGAAATGCAAAAATGGACAGCAGATGAAAGGCTCTGATGCATTTGTATGCCTGAATGAATCCATAAAACAGCAAGGCCTGGATTATGAATACATTCCATTGGTAGACATTGGTGAGGGATCTGTAAAAATCATGGTAAATAATAAAGGTTGTCAGGATATTCATTTAGAGGAAAACTCCCCATTAGGAATGGCCATACAAAAATCACATTATACGGCAGATTTAAATAACATGGTGATTGGGAATATTCCTGAAAAATATGTAGATGCCAAGGGCGAGTTGCCAGAACACCTGGACTCTCAGCCCAAAGGAATATTTAAAATTCATTCTGTGTATCCTTATGATTCAAATGAGACAGTGTGCTGCCATCAAGAGGATTGCATAATATTTAATTTAAATGAAAATGAAACAGGAAATCAGCCCATTGAAGTGGAAGCCGATCTGCCAAAATATTTGAAAGTGGCAACTCTACAAAAAGACACAGCCACACAGTTAGAGGAAAGCGCTGAGATTCCTTTACCAGAAGAGTTTCCAGAATTTTCCAGAATGGTAGAAGAGCAGATCTCCTTAGCGGATGCATGTGACAGCGATGAGGATCGACGCAATCTGAGGGAAATATTTATGGAGTTTAAGGATGTATTTGCAAAAGATGCTTATGATTGTGGTTTAACTGATTTACATGTGGCCACACTACCAGAAGGTTGTAGCAGAAATCCAGTGTTTGTACGCCAGTATAGACTACCGCTGGCATGTTTAGAATCATTGGCAGAGATTATTAAAAATTTGGAATCACGGGGAATAATTAGGCCCATTCATAGCACATCCAATACGCCTATTTTAGGTGTGTTAAAGCCAAATGGTCAATGGCGGCTGTGTGCAGACTTAAGAGAGTTAAATAAAAGAGTACCAGTATCTAGATGGCCACTACCATTCATTGATCAGGGCCTAGCTCAGATACATGGTTCAAATGTATTTACCACGTTAGATCTCACATCTGGATATTGGTGTGTGCCATTGGCAGAGGAGATACAACACCTATTTTCCTTTACATTTGACAGGACTCAATATGCCTGGCTTAGAGCTCCGTTCGGGTACATCAATAGTGGGAGTGAATTTGGCATATTTTTGAGAAAGGCCATGCCAGATGCAGCGGAAAGAGGGACAATAGTTTATGTGGATGATGTCTTGATAAAAAATGAAAACCTTAAAAGCCATTTTGATGAAATAAGACATGTGCTTGGCCAATTGCAGAAAGCAGGCGCCAAAGTATCTTTGCAAAAAGCACAATGGTGCAAGAAAAAAGTGAACTTTCTAGGGCATGAAGTGACTGAACATGGGCTAAATCCACAAAGGAAGAAAATAGAGGCCATACAAAGATTAAAAGATCCTAAAAATGAGAAAGGAGTAAAAAGTTTATTAGGGATGACAGGCTATAACAGAAAGTTCATTGAGAATTATGCAGAAATCACTCAACCATTGACTAAACTGCTTAAACTAAATACTCCCTGGAGATGGGAAAGAGAGCAGTCTGATGCAGTGGCTAGATTGAAGGAATGTCTTGTAAAGGCACCATGTTTAGCATACCCCATAAAGGACAGGGATTTCTTTATAGAAATAGGCTTTTCTGAACATTGTATGTCAGCAGTGTTATCACAAAAACACGATTTGAATCACAAAACCATTGCATATGCAAGTAAGGCATTTTCCCAAGTTGAAATGAAATTTAATGAATGCGAAAAGGCCCTATTAACCACTGTGTGGGCGCTACAACATTTCCGCCCCATTGTTCAGGGAGAAAAGGTGATTATTGAAACAAATCATCAACCTTTGCAATTTTTAGAGAGTAAAAGAATTAGATCAGGCAATCTAGCACAATCCAGAATCACTTCATGGACACTGGCATTACAAGGTTTTCCCGTAGAAGTAAGATATGGACAAAATAAAAAGAGCCCAATTGCTCAAGGGTTAGCTGACTTACATGACTGTGCAGCTGAACAAATAACAAATGAAATGGATGTGGAAGCTGGTTTACAGGAATTTGAACAATCACCACACAAAGCTTTTGATGAAAAAACATGCAAGGATTTGCCAACTGTATATGTGGATGGTTGTGCTTTTCACATTGAAAATGACAGTAATAAACAATTAGTGGCAGGAATAGGAAATGTCTGGTTGAAATGTGAAGGCGTTCCTAGTATAGGGATGAGGATTGGAGATAGGAGCAGTCAGGTGGCGGAATTGGCAGCCATCTATAAAGCAATTGCTACTGCAGTTGATAAAAAGTTCAGTGAAATTGTCCTGGTGACTGATTCTGACTATGCACGGAATAGCTTTGTGGAGTATTTGCCTGGTTGGAAAGCAAGAGGCATGGTTACATACAACAAAAAGCCACTTAAACATGGAAAAATGATACAAGCCATAGACAAATTGGTGTCAGAAAATAATTTAACAATATACTGGAGAAAAATTCGTGGGCATTTAAAAACACCAGGAGAGGATAAGGAGGGAAATGATAAGGCAGACCATCTGGCTAAGATTGGGGCTGTAATGGGAGAATTGCTACCTATTGATTATTTAATGGGTGAAATACAAATTGATGCAGTCACACGTTCTAAAGCACCAAAGGAGGTAGATCAACCGGTGGTGCAGTGGAGTCATGACACGCCAGACCAAGATTTGATTGAGGCACAAAAGAATGATCAAATTTTGGGAATCTATTATAATCATTTGATAGATCCTGAACAAAATCCTTTAACAGAAAATGATTGTATGGGAAAAGAAGAGTTGAGGGTGTTATTAAAGAACAAAACACGAATTAGATTACAGGATGGGCTCATGATTAGAGAGTCCATAACAGGGCAAATACAGTGGGTAGTACCCCTTTCATTCAGAGGACTAATGCTACACCATGCACATGATGCCATAACTGCAGGCCATAGAGGTTCACAAAAGACATTAGAAATACTAAAAGATTATGCTTACTGGCCACATATGTCCCAAGATGTGGAATTATATACTAGAGGATGTCTAGTATGCGCCCAATTTAAACCTGCTTCACCAATGCATAGAGCACCATTGATGAAAAGAGGCCTAACTCTCCCATGGTCAGATTTGCAAATAGACTATGTAGGTCCTTTAAAAAGGTCGAGCAGGGGACACCGCTATATTTTGAGTGTGGTATGTTTGATGTCAAAGTGGATTGAGTGCATTCCCGCACCAGATTGTAGTGCGCAAACAGCAGCCACATTGCTGGTGAACCATGTGTTCTCAAGGTTTGGGTTGCCACAAAGAATTGAGTCAGACAGAGGAAGTCATTTCACAAGTACTCTAATGAGTAAGGTATGGCAAATACTAGGTGTGAAAAGGAAACTACATATCGCATATCGGGCGGCGTCTTCAGGTACAGTTGAAAGAAGCAATAGGTCTGTTGTGGATATTTTAAAGAAATTTGTGGCAGAAGCAGGTTCCAGCTGGGATTTACGTTTACCGTTGGTTCTGATGGCAATCAGGTCGACTCCTGCCAAAGCAACAGGTGTTAGCCCCCATGAGGTCTTAACAGGTAGGAAAATGGTGTTACCACAACACCTACTATACAGAACACATGAGCAAACTCTAGTGAGTGCATCCACAGTTCATGAATATATTGATGAACTGAGGAGGCATTTGCAACATGCATTTGCTTTTGTGCAGAGAAATCTGGAAAGAGCTGCTGACAGTGCTAAGTCATATTATGACAAAAAGACATCAGTAAAGGAATACAATGTAGGGGATCAGGTGTACAAGTTTCATTTTGGAAAAAGTAAACAGAAAAATTCTAAATTTCTGGCAGCCTGGCAGGGGCCATTTCGAATTATAGATAAAGTCTCTCCTGTAGTGTATAAAATTTTGAAAAATGAAGGTGAAACAGCAATAGAGCAGTTTGTCCATGTAAATCAAATCAAACCATGCCATCCCAGACATGAGATCAGGCAGCTTGAGCATGTGGAAACGGATAGAGTCCCTTGAGAAAATAAATGGGTGTGATCAGGAGGCAGTGACAAAGAAGTTAAAAAAAAAAAAGTTGATTGTTATGATGGCACATAAACACTGTAATATATGTGAAAATATATAATATAAATAAATAAATAAATAAATAAATAAATAAATGCACATATAACGGAAGCTCGTGGTTGGTGTGCAGAGAGAAAGTGTGTTAAATATTGAATGCTGTTTTATATGTGTTTGTTTTCTTTTAACTTGTGTTTAATTTCAGAAAAAAGAAAAAAAAAACGAAGTATTTTTACCAAGCATGTTTTATTTTTGGCAAAAGGATGAAGTTAGTATTGTGCTATGTACTTAATCTGTTTATTTTCTATTTTGATTTAGACAATTAACATTATTTGGTCGGAGGTTCCGGGATCAGAGGCCACGGGAGACGATGGAGTCCTGGAGTCCCCTGGATGAAGACCAAAAGATGCCTGCCTCCAGGTGGAGGTGAAGACAAAATAACCGGAATGCCAAAAGAGATGACTACTGTGGATTCAAGATTGCCAAGATGAAAGAGTACTCGAATGAACCGAATAACATCGCTGGTCGGGACATACCAAAAGAGACAAAGCAAAAGTTCCGGCATATGAAGTTCCACGTATTTATTATTTTAATTATTTATTTTAACTTGTTATATTACTTATTTGTTTTAGTTAGTTGTTTTATTTCATTGTTTTTTAATTGACTTGGAAAATTTAAACTTAAAGTAATGCCACTTCCACTGAGAAGGCAAATGTGGAACATTTTATGAACTGATGGACTCAGATGAAATGTTGATTGCAAATTTTCATTGATGCACATGAATATTCATTTTGTTGGATTGCTATATTGTAAAAAAAAAAATAGAACAAGTTGTTTTTAGGAATTGGCTTGGATTATAGCCAAGTTCTAAAAACAAAAGGAGGGTATATGTAAGGATATTTGGCGTGTTACAGTACACAGTACAGCAATACTGCACAAGTAGCACAATTTTTTTGCAGCACCACCACCACAAGGGTGCGGTGCATTGCTATATGGGTTAGCAGATTAACAAGGAAAGACAGACTATTCAGTAAAAAACGATTTTAACATATAAGATGCAAATCTATTTTTACAGTTAAAAGCACACGTGTTCATTTAAAAATGCACACTATTTTTCACCTGAAATGCCTATATTGCTAGAGACACATTTGAAAATTAACAGCTAACCTATTAACCATTAACCTGACTAATAAAACCTTATTTTAATATAACCCACTAATAAAATGTGTTCTCTACTGCAGAATTAGGCATACTCTGAAAACCATTTAAATAAGTGTGCAGATTTTTCCATTCTCTTCTCTGCCTGATTCTCCGTGTTGTTGTGCACAGTAACTGCAGGAAGGAGGAAGTCAGATTTGCAACAATTGCAAATGTATAAGCGAAGCTATTGTTGAAGAGTAGGAGGATGAGAGATGATGGATTTCATTGGGACACGTCATAAAGAGGGCTGAGAGGAAAGTTTTAGTGGGCAGTAGCAGGGAAAAAGACAGGCAGACATCTTTCTGCACTACTGGGGAGAAGACCTGGCTGTGGGGTCCTGACTGAATGCAGATTCCTGTGTCCTGCTGCAATCGACATTGGGGAGAGCTGAAAGAAAAACCTGTCCACTGGCTGAGGCAGTCCTATCTGAAAAAGCTGAGAATTCCAGGCAATGACCCCGGCTTGAGAAGGCAAGCGTTCCTTTTTGCTGGAGTTAATCCAAGAGAGCCACATTCACAAAGAGAACAACTGAAGAACACTCAGATAAGGTAATTACCTAAGCGTGGGAGCCGGGTGTGTGCACGAAATTATGCAGTCAGTGTAGGATTCCTGTGCGTGTCTTAATCAAATACCAATGTTGCAAGTTGAATTCTGTTCTCCGCCACGCTCTTTGCAGTGTGTCATAGAAAATGCTTTTACTGTACCATTTTATTTATTTCTGTAAAGAATGAGATCATGTCTAAGTGCAACTTTTATAATACAGAAAATATTTGAAAACAGACGGGTGGTTTATTTTCTATTTACCATTACAATGCCAATGATGTGGGGAGATTTTTAAACAGTGCAATGGTCATTTTAAGACAGATGTGTGCATGTCAGAATCAGTATGAATAATTGTGAGTGACTGTAGTATAACTTGTTGGAGGTACATGAGCCAACGGGAAGAGAGACTCTCTGAACATAGCTCCCTACCATATATAAGGTAGTGGAAATTACCACAAGACTACCACATATAGCTCTCTGTCGTAAATAAGTCAGTGAGTTTGCCCATGGTGGCGCACCAACACTATCACTGGAAAATGTGGTATCTCTAGAATGCAGGTCTGAGGTCTCTCTAGTGATCACACGAAAAATCTAAGCGAAGATAAGGGATTCTGGACATTGGGGCCACAAATAAAACAAGGGAATTATGCTCACCAAAATACCACCAACCACGTATACCAAGTAAGCAGGTCTGGGTGCTGAAATAATGCATGTCCATTGTATTATTGTTGCACATGGCCAAATCTGAATACAAAGAGTGATTATTGCTAAGTTATTTTTCGGCGGTAATAAAATACCGTCAGGCCCCAAATCTCCACAAAATACCCTACAGTGCCAAGATGCTTGCTTGCAGACCATGGTGCATGCCATCCTTGCCTTATTTATCAAATACCTGCCAGTATCTTTCCACTAACTACAGAGTTCCTACATCTGAAGGAAAGAACCCTGCAATCAAAAGTGGCATACCCAAACCTCTGTGGAAATCGGCTGCAAAGAGAGAGTGAGCCTTCCCAGGGCACAGACACTGAAGCACTCCTGGAGGCACACACCAGAGACTCTGGAGATGTGAACCAAGGAGATAGGGAGGCGGCTTCCATATGTGGCACCACAGTGGAGCTTGAACTCGAAGGGCCCCTGGGCCACACTGACAAAGAGGGGATCATGTCTCAAAACACAAACTAAAACATCAACATTTGCAGGCCACCATCTTTGGTGTGAAGCAGATATACATGAAGAAAGATGGCTGTGCTTAGCCCCTACTTATGAGTTATTGCTGCACAGAAACACACATATCCTGGTGGGGGGGGGGGGGGCACAGGGCCAGTTTGGCCAGTGAGAGCGGTCCATTCCTGGGAGAGAAAGGGGCTAAAAGCAATACACAGTAACCAGAAAATGTGGGTTATTCGGATGAGGTCAAAGGGCAGGAGAATAATGAAGAACAGACCAGCAGGAGGAAGGAAGAAGCAAAGGACTGTGGAGGCGACTTGTGGAGCAGGTGAGGTATTGGCTAGGAAGTGAAAGTGGTTCAGCAGTGTAATCGTCCATGGTTGTGTGGCAACTTTGTAGATAAGATGGTGTAGGGAGAATTATTGTAGCAAATGTTACTGAATGAAACAAGAGTTTCTGAGTAGTAACTTGGAGGCAAGAGTAGCAGTTTGGAGGAAGGGATAGTGATTTGGAGTGAAGAGTAATGGCTTGGATGGAGTGGTCACTTGGACAGAGGAGAAGGTAAAACAGAGAAGGAGGCAGGACTAACAGTGGAAGGAGGATTAACTTCTAAGAGTGGATGTACGATCTTGAAGGTGTGAGAATATCAAAGTCATAGAAGAGGGGTAGGAGGAGTGAGGGAAAGAGGGCAAGAGGAGGGAGTAGGAAAGGTAGATGTGAGAGTGAACATGTTAGAAGACGCTGGAATCAAACAGTATCTTGTATGGCACCATCCCAAATCCCATTAGATCAAACAAAGATCAAACGACCAAATAGAGTCAGGGTTTTTAAGAAGTCTATGAGGGATTTTAGACAGCCAGAATTTAGAACATCATTTCCAGCAAAGACCAGTAATTAGACAGCAGGGGTCAACATTCAGTAGCACTAACCAGATGAAACGTTTGCCTGGATTAAGTAGTAGGGACATAACAAGACCAGAGTCAGAGGCACAGCCCTACGCACCACAAAGAGAACAATTAAAACCCTTCAACCATCTTGTCGACTTGCTGTGTTTCTTGTGCCATTTGTGAGAACACATATGCATTTATTTTTCTATCAATCTATTTAATTATGTATTCATTTATTTTACTCTGTTTTTTTTAGCATGGGAACAATGCAGATTTGGCATATAGAAACTGCACTTCTTGAGAAAAGTCTATGCCAGAGTAGCTTATAATTGTGCTGTACAATTTCAAACCAAAAACGTGTAGGTGAGCTGGTATCAATTGCCATATTAACAGTGTCCTATACAAAAGGATTTCAAAGATTATGCACGGTAACTTCTTCAATGATAGTAAGATTTTTAGCACATTTTTACAAAACAAATGGGAAGGAAGCAAAAGACACATTTAACATATCTGATTCCCCTACGCTAAGGAGTTAAATACATTGAAATCTACCAAAACACCAGTCCCATTGCTCGAGTTCAGTTGACATTACATTTCATCCAGCAGGCTCTAGATGTGAAGGTTTGCATGAGCTACATCATCCTAATGCCTTCCCCTCCGGTTCTGTTGATATTCATTGACAATGTGCAACTCGCCATTTAAATGAGTACACCAGAATCAACTGTGCAGTTAGCCAAAGGGGTTATTTTCTATCTACCTGGCAGGACGCATGCACAACACACACACTGTCATTTTCCCATGAAGTCACTTATATTGTGCAACCCTACGCTAGTTAATGCTCCTAGGTTTCATCCTCATCCAGAAAAAAAGATATGCCAAAACATGTTCTTTGGGATGTAGTCTGATACGCATCTAATCCATTGGAAAAGAATACTTGCGGGCCACACTCAGCAACATCCAATGATCATGCCATTCAAGCAAACGCATTTCAAATTGTTGCTGGAGCGGCACTTGAATTCCGAGGAATGACGGCATGACTGGCCATTAAAGTGAGTCTTCAGTTTTTTCTTGAAGGAGAGCACTGCCTTAAAACAGAAAGATTCAACTACCTCATCAACAGCTGGTATTGCAAATCCTTCACTCTTTTGATACTAATGTAAATAATAAGGGGTGCGAAGCACCGACAATTCACTCCACTGCTCCTTCACCCAACCTTTCTTCTACCAATATAACAAGTGCAATATACGGGATAAAGTATCCCCTACTCTAAAGATTTTTGTGGGGGAAAGTCCCGATACACACTAATTCAACAGTGAAGCCCCTACCGTTTTTGGGTATGGGTAATATCAATTAGTTATTAAGGTAGATAGATATTTCAACAGTTCAAAGAGTCTAGCTCTATTTTCCAAAAATGCATGTATTTTTCTAAAATAGAGCTTGACTCTTTGAACTGTTGAAATATCTATCTACCTTAATAACTAAATGATAAAGTATCCCATACCATATGTTATAAACAATATTGCATGTCACCTTGGAGTTCCTTGACAAATAGAGGAATGAGGCCGAAGGTTGAGTTCCTTTTTATGGTTGCGGAACTCCGAGGTGAATTGCAATATCCTTACATTCCATATAATACATGGCCACACTCTGTCATTCCTTTAATACCTGGCCTCTTGATTAATCTAATATAAGGGATCTTCCATTTGCTGATCAATATAGTCAATGCAGAATCTTGTTGGATTTATAAAGAGCTAATATGCAGCTTGTAAGGTATTGCAAAAACATAATTTAAGCAGTTTAACAAAAAGCATCAACACATTTATTGTTGTGTGCTACAATGTAAGTAATAAGATGCAGAGATGCTTGCTCACATGCCTTAAGCTTCAGCAGTGCACACATTAAACATCCTACCATAAACAGTTCCTTGACAATTTATGGCTGTAACGTGCCAGGGAAAATTATTGTACAAGCAGTGAACTTGAAAAGCATGTTGCTGCCTCAAACACGTGTTGCATTGACAGCTGGAATTCTGCTGTGTTGGCTCAAGCAGCAGGCTTTGTGACATGTAATGTAATGTAAAGCGGTCTTATATAGCACGCTTCTGCTAATAATATTGGCCTCGCTGCGCATGGATCTGTAAGAAAGGAAGGAAGTGTGTATTACTCAGATGCAGGTTGGAAGTACCCGTTACCTGTGCACCGACATGAACACCTCTAAGTTGTTTGTGATTTGTACTGGCTGGGCAGGTAGGTCATATGGGCATCCCTCGGATTGTGGAGTGCACAAATGTACAGCATGGTTGTTGACAGAAGATTGGTAGAGTCTGATATTTTAAGTACACTAGACCTAGGACGTTGATTGTAGGAGTGTGGGAGGTCTAAGGATGCAAGATTGTAGTGGTGAAAAGTTTGTTGAGGGATGAATGGGCTGGGGAGTGGGGGCAAGGGTCTTGTCACTTCCTTGCACTTGGTGGTAGATTTCACTGAGATGAAAGGTGCTGACCAGTGTCACAAATGAAGCATAATACTCGATTGCAGAGCAGTTGTGATGTCATTTTCTTATTACAGGTCCTTCGTAATGCCCCAAATTGCATGTTTTACCATTGCTCAAAGTCTATGTTGGATTCCTTGAGCAATGTGCAGAAGCATACTTCCAGCTGGGAAAATTAAGTGCCTGCTGAACGAATGTACTTGCCAATATCCTATCACTGTGAATAACTGATATGCAGGTTTGCCTTTGTGTGTCCTTCAGGACAAACATATAAATCAACTCTCTTCATTACAAGTGTTGTCAGCATGACAGAGCTAATATTAATGCATGTTAAATTGAAAATAAATAGCAGGGTTGACATTTATATACAGCACTCGAATGTGACAGGATATGCTGTGATGTGTATCATTGGCGGCTGGAACCTGAGCCCATTACAACAAGCAGGCTTTCCGTGGCTAGCATTCTTCATTCGAATAATGTAATGTTTAATTTTTAAACAACTGCCACGTCGGTCTTGTTCAGGGTTCGCGAGTTTCCTTGCAAGGAGACAATGTGTGTCAGGAAAACACATTTGACCATGCCTTGAACAGAGAGCTTCCTGATGGGTAAAATTATATGGCAAATTGTGACGGGAAATCACTTTGCACAGCTTGATGCAAGGACCTTGGCCTGCCTTTCAAGGGGTCAGGTGCAATTCAAATGGAGATTTTGCTTCTCAAAAGATTGCTCCTAATTTCTATTACCACAGTAGCTGTTGGCGCCAATGCCGTCCATTAGTGCAGGAAGTCAACTGGGCCAGTTCTTTTTGGCTGCCGTGTTTGGAAGCTCGTGGTTATTTTTCCCACCGATTACATGTCCTAGACTCTAAACGCAGCAGCATGTCTATCTAGGAGGTGTGCAGCCAGCGCGTCAAATAGGAGACTTGGTCATTGTCTGCTAGAGCAATCATGGTTCTATCATTCCACTCAATTGTAAGATGTGGCATTTGCAGCGGGATACTCTTTTCATTTTATTTGACCAGTTAGTTAAACTGGACAAATAAAAGGTATTACATTCCTGCAGAAGGGATTAACAATTGTCTGACTATCCTCCTATATTGTTAAGTACACCCAGAAAGCAAAGTGTTCCTCCTATGTCTGTCATGTTAGTTTTGTTATTGTCTTATTGACATTAGGATTTGGATTATTATAATGATGTTGATGACAATGATGATGACTATAGTTTTTTTTACCACTATTGATAGTATTTTTGATACTATTATTAATAGTGTGTGTCTATTGTTAGTAGTAGTGGTAGTAGTAGGAGCATGTGTAGTTGTAATAATTGTAGAAGTAGTGTTGGCACTCAGTGGGGGCATGGCTTAGGCCTCCCAGTCAATTAGGAGGCTCAGAGTGGGGGCATTGCCACACAGTAATCCCGCCGCTCTGAGTCTCCTCAGTGTGGGAGGCCAGGTTACATGGTAAGTGCTTCCCCTCGTCTCCCGCCCTCCTCCCCCCTTTCCACAGCTTGCGCAACCTCTCACCCCCATTCCACTTAATTTGTTTTTCCTTCTCCTGGGCCGGGAACACTACTGACTCTGGAGTGTCCCACTACGTGGCTCACCACCATGGAAACTGAGAAGGGACTACTGAGTCCCTTCACACCCGATCCATGGCTGACATCTTCTTTTGAGTTGTGAAACTTACAAAAACAATTAGTACTCTAGTCCAACCGGCAGGGGTACTAATAGCAATAAGCCCCTCGCTGGGGGTTGGCATTACTGCTATAGGTAATGCCCCAGGGCCTGTAATCATGGCCAACTAGGGCATTACCTGAAGCACTAACACCCCTGCTAGTAATAGTAGTTAATATTGGTAGTACTAGTAGCAGAAATAAACAACTGTGGCCCTGATTTAGATTTGGGCAAATTACACTCCTTACAATAGTGTGTCATTCATGCGGTTGCAAGCCTTTGCAAGGCTGCCCCCTGTCAACAATGCCAGGGCATCATAGCAACATTTGTGGTCACCACACTAAATCGAGGGTTGCACTCGATTTTGAGCAGGGATTGCTTTCTAATTGTGGCCGATTTTTCACATAGTCGTGTGCCACTCACTGAGGTGGATAGTGGGATTACTCCAGTCCTGAATGAGTCACAGAAGTACCACATCAATAAACAGTTAAAGTACTATTTTAGTCAAAATGCTTTTGGGGCGAATCTCTGCAGTGTTTACATAATACAGACTTAAAATTAATGTGTGTTTCATATTTATTTTTATTTAACAATCAAAAAGAAACACACATTTAGTTTAGGTCTATTTTATGTTAACATTTGAAGTAGTTGCCTGAATCAAAAGAAACTACAGTTTGATTAAAGTATGACAAGAACCGAATAGTGTGACACCGCAGTGCTTCTCCATGTCACACATGCACTGCAGTGCCCACAATGAGGAAGACCATCTCTTTTTTAATGGTTCTTCCTCATTGCATGTGCTGGATCAAGCTCGCTCCTAACCCCAACTCAAAATTAGGAACAGTGAGAGGCCGCATCAGAGTTGGAGGGAAATCTGCAGCAAATTTGATGATTTTCGGTGCTATTACCGCCGGCGGGAAATCCGCCGGCGGTGAGAGCGTGCATTTTCCCCATTGGGCCCAATGGGGAATGAGGAATTCCTGAATGGGCCCAATGGGGAATGGGCACTAACCGTTCTGCCAAACCCGTTACCCAGCGCTAATAGCGCCGGGAGGTTTGGCGTTGGGGCTAATAGCACCCGCGCTAATAGCGCCGGCGTTACCGCCCAACTCGTGATGAGGCCCTATGTCTTAAAATAACTCATGTCAACAGGATGTCACTACACACTGGATCATGCCATTATTTTGATACATTGCACACAACAAAAACACTGCCACAAATTATTACAATTGTTGTCACAGTCATATCCAGCTTCTGTGAACACCATTTTTTAATTACAAAGTTAGAATGTGCATTCTCTGCTGTCTTGTTAATCAAAACTGAGGGAGAGGGGAATAAGAAGCTGTTGCATCACAGGTTTTCACAATGCCCCATGACATAAAATTCAAAATGAAAACAAAGGTGGAGAAGCAGCGGCTGCGATATCACACAGGATCATATCTAAGGTTTACAATAAGGACAGGAACATGAAAGTGGGCCTGAAATTCGGAAATGTCAGCAGAGAAAACAGGAGGAGTGTGACATGAGTAGGAGCTGATGAACACAGAACAGATGGAGATGGAGTCAAGGACAGTGCATAAACAGGGTTTTATTGGCCTGCTGTACACAATTAATTTCTCTGGCACAGAATCACAAATATTTCCCTATCGGTATGTCGGTGGTTTTCTGGGAGGGAGCTATTCAGTGGCTCTGACTTATACTCGTTTTTACCATAGCAAATCAGCAGCAGGTCCGAGTTATTCATGGTCACTTCTTTGTGAGTCGAATAGCCATCTCCAGGAGTAAGTCAAGGATAACTCAAAGTTACTCATGAAAAGGCCCAAATGGTTCCAAAGACTGACAAATGTGACTTCACATTTCACTGACATTGAGACAACAATTCGGGAGACTTGAGGTCATGGAACACCTTCATTCTCTTCTAGCACAACAACATATGCTTTTCGGGGTCAATTGATTTCTAAATATCCATACTATCTACCTCATTGCAACGAAATATGGACCTAACAAAGAAATGGTCTGTATGTAAAATAATCTTAAACAGTACACCTGAAAACTCCAAAGTTCTTCATAAAAACACAATATAGCAATACCGTTGTTGAGGTCTATACCACTTATTTGTCACAGTTTTCTGAGGTATGAGTGGAGTGTGGCAATTAAATAGTAGTGCAAACCATGACAAGAGAGATATAGAGTTATTAAAGCATATTGTCCATTGAAGGTGTGCTCTTTTTTTAGTTAAATAATTGTATTGGTGTATTTATGCACAAAACAGCATACTAAGGAATAGATATGTTAAATACACAAACAATGCATGTAACTTATAACCATAGTGAAGAAAGTATGTTTTGATATCGGAACCTAGCTTTCCAAAAGCTTGTTATTATCCAACACTGATAAGTAATATGTAACATACATTAGATGAACTAAGACTCACAGGAAATAGGTAATATGCATTTGATGACCTGAGACTTACAAACTGGCAAACAAATAAGAAAATTTCAGGGGGATCACGAATACAAAAAATAAATAAATATATAATGTTAGCCAAGCGTTAAAGACATTACATTTGCTATTACATTTAGGGAGAGTTCTAGTTGACAGGGCATGCATTTTTTCAATCCTATGATACAAAAAAATAGAATTCCACCATAGATTATAAGATCATTTTTGCACATTTTTCCAGTTGGTTGCAATGAGATGGAAGGCAATATAGACAAAAAAGTTCAACAAATCAACTGAGGAAATAGATATCATGTTCAGATTGACTAAAAGATCAATCATTTAATTACACAATGCACAATGATAAAGGTTCTTGAAAACTAAACATCTTTTGTAAGCAATTCCAGATTTTCCAACAAAAAGAAAAAAATATTTGCTTCTAAAAATAGAATGAATAAAGTCGGCGGGGTAGGATTGGCAAGACCAGCAGGCATGTGAGTTGTTTTGGAAAGTTTTGCAGTTCTGCAGGGTGTAAAGTATGCTATAAGTGGAATAAAGTAGTGTGATTGTGTCAAGTTCATTGCAATTGATGTGGAAAAACATTATTTCCAAATGATATCCCAAGTGTCAGGAGCAATAGGCAAATCCAAGTCTAATTCCAATTGCTGGATACTTTTAGAAATTATAATATCCACATTTTTGGGCTGGTTAAGTACAGAATATTATTTAGAGGCTTTAAAAGAGGGGGAATGTAAGATTGATTCTAAATATGTTGAGAGAATAACTTGACAATAGGAAGGGATAGCTTTGGTGACTAATGTAGTAAGGGTTAAGTAAGTTTTGTAATCAGTGCGATTGAGATTTAATTAAGTACATAGTCGAGGAAAAGGTATAGGTAAATTACTTTGAAATAAATATGAAACAAGAAAGATTCACCTTGTTTGAGCCAGAACAGAAAGAAAGTATTCAACCATAAAAAAGGCATTAGAGGCATCTTGGATTTCAGGCAAGCAGGTTTAAGGGAACACCAGGCAGTTTTAAAAGAATGTAGAAATACATGTTTTTTAATGCCAGGCCATGAGGATGTTTGAAGGCAATGAGAGAATGAAAGGAGGCCATTACCTATCTTGAACCAGGAAGGTGTATTAATCAAGTGAGGTTCACTAGACTGAAATAAAATAATCTGTCAAACTAAAAAGAATTTTTGATATTTGGGAAAATCAGGAAATCTAACCCCAACATTATTTGTGTTGGCCTTAAGCTTATTAAGAGATTGTTTTGGTGTTTTTATTGTTCCTGAGAAAGTTAGACAAGAGTTTTTCTATTTCTTTTAAGAATGCCACTGATAATAATAATGGAAACACAGATAAATAATGAAGAACATTGGACCTGAAGGTCATATTAACGGATTCTTGATGACACCATCAAGAGAGGAACAAGGGAGAACATTGGTTAATATAAGAATTGATTGTATCTATAATAATATTTTTTATTCAGGGTTAAGGTGGACAAAATATCTTTGGCAATACGGATACCAGGGTATTTAATAGATGAAGGACACCATTTCATACCATAAAGAGGAGGATCAGCTATGATGCAAGAGTTGATTACGGTAATGATTTAGGATTTGTCATAATTTAATTTACAACCAGAGACATTAGACAATTGCTTGATAGTTGTCTTTAATGCAGGAATGGAGGTGGCAGGATTTGCTAAATAAAGAAGTATGTCATTGGCTGCAGCCCCAGTTGGAAACACACTGGCTGGTGAGCCCACCATAAATATTGCACTCTTAACCATAGCAGCTTGCCAGTGCAGCTTTTCCTGTGCATAGAGGATGAATCACCTGAGGAGATTGCTATGGTGATGTGTTATGTGCTAGAGTGGCTGCTCTTTTCCTCCAGGCCTACTGACTGCTGCCATTCAGTGTTATACACTACATTTCAAGTGACATATAACCATTATATGTTTCTCTTTCTGCCTTTATGTATACATATGCAAGAGTATGTGTATAAACATAGTTTAACTGAAATAGCTTATCAATCCTCACGCAGTTCATCAGGAGAACTCTCCTCTATTAAATTAAAAAAGGCATGAACATCATATTGATGGAGCTTTCTAGTATTCAATTTTCCATATCAATTTTAGACTCCTAATCCTTATTCATCCAAGATAACTTTAATACCTTCAAAAATTATATCATAACACCTAATTCTAGATTGTTCGAAATGGAAGAACGGGTGTCATGTTCTGAAGACAGATTGGAAGGCCTTGAACAAATGCAGTGCAAGCGTCTCCATTTAGAAAGAGAGGTGTCTAACTTAGAGGATAGGAGCAGGAGGGACAATATTAGAATGCATGAACTTCCGGAAAACCCTGAACACAATGATGTAATTAAGTTCCTGACTGATTGGATCCCTAAAATTCAGAATATATAATGTTCTCCTCCCCTAGAATAGAACAGAGTTAGACCACACTTTAGCACAAATAGTGCTTCACTAAGACCTCTAATCTCTTGTCTATTAAGCCACCATCAAGCAAGGTAAGTTTTATCAGCTGCAAAAAAATCACTGCCTCTAACCTGTCAAGGAAACAAAATGTTGTTCTACCCAGACTTTTCAAAAGCCACACAGAATAAAACAAAACAATATTTGGATATGAGACATGCATTGAAAAGTCTGAACATTAAACATGGTGCTTATAATGCTTATAAAACCCTCACAAGGTATCATCAAATAATACTTGGACCCTGATTAGTTGTATGCTCTCATTAAAGCTCTTCAATCTTCAGAGATGGACACTTCGTCAGGCTCTGCGTTCTCATCTGCTTCTTGCTCCAATGCGCAACAACCTGTTAATGTTCATAACTTATCTAGCCATTATAAGCTTACACCTGGGAAATCCCATTATTCCAGAAACAGATCAGATCATATTACCTCTTTGAAATCCTTTGATAGATCAGACCAACACAGAGACAAATATAAATCCCCTATAAAAACAGATTGATACAGAGGAGGCGATTCCAACTAACTATTTTTCTTTACTCTTAACATGTTACTATCACTTTTTTCTCCTTTAAAGATTCTGATGAGAATTGTGTTCCCCAATACTGGACTACTTTGTTTCGGCTCATAGGCCTACAGTGGACTGCCTTGTTTTTCCCTGTGGCAGCTCCTATTGGTTATGTACTTTTTTCAGTATTTTTAAGTTTTGTCACATATTTCAATTTTGCATTTGTATTCATTAATGATCTACTTTGTTATTATCTTCAGTGTTGTCTTCCTTATCCCACTCTGTTTACCTTTCCTTCCATTATGACTCATCACACTCTGGAATCATTCCTTCATGTTGGTATAAATTCCATATGCATATCTCCATTTTTAAAAATGTTTTACTGATATACACTCTGTTTCATGTCAGATACTCCCTTGATTATTACTTTTCCAACCCTTCACTGTTATGAGTATTACAGTGGAATGTTAAGGGATTAAATAACCTGATTAAAAGGCAAGTAAAGTAGATATTGCATGCATTCATGAAGCTCACTTAGAATCAAATGAAGAAAATAATACATTGGTTATGTCCTGGGCTAAACATGCATTTTATGCACCATCTGTGGGAACAAAGGGAGAAGAAAGTGCTCTTATTCACAAAAGAATCTCTTTTAATTAATTAGTGAACAACACAACTTGTCTTGTTGCAGGTCCATCGTTGAAATTATTATTAATAAGATGTCAGTCACTCTTCTCAACATTTATGGTCCTAATGCCACAGATCCATTTTTTTGAACAAACTTAAAGCAAACTCTTTTCAATAAAGAATTTGATCACCTTATCGCATGAAGTGATTGTAATCGAATGTGTGATTTCATCGTGGACCGCAAATCTGACACCAGATTCATTCATTTGAAATTGCAGAAGCAGTTTATTAATTTCATTAAGGATCTTTCACTAGTAGACATTTGGTGCTTTTGTCATCCTGGTACAAAATAATGTAGCCCCCCCTCACAAATTATTATCTAGATTACACCACATCTTCATTAATTCATCAGTGGCCTTCAATGGGAACCTGAACTTAATACCCCCTCTTGATGGATTCAATCATTTTCTACTAAATGATTCATCTTTCATACAACAAATTCATAACTTCTATGTTGAATTATTTGCTAACAATAACCCACAGGACACATCGGTTCCTAAAAATTGGAGTGCATTTCAGACCACTTTGTGAGGGTTCATTATAAAATGAAACAAAATGAAACATTATCACAGGATCTTCTCCATTCAGTCAAGATACTTGAATCATCCTATTTCAATCATCAAACAGATGAAACATTTAAATTGCTTCTTTCAAAACTCTTTAAATTCAATAAATAAAATATAAATAAAGCTTGTTCAACTTTGTTAAGAACTAAAGCTAAGTTTACGGTGGATCTGGTAAGTTGATGGCTTCTTATCTTAAAAGGAGAAAAGAAAAGACTATTATTTCTTCTATTGTTAATCATCAAGATATTAGAGTTACCAGTTCACAGCAAATTGTTTAGCTTGTATTCCCTACTCTATGCATCTGAACAGACTATTCTTAATGAAGACATATTTAACTGTTTGCATTAAAACAATAGCAAATTATTGATTACCTATTAGACTTATCATTTCTCGATACCCCTATTATGTTACAAGAAATTAAAAAAAACACATTGTTTCTCTATTGAGTTTTATTGCTCCTTTTCTGCTTTGCTATCCCCCAAACTCCTTGAGTTACTTAATCATTTTATAATAGTAGGACATTGCTCTGGTTCTTTTGGAGAAATGTTACTATTATTATTTCCCAAACCTCACAGAGATCCCTATTACGTAAAACATTATTGTCCAATTTCACGTATACATTCTGAATAAAAATCTCTGGCTAAAGTGATGGCTAACAGATTAAATGGCATCATGCCCAAACCGGTTAATAGAAATAAATCAGGTTGTGTTAAAGGAAGGTTGGCTTCCTCTAATACTAGACTCCCCTTTAATGTTCTTGCTCATGCACAAAGATTCTCTAAATCTCTGATTTCACTTACATTGGATGCAGAGAAAGAATTTGATAGAGTTTCTTGGCCTTTTATGTGCCAATCTTTATTATGCCATGGGTTTAGTTCTACATCTTCTAATTTAATGTTGCTCTTAAATTCTACTCCTTCCACTAGACATTTTGTTAACAATACTTGTTCCTATTCACTTCCCATCTCTCTCAATACCAGACAAGGCTGTCCTCTATCTCTCCTTCTATTCATTTTAGCCCTAAAACCCCTCCTTCAAAGCATCTCCATAAATGAAAATATGTATGATATTATCATATGTAGCATCTCCATTAAATGTTCTGCCCAATGCTGAAGATGATATGTTCTAATGACACATGACACACGCTCCTTACCCAGGTGACTGAACGTGAACTGGGGTGCAGCACCAACTGGATTAAATCTCCCATTTTGACAGGCTGCTTGTAACTCTCCAAATTGCAGTGCTGCCAAATATCTAGCTGCCAAAAGAATCCCCAACACTTATTCAGCTACAAGATGGCACTTGGAAGGGATGGGCAAAGCCATTTAAGTTGGAATTAACTCCTCCCTATACGTCCCAATGACTTCCATTCATGTCACAGCTTTACATGTGCTTTCTTTTGCTTTTCCCTGTGTCTCTCAGACCCTGGTCCTCTTCCTGAAATAGACACAGAGACTGGCTCAGTTGAGTGCAGGACAGAGTGGGGGAATCAGGGATGTAAAAAAGGGGCAGAGGGGTGTATTTGAATGCTGTGGTAGGGTCCATTTAGGTGTAGCTTGCATTATATTCAAATCATTTCCCATAATTAAATGTAGCACTTCTGACCATGGAGCTAATCAATAACATCAGTCACTGGCATCCAGCCTACCTTTGAGTTCAAGTCTCAAGTGAAGGTGCATGCATTTGGTGAGGAAGGATCAGAATTGCAAGTGACAGATTTAAATGACCTATGCTTTTTGCAAAAGAGTATATTGCACTGTGAGCCTCTCTGTCGCTTTACTTTATCTCCTTGTCTCCCTGCAATATGCCTCCTCATCTCACTCCAAAAGGTATTTCTCTGCTCAATGCCAGTGCTTTGAATGAGCTGTGATATTGCTAACCCGTATTATAGCAGGCAGCAGTCCGAGGTCTCAGTTTGTTCCATATGCAACATTCAAAATCAAGAGCTAGGCATATTTCAAAGATAAAGTCTGATCATATGGGCCTCATAACAAGATGGGCGGTAACGCTGGCGGTATTACCACCTACACTATTAGCTCTACCGCCAACCCCCCCGGCGCTATTAGCGCCGGATCACGGGTTTGGCGGAACGGTTAGTGCCCATTCTATATTGGGCCTATTCGGGAACTCCTCATTCCCCATTGGGCCCAATAGGGAATTTTCAAGCTATTACTGCCGGCGGATTTCCCAACGGCGGTAATAGCGCCGAAAATCAGCACATTTTTGGCAGATTCCCCCCCAGAGCTGGGGGGAAATCAGCCATGGCCATAATTTTGCGGACCCTTAAATGTGGCGGTAATAGCACTACTGCCGCATTTAAGGGTTACCACCAAACTCGTGATGAGGCACATAGGGCCTCATCACGAGTTGGGTGGTAATCGGGCGGATTTCCCGTCGACCAGTATTAGCGCTAACGCCAAGCCCTCCGGCGGATAGTATGCCAGATCACGAGTTGGCGTGCATGCGCACAGGGACATGGCGTTAACGCAAATAACATTCGACGTAGAAATTGCCCAAGAACCCGTAAATCCAGCGCACCGTGCGCTAGCGCTGTGTCAATAGCGCACGCTACTAACGCGCAGGAAATGCGTCAATGCTGGAACAGGAAATAAAGTGGCAGCCATTTTGTAAATCACAATTCGTCAAATATCACAGCCCCTGCAAGCCATCCACCCCCAGCAATAGTGAAAAATGTCACAGGAGCACACTAGGGGCAATTCAGCCCTGGACAGCGTCAGGAAACCCAAATTCAGTGACCAGGAGCTGGACGTACTTGTGGAGGAGGCAGTGACCCACCATGAAGAATGACATGGTGCACATCAGCGCAAGTCAAGCGGGCCACGTCATGCACAGATGTGGCGGGACATCTGCCAGAGGGTGTCTGCAGTGGGGTGCATGCCCCGAGATGGGGAGGTCTGCCGCAAGTGCCTCAATGACTTGTGTGTCAGAATATGTGGCATACTCTCCCAGCACAGGAGTGCAAGCATGGGCACTGGAGAAGGGCCACCACCAGCACCACCCGAGCTCACGCCCTGGGAGGAGAAGATGACAGCAATCATCGACATGGGCACCATAGAGGGAGTTGGCGGAGCGGAGGCTGGCACCGGTATCCAGCAGGCTGCAGTTGAGCCCCCCCCAAATGCATGAATCTGAAAGGACCACACATGCAGACCCTGAGTGAATGAATGTGCATGCAATGTGTGTGAGGCACTGCAGACACCCATAACTGAGCCTTTGTACTACCGTACCATAACACCCCCAAGACTCCCCTGTACGTGCACTGCATCAATACAAGGGCCAGGGGACAGACATCCATTGCCATGGCACAGCTACATAGAGTGTGAGTGTGCATGAATAAACCGCCAGCACCATGTGCACTGTGCATCTCCATCACGCATGTGATGATGACACACAAACATATCCGTACAGTGTCCCTCCGCACTGACACATTCCACCAATCACAACATGGGGATTGAACACAATGCAAGTGCAATGCATGATTGCTGCTGCCTACAATTCCACTTGATGCCATGAAATGCATCATACTAATGTAGGCTGCCCTGAACTCAATCCACACAGGCACACAGCGATCACCGCAGGACGACGATGACGGTGAGGAGGCCACTGCATCACAGCGCCTGAGGCAGCGCTCCTCGACCAGCACCATCACCCCGCAAAGGGGTCACCCGGAAGCAAACCGACGCCGGACCCATCCCACATCACCACACCGTAGCCCAACCAGACGGCTGCAGCACCCACATGGCCGCAGGGGGTCAGCGCCTACCTCACCCCAACCCATCATGCAGACACTCGATGCAGAGGGAGTCACCTGTGGGTCAGAGCCCGATGAGGGACAGACACCTCCAGCTGCACCTCAGCCAGGACTGTTGCATGCACCCAGATGCAGCGACAACAAAGGAATGGCTACACCTCAGGGGAGCCCAGAGCCAGTCACACAGGTAGAATGCACCCCACGTGTGCATGTGCGTCGTGTCCGCACACCAGAGCCTCACGTTGACACACCATCATATGGCACCCCAGATGATAGGCACTCGGACCGCAAAAGCCCCATCCAAGCTGACAACATGCCTCCATGCAGCCCCCTGCAAGGCTGTGATGGGACGTCTGGACATAATTGAGGCCAAACAGGCAAAAGTGGAGTCCATGGCCAAAGTGCACAGCCGGCACATCATGGCCATCAGTGGCGCCATACGGCATGGCTGCAAGTACATGGCCCGAGACAACGCGCACACCCGGAAAGTGGTGGAGAAATGCACTGCAGCCCTGACAGGTTTCGGCCAAAGGGTACGGGAGTTGTGCGAGGCAGCATCTGCACATGCAGAGCAGACAAGGGAATCCAACAACCTTCTCTGCCAGCAGCTGCAGGTCACCGGGTCAGTCCTATCGACCTCCACTACACCCATGGAGGGATCCCTGGAGCCTTCACCTAGGCACCATTCATTGTGCCACCTGAGATCCGGCACACCAGAGGGGCCAGGACATGGAAAGCGCCTGCTACCATCATAGATGGACATGGCATTGTTGTGGGTTCCCTGAGAACATGCACCTACCTGCATTGTTGTGGGGAGCTAACTGGGGGGGGGGGATGTGTGCTGGGTGTTCACTGGGGGGAGAGGGGATTGTGTGCTGGGTGTTCACTGGGGGAGGGGAGATTGTGTGCTGGGTGTTCACTGGGGAGAGGGGTGATTGGGTGCTGGGTGTTCACTGGGGGGAGGGGGGTTTGTCAAAAATGTAATAAATCACGTTCAAAATACATACAAAGCATGGACAGTCATGATTGTGATAAAGTGCTCTTTAATGTTCAAGTGATATGTGTCAAATGTAGCCATCACCTGTATCAAAAATAATTCTCAATCAAGCCCTGTCTGGCCAACCTCCCCTCCCTCACCCCATTCCTGTGTATGCGTGCAACACCTTCTGGCACATCATCATCTTCACTCCCATCCTCAGGTGGCTGCACATCAACATCGGGGGCAGTGGCACATTCCTGCGACGGCAAATGTTGTGTAGCATGGCACATGTAAGTACGATGTTGCCAACTTTTTCAGGTGCATACATCAATGCCCCTCCCGTATGGTCTAGGCACCAGAAGCGTGCCTTCAGCAGTCCAAATGCCCTCTCCACGCAGCTGCCTGTACGTCCATGGGCAATGTTGTATGCCCGCTCAGCTGCAGTGTGTGGATTCCACACAGGGGTCATGAGCCATGTGTACTGGGGATATCCAGAATCATGTGTAGGGGAGAGAATGCAGGTATGAGGACAAGGTTGGTTCAGTGGGTGCACAAAGCTCAGTCATCAGTGACATTGGCAGCAGGATCAAGTTTGTGGTGAAGAGGTTATGCTATCTCATTACAATGTTGGCATCCACCCTTTGCCTTCCTGTACATGCATGGTGTGAGGTTGCCATGCAGCTGTGTATTTATGTATATGTGAGTTGTTATGTGCATCAGACTCATGTATTACAATAGGGCTAGTTATCATATGGTCAGTTACATTGTGGTGTGTGCTGTGCTAGCGGCAGCATTGATTCAATGGAGTACTTACTACTTGCAACACCCCTGTTACTAAATGTAGCAGTACTCTGTTCCTTGTCACTGGAAGAGGGGACCCTTCAATCTGCTTGTGCATGTGACATGTTGTTAGCCCCTGTGTCATTGGCAATCCCTTTGGTTGCTGTTGCGTTTGCTGATTGGCACAATTATGTTCAGTTCTCCAGGCATGTGATTGGCCAATCAGGGGTCAGTGTTTCAGGGATGTACATTGTTGTGAATCAAACAGGTTGTTTGTAGTGCTTTTGTGGGTGTGCCTACTTTCGTGCAACTTTGGCATGACTGTCGGGTGGCCAGAGTGGGGTGTCTCTGCTGTGTCAGGGTGAGAAGCAATATAGCGACACACAGGAGGCTTTGTGGTAGTTGGCCTTCCATTTGTGACTGTGCTGCCACATATCTTTGCCATTCAGACTGGGTGTGTTCTGCCATGTTGAACATGTCCAAGGGTTCTCGTGCGAGGTACATGCATGGGAATGTTGCAGTGCTGGTGCTGCCTATGTCTCCCGCTGGCATGCAGGTATTTCACTGTGTATGTCCAGCCCCATCAGATGTCATTTAACATGCATTTCGGACTACATTTGTACTCACCCAGCATCCATGTGTTTTGGCCTCAATGCCTTTCCATGTACGCTGGCAGGGTACTGTTGCGCAGGACCATGGAGTCATGGGTGGATACTGGATACTGGGCACAGCTATGACTGAAGGTGAGGTCAGGGCTACATGTCATCTGCACATTCATGCAATGGTAATTTGTACAGTTTCGGTAGGCTGCCTCATGTGCCTAGGGTGGTACTAGTGCTACATGTGTGGAGTCCAGGGCTGCTATGATATTCGAGACATGGGCAATGGCATGGAATTGACCCTTCACCTGGTTCACCTGTGCCTGTGTGGCTGGCAATGCAATGTGCTCATTTACATGGAGCAGCAGTGCATCCAGCACCTGTCCCAGCATGGCACTGAAGGTGGACTGGTCCATGCCATGCATCATGGCGATGGTGTGTTGGTAGCAGCCAGTCCCGAGGTATTGTAGCACGGACACAAGCTTCACTAACGGGGGCACTGCAGTCCTGATAGCTATACGGCTGCCGATGTCAGCCTGGATTGTGTCCAGCAACTGCGTGATGGCTGCCCTGTCAAGCCTATACTCGGTCACCAACTGCCCATCAGTCAGGGCCCAGGGTGTTGGCCTGGGGATGGCTGGCCGCCTTGCTGGTGCTGCTCTCCTCTTCCTTCTCCTCATCCCCACCACCTCCTGCAGCCCTGGCCTGGTTGGCTGGACTCTGTAGCTCCAGGCGCAGCATGTAGATGTCTACATCAAGGCTCCCAGCGCCAAATGGCAACATGGTGTTTCAAAGTGTGTGTTGGGTATTGGTGGGTCTTTTGTAGGCCTCTGATTTGCATTGGTTTCCCCTGGGTCCTTATTGCTGTCTCCTCCCTGCTCCTGCTGGTGTAATGGTGTTGGGGAGGGTGTGTTGTGCATGGGTGGGTCCTTTGTAGGCCTCTGATTTGCAATGGTTTCACCTGGGCCCTTATTGCTGTCTCCTCCCTGCTCCTGGTGGTGTAATGGCTTTGGGGAAGTTGTGTTGTGCATGGGTGGGTCCTTTGTAGGCCTCGTATTTGCATTGTTTTCACCTGGGCCCTTATTGCTGTCTCCTCCCTGCTCCTGCTGGTGTAATGGTGTTGGGGAGGTTGTGTTGTTCATGGGTGGGTCCTTTGTAGGCCTCTGATTTAAATTGGTTTCACCTGGGCACTTTTTGATGTGTCCTGTGTTCTTTTGCCTCCAGCATTTGACCAGGGGTATTTTGGGCATATTTTCCGCCGCTTTTCTGGCGCTAAAAGCGCCTACGCCAAACCCGTGATTGCTCTGTGATAGCACAAATGGATACTGGCGCTATTACAGCTGGCGCTATTACAGCCGGTGTACTTGCGCCGGCTGTAATAGCCCTGGCGGTATTTGTACTCATTATCCGGCGGACCCTTAAATGCTGCGGTAATAGCGTTACCGCCGGATTTAAGGGTTACCGCCCAACTCGTGATGAGGCCCATAGTCAGGTGCTAGCTTGAGTGGAGGACATAACTTACATGAAAAAGTGGGGATAGAGGCTGAGAGAGAAGGGCACAGGCTGTGAATATAATAATCTATAATATATATCATTTTTATATCGCGCTTAATACCAAAGAGGTTTCTAATCACGGACCTGGGATTCAAACCTGTGTTTCTCTGCGTCGTCTTGCGGGCGCATTGCCACAGAGCTATACTACCCATGCAATATAGGACGAGAAAAAGGAAGTGATTAGAGTGGTCAAATACTTGTGTGCAAGTTATAAAGAACAAAGAACTTTCAGATGAGCACGTAAAGAGAGTTAAAAGCAGCGGGTGTGAGTGAATGATCTTGCAGCAGTTTCTGAGTGAACTCATACCCTTAGCAGTATAGTTTATTAGGGAGGATAGGAAATGTCAGCAGCAAGTTAAGTTCAAATTAACGGGATGCAATCATAACCATTATTCTTGGTCATTGAATGTGCTGAAGCCCGTAGGGGGACAGTGCTGAAGGAGGTGACAGAGGAAATGGAGCATGTGCACTACCAGCTGGGCTGAATGGGGGTAAACACACTTCCCCAATCCTTCTTGCTGTGCTCTACAAACCGGAAAATATCATTGTGTCATTAGATCCACCAATCATTTCCAAAGTGGTGTTTGCCATTGTTATCAATACACAATTCCCTACTGAAATGAATAGGTGGTTCCAAGCAACACGGTGTATAGTGCAACCTAGTCTATGGATTGAGGACATTGAGGGTTATGTTATTTTATGTGATCTTGTACCGAGCACTGCTGCCACTTGTGTGGTGTCTTGGCGCTCTGGCTGTTCTGTAATGGAAGGAGGTTTGGGGGGTTTGTTGGTGAGATTGAGAGGGAGAAGAGCAAGAGAGATTTGATGTGCTGTTGGCAGCTTCAGTTCACAAAAAACGGTCACTGAGCATTGGTGCATTTTTGGTTGGGTGCCGACATGTGTTGTTGAGGTATGATTGTGCTTAGGTGCTTTGGGTGTAATTGTTTGGTTTCATGTTGGGTGTTGTGAAATGTGTGTGGTTTGTTGTGTGTTAGAGTTAGGGTTGTGTTTAGTTTAGATTTTGAGGTTGAGTATGCCGGATATTTAGTTTGTAGTACAGTTAGTTGAGTGCACCATATTTCCTACCTCCATAAAATCCATTCAAGTGCAACTCATTTCCTACCCCCAAAAATCTATTCAAGTGCAACGCTTTTCCTACCCCCAATCTACAGCTATGGGTGACAAATTTCAAACCCCCCAAATACAGCCAAGTGCAATGTGTTTCCTATCCCCAAAAGTCCATCTAAGCGCAACACATTTCCTACCCTCAAATACAGGCAAGTGTGACACATCCCCACATCCAGAAATCCATATAAGTGCAACACATTTCCTACTCCCAAAATACAGCTAAGCACCACACATTTCCCATCCCCCAAAAATCCATCTGAGTGCATCTGAGTGCAATACATTTCCTACCCCCAAATACAGCTGAGTGTGACACATCTCCACCCGTAGAAATCCATCGAAGTGCGACACATTTCCTACTCCGGTACAGCAAGGTGCAACGCATTTCCCATTCCCTAAAATCTGTCTAAGTGCAACACATTTCCTACCCCTAATACAACGCTAAGGATTGCACATATAGTGCCCCCAACAATCTAAGTGCAATACATTTGTTACCCCCCCCCCAATACAGCTAAGTGTGACACATCTGCACCCTGAGAAATTGAGGCTACCCACAACCCTCACTTCTAGTGTTGCTGTGAGGATGGGCAATTAACAACTAGTCTCAGAGGGAAGCCAGTCTCACATTATGCCACTTAACGTGCTGGTCTAAGACACAGGTTGATGTGATGAATGAAAAATTGACCAGCCGATGTTGATGGGCGAGACTGCACTACCACTTCACTTTAGGAGAGCTGTTGCAAGGATTTAGGTCACCTCACGCATAGTGCCACTTGGCACTCCACTACCTCCCTAGAAAAGGAGCCAAATGTGCTGCTCTGTGACTAGGCAAGTGGCCCAAACATTCCCTGCTGATAGTGTGCTAGACAACCACCTAGAATTATATGCTCAAGACATAGCCCTATCCTTAAGGGATGGATTCATATACTAGCATTAACACCCAGGGAAGTAAACTGGCTTCTGTCTTTGAATCTATCTGAGCATGTGGCCAGTTGCTCCAATTAAAACTGTAGAGGTTAATGTTGTGAAATTAACATATGAAGGTATTCGTATGATTACATGCATCTACTTTGTACCTAGTGTGAGCGGGAGCACGTCCTCCAAGGACTCCTGCTTGGAATTGCACTATGGGCAACAGTGCAAGTTCTACCTTTCTCTGTAGATACACCGAAAAGATAGCTCTGAGGTCGAAAAATAGCATAGCATGTTAAGAGCTCAGTGCTGTCACCTGTGTGTTACCTACAGGTGACAGGCTTGGGCCCTGGCAAGGTAGACTCAGCCTTTCATCCTTTCAACTTTGCAGACCCATATCTGGGAAGCACTGAGAACCAGAAACCAACTAATGCCCAAGACCAGAATATTGATACTCATGGCCACTGCTGCTATGTGGCTGCCCCGATGCCTCAAGCCATAGCTGAACCAGACCTTATTACCTTCAAGGCTCAGGTGAAGTGTCTGCTCCTTGATTTTAGTAATGAACAACTGTCAACTTGGCATCGTCTGAACAGGGGGCAACCTTGTCCACTATCTGGAAACAAGAGGCTCCATTCCCAAATATGTGAAACACTTAATTGGGAATGTACTGATGTGGATAGCTCACTCTGACTTGAGCTATGAGCAGTTCAACAAATAGTGTCTGCCGTTCATTCTATATTAGAAGGTAGTTCCGGTGGATGCATGTGATTACATCGAAACCATTGCTGTACATTCCATTTCATTGATTTTTTTGTGTGCAAGTTGCATCGCAAATAAATGCTGTGGGAGAGCCCCCTCCCACATCCCCCACCTAAATTAGTATCCAAACCCACCAAGCTCATATTGCGCTGAAATGTGCACACACACGCACATCGATGAAATCGAATATGCAGTATTGGGCTGCGATGTAATGGTAGCATACCGTGCTGCCACTAGTGCTCTTAGCGTCGGCCATTTGAAGGTGTTTGAATGCCCTCAAGGGTGTAACCCTGAATTCGCTGGGTACAGTAGCCTTCACAAGGCTGATCACTTGGAATTAAAATGTCAATCATTTCGTTCATAGCCTGGCCAAAAATAACTAATTGAAAACATCAATCAAGGTAAATGTAGACTTCACAATGTGAGATGTACTAGACATGTCCTAAACATTAACTACATTTGAAGGAGCGTGCAATCGGAAAAGCACCCTGATTCTCTGGCTGCACAGAGGCTTTATATGTGACTATACTGGTGTTAGGTTCGCTCATAGAACGGCTGCGCCCTGAGCAGGGCCTCGTGAGCAGAATGTGCACAGATTTGATCAGGTCTAATGCGACCAAGCACGAAAGAAATCATTAAACCTCAGTTAAAATACAACCCGCAAGCCTATTATTTTTTTTTCTTTTTAACAAAACGTCTGTGTTTGTGAAATCTGTCCACAGTATATTGCCGTTGTGCAGATTCCATGCCAAGTTGTGCTTGTTGTTTGTAATACTCGTATCTTTAATAGAAAAGGGACACCTATCATGCACAAGTCAGGTGTCTCTCCTTGGCAATGCAGTGCCTGACTCATGGACTATTTTGCACGGTGTAAAAGGACTTTGCACTGCTGAAAAGACAGCGTGCACTGCTCCACCCTGATTCATGGAGCTGTGCAAAGTGTATTTTTGCCGGGGGAAAGTGCCCAGCAAAAATGCACTTTGCACTGTTCCATGAATTGGGTGTTTGTTGGCAGTGCCAAGTCACTTTGCACTGTGCAAAGAATTCCATGAATCAGGCCCATAGTGTATTGAAGGAGCCGCATTGGACGCCATTATCCCTGCCTTTTTGTAATACAGCTGTAACATACATTGCTTTTTTAAAGAAGGGATTTCCAGTTGATGAGTCAGACGATCAAGAAAATACCATATCATGTTATATTCTAAATTCAGTGGTCGAAGTGTACGAAAAGAAGTAGTGGAGCTATGTTCCCTGCCAGTCTGCCACACTCTCCACAAACCACATCGCTGTGCCCCACCCACACACAGTCCAAACCCCCAAACAAACACACCTATTATTTAAGGGAATGTTCAGTGCAGTGCACTGAAGTGCAAGCTTTAACTTCTTCCTACAGTTTTATTTTAAAATAAACCGTTCCGGAATGGTTGATTTTTAAAATAAAAGTATAGGAACAGTGAAACTGAAAAATAAAAAGTATAGAAGCACCGCTCCCGACCGCACCTGCCCACTTCGACCTCTGTCTAAATTAGCAGCTGACAACTGCACACAAGCCAGTAATTGTGTGCAGAATGCAGGCGGTATTTAGAGATGAAAGCATACATTCCAAGCCTGCTCGCTGGCACCACATCCCGGGGCATCAATGTCCTCCTCACCACCCTACCACTTCCAGCTCTGTCCATTGCACACACCCTGACTCCCCCTCATAGCCTCCACTTCATCTACCTCACACACCCTCCAATTAACCCACTTTGCCTCCTACTAATCCACCTTCTTCAGCGTTAGAAGCCTGTCTTCTCCTGATTAACCCTTCCCCCACTAATTCTCCTCCCCTCTGCTGCTCCTCTTACTGGAATTGAAATATAAGAGGGGATCTACATTGAAACCTGGCCTCCATTTATATGATTATAACATTATTTTTTGGTAATGTTCATAAACACAATGCATTGCTCAGCGGCTTCGAACTTGCAGGGATGTCGACTGGGGGGAAGGTGAGCGGAAGGTGTGGCTTCTGTGTGATTGCCTGTTCAACATGCACATTTCAGGTAAACGGGTGTGTTCATGCTTTCTGAAACCCACCATAGCAGAGATAAACATGTTTGCTTGAAAGTCGTCCTTCAACTATCTGTTGCTCTCACACTCTGACTTGGACTATGCATAAAGACACAGAAACACATTTCTGCTAGAAGTGTTACAATTGTATGCGTCGACATTTTGGGTCTGATTCACAGACGTGTTTTATAATGGTGCAATCCCATGGGAAAACACTCTGTGAATGAAACCTTTAATTTGAAAAATACAGACCTTGAAAGATGTCGACTGAATAATGCCGGTGCTTAGAAACTACATTTGCATGAACAATTCTGTTTACAAAAATATATATTTTAAAAACGAAACTCTTCTTTTTTTTAAAAAGAAAAGGTTGCTTGGAAAGCATCGCCTGCTTTCATATCCAATGTTGTCCCTAAAGACATTTGCAGCTGAAGTAGTAGGCACACACTAAAATGCTTAGAACTTCCAGCACATTGTCTAAGGTCACCAAGGGCGTTCCTACCACAAAGCGCATTGAGGCCATTCAAATGGGGAAAGAGTGCTATATAAAAAAAGAAATACAACGCAATACAATACACAGCTCCTGTTTACCTAAGCCATACAGATAGTTGACACACTACCTCTGCTGTGCTTATAAACATAGAGAGTGGACTTTGTTTTTCTTCTACATCAACACAGTACAAAATGTAATTGCTGGCATAGTAGGTGATGATCTATCTTCTGCTTCTCCTACCGGCCACACGGGAGGGTATTTTGTATCTGAAAACCTCCCTGCTGGGCTCAGGAGTTTTTTTTTCCACCTGCAGGGCCACCGATGCTAAAACATAAAAGCAAATGCTTTAGCTGTTATTGATTTTAATATTAACAAAATTGCCTATCAACTCAGATGATTTAAATGAAATAAACTGGCTAAAAATAAACGTGAATCAGACATGTTAGGAAATAGTTTGCCAAGGCCTAATACTGAAGAGAACTGTTCTGGTTTTAAAACCATGGGCCTCATTATAAGATTTGCGGAATGGGTTAACGGGCTCCGCTAATGGAGGCAGACCCGTTAAACCCATTCTGCAAGATTATGAGGTCCCCTTGCGGGACCCGGTAATGACGCCTGGTAACCAGGCGTCATTACCGGGTCCCGCAAGGGGACCAGGGAGCTAACAACGGGCCGGTCGAAATCGGCCCGTTGTTAGCTCCCGCTCCCATTCCCATTGATCCCTATTGGAGCTCAAATGGGAATGGGAAGGTCTGGACCCGGGTTCCCAGTAGGAGGAAGTACCGGGCTAATAGCGCCATGGCTACCTCCAAAGTCATAATGAGGCCCTTTGTTTAGAATACTGGATTATTTCAACTGCATCCTGGAAAGTTCAGCCAACAAAGGCATCTGATAGCATGCAGTGTGCATTTTATGTGTGTATCCTTGTTATGGTGAGCTGAGGTAGCAAAGGCAATCCATTAAATTAAATGGTGTGTTTTCGTGAGCATTGATGCCACCAAAACGGAATTAGCATTCCCACCGACAGATATCCCAGTATTACTGAGACATTACGGGAGGCGGGAATGCCGGTAACTTCCCATTCCATGGAGTCACCTAGGACTCCACCAAGGTAATTGCAGCATTGTTTTGCCGGCTGGGGGCCCGCTGTACCCACAGTTCAAGCCTGGAGATATATCCATGGCCCCCGCCAGCAAACCTGTGCTTCCCTGATCCGATAAAAGTGCCAGTGCTGGAATTACCAGCAATTTTATCTGCACTTTTTCTGCACTGGGGAAATGTTATTAGCTCCTGTGCTACACGGCTCCATGAGGGGATTGCAGGAATTATCCTGGGTGCTCACAGTAATTCCTCAAGTTGTTGTCATTAAAGTGGAGGCTGGGGGTATCTCCTACACTTTACCGTTAATCTATAATTTGGTGGTGCAGAAAGGTGGTGGTAAACGGACAGTAATGGAATTACAGCCACTTTTCTGCAACGTTTTACTGTTCAGCTGCTTCTATTAATTGGAATAACAGGTACTGGATTGAAGGCATCCAGATTAACACAACTCTGTGTTTATAATACTGGTGAAGCCAAGGAAATTAATTGACTGGTAACATGGAAATTAAACAGAGGGAAATTACCAACTAGTGAGCATGCATTGTCCCTAATGTTTCAAAGATGTAAATAATAGCATATTAATATGCACCCCTTTCGAATATCTTGTTGTAATTACCCATCAGCCTTTATTAACAAGGTTAAATATAGTGTGAGTGTGATTTGAATGGGTCAGTTGTGAGTGTCATGGTAACCCAAAAAGAAAGGAAATGAGGAAAAAGAAAAACATATAAGAAAATAGAAAAAATGAGAAAAGCCATCACTGTCCCAACCAGTGGCATGCAGTAGTAAGTGGGGAAAATGCAGCTGGGCAGGACATGTGATGGATTTGATGAGGTATCTTGCTCATTGATAATGCACAGAACAGTAGAAAGAATAATACATCTGTCCATGGAAACATGTTCATGTGGTTAATTTGCCCTAAGAACCCTTTGTTGTGAGATTTATTTGTCTGCAAACTTTATCCTTCATCTTGATGTGTTTGTTTCCTTTTACCTTTTTGGGCAGTTGTGCCACCCAGCAGTGTAATCTGGAAGGCTTAGTTGTGTGAAGTCATGTCTAGTTGTCTGCAACGTTGATCTTGATGTATTATGGGGTCAGCGGTGGAGTTGTTTCCAGGTTTATATCTCTTAACTTAATGATTCTTCAACCAAGATGTATTACCCATTCTCCTCAGGCATACAGTGTCCCTTTTTTAGTCCATTTGATGTAGCATGGACTTCCACTTTTTCTTGAAGGTCTAGTTCTCTGAACCTAATAGGGGTCTCCTCTTGGAGTGAGCAGCCTATGTTGACAGGAGCTACAGGAATTGGTGTACTGCAATCCTAATCAGGATGGTACGTATACATCATTCGGGTCCTGTGTCCAGTGGGTTGTGGGCCTCCCGGACAAGTTGAGGAATAATGTTAGGGTTTATTTGCAGCCAAGAAGAGTTTCTCATTGGGATGATTGTCTGTGGTTTTTCTAGCCTATAGTTTATTGTGTTCCAAAAGTTATAGGCATCGAGGCATTCACAATGCAGGACAACATTTTATTGTTGTATGTTTGAACTTGTATGCATTGGGTTAGATATCCTTGAGGGTAATCGCTATTCTGCTCTGTTGTGCAAATTTGTGGACAGTGTCTTGATATGTTGGATTACTGCTGGATTGTCAACACATTTGTCAATCCCTCTGGTTTATTGGGGGGACTCTTATGCTTACAGCTAACAAAAGAAAAGGTATGTTCAACCTTTGTTTTCAATGTTAGCCTTATTTACTATTAGTTGTAAAGTTTCTCTAATTTGGAGATAATGGACAGTGCAGTTTGCCATACTGGCTGATAATGGCCTGTTGCCCAAAGTGATGGTCAGTAAAGTGAGAGTGAATTCTGTGGGTGGTGTGCCATTACCAGACCTAGAAGGTCTGTTACACATTCCATTACTGAGTCAAAATAAAAGGGGCAGTTCCAGGGTTCGATCTGAGCTACTAATAGAATTCTTGGCCAAAAACTGCAGGAATAGGGACTGGTGGTGACCTTGGCCCAACGTCACCAGAGACAATATACAAGACCAGAAGTTTAGTCCCCTGCTGCCCGTGGCCAAACCTCCATGATATTAGCATTTGCCATATATGTCAATGGCAATGTCCTCAATGATCAATTCCAACTTGTTATATGATTTTTGTATATTTATTAGTGGGTGGTAAAATACAGCCAACCCATGTTCAACCTTTATAGGTTATCTCCAGGGCAACAGCTATGTATCACATATATCCCCTGCTGTGGCATATATATCTTCATACATTCCTGACTTATAAGTGAAAAGGAATGATCATGTTGACATCAAAAAAAGGAAAACATTTTGCATTTTTGCAACCATTAAAGCAGGTGGATTAGCACCCGTGACCCAAATGGAAAAAAAAACGGCGTTCTTCTCTTAATTTGAGTTCAAATGTCATATTTATGTTTTGTGTCTTCTATGTTCATGCCTTATATATTTATGAGCGGATACATTTTTTTTTCTTTTTGATATAAAGAATCTTTGAATGCAGCAAATTAATTGGAACTTTAAAGACATCTGCTGACTTTTTACTTTCTGTTGTTGCTAAGTAACGATGCAGTATCTGTAGCATAGGAAGCAGCAGCAAAGGGGGGAGAAGAGGGAATCTTACATATGCATCTATAACTCCCACAGCTTTTAAGTATTTGTTGCAAATTATGGGGTCTGACATTGAAAAATGCGCAAAATGGTTTCCACTGAACTCCGACGACATACTGTTAACTTCCCAATTCAGAAAGAAATAACATTGCTGCTACTGTGTTATTTATTTCATGAAACCATTTTAATATGAGTATAAACAATCAATGCCTGCAAGTTGGTTGAGTGCACAGGGAAAAGTGCAGCAGTGTTCTATATCAAAACCAATTATATTAATGGCTGCTTGAGACATAGGTGATTGTGTTTCACAATTTACTTTCTACTTTGAGGATAACAAAACACACAGTGGTAAAGTTTTGCTTTGATATAGTCAAAGATAACTTGATAAGACCAGAGGGCATCATTATGAGTTAGAACTACCTTGAATTGCCACATGCTTGTTTACTATTATACAACTCAGTCTGGTGGAATTACCGCTCAGTAATGAGTATGATAACAGTGGTGTTAGTCTCCATTTTACTAACCCATAGTACTCCATAGGGATTTTGGAAGATATACTGCAAGCAATAATTCCACTATAGCAAATTCGCCAACATTTAGGAGTAAAGTGGGGAAGTTATGCTGCTTCGCTTTGAAAGTCAGTATTAGGTGGTGTGGTAAAACTGGCAGTAATAGCATTACTGTCAAAAACGGGGAAATACCAGAATTACAAACCAGTAGCGCAATTCCAAAGTCATGATGAAGCCCCATGGTTCCGAATGCTTCGCCTTCTTGTACTGTTTTGGGTATCAGAAGGTAACTCTGTGAGTTCTGGATGTGAGTAGGAAAATAACTCAGAGTGGATTCTGTAATTACATAACACTAGAGCATACAAGAGCCTACTTGCAAATTTGGGACCAGATTTAAGCAATAAGCCCGAGCAGGGGGGCATTACCTCTTTAGCAAATGACCCGGGGCCCATAGTTACAGTTATAGTTTTAGTTATAGTTTTTCTTTTCCGAATCGCTCCGTAAATGTAAAAAAAATGCCGCAGGGGATGGGAAAACGGAGTCCGTTTTCCCGTTCCATGTCGGCCATTCAAAAGATACAAAAAAAGTAAACCAATAAAATGGCCGCCATGGGAAGGGAGAAGGGATTGCATGTAGTCCCTTCTCCCTTTCCATGGTGGCCATTAAAAAGATAGTAAAAAACGTAAACAGATATCCCCTTGATTACATTTTGTCCAATATAATAATTCATACAATGGTAGGACTGAAGAACATAAAACAGTATGCAATGCAAAAATATCTACAAGTATTTGATGATAAAAATTCAAATTTAAATAATATCAGTTTGACAGGGTAATTAGAATGGGACAGGAACATTGTTTTTGGTTCAGGAGTCCTGTTAGATTGGAGTGTTCCATACAGTACTGCACAAAGAGTCACTGTGGCAGTAGAGCAGGATTCACCATGTACACTAATCCTTGGCTTCCAAAGTTCAATAGGTTTTTCAGCACCAAGTCTGAATATACTTTCTCAAAAGTCATCCATGGGCTCCCATGAATCTCCTAATGAGATTCTGCCAAGTTTACAGGTTTCTGACCATATTACTTCCGGCCCAAATCTGCCCGAATCTCCCTTAAGCGTCCTGAATATTCACAGAGGTTTTTGAAAAGTTCTGGCAGTATTGGACGCTATTCATGAAGAAGAAACATACACAAAGTAACATAAAACGCTTCAGGAAGGAAGCGAGAATGTTGGAGAAAGGGAGGGTTGACAACTGAAAATGCAGTTCTGTGCATCTGGGAATATTATCCAAGTAGCTATATACTCAGTAGATGAATGCACCAAATGCTGAGGCCTATGTGTAGACTCAAGTCTGAAGTTGGAGGGGAATTGTTATATTGCATGTTAAACCATCAGATTCACTTGTATATAAGGCATCATCATACAGAGATCGATACATTGGCCCTAATTCACGGAGCATTTTCCAATGGGGTTTTGCCATTATAAAACGTGTCTGTGAATTAAGCCCGTTGAGTGCTATTGTGGTTTATAATATTACAATGTAGGGAATTCATAACAGACATGAACCTCTGCAAACCCAATGACCTCAGAAATGCTGTTAAGGCTGAGAAAGAATTAGTCACACATTAATCATTCATGATGTGGATTGTGATGTTCTCTAAAGTAATACCATTTAGTCAGTGAGTTCTGTACCTGGGAAATAACCCATAACATCAATGTAGCGGGTGCAAGTGATGAAGTGCACTAGTATATCTCATCACTTGCACCCACAAAAGATTTGCTCTATTAACAAAGTTATTTTAAATTTGTGCATCATAGATGCACACATTCAGATTCGCGTTTTCACCCCCTTTGCAAGTTTGCACAAATGAGGATCATTGTAGCACATTTTAATGGAAATAACAAATTTAGAAATGGGACGCACATTGAACGATGTAGAAAAGAAAATACATTCCCCTGCGCCTCTATGGGATTCATGCAGAGGAAGTTCAATGCATGACAGGGTGCACCATTGAAAGACTTTTGTGGTGAAACTACAGTGGCATGAGCCACGGTTACCCCACTTACATTACTATACCTCAAACGGGGATAGAAATGCTTTATTTCTTTGTATTTTTTACACTTTTCACAAAGACAGGACCCGTCACAATACAATGCACTCCCAGTATTCGCGTTGGTGCAGGAAGTGCCACACATGTTCTGATCATTAACATGTGCAAGATTTCTGACCAATGAATTATTTCTGACGATCTAATAAATAAAACGTAAATGAGAGTAATGTCATTGGATTGTTTTGAAGAGTAATATGAATATCAATCGACATAAAATAGTGCACGAAGCCTTGTATGAGAAATTAAATTCACTTAACAGAAAAAAAAGTGCTTAAAGCACCTGTCCTGCTCAATGGACCAGATTGCAAATTATTTCTCTAAAAGGAAAGGTTATCTAGGTAACAGAGCGGAGCGGGGCTGGGAGGAGGCTGTTTGGCTGGGTCTGCCAGGGCCGTTTGTTAATTGCTACTGTTACCTATTCCGGCAGCCTGTTTGGTTGTGCACTTGTAGGCGTTCAAATGCATTAGCCAATGCAATTTTTGCTGCGTCTGTTGGCCTATGGCCGCGCCTGCTCTCCACTTTCTGCTGTCCTGCTGTCCTCAAAGCAGTCCATGAAGTTGCACCTGTTCCTTGTGTATTTCAGCAGCACACAAGCATCTGAAATGTTGCGATTAATTTTCCAGCTATCCCTGAACGAACTGGAGCACCTTCCCCTTCACAAAATAAAGTCGGAGAGCCGAGAGGCAGGAGAGCCTCTGGAAACAAGCAAGTAGCAGGCTTGTGTAGGTCGCAAAGGTCCCCAGTACATGGTGAAAGAGGCCCCGCCAGTCCTGCACAAAGACAATCTATGACAAGTTGAGATGGTGAGAAGCCGTATGTAGTTGTGACCGGGGTAGGAGCTGCTGCTTTGAACTATCAATAGCCTCGTTGCTGCCACATTTTCATCTGGTTTGGCCTTGCAGGTGTGCCAAATACAACCTTAATGGCGTGCCCCACGGCAGAGAATGCCTCCCTCCCTACCTCACCACAAAGGTTTCTTATGTTTGCACATCCAAAGAGGAAAATACTTAATGTCAAACGTAACATGGCAGTGCAGTCTAGTGCTGCAGGCGCCGACAATGGCAGTGTCAAGGTACAGCCACGCAGCCCCATTAAGCTAACGGGGAATGTTTACAAGCTCATTAAGGAGATTCACTTTTTCCTTGGGAACAACCTGGAGGTTATCAAGAGCAAAGGCAATGAGTGTAATGTTGTGAATGTAGTGGACTATCCTTCTTCTAATGGCAGCAGGATGAACCACCCACAACCCAGGAAATGGATGGTGTGGAGGGTCAGATAATAATACAGCTAGCGCCGCTACCTGTGGTACTATATTTGAGGACCCACTCAGCCCAGGAGGGACCCACCTGGGGAAGGATGGTTCAGGGGGTCATGACCTAATTGCCTCAAATCTTGTAGCTATAACTCCTAAGAACATCATTGAAATAATGGTTTTGGGGAATTGTACACAAGACACTTTTTCGAACGTTTCCACTAATAGTTTCAACACGGCTGAAGATCAGGCAAATCAAAAGACAGCACCCAGCCCTCTGTCAAAGATACTGCAAGGGGAGGATTGATGCCACCTAGGTTCAGCCCCTTAATTTCATCAAGAGTCCATCAGGATGAGGGGTGGGCCACATGTGCTGGAAGCAGCACTCAGTCATGCATTAATTTTCCCTGTACCCTTTCCCCTTCTGGTATGCCCACAACCCCCACCTCTGCCCCAACCACAATGACACGTGATTAACAGGATGTGAATGTAACCATGTCCTAGTAGAACTAGCAGCCTTAAAAAAGTTGCTTCTACTAGTCCTTGAAGATCAAAAAAGAGGAGGACCCACGGTGGAGTGTAAACCCAGAATGGAGGTTAATACAGGAGGTTACCAGCAATCAGCGGAAAAAACCCACACTACTCTGACGACACACCAAAAATCGCCTAATACCATCAGTGATCACATTGCTACATCGATGCCCAGTCTGAGAAGGGGACCCAGCTAGTAGCCCAGTTATTAGCCAGCCTAGGTACTTCTGCTGAAACTCTAAGCCAACAGAACAAAATTGCGGGATTATCACTGCAGGCTAAATGTGGACAGATGTACCAGGGGCCTAGAGCCATATATATGGACAGTAGGCCAGGTGGAGGGACAGGTTATGCAGGACCAAACCTATGCAGGAAGGGGGACCAGATATTCTTGCATAAAGTACCTAAAATAACCCCTGACAAACCCGTAATCCAGAGAATCGCTCATTAACGAGTGCACCGACTGGTTTCGAGTGGTATGTAGATGCACATCCATAATCAGAGATGACATTGTATACTGTACAAGATTATATGATAATGGAGGTCCACCTTTGACTTCATACTCATTAACTTGCGGGAATTAAGAGTGGCAGAAGGCATTCTGGGTATTGCCAGGAGACGCCATCCATCACTATGCAGCATGATCTAAATCATCCCGTATTCCCACTATGTTAATGTTTATCCACTGGAAACCAGGCCACAAAACCCTCTGCTTTCTGGTCCCAATTAATTTCCATTGGGGAAAAAGTCCTGGGGATTTACTAATGGAAGAGGAGAGCTTGCTCATTTGGCCAATTGATCAGGACCTAACTGAGTCAAGGGCTAACGATATTAGAATGGGCCCCAGGGTTGTAGTCATTGTTCTTTTTCTTTTTGGAAAGATTTTATTATAAGCTGTGTTATGGCAATCACGAAGGTGGTATGTCTTATTCGTTATGATGCACTGTGATGGCCTTACGGCCAAATAAAAATGATGATGATATAGGGAACACAAATTATAATCTTCGGTAGATCAATTGCTATTGGATAGATGCCATAAGTGGTGTCTAAAAATGAAAAGTGGGAAGATTAATATAAGGGTTGTATCTGGAGCTATTGTCCACAAGTTGGCAAACTGGCTGAAAACGAGGGGAACTTACCAAAGGTAAGAATCAGAGCTTCAAAACAGAACTATGTGCCTGCAAAAGGTTTTGAGACAGTCATTTGTGAAAAGAAAATGGCCAAAATGTATAAAACAAAATGAATGCATATGTGAAATGATGACATAATCGGTTATGCAAATAATGTGAAAATTGTCATAGTGATGTAAAATGTAAAGAAAACATGGTGCATAACACCCATCTCCAGAAGGTTAATAAAGCAGAGAAATTAAGTTAATCTCTCATATGCAGAATCTATTTATATATAAAATGGTAATTCCAATATTGTAACACACAGTATAACATTATTTATGCCTGCTTCCCCTGCCTCTCCTCAAAGGGAAAGAGGTAAGTGTACTGCCCTCACCATCTGCTGCATCAGTGGACTCGTAATAGAAATTATTGTGTTTGCACACCCATCATGCTTGTACCAGTTTTGCAATACCCCTTCTGGCACGCGTTCCGCTCCCAGCATACCTTGATACAGGGATCATGTGACCAACTGCAGGGCATATAACCAGAGATATCCAAGGGCAGACTTGACTGGGCAGCTGGCACAGGGCAAATGGCACAGGGTGATGCCGGTTTCCTTTTCTCGCTGTTGCCACTGCCCTGTCCTTCCTTGCTCTCTCCCCTTGTCTCAGAGCTCTCAACATTCAGCTAAAAGACTAAATAATGATATTTCTGTTGACCTTTGATGTCCGTAATAGTTGTTGGCCACCGGATATTGCGCCCGGGTAACCATATTAATTTCTACCCTTCTGTTATTGCTGCTCTTCTGTGACTTTGGCACTGTATATTAATTCATGCCCAGTTATCCAAGTTCAACAGTGTTTTGCTAGCAGGTGTCGAAGAGACATTGGCTCTGCACTTTAATTCACTCTCTGTTACCTAACCTTTGCTGTGTACCACACTGAAATTACACTTTCTGATGATCCAGATACATTGGCTGCCTTTTGGGGTTGTTGCTCCATGATTTCCCCACATACATTATTAGAGATCCATTTGATTTGCTCCCTGGTTTCCCATACAAACTGTTTACATATGAGGGATGTTGCTCTTTGGGTTCTCACAGAATGCTCCCATGTCGATTGATTGCCTTGATATGTACTGTTCCCTGGAGTGCCACACCAAGTGTTTGCTGTCTCCATTGTTTCCCCATAGGAACTGCTCTATATTATTGTGATTTGCTGCCTGCATATTCCATCAAAGTTGTTCTACATTACTCTGAAGTTGCTCCTTGGTTGTCACGCACCTGAATACTTTGTTATACAACACCATGACGTTCCTCCTGTATTGCCCATATACACTGTTTACATCACTATGATTGTGTTCGCTGCATTGTACAAAATATTCCCATATGAATGTACTGCCTCACTGCATAGTGTTCCCTGGTGTCCTACATCGACAGTGTGTTTGCTCTTTTGTGTCACTACACTTGCTTGGAGAAGGGCTTAGAAGCGCGATCCTGGGGGGGGGGGGAGGTGGCGTATCGATGCTTCCTGTTGTGTCCTAACCTCATTTGAACTTGACGGGCAAATAACGGCTGATTACTGACTGTAACTTTGCTGCTCTGTTTACAAGTTGTTGACTTTCTTCCATTAAGCAATGGCATATGTTTGTTTGTTATGTCGATGGTGTAAATAATCACTAAAAATCTTTATGTCAAAGAAAGAGTGTCTTTGCTCCCTTGTTTAGGCATGAACGTTGTTGTAGATTTCTGTCATTTGCTCCCTGGCTGCCGCTGGTGTTGCATAAACATTGAATGATTTAATGTGATTCTGCTCTTTAGTTTTCACCATATAAATATTTATACTAAACTAAGATTTGCTTTATAATTTCCCCATACAAATAAGTTTACTTTATGTGATTTAGCTCCCTTCTTGCATCCCACATACAATGCCTTACAGATCTTTGATTTTCTCCCTGGTAGATCAATTTTCATTATTGTATATTACTGTGACCTTGATTCCTAATGCCCTGTACAAATATATTGCCTTACTTTTGATTGCTCCCCACTTTTTCCATGTAAATTGTTTATGTTAGACGCTTCTACTCCTTGGGTCACACATAATACTCCCATATACATTGATTGTATATCCTGTCCTCTCTCTACTCCTATCCCCCACACCACACCCAATCCCTGCTCCTCCTCAGGCCTCTCTGCAGCCACCTCACCTCCCTCCTTCTCTGCCTTTCCCCTGTTCTCTGCAGACAAGGTTTCTAGACAAGTCTGATCTATGAAAGTCTCATCAAAACAGGTTCACTCCTGTTCCTCCAAAATGATCAAGGACTACATCGACTCCTTGGCTCCTGCCCTGGCTGATTTCTGCAATCACTCCTTCGCCACTGGAGTCTTCCCATTCCCCCCGAAGCACTCCCTTGTGCACCCTCTTCTTAAGAAACCCTCTGCCGACCCCTCCTGCCCGGCTAACTATTGTCCAATCTCCATCACCCCCTTCCTGGGCACGCTCCTGGATAAACTGGCCATCTCCCAGCTCAATCTCCACACTGAATCTGTTGGTTGTCTTCATGACCATCAGTCTGGCTTCAGAGCTGTCAGAAGCACGGAAACTGCTCTCCTGAACATCCGTGAAGACCTGCTCTCCAATCTTGACTCTAACACCCCATGTGTTCTTATATTACTTGATCTCTCTTCTGCCTTGGACACTGTCAACCATGCCATCCTGCTCAACCGTCTCCGTGATAACCTGGGTATCACTGGTCAGGCTCTGGCGTGGCTGACTTCTTTCCTCTCCGACCGACCCTCCCAGGTCCAACTTGGATCTTTCCTCTCCGACATCTTTGTCTTTACCTGTGGTGTCCCCCAGGGATATAACCTCTCTCCTTGGCTGTTCAACCAATAACTGGAACTCCTTGCCTACCGCATTGCCGCTCTCTGCCCCAACTTTCAGTGCTATGCGGACGATACTCAGCTCATTTTCAGGCTACCCTCGGCCTCCATTTCTCCTTCCCTCATCTCTGACTGTCTGTCTGCTATCCAGAACTGAATCAGGAGTGGTGTGTCACCAATGACCTCTGCCTTAATGCCAGTAAACTGAGATTCTACTCATTGGCACACCCACTCCCTCCTTCCCTGCAGCTCTCTGTCCGGCCTCTCTTGGCCCTCTTCCCGCTCCCACCTGCATGGCTAAAACCCTTGGGGTCATCTTCGACTCCACACTCTCCTTCTCTCCTCACATCTCTGATGTCTCTAAGAAGTGACACTACCAGCTGCACCTCCTCAGAGGTATTTTTCCTTTCCTCTCCTTCCCCCAGAAGCTCACTGTCTCCAGGGCCCTGGTTCTCTCTATGCTGGACTATTGTAACAGCCTCTATCTAAATCTGCCTTCCTCTACTCTCCGCCCTCTGCAACTTATCCAGAACAGGACTGCAAGACTTGTCCTTGGCCTCAAGCCAGGGATCGTATCTCTCCAGGACTGAAAACTCTGCACTGGCTCCCAGTGGCTGCGAGGATTAAGTTCAAAACACTCTGCATTGTCCACAGGGCCTTCTGGGGCCTGGGGCCGAAATACCTTCAACTCTCTCTTCCTAAATATCTTCCTTCTCGACCTCTTCGCTCTTCCGGCTCCAACTTCCGGTCAGTCGCTTCTCCAAGCAACGAGTTGGTGGTCGATCTCTTTCTTCGGCAGGGGCCTTCGTCTGGAACAGCCTTCCTGCCTCCCTGAAACTTGAGGAGAACCATCTCTGGTTCCAGAAGCATCTCAAAAACTTCCTCTTTGCTTCTGCTTTCACTCCCCCTCTCCCCTGTTGATTATCCAAACAGATACTGCTCTGGATACCTGGACTCCCTCTGATCTTGGGCCCAGGCCCAGGCAACCCCTGCACCTGGGGACTGTTTTCTGTATCCTTACAGTCCCCTTACCAGCACTTATGTTCTGCATTTACCATACACTTGCCACTTTCTGGCCATTTTTATTTATCTTATTTATTGTACTATCCCTTGTACTGCACTTTCCCCCTCTCCCATCCCCCTTGTACTTTTCCCTTTCCCCCTTCCCATGCACTTGCGCGATCTGAATGACACCTGGCGTAGTAGGATCTTTGTCTGTCTTCCCTTTGTTCCCCCTCGCTTGCCTCGTCGCGCCTTGAAACACTTGTGTGTAGGCACGTTATAAATACCATATTATATCATATCATATCATTGACTCTGTTCTGTGAGTATGGCGGTAATTCAGTGGTAGGTCAGAGGTGGTGGATGGTGGGGATAGTCAAGTCCATTGGACTCCATGGAGCACTTTTCAGAATCACCAGCCCAGCTATTCTGCTGCAGTAATTGCAATGATGTATGGCACTAAAGTGAGCTAATTACCCCCAGCTTTCAGCTGGAGGTACATTCTCCACTTTACCATGGAAATTCATAGTACGGCAGTGCAGTAATGTGTGAATTACCACCTCTTTTTTATAACACCTCCATATGTGTATTGAGGTCCAATGTGTGTATTTGGACCATTTTGTCCCACATAAATTGTTTTATATTACAATGATGCTGCCACCTGCTATTCGATCTGAATGAATTGATTTACTGTAAATGTTCCCTCACTGACACTGGTGTACAATATAAATGGATTGTCTTACTGTGCTCTGATTAATCACATAGTGTATAGCTTGGTGCCCCATATAGTTTGTGTCTCCATTACTGTGATTGCGCTTCCTGATATTACCAACACACTGACTGCCTTACGGTGGTCCCACGTACATTATTTTCATAACAGTGATTTGCTCCCCAGAAATCTTGCATATAAATGTTTTGCCTCACTGTGTTCTGATCCGGGGTTCTCATATAAACAGTTTATTTGATTCCTGGTTGCTTCTGATGAATTGTTTTATATTGCAGTACCTTTACCCCATGGCATTTCATGCCAATTGATTGCCTTAAGTACATTTTCCCTTGATAGTGTTCCTCATAAACTGTTCATGCACCTGGTGTCCATAAAATGTGATTTACTTACTGTGTTCGTGGGACACACCTGCCATCTGACTTCCACCAGACGTCAAATAAAAGTTGATTGTTTGACTGTGATTTTGATACCTGTTCTCTGGTCAAACCTTTTGCATCTGTGTGTTGAATTTGTGTTGAATATAACTTGTCGATCTTATGGTACTTTACTCTGTGGTTTCCCCCATAAAAGTGTCTTTGTGTTCCCGGATGCCAAATAATGTTTCACTTTACTAACGGGTGTCCATTATAAATATCTTGCCATGATGTGATGCTACAACCTGGTGTTTCACGTTTTTTGGCCTCAGGTGCCCACACTATTTGATGACCTTTGTTCCCTAGTGTCTGACACAAATTATTTAACTTTTCTATGACTTTGCTTCCAGGTAAACCACAAATATAGCTTACCCTACTGTAGCTTCACTGCCAGGTATCGCACATCTATTATTTTCCTACATTCGTGTTTACATGTTTGCTTGCCTTACTGCATTATGTCCCATTAATGCTTTGCACCCTGGAGCTCTACATAATTTCTTTGTTTGCATATCGTACATGTTGCTAACCTTTTCCATTAGCATTCTCAACTTGTACACTCAAACATACTACACACAGACAAAGCCCCGCACACAAAAAAGAGAAAATTACACCTCTACAGGCAACTTGCATATCACAGCCAAGTCATCATAGTCCCTCCAGACACAAATGCCTCTATGCTTTCAACACAGAACAGCTAAAATCATACCCACACAGAGATCTCAAAGTACCTCTCATCGACATGGATAAGCACAGCAGCCAATGTATGTTGTATTTTCCCTATCTCCCAACTAAACACATCGCATCACAGTCTCTTTCAGCGCCACCATAGCACCTGGATAACATACAAATTACATCATGTGAGGTAAAAATCACAGTAACATAGAATCGTTTCATTTGTGGGTAGGCACAGGCTCATTGTGTGCCTACCATGCACTTCAACAGCACATACAATTCTTAGTGACTCATGCCCATAGTCTCAAAGCAGCTTTTCACAGAGAATGTTTCAGGGCGTGTGTTCTTAAAAGAAGAGATAACACAAATGCGACAACAATATGACGAGAAAATGTATATCTTGTCTGGAAATTACACTGAAATGTAATTTGTTTTTACGTTTTCTTCTAGCTGTCAATAGAAACATATATAATGGTAATGGGAGGATCCAAACGAACAGAATCATTATATTTAGATGGAATGTAGTAACATGGTTGGCAGTTCAAAAGACCCATGTATATTCCCAGATGAATGGTTGAGTGGAAATTGGATATTATTTCACAGATGTGTAGGGCTTCTGAATTCAATCATGACTCACTTGGCTCTGACGCTTCCAGGAAACAAGGAGAGAGTAAAGATGTAGACAGAAGCATGTGTAGGTGGTGTGTTAGGTGATGAGATGAGGCTGAATTATGTAGACTGAATCATCTTGAATTGGGTAAAATTCCAGTGGTGCTACACCCTATTGCAAACACACAGTGTAGGGCTGTGGGAAGCACAGTCATGAAATGAGGATCTTCGGTATTCCCCCAGCACGTGTGTGCAAAATGAGTTATCTTCCTCTGGCGTGTGGGTGAGTACATGCATGGATAGCACTTGTCCCCCTTCACCCCATCAGTAGCTTCACAGAGCTAACAGTTTTCAGAATATCCCTAGGCCATACCGATGCTATACTCGTTCTGTGGAAATATGTACACTACTGAAATTGCTCAATGCTAACAGTGTCTAGACCTGCAGCAATACATAACTGAGAAATGTGAAACCAGTGCATGTGCAGAATTGCAGAACCAACCACATCGCTCCTCTTCCTTTAACAAAATAAACTAGATTCATGAAAACATGAAAATGGCAAGCAAATTAGTGTTTGCTGTGAGTTCTCTGACCAACACCAATGATGTCATCTGGGACAGGAGACTCGCCCAGCCCCCAAAACAACACAATTTGGCGAAATTGTACTAAGATTATACATCCTGCTTGGAAAATCAAATCCCCTGTTGGTCTAGGACAATGTTAAGAAGCTAAACCAGAGTTGTCACTCATGACATTGTTAGGACCATATTGGACATCAAATAGATCACTTTGCCTGCATCCCCCGACCCGCATTCCCCTTCCCGACCCCTCCACCACCCCACCCCACTTACCTACACTCCTCTATGCCTGTGGCGTCAGCTCCTCCCACTAACGTGGGTCAGAGCTGATGCTGCAGGTTGCATTACTTTTTCTTGTCCCTGCTTACGGCAATAGTAAGCGGGGGACACCCCTGCAACCACTGAATCCCGTTACTGCACTCAAGGAGAGTGGGGGACACCGCCGAAGCCCTGCTATGCAAGGATGTAGTAGTGGGAGTCAGTATTTTGTGCACCCCCAAAGTCACAGTGACTGCGGGGGCGCACAAAAAATGTCGACATTTTGGTACGTTTCCCACTCCAGCCCGGCCGAGTACGGTGAATGGAATTTCCCAAATGGTACTATGCCAGACAAATGCCATGGTGTGTATATGTTTGACTGATCAGTGGCTGTAGACACAATTGGTGTTATAGAGGTGGGAGTATTTCTTTTTGGGGAGTTGAACATTGTAGAACATCCAACCTGAATGTGCATTGTTATCAATGATTTTGTATTTGTAGAAGTTTCAATCAAATAATCAATCAATAATTGATTGATGTTAGCTCCTTGTGTATTCAATAATTCTGAGTAATGCATTGAGGTTAGTGAACTATTACATCCTACACATTGACCTGTGGCACTGCTGCATTTATTTTTGCCACTTCCATTGATGGGTACTTGCTGTGCTTGTTTGAGGCATATGAAGAGCAGAATCCCTAAATGATATGTAACGGGTATATATATTGAAAACCATATATGTTTTTGTACTTGTTTATTTATGTTGCAAGGAACTGTTATTAGTAAAATGATAAACTAATATATAGTTTACTAACATGTTACACTGTTTTTTCGGGTACTAAAATTAAGTGAAAGCGTTAGATTTTTATTAACAGGGTGGTAAATGCATTGATTATAATGTGAGGAGTGCTTACTCCAGGACATTGTTCCTCAGTAAATCCATGAGTTCTATGATTTTAGATGCACATGTTTTTAATAAATACATCACGTTGAGTTCAATCAAGTTTTAAAATGCAATGAGAAAGAAATTGGGTTCCCGCAAATGTGAGCAAATGGTTGTTAACCTGGCTGCTAAATCCACCTCAGTGTTTTTTGCCTTACATAACTGAAACACAAGTATTGCCTACAGACATCAGCAATTTTGTGGTGAATTTTATCATGTGGGACTATCTCCATCTTAAATTTAACACAGTAAGTACCTTTGAAATTGTGGGTCGGTGGTCTAAAATTCCTAGGGTGGATAGATGTTGCCAGCTCTGCGGCATTGATGAGGTGGAGACTGTAACAACCTGTGATGCCTTGAAAGTGTTGCACAGAAGGGCTCTTCGGGCATCAGGACTGAACCCCCACTACCCTCCAGTGGTTCTATGGTGTCACTTTATGTCTGGGTCGCATTAGGGATATATAGTCTTCCTTACCAAGATGTGGAGAGAGGTACATGGTATATTCCGAATATTCACTGACTGAAGGTGTCTGTATTTTTATATGATTGAGCCTGATTTGACATAAGAGTTGTCTCTTCTCTTTATTTCTTATTTGTTTTCTGTTTTTTTTCACCCCTTTGATTGTAAAAGTTCTTATGTCAAAATTTATTTTTTTAACTGTATGATACAATACAATATAAATACATCACAACTGTTTCTGTGTCACATCGAGTGTCCTGGATTCTTGTTTCTTTGCTTTACTTTCATTGCCTTTAGCCACACCTTATGCGTGAATGGGTCAGCATTAATGTTTGTTGATGCTTATGTCGCAGGCTTCTCAGTCACCCAGGAGACACCCACTCAACAGAGTGACAAGCATTTATCTTTTTTGCATAAATATATACATAATATATTTATTACACAGCCTGCTTTAGCAGCCGTGTGGTTATGGATAAGTTACTCAACTCATAGAAAGAGCACATTTTGGGTGGCTTCGTACTTTGCTCCCCCGGATGAATCATCACAAAACTTTGCTAAAAAAGTATATGTCCTGCTCGGAGAGTTTGGTGCATTTTTGTCAAGGGGACGGGGGAAAAGTTATAGGAGAGGTCCCAAAATTTGTGGAAATCCTCATAGACGCAATGGAAATAAAATGGTGCTGACACCTTCAGCTCAAACCGCTGGACAGACTTTCACCAAATGTGTGGCATTAGCGAAGGCTTGGTCGCAAAATTGTGCTTTTGTAAATTTGGTGTAAATCCGTCCAGTAGTTTTTTTTTTTTTTTAAATGGGCAAAAAGTAGGTGAACAAAATTAGTGATTTCTGGGTTCGGTGCATGGACTCACTTCCCTATTCGGTCTGCGGATATCCCGTTGGACCAATCAGGGTCTGGTGTGATGTCTGTGGAGATTGGAGGCGCTCACTGATTGGATGCTCAAAAGCATGAGGTTCGTCATATTTTTGGAAACGGTGGCTATGTTGTATCTGCATGCAGCCGCCAGTGTCCGATCATAGCACATTGGGGAAAAAGTCTGAAAAACACATTTGGGGTTATTTGGTTGTCAAAAGAGGGTTTGAAAGGGTAGTGGGTGGAATAAAGTTGATATGGGGCTGTTTTTATAGGTGAAAAAAGGGTGCTCAGGTGCCGACGAGGCCATGGACACCCCGGTAATCCGCGGACAGCGCTGCGATGAACAGTTTGGAAAATACATTTGGGGTTATTTCATGGCTGAAAGAGGGCATTTAAATGGTAGGGCAGTGGAAATAATATGATATGGAGCTGCCTTTATTGGTGAAAAAAGGGTTTGCAATTGCTGTCGAGTCCGCAGCCACTTTTGGTGTTCGCGAATATCATTTCAAGTGTTGTGGGTGGAGGGCGAGTTTAGTTATTTGAATTTTTTATCATACGTAATTATATAGGTTAATTATATTGTGGTGGTTGTGGACAGTGGCCAGATTCCTATGGCCCCCAAGAATCTGGGCACTGGCCACGCACACCATAGTAATATGTGTGTAGTAATTATAAGTACTGGAGGGGGAGTTTACAGTATTTGTAATATAGTGGAATTATATAATTGAAGTGTATATGGTATTTATGATTGTATTACAATTGAGATTAGTGTTCCTTGATGTCTCATCCATCTTTCATACGGTGAACCATTGTATCCTTATTAAACGGTTACATGATACATTTAGCATAATGAACCGGGCACTTGATAGGCTGATCTGTTTCCCTCACTAACCACCCTTCCCAGCTGCAATCTGGCTGTTTGTACTCCCCCATCTTACTGTGTATGTGAAGAAGAGTACCCAGGGTTTTATCGTATCATTGAGAGAATTACTTTTCTATTTCATGCCTCTGACTTACCTGATGTCTTTATTCTTTACTCATTTTCAGTGTTATGTTAATGACACAAAGCTTTACTTAAACTTCCCTGGACTAATTTGTTCTCCTCGTTGTTTATCTCTGATTGTCTGACCGCCATTGAGGCATTGTGTAACAATATCTATCTCCATGGCAGTAAGACAGAGATCTTTCTTCTTAAGACACCTGTACCCTGTTTTTCTACTACCTTGTGGCTTCAGTGTTTTCTCTGTGTACTTTTACCATTCTGTGAGGCCAAAAACCTTGGGGTTATCTTTAAGTTTTTTCTCTCTTTTACTCCTTACATTTTGGAGCTTGTAAATAAAGGCCATGGGTTGAGCTTGACCTCCTTACAAGCATTGTAATGTTCCTTTACTTTCCCACAGATGCTCAACATTTGTAGAGCCCTGGTACTGTGTAGGCTGGACTACTGCAACAGAATCTTCCTTAACCTCCCCATTTGTTGTCTTTACCCGCTTTGGCTACTCTAGAATAGGGCTGAAAGACTTATCCTTGGCCTGAATCCCTGGAATGCAGTCCGGAAATGGGCACATTGGGCCCTGCTAATTGCAAGGACTATAATATGTCCAAATTTGCTTCTCTAAAAATTTCCTTGCTACAGCTCCCCACTGCTGTAACTTCAATACTCTGCTTGTCAAATGCTTTTTGAAAAAGAGAGCAGGAGGCATGTCTCTGTCTTAGGTGGTGCCTCTCTTTGGATCAGCCTTCCTGCTCCTCTTATACTTGAGCAGGACTTCCTTAAGTTCTGAACATTTCTGAAAACTGTTTTCTTGTGTTCCTGTTTTACTTAATCCTTTCCCTGCTAACTCATACCACTCTTAACGAGACTGATGACTTGGTCCCTCATAAACCTCGCAGGTTTCAGGCCCTATATCTAGTCGACACCAGTCACCACCTTTTAGCACTGCCCTTGTGGGTGTACCGCGTGGCGGCTGTGCACCAGACCCTTGGGACTCCTTTGCCCCAGCACATAGTTAGTGGCCTTCCACTTGGGCATGTCTTGGTACTTTACGTCTGGGCTTGTTTGAGCATTTTGTAATCCCTATTCCGTTTTCCATTAATGCACTTATTTTACTGCACAATGCACATGTTCATTTATAGGAGCAGTGTGTACAATATCCAAGGGAAATGCATATGGAAAAGATTTGTACAACATTTTTAATTGGCAGTTGGAGTGTGGAAGTTTAATATGCTGATTGGGTTATCTGTAGAGTATTTTGAACTAATTGGTGGATATATATGTGACTGTTTCAAGCTAATGAAGAAAAAAAAAGAACTTACCTTTAGCCTATGGTCCACCATTGGCCAAGATTCTGAAGTCTGTTTTGTATAAATATGAACATGAGAAAGTTAACACAACTCCATCACCTTTAATATAAAAATATACAATCTGAATCGAGAATCACAGTTTGTGAACTAATATCCATACATCTTTTATTTCAGAAAATAAACGTTCATAAAACAGATCTCAATCTAATTTTTTACATTTCATAATTAAGCTTTTTTATATAGTATTCTCATTTCATTAGTCACACCTTACGAATCTAGAAATCGTTCTGACAACTCTAACCTCCCTCCTCCATACCTCACACATTAAGCTATTCTAAAATCAACTTTTCAAACTTGTGTACAAAGCCTGACTTTTGATAACCGCGCAGAAGAGAACACTGAAACGAGTAGCGTTCCATCTGATCACGTGACTACCTTATCCAATCAAAACAAACTACAATATAACCATGGCTCAGCACTAAATATGTCTCACCTTATAGTCACTGAACAAAGGTAAATAAAACAGTTTCGGACTCAATACAGAAACACAGAACGTTAAATCACCTTACTACAAGATGCTAAACATTAGGTTAATTTAGAAAGTATATTTATTATATATAATGTTTCAGAAATTAACTTAAAATACTCATCGTCCCTAACTAGCAATCACATTGATTGCCACATCTCAATGTATGATAGTTTTGAGTATTTATAATTCTTTTTGTTGCTGTTTGCACCGCTTCTCGATGTCAGCAGAACACTCGTAAAACAACAAACAATAGTATGCTATCTCCAAGCCTGGAAGCTTCAGAAATCATCCTTACTTGCCCTACTCCCGTGCTCCATGGCCTCATTACTACCCCATTGACCCCCATTATCTCATTGCAGGGCACTTTCCAGCATCGATTCGGAACTTAGTCCTTGATTCACGTAATGGTGGACTTTCAGAACTGAAAAACTTTTACTCCAAGCTTTCGGCTAAAGGGGCACCCACTCTGCGCCAAATAAAACAAAAACTACTGGATGGATTTGTGCCAAGCAAACAAAGTATTTTCTTTGAGCATTTCGTGCACATTGTATTTCTTGTTTGGCTCAAATGCGTCCAGCAGTTTGGGATGTGTGCCTGAGCAGAAATGTGACATTTTCCCAATGGGAAAAAGAATTGAAAAGTGAAAAACGCACGCTTTTTTTTACCCTTTATATCTTTTGGACTGTAACACAGATTTGTACAAAACTTTCAAGACCTGGGTATCCTAGGCCATAATATAGGAGTATCAAATGCAGTGCTCCTCTGTCCTATGGCTCAAGGGTTATTAACTGTAGAACCTTCACTTTTCCTACGGATGATAGGTTTCACCTTAACTATAGGGCGGCTATCACCACCCTGTAATATAAATATATATATATAAATATATATAAATATATATATATATTCAATGAACAAACTTTGTTAAGGGTACGTCATGGTTAAGTTGCACTAATAAAAACCTAGGAAATTCAATGAAAAACCTTTGTTAAAGGGACGTTATGATTACAAGTAAAACCGAAAAACGTGTGAAATTCACCAGTTATGGTAAGCTAAGCAACCATAACTCACACTAAGACTAACACCCATGACATCAAAGATGACATCACAAATTGCGGACCTTCCGGACAGTGCCAGATGACCAGAGGCTGCCGCGCGACATGATGACGTGTCCAATAACCCGTCTGCACTTCACAATAAGATCTGTGCTTTGTGGACAGTTCAGAACTGCATTTTCTACTGATCTAGCAACTTCAAAATATCCCTTGCACAGCTCCAACACCTATTTCTACTCATTATCCATTAACAATCTAGTACACAGTACATACTTTTAGCAAAACTACTATTTATCTTAAAATGGCATCAGCTAATGCCATCCCTCCTCCCCAAGAGACACCACTGCTGCTGTAATCAAGGAGCATGAGAAACACTGCCCCCTACCTTAGAAATAACACACGCACCGCATTTTCCCCTGTCCACATACCCCTCCATATTAGTGTTTGGTGCCTCTTCCCTCATTTTCTCCCCACATTTCGTTCTTAGCTCTCCCGCCAAAAAAAAAAAAATACATCCAAAAACAAAAAAAAATTATACTTTAGGAACCAACTTTCACAGTTAAAAAATAGAACAAAAAAAAACGTATAGAGCCTCATGACGAGGCTGGAGGTAAGGGGTTAATGGCACTGGTAAGGATGCCGGTGCCGTTAACCCCCTACCGCCGCATTCCGAGGTCCCTTAGCGGGTCCCACTAAGGCCGGCTGGTTTTACCAGCTGCCCTTAGCGGGACCCCTTAAGGGACCAGGGAGCTAATAACGGTCCCGCTATTTGCAGGCCCGTTATTAGCTCCTTCCCCATTCCCATTGAGCCCTATGGGTGCTCGAATGGGAATGGGGAATGGTTTTCAGAATGGGGACTTACCAGGTCCGCCAAGGTTGGAATGACCCGGTAAGTCCCCATACCGAGAACCCAGACCCGCTATGCGGTATGGGGGTAGCCATGGCGCTAATAGCACCATGGCTACCTCCATACTCGTAATGAGGCCCATAGACTTCATCTACTTTATATTTCTCAGTAAAGTACATAGACTCAATAAGATTTTCCAACATTTCCATTTGCATTTTGTGTTATTCTAATGGGAATATTGTGGCATTCATCCTCCGTTCCTGGGACTGGAATGGTGGATACCGGCCCGGCAGTCCAAGTTATCAGCCCAAGCAAAGCTAGGGTGGATAACGAGGTCTCTGGACCATTATCCCCCCATTCCAGCCCGTGTAATGGGGGATGAAGGCCATTAGCACCCTAGGTTCCCAAAGCGAGAACCCGGGGTGTGGAAAACAAGGATTTTTCTTCCTACACCAGGATGCCTGTGGCGACGGTGTAGGAAGGAAAATCATTTTCCAAGATGCACACCATGGAAAGGGAAGGCAGGGTTCCTTACAGGACCCTCTTTGCTTTCCATGGAAGCCTGTTTCCAAGACGGCCACCATGGAAAGGGAATGCAGGGTTCCATATAGGGCAGCTCTTCGCTTCCCATGTAAGCCTGTAGAAAGCGAAAAGAGAACCCTATGACCTTATTACCACGAGCATATTTTTCTTCCCTTTCAAATCTATCCCAATTTCGAATAACTTCTCCACAAAGCCAGTCACAGGTGCACGTGGGCACTTTAACCCCATGTGTTGTCCCTCGTGGTCATGGCCAGTAGCCAGATTGTCCTGATCATGACCTTATTCCATTACCTGGACAATCTGGCCACTGCCCATGGCCACAGGCTACACCTCAGTCACCAAAGATATATCACTATTTTGTGTGCCTACATTATGATGCTTGTCAAAAAATAAAACACAGGCACATTTGCAAAACCATGCTTTCAGGTCCTTGCCAATTCTCCTTACAAAAGTTCGCTGGAAATCCACCCATGTTTTATTTTTTCAAAAGTGTCAAATGTATGCACATACAATCGTCGTATAACCTAGCCCCCACTTGACAAAATCCATTCAGACTTTACGAAAACATTTATATCTAGGTCTATAATCTTTTTGCAAACCTATGTGTAGATTTGTCAAATGGCACCACATTTATAAGCCTTTATAATATTTTGGGACCCCCCCTCTAATTCTGCTCCCTCTTGACAAAATCCTACCAAACTTCAGAAAAACATTTATATCTATATGTATTATTAGTTTGCCGAATTAGGTGTAGATTTGTCAAATGGCACCTCATTTATAAGCCTTTACATAAATTTGGGATCCCCTCTAGTTTTGCCCCCTCTTGACAGAATCCCACCAAACTTTGCAAACTCATTCATCATCTGGCCAGGAACATAATTGAGTAATTTCATACATTTTCATTAGGTAGTGCCAAAGTTATAAGCCATCCAAAAACTGCCCCCAAACATCTGAAGCATCCCCGAACTTCACAGAACTGTCCGCGAACATCTGAACTTCACAGGACTGTCCTTGTACTTTCGCGGCACAAACACCCGTTTTTTTGCTCCTTGCAGCCATATCCAATCCCATCCTCATCACCCCTCACCTCCCCAGAGATTATTTGATAAGTTTGACAAGTGAAAAGTTGTGTTTTTTTATATGTTTTTACTGTGATGTCCACAACAGCGGCCGCCATCTGGGAATCCAAGATGGCGGGCGCATCGAAAAAATGTGACGCACCTCAAGCTTCACTTCAAACAATCAGCGAGCATGTCGACTGTCCGCGGGCATGACATAAGCCAATTACCCAATCAGTGTCCTGTCCACGGAGCGAACAGGGAAGTGTGTCTGCAGAGCGGACATAGAAATCACACATTATTTTTACTTACATTTTGGTCATTTTAAAAAAAAACTTCTGGATGGATTTATACCAAATTAACAAAAGCACGCTTTCGGGACCAAGCCGCTTCTCCTGCCTCAAATTTGGTGAAAATCCGTCCAGCGGTTTGCGCTGTTGGAGTGAGCAAAGTTTTTATTTCTATTATGTCTATGAGAAAAGAATTCATTTTGGGACCCCCCCTATAACTTTTCCCCTCCTTGAACAAACCTCACCAAACTTGGCATAATTCAGAGTGCGCCCTATGCTTGTTTTGCAAAGTTTGGTGAGGATTCGTCCAGGTGGAGCGAAGTTATAAGCCACCCAAAAAGTGCTCTTCCTATGGGTTTAGCAACTTAACCATACCTACATGGCCACTACTGCAGGCCATGTAATATATATATATATATAGTTTTTTATGCTATGCCAAGCTGAAGTTGTCTCTTTAACGGTTCTTTGCAGATATAGTACCTGAATTGTGTCAGTGTCCTACTGACCTACTGAGCACTATCAAATATCATGCAACCAGATATCCACGTTTGTAGAATGTGATTAACATCGTTTATTAGTGTTATTGTGCAGTCTCTTTTGCCTTTTAAACACATGTAATTCCTGGTGCTCTTTGGCTTTCTTCACTTTTGTGATCTTATGTATCTGCTGTTTTTACTGCATGATCCACAGTGAGCATGTTGTTCAGACAAGCTTACCTCCAGGGAAAGAACGCAAAGCTACAAAACAAAACACAGTTTAAATTAACTGTAAGCTTAGTTATAATCTCACAATAAATTGAAAAGGAAAGAATAGATGTTACGTATAATCTGAAAGATAATGGAACTCGAGTCTTTCAGGGCTGCTCGGAATTCAAGCTGTCTAAAATGCTCACAGATCACAGAGATTGAAAGCCTCACTCTATTAAATTAAATTCTAAACCTCTCTCACATGCGAGTTGGGCTCTGTTGCAGCCTTGCATTGAAGAGAATTTCAATTTGGTCTGGTGTTCAGCGAAGGCACCGGGGGCGGGGAGGGCCACGACTCACTTAATTTGCCTCGGACGCGATCAATGGCTGTGCGAGACTATGATATGAAAAACATAGAAAGAAGGGGTTGCCCGGAGGACTCCTCTGTGGACAACAGATCACTATCTCGCTTTAAATACAAAACCATGTCACAACAATGCAAGAGAAGATGTTTCAAGTCAACTTTTCAAGTGTTTTCAATATAATAAGAACGTTTTCAATGGGTACATGCCACATTCCCCACGATTCAAAATGTAACAACGGTGCTTATTATTTGCCTCGTAATGGAAAGTCCAATTGAAAAACGCTTTGTAAATCAGGGCCCCTGACTTACCTCATGAAATTCTCCGTCAATTGAATGATTTTTGCACAGACCGGCTGTCTGCATCAAGGTATTTTTTATTTTTTTTTGTGGGTTTTTGCATGACTCTCGACCGCAAACCACTTCAGCAGAAGGGAGTTACAACATGTGCTTGTGGTCCGCATGGGCGCTACATTGCATACCGACAGCAGCCCATTGTAAGGCAAGTGTAGATCAAAGAGGGAGGGCTTAGATGCAGCAACATTCTGTGCTACATGACATCGGCATTTTACTGTCAAGCACAGTCAAACACAGAGCCGTTTCATAAAGTTGGAAACGCTGACCCCGATTTACAAAACATTTTTCAATGGGACTTTCCCATTGAAAAACACCTTTGTGAATCAGGCCCTCTACGTTTACCATCAACGCTCACTAGTTGTGTCGCTTGCACCCTGATGGTCTGATGAGAAACCGCATCTGGGGATATGATGGTGTTACCATTATTATTTCATTGCAATGGCATCACTAGCCACCGAAACCGCTGTCGTGATGTGAAAGTCATTGGGCCTCATTACACGGTAGGCGGTGGACCAAGGTGCTATTAGCACCTTGGTCCATGCCGGTAAAATACCGGCACCGCCTTGGCGGAAAGGGGATTTACCGCCCCATTCCAAGGTTGGAGGGGCGGTAAATCCCCTTTCCGCCATTGCCCTTCCCCATTCCCATTTCTGCCCCATAGGGCTCTATAGAAATGGGGAAGGCGCTAATTACGGCACCGCAATTTTGCGGTGCCGTAATTAGCTCCGAGGTCCCTTAGCGGGTTGGATATTAACGCCTGCAAGAAGCAGGCGTTAAATCCTCCAACCCGCAAAGGGACCTCGTAGTACGGCGGTAAGGGTTAACGGTCACCGTTGCCATTAACGGTGACCGTTAACCCTTACCGCCGTCCGTGTAATGAGGCCCATTGTTTCTTACCTCCCTGATGAAATTAGATGGTCCCTTTTTAATCAAATTTGAATCATATAAGATCCTGAAATCAGCACTGAGGGAATTATTTTGCTGTGCATTTTGATCTCTGTACAGACAGCAGACACACAAACACTTTGGCAATTCAGTTATAACCAGGGGTCTTGCTAGGTTTGTAAAAGATCCGGGGATACGCTAATGTCCAGATTGTCGGAACTCGGGTCAAGTTACGCCTTTCGGTTGTAGCGCCTGAAATTCTATCCGTGGCTACAACCAAAAGATCAGGGGCTAAAGACCCCTCAGCTCCTCCTAGCAACCCATCTGGTTATAACAGGAGGTGATGCTTAAAAGTTCTGTCAATTCCGTTTGAATGACGATTCTTCTAGTTCAATAACCCCCCAGGAGGCATTTGGCTGCCATTTTGTGCAAGGCACAATCCACCACTAATTTACACGGCATGTCTTTGATTTATTTTTTCAGTTTGCCAATCAGCAGGGAATGCCTGTGCGCTGACAGTTTTTCGTACTAAGTGATGGCACAGTGCAATGTAGTAATACAATGTCATGTCAACACCAAGTTGAAAGTTAAACATTCAAAAGCGAGGTGATCGTCACTAAACCAGCTAAAGGTCAATACAAGGATGTACCTTAAGAGAATTAGTGGCAGACACAATTCAGCACATATAGGTATATGGCAATTACACCTGGCTATGGGTAGGGAAATAGAAAGGGAAAAGGTATTACCTCATGAACATCAAATGAAAACTAAGAAACGAGTAGTGATGTGGAGTGAAAGTGTGTTTGTGGGTGATCCCCATTTAAAATAATGTAAACTCACAGTAATGTTTATATAAGAAGGTTGACTTTTCAAAAAGGTCAACTCTTGAAGTACTACAACAAACAGAACTTTCATCCTAGGAAGGCTGCCTTTAAGCATTCTTATTAAAGGTGAATGTATGTCAGATGTTGAAATCAGAGGTTCGAACCGTCATCACCTACACATTGGAAACTGAGGTGGGTTTCCGCAGAACACAAGTTCAATCTACCACTAACAGCCCACATTCCAAGTAAGGCTGCTAACTCTATGCTTCACACTTCCCTCTACTACTTCACATTAAATACATTCCATACAGACCTGCCAGCTCTGTATCTCCTTGCTCTTAGCAAGGCCTCTTCATTTTTTCTATTTGTCATTGAAATAGAAAAGGGTTTTCTCGCTGATCTCCCTTTGCTGTTTTCAGAGCAGTCAGACATCTTTATTGACAAAAATGTGTATGCTTCTCATGCAAACTTTTTTGTAGTTGTTAAATTGGGCTGAAGGGCCTTAATAAACCTGAACTACTGTTCCTGAGCGAATTATTGCCTATGGATTGGTTAGTCTTCATCCCTAATTCACACAGAGCACAACCATCCACGCGCCACCTAAATATTTAACATCAATTATCACTTTAATTTTCTCTCATAAAATAGGGATTTTTAAGGCCAGTACTAAACTGAATTGTATTGTATTGTAGTTTAGTGTACTTGTCATTTATAGAGAGCCTTTTCCCACTATTTTAGTCTCAATGCACTGGTAGTGGGAACGTCCTCGGTGGACCAAAGTCCAGAGCGTTGGAAGTCATGGAGTAAGATTAGAATGCATGTGTGCATTTGGCCAAATAAGGCTTGGTAGGACTGGCCAGACTCTGGTAAAGAGCAACCCATGTTGTCAGGCATGCAGGTGGGTGTTGAGAAGAGTCAGGGGATTGTGTGAGTGCTAGAGACTCAATATTTGTTCAGCGTGCCCAAATTTGTAATAGGTCTTCGCTGCATTCTGATGGCAGAGGTGTTGATGTGTAGTCTGGTCTAAGTAGGCAGAGAAGGATGTGTCCAGCATGACCAAATGTTGTCATAGTCCTTGCTGTATTCTGATGTGTGCGGGTAGCCATGCCTGTTACCAGTGTCCACCAAAATTGTGTGTTAAATATTTCTAGCTGTTTTGGTGGTGCTCCCAATCAGATATTGGCTTCTTCTGTCGATTCTTGCGGCTGTAATAAAATGGTTAGTGATAGCAACAGTCTATGTACCATATATTTGCAACTTTAGGAGCATGGGTTGTACTTCCAGGTTCTAGGCAGATAGTGTGGTGAGTCTACCCAGATATTGTGCGCTTACTCAACCTTCTCAATTGCTACCTTTACCAAGGGCGGCCAATCCCTTTACTTGATACATGCACAATACCTTCCCATCTCTCAGGTCACTCCAGTGTGATTCCAGGGCTAGTTCTTGATTGCCTTCATGGCATGACAAGCCTCCACCTGGCCTTCTGGCGCGAGACATGGCCATGGCACAATTCCTACCAAGACAATTCATTGCAGTGCCACCCAGTGGAGCTGATTGTGATGGTGGTGATTCTACACAACCACTTTGAGTGTGATTTGCCTGTTTTCCCATACATGCCAGGTGCAATTCCAATCAATCCTGTGGCATTTCACAGCGTGAAAAGAAAAGATATAAAGGGCTGTGTTTCAGCTGGTGTTGCGTGGGGGAACCAGGGTTGTGACTGGTGTACGACAGTGTGTGTGGTCCAGGCTACCACGAAATAGGCCAGCGCTACCAGATGCTGGGGGGTCAGGCCACCGTGAATACAGACAGCTCTGCCTTGTGCTGAGTGCTCCTATGTTGGGAACTGGAAGATTTAGTGAAGGCTTTCAGGAGGATAATGCAGCAATTGGCCAGGTTATGAGGACCTTTTTGGAAGCAAAGGTAGTTTTCATTGTGGTAGATGTGCAGAGGAAGAGTGTTCCAGATGTTGGAAGCTAGGATAGAGAAGGCTGAGTTGCCAAATCAGGCGGAGTTTCAAGGGGGAATAGCAAGGAGAAGAGCTGGACCCGATTAGAGGTTTCTGGGGGTTGATAGTGGATGATTTTGTTCTGAAGGAACTCAGGTCCAGAATTATAGAGAGGGATGATTTGTAGAGGGATTATTTGCTGGAGAAAGACAACAACATGAGCAGTGTAAGCTCTAAAAAAAGCAGACAAGCCCAATTTGTCATCCTTTTGGGTAAGTTATCTTATTGGCATTTGGAAAGTCTAGACTGATGAAAGCGGTGGATTCCTAGAATGTCTTGTTATCATCTCGATATTTTGTAGCATAACAAAGGTTTTGTGTTGAATAAGCTAGGAGCAAAGACCTGTGGTAAAGGAGTCCTCACCTTTTTATTGAACAATGTTGTATCTATATTAGATTGTACTCTTTTCCATTGCAAATGAATATTGCAAACCGTCATGTGAAAGTGCCATTGGTCATCTCCTACAAGATACTAACCTGAACGCTAGATGGGCATTTCTTCAGGGAGAAGGAGGAGACATTGGGCCTCATTACGAGTGCGGCTGTAGCCGTGCCAGAAAAACCAGCAGGCTGCCGCTGGACCTGTAATACCATTCCGCCTCCGTGATTGCCGTAACTGCTGAACCCATATGCATGCATTAGTAATGGCAGAACCCCAAACCCTCACCCATAATGATAGGCTCACAACTTGTTTCAAGTGTTGGCAATAAAAAGGCCGTAGGATTTTATTGTACAGATATGGGTAATGACAATAACAATATCACAAATCATGATGGTATCATACTTTTGGGCACCGGGTTCTGAGGTTACCCCCTCGGACCTGTGCCACCTTCTTGTGTCCCACAACTTGTTGTGGGCACTGTACAGTGCCTTGTACTTCTTTTTGTTCGTCTCCCCTTTTGTAGGGTGGGTGGGTTCTGTGGTAAAGAAGCAAGAAGATTTGGAAGACACTGAGTAAACAGTGAATCTCCTGTTTGCGTGGGTCCCCATTCAGGGTCCACAAACAGATTATGTTTACTCTGAGCATGCTGCTCTCATTTATAGGACCCAGGGAGGCCCTGGGTCTTTGTTGTGTATGTGGTGGGGGCCGCTGTTGTCGCAGCCCCCGGCCGGATAGCCGACTGTCTGACCCCCTGGTGGGGGCAGATCTTTGAACCTGGGCCCTGCTTGATGGTTGTTTCCTTATGGCGCATAGCACCTTGCTGTTTGGAGGAAGGGTGCGATGACTGTTCGCACCTTACCCTTCCGTGGCTTTTGTGCTGCCGAGACTGCGTGTCTCCGTAGCTGGGGGGAAGGAGAGGAGCAGGCGCGGGGGGTTGGGGCTGCCCCTCTCCCAGCTGCCGATGGTAACAGCAGTTACCCTGCCTCGCTTGTGGGATGCCCATGCAGCCTTGCCCAGAATCACCGGGGCATTACAACCCCAATGACCAAGTTATTCTGGAGGCGGAATTCCATTAATCCATATACCCATGGAGTCCAATAGGACTGCATGGGGATGGGGACCATGGAAACACTGGTTCGGTCTATTGTAGAGGGATTATTTGCTGGAGTAAGACAACAACATGAGCAGTATAAGCTCTAAAAAAAGCAGACAAGCCCAATTTGTCATCCTTTTGGGTAAGTTATCTTATTGGCATATGGAAATTCTAGACTGATGAAAGCGGTGGATTCCTAGAATGTCTTGTTATCATCTCGATATTTTGTCGCATAACAAAGGTTTTGTGTTGAATAAGCTAGGAGCAAAGGCCTGTGGTAAAGGAGTCCTCACCTTTTTATTAAACAATGTTGTATCTATATTAGATTGTACTCTTTTCTATTGCAAATGAATATTGCAAACCGTCATGTGAAAGTGCCATTGGTCATCTCCTACAAGATACTAACCTGAACGCTAGATGGGCATTTCTTCAGGGAGAAGGAGGAGACATTGGGCCTCATTACGAGTCCGGCGGTAGCCGTGCCAGAAAAACCAGCAGGCTGCCGCTGGACCTGTAATACCATTCCGCCTCCGTGATTGCCGTAACTGCTGAACCCATATGCATGCATTAGTAATGGCCGAACCCCAAACCCTCACCCATAATGATAGGCTCACAACTAGTTTCAAGTGTTGGCAATAAAAAAGCCGTAGGATTTTATTGTACAGATATGGGTAATGACAATAACAATATCACATATCATGATGGTATCATACTTTTGGGCACCGGGTTCTGAGGTTACCCCCTCGGACCCGTGCCGCCTTCTTGTGTCCCACAACTTGTTGTGGGCACCGTACAATGCCTTGTACTTCTTTTTGTTCTTCTCCCCTTTTGTAGGGTGGGTGGGTTCTGTGGTAAAGAAGCAAGAAGATTTGGAAGACACTGAGTAAACAGTGAACCTCCTGTTTGCGTGGGTCCCCGTTCAGGGTCCACAAACAGATTATGTTTACTCTGAGCATGCTGCTCTCATTTATAGGACCCAAGGAGGCCGTGGGTCTTTATTGTGTATGTGGTGGGGGCCGCTGTTGTCGCAGCCCCCGGCCGGATAGCTGACTGTCTGACCCCCTGGTGGGGGCAGATCTTTGAACCTGGGCCCTGCTTGATGGTTGTTTCCTTATGGTGCTTAGCACCTTGCTGTTTGGAGGAAGGGTGCGATGACTGTTTGCACCTTACCCTTCCGTGGTTTTTGTGCTGCCAAGACTGCGTGTCTCCGTAGCTGGGGGGAAGGAGAGGAGCAGGCGCGGGAGGTTGGGGCTGCCCCTCTCCCAGCTGCCAATGGTAACAGCAGTTACCCTGCCTCGCTTGTGGGATGCCCATGAGCCTTGCCCAGAATCACCGGGGCATTACAACCCCAATGACCAAGTTATTCCGGAGGCGGAATCCATTAATCCACATTCCCATGGAGTCCAATAGGACTGCATGGGGATGGGGACCATGGAAACACTGGTTCGGCCTATGACAGAGCCGGTGTTTCCATATCCGCCTGCAGGTGGGTGGTGTTACTCCCACCAGTTCAGACCTGGTGGGAGTGACACCTCCCACCTGCAGGACTCCGAATCAGCTGGGCCGGAAACAACGGTGCCGGCAGATTTACTGCCACTGTGGTTTCCAGACTGGCTGACTTGTAATGAGGCCCATAGTGTTGGTAGAACAATTGCCTTTTGAAGAAATTGTGAAAGAATACAAATGTGAACACAGTGGTCCAGGATACAACACTTTTTTTAAGCATATCTTACATTTTTTGAAGCATCACAAAGTCATTAACATAGAACTATAGATACTGCAAGGTGCTATTTTCAAAGTGGCAGTTATTTAAAATATTTCTAAACAATGTTATTTTAAACTTACAAGTCAATTATAGATCCTCAATGTGTACTCTGTGATGATATTGTCCTCATGTGTTGTATGGGGCTCACTCATATGCATCACAAATGTCTATTTCATTGCCTTTCATACATTTATTTCCTCTAATATTTTCAAAGTATTCTGACTGTATCACTCTGTCTCCAAGTATCTCTCTCTCTCTCACACACTCTCTCTCGCTCTCTCTCGTTCTCTGTCTCTTTCACTCCCTCTCTCTCTCTCTCTTGCATTTTCTCCCTCTATGTTGCTACACAAAGATGGTGCTAGTAGTAAGTCTGAGTAACCAGAGATTCCATCAGTAATGCCATAAATTATGAAATTAGTGATGTCAACGGGGATGGCAACTGTGATGTCATCATTGTGTTATAGGCTGCACAACAGGGGCAGAAAGTTAAGGTGGCTTTAGCAAAATGTCAGGGGGTTTGTTGCGTTAAGTTTGCACATTAATGTCCCTGCTGCTAAAGTGTTTTCCTTGAATATTTCTATATTTATTTGTCGTTCTCTATGTGGCACCACATAGAAGTATTCCCTTCACAACACCACAGTCCACACATCTCCTTGCACTTATTTCACTTAAATATCGCAAAATGCAGAAAATAATATTGAACTTTTTACTTCTCAAAAACAGCAGAATAATGCATTTTATGACACGATAGAGCGGCTGTGAGTGTGTTTCTAATAAATGCCAGGGTGTGAGGAAACAAACAGATGGGTTGGGGGGTGATGACTCTGGGATGGGAATGTGAGGCCATAGATGTGAAATGAGAAAGGGAGTGTCTACAGAACATGTATCACCAGCATGGGAATTGTTGTTGAAAAAGGCTGCTCTAGAATCCATAGCGGGTTATAGGTGCCATTTGCCCCCAATTAAGTACTCGCCTTCTCCTACGTATGTATTCACATACATATACATTTGGATGTTTATGTATTTAAACGAATAAACCAAAAGTATTCAACCAAATGCAGACTTTCCAAAGAAAATCTATGCAATAACAGGATGCCTATATCCAGAAATGATGGCCCAACTAAAACCCCTATTGACCTAAGCCAGCACAGTCAATAGAGTCAAACATGTATGTATTGATTGATATGTGTGTGTCTTTATATTATGTTTTATTTATTTACCTATTGAGAGACCAATTGGCTTCAAACAAAAATGCTAAAAACAATATCAGCAGAATTTGGGAAATCGTTTAGCAGTTGAATTACAATACAGGGAATGGCAATGAGCTGCTGACCACCTGAAGTTGAGCAATTCATAGTCCATTGACACGTGTTTTACTAAAAACACAGAATAGACAGTGGTCATGGTCACAGGAAATGTGCAGGTTCCTATATATATAAATAGTTTATAAGTTATATTAATGTACAATATCACAAATACTGCCCTATTGTCTTATTAAGGTTTAGATCCAAGAAAGAACTCTTGCAAAGGTTTTCATTGTGCCCTATATCTATCTGTGGTGTGTGCCTCTACTTTGGAACTATGTGTTTTGTTTTAATGTATAATGTGTTATAATTATTACATAAACTTGCTAAACAAATATAAATTATAACATTTCTCAAAATCCATATGTTTCATAGTATCCGATGTTTCATCTTGACTAGCAGTTATACAATAAATTACAACTTTACCTAAGAATTGAATTAATCTACACAGACATAATTAATATTTACGTTCTTTAAAATGACAAATTACTTTTCTTAGATTTGATATCCATCTACAGGTTCATAAAGGCAATTATTAACAAATGTTGATGTTCTGCCACAAAGCTTATCCAAAATGTATTGTTTTGATCATATAATAGCTGTGATTCAATTTTATTGTATTGTGTTTGGACAGGTTCCAGTTCTACCAACATGTTAAAAGATACCACATGCTCTCTTGTTCGTTTTGTCTTTTACGTAACCTTCAAATGCTATCTTCAACATGTATTTCTAAACATGTGCCAATAAAGGTTTGTGGGCCTCATTACGACCCTGGCGGTACGGGGTAAACGGCACCGTAAAAGGTGCTGGCGCCGTTTACCCCCTACCGCCTCATTACGAGGTCCCCTCGCGGGACCCAGGAAGCAACGCCTGGTCAAACCAGGCGTGCTTACCGGGTCCCGCGAGGGGAAGAGGGAGCAAACAACGGGCCAACTCGTAATGGCCCGTTGTTTGCTCCCTCTCCCATTCAGCCCTATGGGGGCTGAAATGGGAATGAGGAAGGACCGGGTCCGGGTCCTTGGAGGGAGGAATTACCAGGCCTTCCGAACTCGGAATGGCCCGGTTATTCCTCATTCTGAGGACCCGGACCCGGACGCGATTTCGGCGGCAGCCATGCCGCCAATATCGGCATGGCTACCGCCGAACTCGTAATGAGGGCCCGTGTCAGTAATTGGTTAAAGCAGAACACTGTAAATATTCAAGTTTGATGAAGGGAATTGGAAAATGGAAGCTTCCAGTTCGAGTAAAGGACAAGTTTTGGCCACATACGCTGGGGTGTTTTAGTAGGAGTCTTCAGGGGACGGGTGATAACGCACTATCCATTCAGTAAACTGGTAGCACTAAAGTCTATTTATATTTTGTTTTCAGTGTGGGATTGCATGTGTATGTCAGGAAGAATGTGTGGTCAAAATCTAAATATAGAGCTTTTGTTTACAAAATATGTATGCACTATGCTGTGGGTTGTGACTTAAAATGTAGCTCCTGAGGAAAGTTCATCACTCAGCTGGCATAAGAACAGAAACATGTCGAGAATTGTGCCATAGAGTGTTCTATGTACCATGTGTCCATCATTGGCTGACTTGATCTTTAAATTGAAAAATACACGTTTCTAATTGTTGTGTTTTAGTCACGACTATTTGACTTATGTTTAGTTGAAGGCCAAGGGATGAATAGTGTACTTTGCACAGCAGCTCTAGAGCTTTAGGAATTAGTTTATTAACCTTGTGATTTATTAATTTTTATGTGAAGATTTGGCAATTTACAAATGATTAATAAAACGTTTTATTTTTAAATTAGGAAACATTGGGCCTTATTACACGGATGGCGGTAACCATGGCGCTATTAGCGCGATTTTTGCCGCTGGTATTTTACTGAGTCCGCCATGGTGAATGGCGGAATTAGCACCCTATTCCAAGGTATGTGGGGGGGTAATTCCCCATTCACCATGGCACATCCCCATTCCCATTTTTGCCCCCATAGGGCTCAATGGGAATGGGGAAGGCAGTAATTACGGTACTGCAAATTGCGGTACCGTAATTACCTCCAAGGTCCCTTTGCGGGTCCCGTCCTTACCGGCTGGTAAAACCAGCCTTCATACATGTACTAAAAAGTGACCATTAGTGGCAACGGTAGGTGGTCCCATCTATGCCAATAATGGTCACTTTAAATCATGTGTATGAAGTGCTTCAGCCTGTTTGCATGTGATTTAAAATTACCATTGCTGGAATATAAAGGCTGCCCTATCTATGGCAGTAATTATCACTTTAAATCAAACACATGAAGTTCGTCATGCAGTGATTCAAAGTGACTCTTTGTCTGGCATAGATAGTTTGTGGTAGCAGCCTCATGCATATAACTTAAAGTGGCCAGTCATTACAAGCATAGATGGGTTGTGGTAGAAGCATCATGAACAAAATAAAAAAGTGCTCCTATGTGGTGTACTGTTGGAGGTATGGCATTTCCTGGATATTTTTATGTGTAAAATGTATGGCTTTTTAACTCTTTATTGTAAAAAAGATTTCTGCAAAATGCATTATGTCAGCACATTCATTAAAAAAATGTTTCCCTACGCTCGGAAAGTCACACTAATTTGAGGAAATATTTAGGCCCCTTCACTCAAAATATTCCTCAGGTATGACTGCCCATGAATCATGACATATACTGGACATGTTGTTTGTTTCCGTAGAGAAACAGTTATACATTGGATGTCATTTCATCCCATTTTCTTAAACATTGTGCTGCAAAAGGCATGATTTCAAAGAATGATTTAAAAACAATTCTCACGGAGGAACCCACCCTATTCACCCTTAATTAAATAGGGTTTAATCGCTTGTGCTAATTAGAGGCAAAATGTAGGACACTTCACTGAGAACCTTCACCATCCTGAGAGGACTCCGCCATGAATCGTTTAGAATCTAGGAGCTCCTTCAGGAGCTTTCCAGCCCCCGCAATCAGAAGCTGCCTCCCCCACTGATAGAGCTGACGGACCGAAAGGGCTTCTTAGTGCTACATGCCAAACTAACCTCATCACCTTTGAAAAGGACACTCAAAAGCATGGCCTGCTGACTGTAACACAGCCACTCTCACAAAAATGTGTATGCTCTCAACCAATTGTGATGGATTACTTATAACGCGCTTGATACCCAGAGGTTTCTGAGCACGGACCTGGGGATCGAAAATGTGTTTCCACAGGCGTTGGTAGGGGGAGGGCTAAGGGGGCTATAGCCCCTGGTGTTTTGGTTGTAGCCCTGGATACAATCTCAGGAGCTACAACCTAAAGGTTAGCCGCGAGTCCCGACAGTTCCGACAATAGTGTAGCCCTGGGTCTTTTCCAGAGCTAGCAGCACCCCTGCGTGTTGCTCCAAGTCATTTTGTTTCCAAGCCAAGCGTGTTGCCCCTGAGCTATCCTCCCGAGACACATGGTGCAACCAAAAGCCGAATGTTTTTATTTTTTTTTCTCGACGGACGCCTCCACCTGCTGTTTGTAAGCGCAATTTAAGGCTCACAAATAAATATTGGTCTGTAATCACAAGTACAGAACTGTGGCAGAGCCTGCCTTTTCTGTTTTGCTCTCTTGTATAGTCACTTTGTTCTTAAAGGTTTGCAGTTACCGTATTAAACAGGCCCTGCTGCTGGTATTTTTTTCATTGCTGATGCTTTTGAAATCACATAACATGCTCGTACTTATCTCATCCACGAGTCTTGGCAACATTCTTTATTACACTATGGATATTGTTCCGAGACAAATTACGTTTCCGTCGCTGATCACGCGATGATTGGTTTCTCTGTAACCAATCCAAACTGTAGAAGAGATCCCAGCCCCTCCAGCAGCTCTCCGCAGACCGGTTATGACCGCCGCAGTGAGCATCGCTGTGTGTAATATTGTTTGCACATAAATGCAAGAAGTTTGCGTCCAGACATGCACGTGACGAGGCCCTAATCATGTGACCTTGCGCCTGTCGTTTTGTGCACCATCTTAAGGATAGACAAGTGCACATGGAGCATGTTCCGTGATTGTAAAACAGGTCGTCCCATGTAGCGTGGAAAGCTGCAGCAGCTCCCGTCTGCTGTACACAATGTATTATGCTGCCAGTTCTGGGCAATGCTGCATGGGCATCCTATAAGCGAGGTAGGGTAACTGCTGTTACGATTGGCAGCCCCAACCCCCTGCGCCTGCTCCTCTCCTTCCCCCCCAGCTACAGAGACACGCAGTCTCGGAAGCACAAAAGCCACGGAAGGGTAAGGTGCGAACAGTCATCGCACCCTTCCTCCAAAGAGTAAGGTGCTAAGCGCCATAAGGAAACAACCATCAGGCAGGGCCCAGGTTCAAAGATCTGCCCCCACCAGGGTGTCAGACAGTCGGCTATCCGGCCGGGGGCTGCGACAACAGCAGCCCCCATCACATACACAACAAAGACCCAGGGCCTGCCTGGTCCTATAAATGGAAGCAGCATGCTCATAGTAAACACAATCTGTTTGTGGACCCTGAACGGGGACCCAAGCAAACAGGAGGTTCACTGTTTACTCAGTGTCTTCCAAATCTTCTTGCTTCTTTACCACAGAACCCACCCACCCTACAAAAGGGGAGAAGAACAAAAAGAAGTACAAGGCACTGTACGGTGCCCACAACAGGTCGTGGGACACAAGAAGGCGGCACAGGTCCGAGGGGGTAATCTCAGAACCCGGTGCCCAAAAGTATGATACCATCATGATATGTGATATTGTTATTGTCATAACCCATATCTGTACAATAAAATCCTATGCCCTTTTTATTGCCAACACTTGAAACAAGTTGTGAGCCTGTCATTATGGGTGAGGGTTTGGGGTTCGGCCATTACTAATGCATGCATATGGGTTCAGCAGTTACTGCAACGCACTCTGCTGTCTGATATTAGAACAATACTCCCGGGAGGGCGCATGCCTGGACGGTCGGGAATCATTCCATTCTAGCGTGCACTGATGAAGAGATGGGGGAGGGAGGCTGCGGCAATAGCAAACCGGACTGTCTGTCACCAGATGCCTGTCATCTAACGGAAAGAGCAGAAGTCAGTGTAACACCACAGTGCATTCAAAATCAACCACAGAATTTCAAGTAAGGCACGTTTAAACAATACGTATGCTGGTTGTACATCAAAAGTGCAGCAGGGGTGGTGCACTTTAACAAAAAGGTTGCTTTACAGTTCCCTTTCGAAGATAAGCCTGTTGAAACCATAACAATGGCAGTCGCACTACACAAATATCAAATAACATAACATAACATGCAACATGACCAGCAAACCTTTATATGCAACTGACAGACCTGGCTGTCCCCTAGCTGATCTGCTTGGACTTACTGGCTGGTCTTATGGTTTGGTATGCTATGGCATTTATAATGCACCTCCACAAGTGTTTCAAGGATCCTCGATGCCCCCTGCAAGGCTATTTTTAGAGTTACACAAACACACTATCCTATACTGCAGCACCCATTTCCCGACACTGGCTCAAGCAAGGGCACGCACCTCTCATCCTGAACCAGGCACAGTCCCCATGGGAACCTGCACCCCCACCCACCGGTCCACAGGGATGGGGAGGAGTGTTGTAAATGACAAATAAAATTGCTAACAGGTGATGGGCTACATGCTGAGTTCTCCGATCACTAAGGGAGTCAGACACTGGAGTGCATTTTATAGGGATCCCAACGGGGATTCCTCTTTATTTAATAAAAACACTTATATCTATTCGCTAGGATTCCCCTGGTGTGAGCTCCGTCTAAATTCAGACCTGCTCCCACAGCTCACCCTTTCTTGGACGGGTCTTGTGGGCGCTTAGGGTGAGTCTGATGCAACAGACCCACGACTTAAACTCAGGTACCACCCACACAGAGTGTGAGTCCAGAGGGTGGTCTCTGTAGGTGGTCACATCTCGCTAGGTGGCCTCAGGCAGACTGCCACACTTTCCCACTACCTCACACCAATGCCCTACCCCTACTTAAATTTGAAATCTACTTAACATAACCCCTCACACACACCCCAACTATACACTTACCACATTACCCTACATAACAGTACTTAAATCATTACATACATATAACTACATATTCATATACACTTTGACTTACATTATACATATCACATAAAACACGATGTCACAATAGGGCGACTGCTACAGTCAGTCACCTCTTTGCTTTACCTTAGTGGGTCTGTCCTCGTTGGCTCTGGCTCTATGCTGGCTGCGACGCAGGCAGCAGGCAAAGCTGGATGGTAGGCTGGCAGAAGATGTCCGGGGCCCTGTCCTCTGGTGGTAAAATGGCTAGGGCCTGGCGCCACTGTTGATTCTTCGGGGTGGCCCCATCCACCACATGGGTCCACCAATGATCATCATGCTCACAGCGCTCTGTTAAAAGTCATGGGTGGCCCACTGCATGAGTGGGAGTCCGCCATGCTCACCATAGTATCCTGCAGCTCTTTATTATCTTCAAAGTAGGCCTTGTTGGATGGCGGCCCACCTGCACGCACTGCCATACTCCCACTACTTTCTGGATAGGCCCATTGGCTGGGGCCCACCCTACGTCACAGCCGTGCCAGCAAATCATCGTGAGGCCCGGTTAGCATTTCTATTTATGTTTGGGATCATTGTTATCGCATCAGCCACAACTACACACCCAAAACCTGCTGCATCAAGACTGGATGGTTGTAGTTGTTGACGTTTACATCTCCTTCTTTCAAATAACCTTTCAAAGGTCATGTGACATTAAAGTGAATTATAACGGCACTTGCTGCCTTTTAATTCAGCAATCTGAAAAATAATGGGTTAATTTTAGCTATTAAGCCAGCTTCTTATCTAACGTAATGAAAGGAAGGCCACCGTCTTCACGACGTTTGGTTTTTAAGAACTTTATTTCTTAGAAATCCAGTACCCATCACATAGGTGTGAGTAAAAAAAAACATTTGCGCACATTCTCGGTCTGTTCACTATGCCAAATGTGATTTGTTATCATCTTTACTGTGATGGGAATTCAATGGTAAAGAGACATATTAAATGTCTCCCTTCTACTGCGTTACAGGTATGGCATGCCCCATCTATTACTGATTCAACCCCAGATGAGGCAGTGAAATTAAGTGTTCAAAATAAATATTAAGGAATCCAATGGAATCCAGCATAGCGTGACGTATTCTGAAGTAACCCAGAGTAGTGCAAAGTGTTGTTAATGAATGCCAGCATAATACAATGTAATCCAAATGTATCTGAAGTAATTGTAATTTGAAATGATTGCGCATTTACATAGGTTAATTGATTGGCAGGTACGATTCTACAAGTAGAACCGATTAAAACATGTTCAAATGGTTTCCACATATAGGTTTTTGTGCATTCCCTCGGAGTTGTCGAGAAGGTTTTAGAGGTGATTTGTTTGCATTCCTGTGCCCTACATTATCCATATTCAATGGTCCAAAATCTCGATTTAGCGACTTACAATGGCAGCTAGGTCCTTAACTCCTCACCACAATTTTCTGTCTACTGATAATCTCCCTTTCCCTCCATCATTATTTAATATAGTACAAACCTTTTCCTCATTTGGGCCGCTGAAAATCACTTTATGACATTGTAAACATAGAGAGATTCAAAACAATGAAGGGAGATCATGAAACACACACACACACACACACACACACACACACACACACACACACACACACACACACACACACACAAAGATCAGTCATCTGGTCAGTGGGTGATAAAGAGATATGTTTCTTCCTGTGGCTCACTACTAAAATATACAGATGTATATTGTGGTCCAATTGGACCAATTGGACCATTTATGCTTTAAGTGCTTCCTCTGACTGTGCGCATGTTTGCATATATGGATTTCAAAAACCGTCAAGATCATCACTGGCAATCAGCCTTCCAAAGTGAATTAACTGAGTGCCATTATATTGCGTGCTAATAACAGAAATTGTTACAGTGCTTGGAAGTGGGAGACATTCAATATCAAATGTTCTATAACGTGGCATCAGAGCTGATGATATACTCTGTGCACTAAAAGTGACCGTGCTGCCTATTATTACAATGCTAAGAGGCAGGAGTCATTTAGTCAGTTATTTATTTATTTCATTTTGCGTAACGCGACAACTTGCCCGAAGGCCTCAGGGCGCAAATCTTTCAAGGACTTGAAAGCATCTCTGCTTCTTGGGCATGTCCAGTCTCTGGGCCCTGAACAAATGTGTCTCAATTCCCCTGGCTATAACCCGTCCATTAGCCCACTGAACTGTCATATTGCACATCTTCAATGAAGCTTGTCAGGAGGCAACCTGTGGCTCTCTCTCAATGTTTTGGACTACACCTCCCACGATCCCTCACCATTTACTTTTCTGTCTAGGGTTAATGAGAATGGTTATCCAAAACATGTGGAGAGCCGAAGGTTGCAGATCTACTCCTCTTTTCAGAAGGATTCCAAAACCATGGCTCTTTTTCATCTCTCCCTGAAGTTGGAGGTAATGCATACATTAGCAGTGATTGATTAAGAAAAGTTGTGTGCAAAACATGTGCCATTTAGTATAAATGCATTCAGCTGAATAAACACATTTAGGGGCATGCCACATGCCCACACTGAGACGTCTTATATATCTCTATGGAAACACTACATTTATGTGGGCGTTTGAATGCCTCTTAGTTGGATAAATATATGTAGAATTATTTGTTCATGTAGTTCTACACTTGGCTTTAACACTATTATAAGAATCACAGTTTTAATTAAACCAACACAGAGTTTACAGTGCATACTACCCCGGGAAGGTGTAGAGAAGTTCCACTGACAATTAACTCTGGCACTAAATATGGGCATTAGCCATGTTAGTATTTTCCTGTGCAAGAGCATCAAATTGTCAGTACAAGAATATAGGGTGAACTGTAACAGCACAATGCAGTAGGGGGCGATAGTCACCCCAGCAGTGGCTTGTATTCTGACCCAACTTAGATCATACTACCCCGGGAAGGTGTAGAGAAGTTCCACTGACAATTAACTCTGGCACTAAATATGGGCATTAGCCATGTTAGTATTTTCCTGTGCAAGAGCATCAAATTGTCAGTACAAGAATATAGGGTGAACTGTAACAGCACAATGCAGTAGGGGGCGATAGTCACCCCAGCAGTGGCTTGTATTCTGACCCAACTTAGATCTGACATAGTGAGGCTACAGTGTACCTTGCCCTAAAATAATGATTTCATGAATTTCTAAATCGATAGATTCTAAATGTTCCTTGATCGAATACAAAAAGTAGGGGAACAACTAGAAGATGTGGTCTCCACTTTTCTGATGTTTTATCTCTTATTGTCCACGTAAGCTTCAGGCAATGCTATGAGAAATTGACTTCTGCAGGAGTACACGGATGAGTAGAGGCTAAAATGCCCACTCAGTCCTCACATGTCTACAAACCAAGAACCAACACAATTGTAAAGGTAAAATAAGCACAGTGAAGAGATATTCCTTTTTCGCCTTTTGTGGGAACGTTGGCTGAAGGAAGGCTATATTCTTAAAAGGGGTGTGAGTGTGGCTCAGTAGCAATACAAACAGTGAATTATTGCAGTCCAGAATAATAATGCAATGTCCAATTAAAGTTCTATAGAACTGTAAACACTTTAATTAAACACACCATGCATAAAAATAACTACAAAAACACACAAAAAACACACATCTGATGAAAGAACACAGAATTAGCACTGATAGTAGATGCAGCACTCTCAGTGATGAATCTGGAGTGAAAGGCATGCAAAAGTAACAATGTTCTTGAAAAAGGCTATGTTTTTTTAACATGTATATTTATTTGTGACACAGTTTAAAATAAACCACAATTATTATTTTTTTAAATTACAAATATAAACATCAATCATCCTACTTAATAGATACGTAATTGTGAGCAAAAAGGGTTCAAAGTGACCTAACCAGTCTATAGGTCCACAAAAGACCTATAGAGAGAACAAAAGATAGCAATGGTTGGTCCCGCTTGTTCCAATGCATTGAACAGGTTATGAAACACACTACAAGCAATTCAACAGTGAAAAGCACTTGACTGTCAGGGTGCTGTGAGTCCCATTCCAGGTACCCAGGGGCAAGATGAGTTCTTCCTCATGCTCCTAAAAATGGGGAGGCTAACACACAACTGCATTGGTCCTTAAACACAGTGAAGTCCTGGGTAACACTGTGGCTCACAGAGAGGTGGTCTTGCTCCAGCAGCAGGTGACCTATTACGTTGCTGTCAGTCCCACTCGAGGGGCTTAGGGACAAGATGAGTCCTTGTACTTGGACTCACAAAAACAGATGAGGCTGGTTTCCAATTTCAGGGCTCCTCCAACACAGTGAAATTCTGGGTACTATTGCTGCTGGCAGAGCAGACGGTTCCAGCACCAGATCACTCCCAATGGTCCCTGGGGATGGTTAGCGGACAGGGATTCCCTGCCTTTGGATCACCTGCTTTCTCCTCACAACTGGAGTACTTTAGTAAGTACTGCTCACTCAGCAGGGTCCATACAAAGAAGCTTAAAGATGGTTACCAAGATGATTCAATTAAGTGTTGGGAGACCCTTTCTTTTATAGGCAAATGTCCCCAGGTGATTGGACTAAAGCGAGCCTGCTTTAGGGGTCCAATCCCTGCTATGGAAATGTGTGGACATTGCCCTTATGATGTCAAACCCAAAGTACTTTGCACCAGAGGAAGTGGAGTGGATAGGAAAGAGAAATAGATGCGGAAGCAGAGGCAATCAAGATGGCAGAACCCTCCTAAAACTGTCCAGATCTATCTAGCTACACTAGCCCTGTCCCTTTCCTTCTCAGTAGGGTCAAATGCCTTTGAAAATGCAGCTCCTTGGTTTGAAGCCTGGGTCTCTGTGAATGGGTGTGCCTCTCGATTTCTGTTCCCAGGCCAGCATCTTGATGAGTGGCTGTCCTGGGGAAAGGGTGTTATCCGGCCTTAAAATGGAACAAAGAGAAGCAATCCCTAAAGGCTACAGTCCTGTCAGTGGACAGGGGTGGGCCATGTCTGGGAGTAATACACAGAATACTTCCACATCTGAACTGGACCCACAGGGCTGACACATATGCAACATCAATGTAATGTGAATGGGATATTTCTGAGAGATTCTGGCCAACATACCCTCACTCAGGTATAGTTCATGTTTACAGTTTATTGTGTAACCAGGACAAGATCTCCATAGTTATGGAGTTTGTGGAACAGGGGTGCACATTTGAAATGTAGCCCCTGCTCTACAGAGATGTGGATGTCACTGCAGTTGTCAAGAGGGCACCTGTGACCTCTGAACCTGCTCTGTACTACTGGTAGACCAGGTGTTGAATATCAGGGTGCTGATGCCGCAGGGCACACATGTACACTTTCCTTTGGCATGGTACTTATGAAAGGGGAACCCGATTATCAGATTTCCCTTTTAGAGATGGATTTGTATTTAATGAAACAAAAATCAAAAACAGGGCTTCCACATCCTTGGTAGATGGCAATTCATCACAAATGCTAATTAAAGAATATAAACTTAATTTTATTTGCATCTAAATTTAAGAAGTTAAACTGACTGCAGGTTTCTAAATTCAAATGTCATCAGTAGTCTCTGGGTAATCTGAATATGTGAAAAGCCAGGGGCTGCAAAAATAGCCATGGCACTTCATAGATGGCAAATATTGCAAACGTTAGTTAAGATGGACCTCTAGTTATACCTTTGCAACTTGAAGCACCATTTTTGAACAATTACAAATTGAAAAAGATGCAAGCCCTTTCGACTAGACAGCCTGGGAAAAAAAGTGAATTTGTGAACTATGTTAATTCATGGCAGGGCAATAGAGTGAAACCATCCAGGAATTTGAAACAAAATGTACATCTGAGTCATGAACAAATGTGGAAATATATATATTTAATTGGAATGTTGCCTGGATAAAACATTATCAAATGCACTGTGCAGTGGTTTTGAGTTGACAATAACAGACCTATTTAATATATCGGAGCAAAATGGATACATAGTTTAGACATGTTAGGTCAAACTAATTGGTACTCGATACTAACAAAAGATTTCCCAGTCTGCAAATGTACTTGGGAAACACATCTCTAATGCTCCTTCCCAAGCTTGAAATGTGGTAGAGTAATGCATAGCAACACTTAGGCAATACTGTAAGCGTGGTTAAGAACACATGGCCTTATAGGACCAGTTCAGGGCATCTTGGTTACAATGTATGCAAAGTCAAAAACTGGGCAATTTGCATTGGGGTTCATTAAACATCAAAGAGCAAAGTTTATTGGCCCTCCTAAAGGGGATCGAAGGAGGAGATTCCTGGCCACTGTATAAAATGGCTGTTGTGAAGACACCCAGACCAGACAGCAACTACACATGCGCGATGTCATAGTTAATCACTTCTTACGAAGATAAGGCTAATATGATATCACATAACATGGCTGTATAATTGTGTGACCCCCAATCACCACCATGCTGTAAACAGGAATGGCCTACACTTACAGTTTAAGCTGCCACATGCTGTCCAGGATACACACTCATTATGTTTTGAATCAGAGATACATAGGATCAAAATGTCGCCTCTGCCTGTGTTTCAGCAGATGTCAGATAAACACATGTGGCTTTTAAACCTGACCTGCTGCCACTGCAGGGCTGGTGTTGAGGTTGTCAGGAGACTGTCACGGAAAAGGCAAATATGTTCTCTATTATTTTGGAATGGAGCATTTTGAAGAGTGTCTTGTTTGCAGAGCTTTCTTTCAGAAACATAATTATCTGCATTGTTTTATCAATACTAATCTAAAAGCTTAGGCTTTCACTCCCTCACAGGTAACATTCTGTCACAATGGGTCCAGGTGGATTTTGTAGAGGAATTTCACACTTAATTAGAAAACACCTGAGATAACTTTTGTAAAATTGCTTTTATTGATTGCTTGAATGTGTTTTTACATCCAAACAATCTGAGCAATGAAGACTACGGCAGTTCACTTTTCATATATATCCAGTGGTAACAGAGCAGATTTACTGCACTACTACGAGTGGTCTTTCAGTAAATGTGCATGCATCATTTAGCCATTTCTTGATCTTTTCCATTCTAATGTTGGAGCTGGAAGTAGATGCCCTACACAAACTGATCCTAACACTCTGCACAACGTGTTATAATGTACACAGTGGTTGTTGTTGACAGTTGTCTGCACCAATTGCATAGGTAGTGGCAAGGTGGGCATCACAAATGCTCAATTCTTCAACTTCTTTGGTGTTCCCCATGCAGAAATGCTACTCCTGTAGCAAAAAAGGTGTGATTGGCCAGACATTTGCAAGAGGAAAATAAAACTCATAAATACTGCAATGGGCCTGTTACAATGTTTATTTCAATCTCTCGGGTGGAGGTGCCTTTTTTAGTCGATTTTACCGGTATTCCACCTCCTAATCAGTGAGTAGCTATTGCAATAGATATCTGTTGGTGAAAGAGTCAATATTTGCAAATACCACCTGCTCTGTGACCCCACACTTGCAAATAAGGCCGTAGTGTGTTCGTGAGTTTTTGTAAAACAGTCAGTAGTGTGCTAGTTGTCATTCACACCTCCATCACAGGGAGCAAGAACAATTCAACCAAAGAAAGGTGACAGAGGAATGGAGAGATCATTGTGGACAGCTGAACTTAGCATGGCAGAGAAAAATTCCCGGCCAAGCCTCATGTATAGCTTAGATATCTTTCCAGGCTATGTTTTGTTGTCTAAAACTCTGTAAACGTTTGCCACTTCTTGAACTTGAAATGCAGCATGCTGTGCCTTGTGCTGCTGTTCCCTGGCCGCTATTGAGCATGCTGAAGGTTACATTTTTATCAGCTGGCGTGAAGCAAAAGATAACTGTTACTCTTTCTGCCAGAGCTATTTGTTAACTCGGTCATAAAAAAAACCCCATTGCAGCTCAATGGATGTACAACTGTGTGGCGCCAGTGAACCGGTTGGATCCCAGATTCTGTAATGTGCGATCAATGTTGTGACACCTTAGACCCGTGTACCTAGACGGTGCGTCGGCTCATGTGCCTGCATGCGCAATTGCTTTACTGATGCTTTTGGATCCGTTCCATATCGTAGGTGAGCTGCTTACTCAAGAAGCCCAATTTGAAGTCTGGAAGCCATCCAGCTTCCTTTGTTTTCTTGATCTTCCCCAGACAAAGTCATTCACTAAAGAATAAACACAAAGTGCACAGTCACCTCCTGCGGAGACATGGGGACATGTTTACATGCTTCTTCAGAGATAGGTTGGCTTAAAGTGAAATAAATTGAGATAATTGCCAAGCTGATGGAGGATTGTCAGTAAATCAGATGGAAATTGATTGTCCACGTTCAGGTTTTTCCTGCAGATGCTTCCTCTCTGTGACTCAGAATGCATTGTGTATACTAATGCTGTTCTCAGAAAGTCCTACCTATTACCAGCTGTAGAGAGACAGCCAGTGGTGACAGAGGGAAATGACAAATGTGAATGTATCATTCAGTCTCAATGTATAGCCAAAGTATTCACCGCATTGCAAATATATATGTTTTCTTAATATTTCATGTGAAAGATCATTTTGCAGAATCTCTTTCAGGATGCTATCTTTCCGTCTCATTTGCTTAAAACATGTACTTGTACAACTCATCTCATCTTCAAGCAAGCCAGAGGGCTGGGTCTGTAATAATGAATGCAGGTATGCAAGTATGCAGCCTTTTCTTGCATGTGAAGCATGATGGGTTTAATTGCACTAGCAATTTGGTTAGGAGTATCAGTTCTTAATTTATTATTATTATTATTATTATTATTATTAGTATTATTATTATTTTTAACAATAATAATAATATTAGTAGTAGTATTATTAGCAGTAGTAGTAGGAGGAGGAACAGTATGTGCTTCATAACCAGGCATAGAGCCTCCCCTGGAATGTGAAGTATGTTTCAACTTTGTTCAACTAGCACTACAAGGGCTGTATTTGTTGCTGTGGGTTTGCTTGCTATGAGCAGCAGTGGTATAATAATAATAATAATAACAATAATAATAATAATAATCATCATCATCATCATCATCATGGTCGTTATGTCATTCCGTGACATGAGCAGTAGTAGTAGTAGTGAGAGTAGCAGTAGTAATGGTAATAGTAATAGTAATGATATTAGTAGTGGTTACAGTACTAGGGTGTGATTAATGTGCTTCCAGAGCAGGCATGAAGCCACATCCGCGATGAGAGGCATGATGACCCTTTGCTTTGCTTGCAGCAGGTCAGGAGCCTACTGTTTGTGAACCTATAGATGTTTTGGAGGATGGCTTCAATGATCCCTCATCATTGACTATGCTGATGCTGACTAGTAATGATGGGAGTTGTAGTCCAAAGCATCTTGAACCGGAAAGGTTGCAGACCTTTGAAATTGCTAGTTGTGTGCCTTTAGTGGTGGTGGTGTGTTTATTGTTCTTGGTGGCACTAGCATAGGTGCATATTTATTACTATTATTATCAGTATGAGTAGCAGTGGTAGTAATAGTAAGAGTAGTTGTAGATGTAGTACGATTAATGTTCACAAGAGGAAGAGGCGGAGAAGGAGCAGACATGTTTAAGATGCATATTTTGCTCAGCAACACAAGTTATATGAACAAGTAGTATTTCCCATCATGTTGTAGATTTGCGGAGTAATTGTAATTATAATGGGTTATTTATAACACACTTAATACCGAGAGGTTTCTAAGCGCGGACCCGGGGATCGAACCCAGGGATCAAAATTGTGATGCTCCATGTCATCTTGCTTCCAAGATGAGCACGTTGCCTCCTGAGACAGGGGTTATGTACTTAAGGCAAAACTAATTTTATTGATTTTTTTTAGAGGAATCACAAGACTTGTATTTATCATTTGAAGTTACTTCCTTTAGTAGGGAAAAACTGCCTTTTCATAGTCGCATTGCCAGGCGTCGAGAGCCAGAAGGAGAGTGGTTTTTACCACCTTACACAGACAGTTACTTTTCTTAAACGCCTGGGGTTTCATCTGGATGGAAATTGCTGCAGGACCATTCTGTGGTCAAATATATATGGCAAGAAAAGGTAGACATATATGATTTCATGGCACCTGATGGTGCATAATAATAATAATAATAATAATAATAATAATAATAATAATAATAATAATAATAATAATAATAATACATAATGGCAAAAGTAAATATCCAATAAACATGATTCATTTATTTAAATAATCATTCAATTTCCATTAATTTTGAACACTTTTTGTGAGGAGAAAAAAGGATTTAATTGCTTTTCTACGCAGCATCATACTGCCTTTCGGCCACTTGATACCTCTTGTTAAAGGAGCTTAACAGGGCCAAGGGTTCAGGGAGTCTCTGTGAGCAGCGCTCACAATATCATGCAGGTTGGAGCACTTCTTAGTCGAAAGTGGCATGTTTCGACTTGCTGCTCTAGGATCTAGGAAGAGGAGCGAGGTGTGCTTGTGGTGGCAGTAGATAGACTGTCATCCACCTCCATGAACACTGTCATCTAATATCTTTTTAGAAGCCAGAGAGGCTGAACACACCTCTTCGGAGGTTCCCAGACGTGCCACCAGAAGGCACCTTCAATTCTAATGATGTTGGTCTGTCGTTTTGTTCGGTCTAAGGATCGAGGCTTTCAGAATTTGGCTGATCTCAGACTTCGACTTTGGGTTTGATGTGAGGCTGAATACTGAGGTATCTCGTAGCTTGGGCATTCAGTACTCGGTGGTGACTGAAATCTGTTGCTAACCTGGGAGTCAATGACATTACTTTAAGACCCGGTTAGACATGGTTGTTTCTTTAGGTTGAGGCAACATCTGGCTGCCAGATTCTGAATGAGTTCTAAATCATGAATCTCTGGTTTTGTAGCTCCATTGAGGACTATATGGGATTGGTGGATTACTGCAGATCGGAATTGGTCGTTGGAGAATTGCCCGCAACTTTGTATCTGCATTTCGCCGCATATATATATGGGGGGGGGTTAGGGATACAATTAATGAAAAGAGGTTTAGGGAAGGGGGGCGTTTGGGGGTCTCGCTCTGCATACATATGCAGCAAAATGGATCTGTAAAAAAATAAATTCGACCAATTCTCCAATGACCAATTGGATTCGATGTAATCAACCCACACCAACTATATTGCAATAGTTCAGTCAGAAAAGACTCAGGGCTCTGGTGTGTTCTATCGCGTCAATGAGGTAAAGCACAGGCAATATCCCTTTAAAACTGGGATTTGGTATTTTGATGAAAAGGTGACTATTTGGTGATTGTAAGAGGTTGGCATCAAGCACCGGTCAGCTTATTTATGCTCCTCCCAAGGCTGCCCGCAGTGTTTGAAGCCATTCCAAGGGCACAGTATTACTGTTGCAATTGCCAGTCATCAGAATCTCAGTTTTGGGTCCACTTGATCTCAGTAGATGGTTGGTCACATAATAGTAAAAATGTCTGAGCCGTTTTGTTCTGTAGTCTCCACCTGGCTCATAGTTATAACCAATTCTTTATTGTGATATAAGGGATACTATCTTTGGCCTGTGAATGGCCCTTTTTTTCTCCTCCATACATTGGGCCTCATTACGACCCAGGCGCTAATGGGTTAACGGCGCCGTAAAAGGCTGCGGTGCCGTTAACCTATTAGTGCCTAATTGCGAGGTCCCTTTGCGGGACCCGACCTTAATGGCTGGTTTTACCAGCCGTTAAAGTAGGAAACCGCAAAGGGACCTTGGTGCTAAGTACGGTGCCGCAATTTGCGGCGCCGTACTTAGCGCCTTCCCCATTCCCATTGGGCCCTATGGGGCAAAAATGGGAATGGGGAAGGGCCATGGTGGAAATAATATGATATGATAAGGCATTTGTAACGCGCCTATACACAAGTGTTTCAAGGCGCGACGAGGCAGGGAGGGGGAACAAGGGGAAGACAGACAACGATCCTACTAGGCCAGGTGTTATTCAGACCGCGCAAGTGCAGGGGTAGGGGGAAGGGAAAAAAGTGCAAGGGGAAGGGGGAGGAGGGGAGTGCAAGGGGGAATTACCGCCCCGCCAACCTTGTAATGGGGTGGTAATTCCCCCTTTCTCCATGGCGGAGTCGGTAACTTACCGGCATGGACCATGGTGCGAATAGCACCATGGTCTTCCACCAGGGTCGTAATGAGGCCCATCGTGTGTTTGTTGTGCACTTTTGGGTTTGCTTAGATCAGTCACTAGATCGCTCGCAGTATTGTCATCACAGGTTGGTACGATCTCAGTTCTAGTTTGCACACAATAACTATAAGAGCTGTTGCAAACTTTACTTTTCAAAATCATGCATGAAATGTGAGTTTTTTAAACACGTTTCCTCCCCTTTCAGCATTGAAATCCTTCATTGCTATTTGTGGCACATAGAGTGTTTCACAAAAGCTTCAATGAACAGTCATATCCCATGAGGGCATACCATCCTCAGGGCAAGGAGATGTTTTTAAAAATATGCATCAAAATGTTGGGGGCCTGCGCCAGGTTTGCCTGTAGTCTGTCTAACAAAAGGGTCAATAGAACAAACCAAATTACAACCTCTTGTGTTCTCATCACAACAGTGCATGTAATGTATGTGCAACATTCTGTGGGAAAGAGTGTCAGTGGGCTCAGAGAGTGAGAGTTTGGTTCTATGTCTGTAGGCCACGCATAAATGTTCACACCTGCGATTGCAGCACAAAAGGTTGCAATCCTGTGAGCACGATCTTGTGTGCGTGGTCCTCTCCCCTTCCATGTCTGGGGTCCTCCCCCACCCAAACTCCTGCCCGCTACATGTCACCCTCCTGTCCCCTCCACCTGCTCCACCCCCCACTTACCAGCTGCACACTCCAGCCTACAGCCAGTGCTGATTCCTTCGCCGTTCTGTAGAGCGTGCTGCCAGAAGCCTGGGCACAGCACGGTATGCTTTTGTGCATGACCTTTTGTGACCTGGGCATCCAGGTGCACGCTTTGTAGAATGCAAGGAGAGAGTTATAAGTGGAAAGGAATACATGTGAAGCTGCAAAGTTGGAGAGTGATATCTCCATCAAATAACTAAAACCTCAGAATGGTCTGCGAGTTTTTGGGCACATATTTTCTAGACCAATGGTTACCCACCTCTCACTGGATGGAACCATTGAGGCCCAGCCCCGTGGGAGGATGCCTATTGCGCACGTTCAACATCCACTTGCAGCGGGATTTCGTACATTCAGCAGGCTTTGCAATGTGTGCAGGTCGCCTGAAATGATTATTTTCCCCAATATAGAACTTCAGGTCTATTTGAAAGGCATTCATATACATGTCACCAGTTAGGATTATATTTTGAGAGACAGTACTAACATTAATCAGAATGTTGGATTCATGACACCACATCCAATGGAGCAGAGATTTGATCGCCCACACAAAACGAAAACTTCTATCTAGATTTCTGAGGTCCATTGCAATGCACTAAGGACTGTACTCTTGTGCAATGCACCAAGGAATGCAGCCTGCTATAATGCACGTGGGAGTGCAATCTGCTTTATTCTGCAATAGCTTGCACGAAAACACTCCTCTGCCCAATTATAGGTAAGCAGTGTATGTATGACATTCGTTGCATGCAACATAAGTGGTTCAACATTCAATTTTCCCCAAAGGGTATTATAAATGATCCAACTTGTTTGAAAAATGCAACAGTGACAGATTATATGAAACTTAATGCAAGCAGGTCCAATAAATAAAATCACAAAGGTGGTCAGTACAAGACATTGATGTGCAATATGTTTACTTTATGGCCAGCCCAATGACTTTTCTGCAGGGCTACTTATTGCTCTTGAATTGGAAACAGCAGCAGAAATAGGCTGTCATATTGCTTGTCATTTAACATTCCCTCAACGTTTATAAAACCCTGGTATCGGTCAACCGTCCTCGACTGAATCATTTAGCTCACCCCTGCTTCTCCAGCTAGAGTCGTGCCTGTCATGACATGGATATGAAGGAGTTTCAGAAAAGTTTGAACAAGTCCGCCCTCTATTACTGATTAGGTCCGCCTGTATCACTCATCTCATTTCATGGAATCCTTAGGAAATATAGAGTCCTGGGCAAGAGATGTGTGCTTTGAAGTAACTGCCAGACGCCCAGCACTTTCCTGCTATTTTAATTTTCAAAAACCAGTTTGAATTGACATGCACATTCAAATGAAATGATTGGTGGAATGGCTTGCAAAATGAAGTGCTTGACTGAGTAGCAGATGGGTTAAATTCCTAAACTGGTTTGTTTGTTTGTTTTTTTGTAATGCGTGCCAGACCCAAGGGTAACCGGGCGCAGTGAAGAGAATATGCAAAGCTTACAATGTTACATAGAATTACAGTGTTACAAAGAATTACAATGTTACATAGAATTAAAAGTTACATCATTTACAGTGATAAAGAGAAGGTATGTAAAGACTTAGCAGGGATCATATCTGATCAAAAGGTTGAGGCATTGCTATAAGGCGAGGCGGTCAGTTATATACAATGTTACTATAAATTATTTACAATTGTGATATATCTCTAATAATACATATATACATTCAGATAAAGTAGCATAACACAAGTGTCTATGAGGACCTTACATATTTTTGTCATTGAGGTGTTTGATAAGATTCATTCTAAAGTGTGAGAAAGGTTGGTCTATTCTCAAGTTGTGTGGCAGGGCATTCCACCATTTAGCGGCTAGCACGGGGAAACTGATATCTCCAATTTTAGCAAGTTTAAATCTAGGAATTACCAGGCAGTTGGAGTTAGGAGTTCTTGTAGGCCTACTGGAGATTTTTCTTTTTATTTTGTCCATCAGTTAGCTAGGAGCAGCGTTGTTGAGGGCTTTGTGCGTCAAGGAGAACATTTTTAGATGGATTTTATTGTCGGTGGGAAGCGGTGGAAATTGGTGTCTGATAGAGGAGGTACGTTCCCTTTTATTTATGCCTAGAGCAGATAGCTGAGTGTAAATATGTTCCCTGGATTGCTTCGAGGTATAGAGAATGCTGAAATACCCCAGCTAGGTTTAGAGGGCTGAAACCCCCCAGAAAATATGTGGGTCTGCATGGTGCATTTTGCGGAAGTCGAACACCAAGCCATACGATTTATTTTAAGTTAGGAGTGGAGGAACATAAAACACATTTCAGTACGCCAGAATGTAGGTTACTTAGAGCACACAACAGTTCACAGGAAAGTATACAACTATATAGATGTGAGCCATCACTAACGCACTGCCCAGTACACACTACCATAGAGAAAAAGGCCCATCACAAATGATGCCAGTAAGAAATGACCAAATTTTACATAGTATGGTAGTATGTTAATTCTGCATCATTGTTCCTGTGCTAATTAAAGACATGCAATCAGACTTGTAGAATATAAATACGATCAGATTTAACTACCAGAATGTTTCCATCACGGGCAAGGCCAGCTCCTGATTACATGTGAGTATTTTGCAAATAAGCCATAGAGCATTGTTCAAATTTTTCATTGTGATGCTATTAAGATCCTGGTATGTGTGGCAACATGCCAGGGTGTATGGCTAAATATTTAACAGTACTTGAACAAATGGCGGCAATCGCTAAAGTGTATTAGGTTTTCAGTTCAAAACTTCACATGCCAAATGTCATATTGCCTAACCAGAACATAGCTGCCCCTATTAATCACATATTGTCAATGTCAATGCCAGACTAAAAACTGGAGCAATGCGCTCGCCTAGGAAGCAAGACGACGCAGGACAACACAGGTTCGATCCCCGGGTCCGCTCTTACAAACCTCTGGGTATTGAGCGCGTTATAAATTACCAATTATAATCATATCATTATAATTATAATCACGTAATTGTTTCCCATTTAAGTGTATTGTTATGGTTCGAAAATGGAGAGCCATGTGTCAATAATGCTATGCAAATGTTTCCCCGGTGTTTTTACAATTGTTTCCACGGTGTCCCTGGAAAACTGGGATGTTAGTTTCAACAATTCTATGTCCTTCCACTGCTGCCTCAGATAATCACAATGTTAAGGTGGTGTCTACACTGCCCCCAGATCATTATAATGGCATTCCCTGCAATTCTGTTTCAGCACAACCTCCACAAAATACGCGATAAACAGCCATCTATATTGCCAACAAAAAATGGTAACACAAGCCACAACAATACCATGGTAGTGACACACAAGTTAAGGTGAGAGGCATAGTGGTTTTGACAATGCCCATAGAAAATGATGATGATGAGGAGTGTAAGAGGATTCAATTCAACACTACAGCTAAGTCGATGCCTAGTCTGGGATACTGAATGGAAACCCTTATTGATATATCTTTACGTCCAGTTCATGCGTTCTGGTTGACTACCCCTATATAACACCCCTCTCTTGGAATCCCCCTGACCCCACTGAGCCAAGAAGTAGTTCTGTTTTGCAAGTTTAAAAGGTTTATTTGATAATTTAAACAATAGATATATATATCACACTTTATAATAAATTAATAATTGAATATCACACTTAATCTGAGCAGTAATCAATAATGGATAGTCCGGCACTAGCACACTTCTTTATAATCAATGATGAGTGGTTATAGGATGGATATGATAGCAACAATACTTTTATGGTTTCAAATGGATGCAATGTGGAATGAAATGCAGTACATAAAATAACTTGATAGGATTTCAGCAAAAGACAATGTAATCACTTTCTTGGACAATTTACCCCCCCTTTTATGCACTGTAAGGAGATGAAGATGACACAGTTCTTAGGAATGCAATCAAATAGAATTCAGTTCAATTCCCCCCCAGCAGCTTATACAACAGATCAGAGTTTTGAAACACAGGCAAAATGCTTTGAATATGGTGACAATGCAGTGAGAAATATGCTGAAAATGGTTTTAATTCCCTTTAGGAGGTTCAGGGTGAGTGAAATATACTTGGGATGAGTTCAGGATCACTTTAGCAAGGATCTAGGAGTAACTAGCAGGTTAAACGTTTTTTTGGCAAAGGAAAGCAAGGAAGCTGCTGTTTTCACACGTGGCTGGATTTTTAACCAAATCGCGGTAAAATTCGCGAGTGCGAGAATCGTGATTACGGCAAAAGTATATGGAGTAGCAAGTGCTAAGCTTGTTGAAAAGTTGAGATTCTAAGCTTTCAGAGGAAAGTTAAACCAAGTTCCTAGCCCAAACGGTTCCAGAGATACGGACGATTAAATAAAGGTAGTTTTTCGGATTTGAAATTTTAAAAGTTCAAAGCGACAGGTTACAGCTTGCAGCTAGAAAATGACAAGTGACAGCTTTGCAAATGACAGGTGACAGTTAGGAGGCAGTTCTTGTTAGATTAAAATAGATTGAATTATATTATTTTAACTAAGAGATTGGTTCTGCACAGTTCTGCTAGGTACTCACAATATATTTAGAAATAGGCCTCGCCACGGATCTGGTCAACAGGTTTTCTTCACTCGCCACGGACGGTTTCTGCGCACAGCGTCTGGGTCAGCTCTACTCTGCTGGTCTGGTCTGGGTCTCTGGTTCTGATCAGGTCTGTGGGTCCGGATACAGCGGTCTCCGGTTCAGCTGGTCTCTCTCTGGATACAACACTGCTCCCTGGCAAATGGCCAGAGTTCTTGCAAAGAATTCAAACAGCTCGCCTGGCTGTGAATAGTGGCAATGATTTGAGGTCTGCTAAAGAGGGATTTAGCTTGTAGTTGACCTATCTGCTACAAATTCTGAAGTAAAGTCTTGGTCTCTGAAGGTGGATAGATTGAAGTCTCTGTGTTGGCTCTCTGGAGGTTGATGGAGGTAAAGTATAGATTTTCCCGGTAGAGCGTCCCGCAGCAGATGGAATAGCATGTCCCTATCTGTCCTGTCTGTCTGCTTTTATGTGTTTTGAAAGTGGGTGGAGAGGCTAGCCTTCTAGGCCCTACCCCTCTCCACTTGTCATTGGCCACTTCCTCCTCTTCCCCTTGATTGGGGGAATGAAATGAAGTGTCATCATGATGAGGTCTGTTTATGATACAGAGAACCCACCCCTGTCAACTTTACACACAATCTATATTTGACCTAAATACATATTTCATAGATACACAGTGGTTTGAAATTACATGCACCCATCACATATCACATGAGGTAGCCCCTGTTCCAATTCTGCTCTTCCTGGGGGCCTGCATTCAGAAATGGCAACCTTTGGTGCTTTTTAGTGGGTTTTGCAACATCAGATTTTTCTCCAGATTTATACACATGTACACGGCCTGTCCATACATACTCCAGTAAATTACCATGTCTCTAGCCTAAACACAGAGTCTGTAGTATACATAAATAGCAGGGGTTTGCCCCAGAACATCACACAAATTGGAGTTTGGGCTTGAATCGAAGGTACATTTTTTAAATGAAGGCTCTCAAAGTTATACATTCCTGTCATTTGATTACAAAGAGTTATCAGTGTTTCTGTAAAATATACATTTTGCTTTCAATTCAGTTCTCAAAGTGTTGGAGTCCGCCTCCAAGACTTGGGTGGGTCAGTGATCACATGTGTCTTCTGGCAGGCAGGCCTTTGTTGACAGGAAACAGTCAAAATCAACATATTCTATTCAAGTGCAATAGCCTATTGTGTGGTCTCCAGGAGGTTGAGGTCAGCAGACCAGGGGGTCACTTTGCATTTGGTTATTATGACCATGTGATATCCTGGGCTGTGGTGTGAATCTCTTGAGGTGAGAGGGTTTCCCAGGCTTCTGGCCTCTGGGAACAGCAGGTGGCTAATTTTTAATTAAAATGCAGCCTTTGAAGTCAGCTGAGTCAAATCCCTTTGTCAGCAACTGCACTTAGTTCTCCTGTCAGAGTTTAGACCGCTAGCGCCACCTTGAGGATTTTGTTGGTACTGCATCCATTTTTGGGATCTTTCTTGGATTAATGCATTCCAAACAGGAATGGTTCTTACATGGTAGTAAATAATCCTTGCTTAACATTGTTTTGATGGGGCTCCTTACAGTAAAATGGTTATGTGGAACCCCACAAAAGGGTTGAATCTTTAAAGTGGTCCGGTGAGCCACGATTTCAGCAACTTTTTGACATCAGTAACAGTGGATTTTGTTAACAAAGATCTTTCTTTACACTGGTGGGTGGCAAGTGAGGTAACCATTTTGGTGTGCGCACAAACTGCGTGGTTCTCCTGGATTCTGGCGCACTTGTGGGCTTTTTGGCCATCTTGGATTTTCTAAGCCCACAGCACCAAATGTTGCAGCATGATAGCTCAAACGTGGGTCAGGACACCCAACAGGAGGATAGTTCATGGCAATGTTACCCTAGTCAAGCATAATATCATGCTAACTTCACAGAGCTATCCCCCGTGATGTGAGGACAGCTCTGTGGCACCGCGCGGCTGAGCAAACACAGGTTTGAATCCACGATCCGCGCTTGAAATAAAAGGAAAACGAGCGTGTTATAAATAACCTGCACTTCCACAATTCAATGGAACTAGCACCTAAATTGTGTGCGTTGCAAATAAATGCAAATAAATAAATGCATTTAACAAAATAATCCCTTTAGATGTTTGTCAACTCATTTCATGCTGGTGTCAACATTGCACACAGAAAATCTGACTGCCCCAAGATTCATTGTGACATGAGCTTCCATCACTTAAGAGAGTAGTTTAGATATGGAAAAATAAAGCCTGTTCACAAAAGGATATAGAAAAACAAATGAATGATATGATGTTCAGGTAAATGTGGGAAGTTTGTAATTTAATATTACAACATGAGATCTAATGTTAAAACACTGTCATTCTTAATTCTGTAAAGTATACTTGGCATCATCCAGGCTGCAGAGTGTAGTCTTTGCATCCTCGCAATCTTGTGTGCTGTTTTCTGCCCTGTATGATTTGGGAAATGCTATTTTTGGTTTACCTTCTAATATTTCAGTCTGAGAATGTGGAACTTAATTTGTCAAATTAAAGAGCCGATTCATGGACATGTTTGCACGGTTCAAAGTGACTTTGCACTGCTGAAAAGTGACTTTGCACTGCTGAAAAGTGACTTTGCACTGGCAACACACACCCTGATTTATGGAACTGTGCAACGTGTATTTTTGCAGGGCAAGGTCAGTGCAGGGTCATTTTGTACTGCACAAATGACTATCCACTGAATTTGCACTGATTTTAAACTACAAAAATACACTTTGCACAGGTCCATGAATCAGGATTTGTGTCGGTAGTGCAAAGTCACTTTTCAGCATTGCAAAGTCACTTTGAACCGAGCAAATAATTCCATGAATCGGGCCCCAAATATACTTTAAATATCTTTGATGTGTCTATCTAAGCTTTAATTTCTGTCTGTCCAAGATCCTTATTAGGGAAACTTCTGATTAACTAAATCATCACTTCTTTGAAATGATGGCAAGATTGCAATTTGAGTCACGAGTTAAGGGCTCCCCCTGAAATTGATGTGGTAGTTTAGGTGTTAGGATAAATCCCAGCTAAGCAAATATAGTCTCGTATCCTTCAAAACTCACTACATTGTGTGACGTTTGATTGAGTAAAATTGCCCCAAATATCACAGCAATTAGAAATATGTGTACAACCTGAGGTGCAAGAAGAACATGGCATTAGTATAATTAGAGCCTCCCTCCGATGATAGTCCTGACCCCGGTATTATCTTTGAACAGCTACTTTTATTATATATGCAATGTAGATGCCTGTTCGGCTTAATAAGCACAGCGTTTCATGTGTCTTTATTTTAAACTTCAGTGGGGGTTTTGCATATCAATCAAAATTAAGCAATCAGATTATCAAGACAAGGATGCCTAACTGGAGCTCTAAAATCCACCATTTTAAACTGGAGAGAGTGGTTTGCGTGTATATATAATGTTCATGGTGTGATCCATTTAATGACAACTGGCGATAATGAAAACGTTCTCCTCTGAGGTTCCCATTATCGCGTCAATCAGAAATATTAAATCATGTTTTGCCTTTGGGAAGAATGTCTGCTTTGTGGTTGTAGTCTTGGAGATGACCATAATGCAATGCTCTATGACAGAGGATGCTAAAGACTCTCTCTGCTCCATGCATTCACACATGATTGATAAGTATTCCTGAGTTTTTCCAATTTTAGCATAAAAGGTATTTATAATTACATTTGGGTCCAAAATTGAAATCAGGAACTTCCTGCATCATGAAATTGTCATTTTTTCCTTGTCAGACTAAAATTGCACAAACCTTATTTTACGGATGAGTTTGGTAAGAGGAAATTGTACCTGGCGCGCAATGAGACCATATTTAGTCATGTGCGTGTCATGCAAATATATATATATTTGGAGTGCGATATGCAGACCGGATTATTGGTGATTACATCAGCGGTCTTCGACATTTGGAAAGTTGCATTAGCACTAACTGAATCCGCACTTTAAATATATAGTTGCACTTGTCACTTTCCCATTATTGCTGTCAATAATGCTATTGCTGTATTCTCGAATTCATCGTTGAAAAATTGATATCATGGTTTCTATGGCTGTCTGTAGTTTTTTTTTTTTTTTAAAGAACACGTCACTATTGTAATTGTTAAGATTGTATTTTTAAATGTATTGGTAAAAATGTGCTGCTATTGATTTTATCGGTGTTATTGTTCTGCTTCTAAAAAGAAAACTTCCGAATTTAGTGTGTTTAACAATGTGCAACAATGTATTTGATTAATATTCTTAATAGCCTTAACACTTTAAACCTTACACAAAGACATTGGTTGTTTAGTGCAAAAGGTGTATTTATTTTACCAAATGCACTTAATAATATATATATATATATATATATTTATGATTATCAGTTCCTTGCGGACATGCACGGTGTCCTCACAAGTTCACGAGGGAAATGAATCATGACACTCAAGTGATCTTAAAACAATAGCTGGGTTTATTGTATTCTCTCCATAATAGAATCACAAAGCCATGGCAAGGAAACAAAACTTCATGAGCACAAACTGCCACGCGTTCCACCCCTGCCGGGGCTTCGTCAGGCTGCTATTACATTGTGATTAACAATTGCTCCAGTTCTAACATTGTGATGTCAAAAGTTTGTTTGTTTGTTTGTTTTATAATTTATAATGCGCATCAGACCCGGGAGTAACAGGGCACAGCAGTTACAAGTATATGCAAGGCTTAGTTACAGCAGAAAAAGGTATAAAAACTACATACAAGTCATTAATTACAAGAGGGTATATACAGATGGTAAATATTTACAGACTTAGGATACAAGAGGGGTATATACAAATGATACGGACATCTTACAGAAGCAATATATATATAAGGTTTAAGGTGTTTATAGATGTAACTGGGTGGGCGGAGATAAGTACATGTATACAGGCAGTGAGTAGGGTAGTTGTAGTTACCACAAGGGTAGCAGGTCGAGAGAAGCAAGGAAGGAAACACTCCATACAGGAGTATCTGAGTTCTAGCTGCTTGGTGTGCAGGAGTTATCATTTACTGGTCATTAGATTTCAGCCACATAATGATGTTTGAGCAGAAGTTTTGGTAGGATTGGTCTATTCTCAGTGTGGGAGGCAGGGAGTTCCACAATTTGGCTGCTTTCACGGGGAAGCTGCTGCCTCTGATTGTGGAGCATTTGAAACTAGGTATGGAGAGGCGATCTCTGTTAGCTGATGTAGGTGGTCCCAGGGAGGTCTGTTTATGAAATCTCTCGGCCAGGTAGATGGGGGCAGCATTGTTGAGAGATTTGTGGGTGAGTGACAAGGTTTTTAGAAGGATTTTGTCATTGGCTGGGAGCCAGTTGTTCGGTCGGCTTCTCTCGGAGATGTGATCTCTTCTGGAGATGCTTAATGCCGCTCTAAGGGCATTATTTTGTAATGTTTGGATTCTTATGATAGTGGCTTTAGTTGATCCTAAGTAGAGGGAATTGCAGTAGTCCAGGCGAGACAAGATGAGGGCTCTGGCTAGGATGGTGCAGCTACTGTCAGAGAGAAATGGCTTGCCGGTGCAAATAAGTTTGCATGTGTAAGCCGTGGAGGATGCTAAATAATTTACCTGTTTGGCAAATTAGAGGTTTGAGTCAAGATAAAAGCCTAGTGTTTTTACATTGTGTTCTACTTTAATGCTATTGCCATCAATTATGAATGAGGAATAGTCAGATCCTAGTTTATTTCGGTTAGAGGGTGTGCCCAAGATGATGAGTTCGGTTTTATCAACATTCAGGCATAGACCGTGTGTGGCCATCCATGCCTGGATGATGATGTACACTCTATTCATCAAGGCCAAATCCTTTTCATAATCCCCTGAAAGCGGGAGGAGGATCTGCGTATCATCTGCATAGTTAGTGTAGGTGATACCGAGATGATCCAGATCATCGAAAAGGGGCTTAGTAAAAAAGTTGTAGAGTGTGGGCGAGAGGCAGGATCCCTGAGGCACACCACAGGTGATGGGTATGGGGTCGGCAGCTGCGAGAGCCGAGAAGACCCTCATTGTTCTACCATTTAAGAAGGATCTAATCCAGGTAACAGCGTTGTCAGAGAAGTGTGCTGCTGTGTCAAGGTGGTTGCATAGAATGATGTCGTCAACCAGGTCAAACGCAGCCGAGAGATCTAGGAGGAGGAGTAGGGCTGATTTACCATTATCTCTAAGCTCATCAACTTGGGTCTTGAGATCGATGAGGGCTGTCTTTGTTCCGTGTTGTGGATGGAAGCCTGATTGTCTGGCTCCTAGTAGGTGGTGTAATTCCAGGTGCTTTTGGATTTGTATATAAGCTACCTTGTCCAGATTTTTTAGAAGGAAGGGCACTGTAGTAATTGGCCTATAGTTGGTAGGTGTAGATGGGTCAAGAGTCGTTTTTTTTTAGTGTGAGTGGGAGTACCCAGGATTGTTTAAGGTTGGTAAGGATGATACCAGTAGAAAAGGACGCGTTGATAAGTTTTGTTATGAAGGGAGATAGTTCATGGGCCGTATCTTTGATGAGCTGCGCAGGGCAGAGATCGCCCTGACAGTTGGAGGGTTTAAGGGACAGAATAATTATTTTCACTTCAGGAATAGAAACTTTGGTGAAGTTGAATCGGGTGGATTCATCAGCGTTGGTATTCCCAATTATTTTGGATGGATAAGGATCATTTAGACAAGCTCTTTTACAGGAAATTTTGTTTTGTAAGGTGGATATTTTATTAGCTAAAGCGTGTTGGATATCTGAACACAATTTTTTATCTTTAGTGCATGTGTCATGTAATGCTACAGGGGTCTCTATTTCTTTAAGAATGGTGAATAGTTTCTTCATATTGGACTTGGCTTGGGATATGCGTGTGTCGAAGAATATTCGTTTAGCTAGACATATTTCTTTTTTATAAAGGGAAGACAGTTTGGTGAGTTTAGGTTTGTTAGCTTCTGATGGAAGTTTTTTCCAGGCAGCCTCACAGTTTCTTTTTTGTTGCCTTAGGTTTTTTAGGAAGGTTTTTTAGGAAGGGTCTAAACCATTTATTGAAGTGAGTTTTCGGCTTGCTTGGTCTACGTTTGAGGGGGGCGATCTGGTCCAAAAAAGTGGTCATAATTTTGTTGTATTCCTTGACCAGGCTCTCGGGATCAGTGTTGTCTGGGAGCAGGTTGAGGGTGGGAAGTAAGGCTCGGATAAGCCTGTCCACAGTAATATTCTTTTTGTTTCTAGTTAGTGTGGGTGGCGCCCTAAGGGCGGGTGAAGGTGGGGGTCTGTTAATAGAAATCATGAGTGACACAAGGTGATGGTCAGTCCAAGCTAGAGGTGAGATGGAGAGGATGTTGGCCTGACAGTTGTGGTCTGCCACCCAGTCAAGGGTTCTGCCTTTGTTATGGGTGGGAGTATTACTTGTTTGGGTGAATCAAAGTTCTGAGAGGGTGTTAGCTGTAGTTAGGGCAAGCTGGTCTGATGGGTTATTAAAGCCCATATTAAAGTCTCCAAGTAGAAGTATTTGTGTTGAGCTTTTGATATTACTAGACAGGATAGTGTTAATGTCATCCACAAATGTCCCGGGAAGGCCCGGGGGGCGATATATCAGGTGGATACTAAGGGTGTGGACTTTGGTAAGTGGTACTTTGATCGGGGTGGCTAATCTCATAGATAGGCTACATTTGTAAATAATAGCAATGCCTCCTCCTCTGGATTTTAGTCTGTCTTGTCTCAGAATAGAGTAGCCGTCACGGACTGTTAGCATAAGCATAGGACTGCAGCGGGGTGTAGCCATGTCTCAGTGATGGTGAGGAAATCTAGGTCATCTCTCTGGGTCAGGTCAGCAATTTACGTTGCATGTGCTACTAGGGATCTGGAGTTTATTAGGGCTCCTTTGATCTGAGGGCTCATAGCGAATGTTGTTGTCGGTTGAGGGGCTTGTGAAGGTTTGGGTTTGCTGTCCTTGGCTGTGCTGATTATTGACCTAGGACCACAGTTGTAAACTGGGTTTGTGCTTGTGGCCGTTCTGCTAGTCAGAGTTTTAGGAGGCCCTATTCCTGTAATGGTAGGGCTAGAGCTGACAGGAGGCTCGTATATTTTGGCTAACCTAGCTCTAAGGCGTATGTTCCTAGCCGTAGTTGGGCAAGGATTGCTTAGTATGAGATTTTTAGAATCTTTCATATCTGTGAATAGTTTAGTGGTGGTATTGATCAAAATAGTGGAGGACGTCGAGGTAGGTGGAGTCCCAAGCGTTGGTGTGTGGAGTAACATGATGTAGAACGTAATGCTTTGTATAAGGACTGCGATGTAGACAGTCTGGCTGGTAGCTGTAGGGAGCATACTAATATATGGTAGAGATAAACTTTCTATGGAATATGTAACTGAGGTGGGTAGCGACCTAATAGAGGTATTAATGTTATGATAGGGGATCACTCTTAAAAGGTGAGGTCAGTGCTTAAGCCTCGTTCCAAGCTTAATATGATGGTGACAATCAAATGGGAAGGACCCTAGGGCTAAATGCAGCTATCAAATGGGGCACATATGAGCTAGATACAACAATAAAATGACGAGCCACCTAGGGCTAAATGCAACAGTTAAATGCGGAGCCACCTGGGGCTAAATGCAACAATCAAATGGGGCACATATGAGCTAGGTGCAACAATCAAATGGGGCACATATGAGCTAGGTGCAACAATCAAATGGGGAGCCACCTAGGGCTAAATGCAGCAATCAGATGGGGCACATATGAGCTAGATGCAACAATAAAATGGGGAGCCACCTAGGGCTAAATGCAGCAATCAGATGGTAAGCATCATATGGGCTAAATGCAACAATCAAATGTGGCACACATGAGCGAGATGCAATAATCAAATGAGGAGCTACCTAGGGTTAGATGCAGCAATCAGATGGGGCATATATGAGCTAGATGCAACAGTAAAATGAGGAGCCACCTAGGGCTAATTGCAACAGTTAAATGGGGAGCCACCTACGGCTAAATGCAACAATCAAATGGGGCACATATGAGCTAGATGCAACAATCAAATGGGGAGCCACCTAGGGCTAAATGCAACAATGGGTGCTGTGGCAGTAATCAGCATGGGCACGATGGGTGTGCGGCTTAATACAGGCAGGCACAAATCAGCATGGGCACACTGGTTGCATACAGGCATGCACAAGTCACAGTGGCTGGGCTATAGGGTGGAGGCTGGCTAAAATTAGATTGGGCTCGAAGCGATCAGATACGCAGTGGGTTGGAGACAGTGTTCAATTTGATGTAAGTGCAAGCATCAGTGATAGCTGCTGGTGCAAGCGAGAGACCAGCTGGTTGGTTTATGGCATTTCAAAGTATTTTACATTTGAGATATGTGATTACATTGTAGTACAAGACATTTATACACTGATTAAATCAATAAACTTGAGCAATGTAGTTGAGACTGGTGCCATTAACGACATCAGATATCAGATAGGCGCTGGTACCATATGCCGAGGGTGAGACAGGCGTTAAGCGGCAGCGGTATTAAACCAAATAAATGTAAATTGGTATATTGTTAAAGTTTTGGCTTGAGTTTGAGCAAAAGTGCATGTTAGATTATATCAAACATAGAAAGGGTCTGGTCCAATCTACTGGATGCTGACGCAAACGTGAATGCCATTTTAATCTGGTGTTTAGAGTACACACTACATATTCACAAAATGCAAACCAGCTATTTATCAAAAAGTGTACTTGAGTCAACTACATGCACAATGACTTTCACTAAAATTCCAAACTACTTAACGCTTTAATATGCAATATATTTCAAGAAAAATTGAAAGTCTAGGTTGCGTCTTATAAAATACTTGGCAAACCCTAGTACAAGTCCAGTAATGTTTTCAGAGAACAAAATGACAAATGATAGCAGCAAATTCCTCATATCACTTTTCCCATTTGTCTCGGTTAACTGGTCAATTTCTACTTAGATTATCATGTAAGGGGACAATCATCACAGACATAGAAAATTGTGAAAGCCACGATACCACAGAAAAACCATTATCAAACAATTGCATATATATATGAAGGTGCCAATGGTATAACCATCTAAAGTGTAAAAATAAGGTTATTGGATGTATGATAGCTCGTTCTGAACAGATCCAAAATAGCCTGTGCTTACATTCATGCACGTTTAAAAGGTTTTTGAATACTAGCTGCTGTGATTGCTATTTGCACATTTGTGCTGACTATGTGAGCTTTAGAAATGCATTAGCAGTTTATGTGAGTATGGGGAAGCCGTGTTCATACAGCTGTGTCTGCCCACAACAATGGCATATGGTTCCAAATAGTAGCTGCTATAATTGCACCTTGCACTTTGGATCTGTTCAAAACGAGCTGTCATACATACAATAATCTTCTTTTTGCACTTCAGATGGCTACACCATTGCACCTTTGCATTGTGCATCTGCAAATGTATGCAACTCTTTTGTAGTGGGTGTTCGGCGGTACCAGGGTTGCCACAATTCTTCTATTTCTGGGATGATGACCCCATAGATGATAATCTAAAGGGCATAGAATATTTAACTGCAGGGTTATCAGTAAATAGAATACTATGGTAACATGACTTTGATTGCTTTCACTAGCAATACCAATGGGGTGTTGTCCATATTATGCTGCCAGAGGAAGGCAGACTCTACTTGGTTATAGGCACTACTAGGTTATAGGCACTCTTACAATGATTGTGCTAACAACACTGAAATATGCTAAGAAGTATTTAAATTAAAAACGTGTATACGTGCAGATTATATCCTGGGTGGTTTGGTGGACGTTATTTTTAAGAAGCATATAACTTTTGCATAGAATGTTCTTTTCAATAACAAAGGCATTATCAAATGTAGTAATATCTCTGAAATTGAACCAGTTTAGTGCCCTCAGTGATCTTAGAAAATGTGAATTATAATGTAATCCCAAAGCAGTCTTGCAGAATTAATCCTCAAAAGCTTGTCTGAGTGAACTATTAACACCAGCCTGAGTGTGAATACATTGTCATTAGCAAATGCTACAAGGTGTTCTTAATGGCTCATTGTATACAAAACTTGATTTAAAAGGAACATTATTTTTTATTTAGTTTTTGTTTGTCCTGCTTTTTAATAAGAAAGACCACCTACAAGTGCTACCGCTCACGTTTTTAGTTTGACCCTTCCAAGGGAAGATTTGTTGAAATTAAGGCAAGAAGCGCAGCTATTTTCTATGTGCATCACGAATGATGAATGACCAGGGCTTTAAGGATAATGCCGAGGGTTACATACTGGAGTAGGCCTGAGCGAATCTCCCGAAAACCCATCTGTGCATCTATGGAGGCACAGCTGCTTTATTTCGGTGGGTCTGCAGAAGCCAGTGAATGAATTGGGAAACTCAAACGTTTAGGGTGGGCTGCAATTTGAAATAGTGATGTTCACAGCTGTGTAAGTAAATTGCAACGTTCTGCTCCATGGATATGTTGATTATGGTTGTGTGAAGGGGAGGCAAGGCTGATCCACACCACACAGAAGGTGGAGCTGAAGAGTTTCTAAAGGAAGTTTAGGAAGCAATGTGTTTGCTCACCAGGACGAGTTGTGTCTGTTGTAAGTTGGACATGAACTTTATTGTTGTACAGAAGCGTTTTTTTTCATTGGTTTTGGATGCAATTGTGTTTTGTGGGGTCATTTAGGTTTGTAGTGCCAGTTTGTTTTGTGAGGTCAACTTTTTAATGATATACCATGCACTAATACGTTATGCTTGGAGTACACGTAGCCTACTTGGGCAATTACCTAATACCAGTTGCTTCCCATTTTTGTACTATGCTGCCCCCCCTCACGGCCCCCATGATTTGTTAGTCCTCAACTACTGTAGCTGTCGTTGTTTCAGCTGTGAACCATGCAAAATGTCCTTGCATTCCTCAATACTCCCCTCAATGAATTTCTGGTCTTAAGGACAGCCTATTGTCTTAGACGCTGAGACACTTACATCCCTAATAGAGCATGGGCCTCATTAGGACCCAGGCGGTAAGTTACCGCCTGGGTCGTACCCTTACCACCATGGTGTAAACCATGTTTACACCATGGTGGATGGTGGATTTACCGCCCAATTCCAAGGTGAGTTGGGCGGTAAATCCCCATTTCCCATTTTACCCTTCCCCATTCCCATTTTTTGCCCCATAGGGCATAATGGGAGTGGGGAAGGCGCTAATTACGGCACCGTAAATTACGGTGGCGTAATTAGCACCATGGTCCCTTAGCGCCATGGATTTTAACGCCTGCAAAAAGCAGGCGTTAAAATCACCATGGCGCTAAGGGACCTTGTAATCAGGCGTTAAGGGTCGGCGCCGTTTACGGCGCAGTTAACCCCTTAACACCTGACTCGTAATGAGGCCCCATGTGTTTTAAACTCTGACGATCAGTACTGCATAATCTTTTACTTGGCCTCAACAGCTGAAGCAAGCTTCAATGCTTCAATAATCAAGCTGTCTCAGCATAAGGACCTCCTCTGTCCAGGAAGGTGGTGTGTTGCGCCACGCAGCCAATCATGCAGTAATGCACCAGCCAGAGTGATCAGCAAGATCCTGCACACAATGTTTTCCCAGCATGCCCCAAACACTTTACCCCATCCTTAAAAGCTATTGTGCTAAGCCAAGCTGTGTGTGGGCATGCATTCAATGAGCCTGTCCCAGTGCACATTCCTTCTCCATCTAGGAAGGTGGTGCTCAGGCAGTGCAGTGCTCAGGCGGTGCTCGGGCACTGCAATGCTCAGGCAGTGCTCAGGTAGTGCAGTGCTCAGGCGGTGCTCAGGCACTGCAGTGCTCAGGCAGTGCTGTGCTCATGCAGTGCTCAAGCAGTGCTCAGGTAGTGCAGTGCTCAGGCGTTGCTCGGGCACTGCAGTGCGCAGGCGGTGCTCAAGTACTGCAGTGCTCAGGCTGTGCAGTGCTCAGGTGGTGCTCGGGCACTGCAGTGCTCAGGCAGTGCAGCGCTCAGGCGGTGCTCGGGCACTGTAGTGCTCAGGTGGTGCTCAGGCGGTGCTCAGGAAGTGCCACTACTGTCACTGCCAGAGTGATCTGCAATACCTAGAAAACAGTTCGTTTCTAGCCCGTTACAAACACTTTCCCCCTTACATCACAGTGTGTGAATACATTTAAAAGAAATGCGCAGGTTTGTGCCAAACGTTTTCCCAGCATGCCCCAAACACTTTACCCCATCCTTAAAAGCTATTGTGCTAAGCCAAGCTGTGTGTGGGCATGCATTCAATGAGCCTGTCCCAGTGCACATTCCTTCTCCATCTAGGAAGGTGGTGCTCAGGCAGTGCAGTGCTCAGGCGGTGCTCGGGCACTGCAATGCTCAGGCAGTGCTCAGGTAGTGCAGTGCTCAGGCGGTGCTCAGGCACTGCAGTGCTCAGGCAGTGCTGTGCTCATGCAGTGCTCAAGCAGTGCTCAGGTAGTGCAGTGCTCAGGCGTTGCTCGGGCACTGCAGTGCGCAGGCGGTGCTCAAGTACTGCAGTGCTCAGGCTGTGCAGTGCTCAGGTGGTGCTCGGGCACTGCAGTGCTCAGGCAGTGCAGCGCTCAGGCGGTGCTCGGGCACTGTAGTGCTCAGGTGGTGCTCAGGCGGTGCTCAGGAAGTGCCACTACTGTCACTGCCAGAGTGATCTGCAATACCTAGAAAACAGTTCGTTTCCAGCCCGTTACAAACACTTTCCCCCTTACATCACAGTGTGTGAATACATTTAAAAGAAATGCGCAGGTTTGTGCCAAAAATTGTACTAAACTAAAGCATGTCTGAGCGTGTGTTAAGTCACGGTGCTCCATCACACAATATTGAAGCAAGATGGCGATTGGCCGATCAGAAAAAGCAAAACCTGTCTCAAACAAAATCCCTAAACCCTAGCATGCCTTGCTTAGCCCTCCTTTTAAATATTGCTAACTACTTTGAGAAATGCTTGCAAAAGAAAATAAATACAATTATATTCTGCCTAGCACCACATAAAATCACCCCTAAAATGAATGCAAGAGCACTGCCTATGGTATAATATTCCAGTTCTCAAACAGCAACAGACATGAAGCGCCCCCAACCCCCCCCCCCCCCCCCCCACACGCCCCCGCCCCACCGAATCCCCCAGGCCCATCTGAAAGACTCTCAGAGACCCTGGAGAGTTCTAGAAGCAATCACATTATTTAGTCATGCGAGTTCGGCTGCCTGAACTCGAGTACCCGAATCTCTTAAGTTTAACATTATCTGCCAAGGCTTTGTGAATTGCACAATCTACAGTAGGTGCAGATTTGCAATCAAATTGCTTTGCAAACTCACCTCTGGTTTCCTCACGAATGAGGATCACAAAAAAAAGCGTTGTGTTTTGGCAGTCATAAGCGATAGCGTGTTCACCTGTTCTGATATCAACACCGGTTGATAAAACGTGCCCTTGAACTGCACCTCCAAAAACATTTAAAAAAAGAGAACAATGAAACAAATGACAGTTTTTAATCTGAACTGAATATCAAATCGGTGTAATCCTTTCAGTGTAAAGGGATAAGAAAGGCATGTCAGCAACTGCCTCACGTCACCACGGAAAGACCGACATATTGTGACTGCGCCATAAGGTATTTTCTGGGCGATCCGAGAGCAGCAGAAGCCGCTTCCCGCCCAGCAATAACCCGCATAATCACGGCCTCCGCCAGTCAATATTGTATCGTCAAACAGCTTAATGAAAACCTGAAACGACAACAAATTGCTCTGGGGCTTAGTCACCGAGGTGTTTCCCAAACGTGATTGCTCGCGGGATCTCTGCTCGGCGCTCGAGTTTCTATCGCATCACACGTGTGAATCACATCCGTGTCTGAACAGCTGGAGACAGAACCGGCTGCAGATTTTTTTTCTTTTTCTGTGAGTAAACGTTTGGGGATGGGGGTAGCGCTTTTTGTTTGTACAGATACGATTGCCGTTGGTTATCCTGCATACCATACGTTCAATGTAAGTGACAAACACATATGTTGATCTCTTTCTTTGTATACTATACACGAACGCACGTGTTAATGCGTCGTAAGAGATGTGGGTGCTTCTGATTTTTTGAAGTGGACGGGTGGCGTAAACTCAGTTAAACATTGCCCTCTGCTGGCCAGTCGAGATATATTCACTTTTCTGATTTCTGAAGGGACATACCTATGTGTTTGCTGCCGCCCATATCTAAGATGCATAGCTCGTGTCTATATGTGCCAATTCCATGTGTAAGCAGTTTTACACCCCTGGCCCTTCTCTTTAATTTCCTCCACTGACTGGAATCTAGTATTGATGTAGGTGTAAGCCTGACGTTTTTGTGTGTGGTGCATGCTTATTTGTGTAAGGGAGAGACGTCAATTGCAACTCAATACTTGTTTTGCTTCTCTCTTTTTGCAGACTGTCTACAAAGCCTGGCTATGTTCCCAGTATTTTGAAGTCACGCAACTAAACTGCAGTAGAAAAATTCCTTGCAAGCAATATTGTTTGGAGGTACAGACAAGGTGTCCATTTATACTACCAGACAATGACGACGTTGTCTACGGAGGACTGTCGAGTTTCATCTGTACAGGTAAAGTGCAAGGTTCAGATTTCATAAACAAATGTTTACTGAATGTTAATCTTGCAGAGTATATAAATAGCAAGTGTCCACGAGAGGGCACTCTCGCGTGGCCTCATTGGAAGCAATAGGTTTCGGCGCTTACCCAATTTGCATGACGTCTTGTATAATAATAAGTGATTATATGTTTTTAAAAAATGACATATCATATGGTCAATATAGTACAAGGACCCATTTCCCTAATGCAAACCTGTAAAAAAGAAAATGGCGGCTCTGAGGGTTATCAGAACGCTTATAATATGATTTAGCTCCGCCTTGATTTCCTCAATGTCCTTTAATAGCTGTGCTTTTAATAGTGGGAACTTTATTTTGGCTGGCACTCATCGGAATGTCTTCAATGCTGACTATTTCTATTAGAATAGACTACATCATCACATGCTACCCACAATGGCATCTCTTCAGCTGACCCTTGAGTTCCCAAGAAGCAATATATAATGGTATCCTGCCCGAATGCCATCTCCTGCACGGTATAGTTAATCCTTGTCTATGATTGGGGTAGTTTATGTCCTTGCTTGCCCCCTGCTTATTTGTCACCATTATTGGGGTGTGGGGTCTTAGAAGATGGTTCTACCCAACCCAATTCTGGTGCCGAGATTCTATTGAATTCTAAACAGACTCGAGTATTGTTGACACGTATATTAATATGCAGTCGTGGATGTTTTTATGTTTTAGTTTTGTCAACGCTTGGCAACAAGCCCAAATTCAAGCATCATTAATTTTGGAGAAATAATACAATTTCTCTGAAATTTGACATCTGTCAAATGCAAGTTGGCCACATATGATGGAAATATGTACACAGCGCTATCATCCTCTAGCCGGAAAATCATTGATATGCATATGGAATGATGGCACTGTGCTAAGTTTTTCAAATAGCAAGCACTTGGGACTATAAAATCTTATGTAAAAAACCGAAAGGTCTTATTAAGATATATTATACATTTTAGACAGTTTGGTGAGCATTTGGTGAAACTCAACAATTGTTATATGAGCAGTGTGCTGGGAGGATAGATCAGAGGCAATACAATTGCCATCTAGGATAGGGTGATCACCAGGGCAGCTCCCGTTTTCACTTGATATTGCTAAAAACCAGGTCTTTGGGCGGAATATACTCAAAGGCCAGTGTGCCGAGTGCTATCTCCCAGGTGTGCAGGTGATTACCTGCATCTCACAGGTGCACCTTTGTCACGGTGGCCCGTTTGAGGTGTAAATCATAACTACAATGAGGCATTTCTCTCACTTGAACTTGACACAGTCTCCATTGGTCTTCGAGTCTCTCTGCTGTCACAAGGAGTAGTGCAGTTTAAAGTTTTTCGGCATCAGTTTGATTTAGGAAAATAGTTTTGGGTGCCATATATGTTGACACAAGTAAATATCCCATTTAAACCCAACAAATAATTAGGTTCAGAAAATATATCATGAAATCACAACCCGTAATATGTGGTATTTTAATTATAGGACAAATATATATAATGTCACTTGTTCCTTTTATGCACATGTTGTTGGCGTCCAGGTTCTACAATGGTCATCAATCCTTGAGGCTCATCTTTTAATTAACAAACCAGTCCGTCATGATTTAGGAAATGCCACCTAACCATGTAATAATAGACTTGGTACCGACCCATGAATTAGGCATCCTATCAAGGTATGGTACACCAAGAAGACCATCATTACTTGTTTTATTCTGTAGCAGGTGCAGGTGCCTTTCTTTAGTAACAACCTGTTTTTCAGGTGGTTCCCATCAGGGCCTGCTAGGAGCCAAACCAGAGGTCAGCAGGTCACAGACCCTTCTCAGTGTAGAGTCCTTAAATTATAAAGGTATCTTCCCAGCTTGGGCTTTTTGTGTGTTAGGGTCTAAGTGGCAACACATTGCTAGCAGCTCAGCAGCATTGTGAGAGTGTTACCCTTCATTTAAATATCTGTGACTCCCTCTACGCCAATTATGGAAACATCACCAACTCTTTCATTTTAGCAATTCTTTTATATACAGTTTGGAGCATGTTTTCGAGTTACAGCCAATCATTATTTGTTAGCAAGCAGAAGTGATTGTTGACTTCTTAGCCGACCTGAGTGCATGGAATGTACTGAATAAGTAATGTCATTGATTGCATTCCAAATATGTTGACTTCAGACGATGGGAATCATTGAGACCATGTATCTGCCTTCTTGCATAAGCAATTACATTTCCCCAAAATATGTTTTTATTTTTTTTTAACTGCACTGTCTTTGTGATAGGCAGCATTCCATTTAGTACATACATACAAGTTAAAGGTGAAACATGGAACAATGTTTTACCTTTTGTGTAGAGACATCATTCACTTTTACATTATACATCATTCTTTCCCACCCTTAATACTTTTCTAGGATAACCAGGTGTACAGTTCAAATGCGTAACTTATCTAATCCTTGTTACATAAATTCTACAAAATAAAAACACATTTAATGTGCTCATACTTTCTATGCATTTACTTTAATGAGTATTAAACAAACATGTTTCCTGTATCCACCACAACTTTAAAAACACTATTGTTAGAACCACTATGTATTGTCTTACCTTATAGAGCTCAGGAGGAGTCATTATCACTTCGGCAACATACTCCTTCCCAATGTATGGCTCTCAGATTCCCCTTGTGCCATAACTTTGTGGCAGGTCATTAATCCACAATAATGACCCCTTCCTTCAGATTGTGGACAATAGCCAAGTGCCTGTTAGCTCAATGGGAATGTGGAGTCATATGTCATTGTGAGGCTGAGAATGTCTGTTTTGTGTATTGTCCAATAGTCCCATATGCAAAATGCTCTGTAATGAACGGGTCCTTGGGTGTTATCCTACTAGTCAATGCTTTTGTGAATACTTAGTTTTCAAAGGCAGAGAGTTTTTGTTATGTTTTCAGCTTTTGCGGTTGTTTCCGGGATGTTCGTTTGTAGGTTGCTGGACTATGATGTCATGAAGTAAGTCTGAACTTGCTTCTTGAGATAAGACTAAGACATGGGTTTATTCCTTGTCTCATCTCTGAAATGCAGAGCTTTTATTGTCTATTATCTAGTTTCGAGGGGGGAGGGGGTTGGGGGGCATGGAATTTACAGGTATCTATATGGAAAACTTTATCCAGGTAGCCATAGGCCACTTTATGGCAAATTATTACACAAATGGGAACATATTAAACAACTTGAAAAGTTGTAAAAAAAAAGCAGGTGCAAAACTTGTATGCGTTATTTTATGAACCAGCTCTTAGTTTTAGTATAGGTAGTATTGATCATGCCAAGCGGCCCTTTCCTCTGAAAGCAGCACGCTGAGCTCCGTCCTCGACTAAACGAGGTCGGCAAACGGGCAAATGCGATGGCTGTGTGGAGATGCCTATCGTGGTTCCTGAAGATTCAGGCAATGACCTTCCTTTGACCTGCAGAGGCGCTGTGGTCCCCCCTACTGGTGTGGCACACACACACTCCAGGGAGGCCCTGCCCAGTTCATGCACCATTCGGAGGAGTGGGGGCAGGAGGGCCAGGGGTGGCTGCCCAGTGCCCTGGTGACTCGGAGCCGCTGAGTGTGGACAGCTCAGAAACACATTTAGGCATGGGATTGCCCCATTGTGACATCTGCGGCTGCTGTGACGTGCTGCGGGAGAGCCAATGGGGGAGGAACTGTTGAGCCTTTCTCTGTGTCTCTGAGGATGCCTTCCTTCTGGGTTGTGCCAGCTGTTCATCTGTGTGGAACGAAGGGCTTTGCTGTTGAGGTGAAGGACCTATCGGTGTGTGGGGAATCCGGTCTGTGGTCCAGGATCTATTTCAACATAGATCAACAAAGATCTACACCTAAATTACAGGGACAGCAGCAGTTCGTCTAACATCTAAAAGTAGACATTGACTTCATACGTTTTTGTGACTGTACCCCTCTCCGTAACTGCATTGTAGTGTAGGGGATGGGTTGGTTTGACTTTGTCCTGCAATGCTACATTTTAGCCAGACATTTGATCAGTTGTTCTGGTTCATCATTGGCCTTCTTTCTGCATCGTTCTCTTCTCCTCTATTATTTTCTCTGGCTTTCTATGCCTTCTGTTGATTTATGTCAGAATATCAATGTAGGTACCATCTCAAATTATTGTAAAGTGCTTTGGTGTAAAGCAAAATAAATACATTAATGTGCAATGATTTGTACAGCAGACCCTGGTCATGGATTGCAATCACAGGCTTCTCCCTCCACATTAACATCATATAACACTGAATTCATTTCTGCCAGTATCTGATCTGCTAGCTTCTAGCACCTGCACATCAATCCATCTACGCCCGTAAGGCCTTTCATGCAGATTCTGTCAGGCGTTTGCAATTGTTTGCAATTGCATGTCAATCCAGGCCCATCCTAATTTCCGAGCACTGTTTGCACGGTGTAGTGTACACAAATTATGTTAGCATGTAGGTGACTAAGTGAAAGTAAGCACACACGTGGGTGGTCCCCTCTGTGCTTATTATAGGTACTTGGAAAAAAAGCCATAATGTCAATATAAAAAAAGTTTTGTTATCTGATCATCTCTCTTCACAACTGTATTGACCTGTAAGTCTCGATGTGTGCTTGGTTGAACAATTCGTAAAGCTGTAAAGATGTTCGCATTGAATCTGTTTCTTGCTCAGAAGTTGGGCGTGTAAACATTTGCCCAATACTCCTCTCAATATTGTCTCCTCTAAAAACTAGTGCAGAAACCGTTTCAAGTATTCCTTTGCACTTCTTGATCAATGATTCAGAATTTGCAGCTGCTAAATGGTGTCCACGTGCTAACATGCTGTATGCTGTATGTCTACAAATGGAAAAATAGCTGAAGTGCTTCTCATAGTTTCTGTGTTATACAATGCTGCCATCTTGTGCTTATCTGAGGTATACTTTCATAAAGAACGTGCACGATAGAAGGGTACAATGCTTTCAACACCCATAGCAATAACTCGCAGTTTACATCTGTGTCCGTGTTTTTGATCAGGCTAGTTTTAAGGCTCTTTAAACCTTTTCAATTGAAATAGACTCACAAAACGTGGGGAGTCCCCTGTGACTCAAAACTGTATAGCTTTTCTTAAGATGTTATTTAGTGTTTCAGATCCCTGCTGATCGCCTTTCGTTGCCCTGCTGTGCAGAAGCCAATCAACCTGCCAATGATAATCTGCAGCCACCCACCTCCTACCCTCCAATCCTATATCTACGATTTTTTCCACAGAATGAATTTGTAAGGTGGGCTCACATTCCACCTGGGGGCATCTGTGTACGCCCACTAAAGTTTGTGTTACTTTAAATGTGCATTTTCTGTCCAAAGACATACCTCTCCAAGGGATTGGTTGCTTCGAGTTAGGTTTACACTATTTGCAATAGGACAAATAAACAATAAGGTGTTCATTGATCACATATAAGGTTTACTCTGCTTTCAGGTCGTTGGTGTGGGACAGTGGATATGGTTGGAGATTAACAAAGTATAAAGTGGGGCTTAAATTATGCAGCATACAGCTACCACCCCAATTGTCCTTTATCTATGTTGCACTGAATGCTTTCTTCTAATTCCATATTATTGTGTGATAAGATATGTGGTCCTCACATATATAAATTCACCAACTGAAACTGTTTCTCCCCCAAAAAACATACTTACGGATTCCACTGCCTTTTCTTAAAATTCACAAGTACAATACATTTCTGTTGTTCACATATGCAGGCGGATCTTCCAGTTGTAAGCAAAGGGGCGCCAAACATAATTTTTAAATGTGCCACGTTGAGGTCCTGCCACTGTAAGAATTAAAGACACTTAAATCAGCACAATCAAAAACACTGAAAACAAAACTATAACATTGTACAGGTCAAATTTCTGAGTTGACAAAAAAACCTAATTTAATATATGAGTACATATATGTGTTTAGATTGATACACTTCTATTACTTATCAGTTGTAATGTTATGTCATGTAAATAAACACATTGAGTGCAAACCAAGGTCAGGAGGCATCTGTACGCTAGAAGCCAAAGCAAGAAAGAAACCTAAAGGATTGCACACCCTCCTCAAAACAGACAAATGCAAACTGACCCTCTCTTCAGCCAGAAGGGAGGAGCTTAATCCCTAAGATCGTAACAGAGGGGCTGGGGGCTGGGTGCTGGTCAGGATCCCAAAGATCCAGGCCATAAATCAGAGTGCCAAAAAGAATGGGCGTTCAGTGGACCAACTATCAAAAGCTCTGTTTTCTCGTCGTTTAGCCTCAGACAATTTTGAGACATTCACGACCGATCTCCAACAAACAGTTTCAAAGCGTTGTAAAATACTTGCCAGTGAGGTAGATTCAATTGGGAGAAGTTGATGGAAATGAGCAGCAAGGTGTCTTCCTTCATCAGACCTTATGTTCTGCAATGTTGTGCCTGGTCTGCAAACTTGGTCATATCATTTTTCATTAGTTATGGTAGACCGAATTACTCCTTATACCTTAAGACCCGTCACAGTAATAACAAACCAAAGGACTTCCAGCCCAAAAGACAGAGATCCTAGTACAGAACATTTCTAACAAAAAAGTGTTTTTCCCTCTCCTGTATTTCTACAGTCAACCATCCCCAAACAATGACCACACTCTGGGGCTGATTCATGGAATTATTTCGCCGAAAAACGGGATTTGTGCGCCATTCTGCCCGCAAATCCCTATTTGGTAAACAGGGTTTTGCGGGCAGAATGGTGCACAGATCCCCATTGTTTGGAGCAAATAATTCCATGAATCAGCCCCTCTATATTTTCCAACTTCGGAAAGGCAAATCATACACATCAAGGACAGAGTGAGCAGACCTTTGGGAATTTAGAAGGATAATGGATAATGCTGATTAACCAGTGTGATCAAACATTACCTTCCATCTTTCCGCCTGTACTCAGTCCTAACGAATTGAAGATATACAGAGCAGTCAAACAGACCTGTCTCAAGATCCAGACTCAGAGCAGAACCTGCAGCATGAACGATTTAATCAGATTTTCTCATTTACAAAGATGACCTGAGTACTCGTCATCAAATCTGACAGACACAGAACCACCAAAAGTCTCTCTGTAGTGCTGGATGAACATGTTTGAGGAAGCCTAGGTTGCAACGTTGCAAATATTCTTCACTGAGACTACTTGGGCTTTCACAAAGAGTATTCCATATCTCTGGAAAATCTTCCTTCATTTCCACAGGATAGTGGATTTGGCATCTGCAAGTATGATTCAAGAATAGTAAACATGATCCGCCTTCATAAAATGGAGTCTGATGGTGTCTTCTCATTTGCCTATATGCTGACTACCACAAACAATGAATCTACCTTTGAGAATTCCCATGGATGATTCCTGTTGATTTACAGGACCCATGGCTCATCTAAGAACTGAACACACTCTTCCTCTGCTAATCGTGCCTCCCAGCACAAGAAACATAACATAATATTTTCATTCAAATTGAAAGATTAGCAGACCTGACACGCAGAGTCTGGTTATAGCCTAAAGACTACAAATTGCGGAGGACATTGAAATATAATTGCAACCAGTTAAGCTATCAGCTCTCCAATGAGTCTGGATGATGTGACTTTCACTAGTAATTAAACCATCAATGACAGGACTGTTTGACAAACTTCCTCCAATTGCTCTGCAGGAATGGATTATAAGTGATGCTGATCAAAGGAAAGCTTGGTCACAAGCTGGCACTGGTGGATGGTGCAAATGGTGCAGGAGCTTGAAATGTTTGAGGAGACATGAAACTTAAGACTTTATATAGGGCCTCATTATTGGGTGGGTGATATTTTGGTGGTAAATCCACAGAATACCACTCAACAGAATTGCTGTTGCCACCACTTGGTCCGGCGGATTTACTGCTGCATTATAAGTGGTGGTGGCACTGTTAATCCCCATTAATTATGGGAGTCCATGGAGGAGTTCGACAGAATTACAGCTGCAGTAATTCTGCTGGCAGTAATTCTACTGATTTTGCTGATTTTCAACAAAAAGTCAGGGGATTTACCTCCAACATGATGCTGGAGGTAAATCCCTCACTCCAGGACCCAACTCATAGTATGGCGGGGTGAGAAAATTGAGTTTGAGTCTCCCGGGCACCCCCGGGCCGGGGGAGCCTGGAAGACTCAAAGTGAAAGCCACCGCAATCATAAATACAACGCGGTTGTATTTATAAATGCTGTGGTTTTCTTTTTAAGTTTGCCAGGCTCTCGGAGGAACCCAGGAGACTCAAAGTGAAAGCAACTGCAATCATAAATACAACTCAGTTTTATTTATAATTGCAGTGGTTTACTTTTTAAGTTTAAGCAAAAATGCTCAGTGAATTTCTCACTGGACTTTTTGGAGACACCTTATGTGTAGTAAGCACTACTGCGTGAAACTCAAACCAATTGCTTCATTAGTTAAATTTTTATCCAACCTGTGAAGTTGTATCCAAAAAACATTCTTCAACTGTTCATATATCTTATTCAAATAATGTTTTTATTTCAAATTTTTTCTTATTATAGCAGAGACCCCAGCCAATGCATTTCGGACATAATGTCCATCCTCAGGGCGGGTTGGGAAAATGAGAAAAAACATGGAAATCATAAATACAACAATGTTGTATTTATAATTGCTGTGCCTTTTTTTTAGGAAACTTCAGGCAATTATGAATACCTTGCCGGCATCTGGCAGAGTATTCATAATTGTTGGACTTTCCTTTCTAGTTTCCTGAGCATGGGAAACTAGAAAAGAAAGTTGCAGAAATTATGAAAACTCTGCCAGCGGTCTGTCAAGTATTTATAATTGCTCTGCCTTTCATTTTATGCTTTATGTGCTTCCTTGGGCATGGGGAGTACAGAAAAAGTAAAATGAAAGTGAAGGCAGCCTCCTCTCCATGTTAAGCTGTGCTCTCTGGCTGCAGTAAGCAAAAGCTCACCGAAGGTGGCTTTTCTTGCTTGATTATTGCCACCAGAGCACAGCTTAACATGAACAGAGGAGGCTGCTTATAATCACAAAATAGATACCCCCATGTAAACAATTTGAGCTTCATTTGTTCAAAATTATACATATGAACGTTCTTTAAAAATATGTTTTATATACATTTTTGATTATTGCACATCTTTTGGGACAGTATAATTTGTGAGTGTTCTACCCCTTTAAGCAATAACAATTCCATGTGGAACATGGTATGGAATTCCAGCAAGTAACCATATGGTACTAGAATGATAACACAATAGAATGATATAACATATCACATTCCCTCTATAAAGCTTCTTTAACAAATGTTAGCTGTATGTACAAGTTAAATTACTACAATGATATAAACATTTTGACCTACTGAAACTGTTAAAACTATTTACACTCATACATGGACCAACTTGGCTCATACATAACCAAGATTGATACAACACTGATATTATTTCAAAGGCACCTCTCTCTTTTTATTCCACACTTATCCTCCACCCACTCTTACAGCATTATGCTCATTTTTCATCACTGTCTTCTCCCTTGAATACTTCAACTCACACTTCCTCCCCTTACTCGACAACCTAATGTTACTCGTATTTCCCGGAACAAATCTGGCTCCCTTACATCCATGTTTCCAATCATATAATTCATTTTGGACTTCTCCACTCTCTTCTCAATCTGATCCCTGATGTGCCTTACATTATCATTCAACATTCTCGATATGTACAACAAGCCTGGTGTCAAAAGTGTATTGGGCATGCGCCCTCTCAATACTCAATGACACTTTTGTCATGCTACGGGGGTGATCCTGTATTGGAACACCCCTTGAATCAATTACCTTTGCCAGTTCTCAATGATGCTCACTGCCATCCTAATGTCACCCATGATCATCCTATTGAATCCCTCAACACAACCATTACTCTCGGGACGATACAGAGCTGTCTTCTTGTGCTTAATCCCCATCATACTCAACCAACCCTGGAATGAGGTCCATTGTAACTTAAAATATCTGAAGGAAAACCCTCCCTCCAAAAACATTATTGTGTTACCAGAGGTAGCTTCACAAACCACCTCTACCTCTGGCCACTTGAATAAAAAATCCATAACAATTATTAAATCATTGTCACATACACCTGCAAAATTCAATGGCCCTAGTGTATGAGTAGTATGGAATTTGTAAGTGATTTCAATCCGGCACTTCACCTAAGTCAATGCCTAGGATGTGATGCACAACTGAAACCCATAATTATTTATTTGTGTCTATAAGTTATTTTATTCTGAACGATGTACCACTTATATCACGCCCCTCTCTTTTAACCCCCCCCCGGGTCACAGTGAACCATGAAGCAGGCGGGTTTGCAAAGTTAAAGTATTTATTTAGGTATTTTTACAAGATAATCACACTATTTTAATGGGTATAAAATAATCACCAATGGGGTGATGTCACACTAAACAATTTCTTTAATCATAAGGAGTAATAATGAGCAAACGCAATGCAGCACATAATTAATACTTTTGTGTATATTCAGTCAAATGCAATGTGATTACTCTTTCCCCCTGCACACCCCTCAATCCCCCCAATATGCAATATAAAGAGATAGAAGGAGAGAGAACAGGTTTCAGGAATGCAAAATTCAAGCAAATATATCAATCCCAATGTCCCCTCAGCAAACACAAGAGAGAAACAGAACTAATTGGCAAACTGTCAAAATGGTTTTAAAGTTGGCTTTGAATGGAAGAGGTAAAACACTAAAAATGGGCTTAAATCAATGAAATTGTTGAAATTCTAATGGGAGCCACTTTGTATGGTTGCAAACAAATACTAGTAATGATTTGAGAGTAATAAGCAATGGGAAAACTTAATTTTGAGGTCAGGTGCAATGAAAAGCTATTTTACACGTTATAGATTTTGCCAAAATGAAAAATTTGCGTAAACCTGTCCGCGCGCAGGAATCGCGATCGCTGGAGAACTATAAGGATTTGGGATGCTGTTTTGGGTTCTCTAGAAAGCTTAGGTTGTTAGCTACAAGCAGACACTTACATTTTCTAGCATGAAAATTGAAGACGTTATGGACGTTTTCGTGGAGGTTGTTTTTTCCAAATAGAGGCAAATTGTAAAACAAGGATGCGCTTTTAAAAATTCAAACAGGATTCTTTACACTAGGGATGGACTATGAAGAATCAAATTACACGACAGCACAGCCACCAGCCCAGGACGTCTCTGGATGGTTTTTGCCTGCCGAGACGATCACCTTCTTCAGAAAAATATATATCAGCGCAAAGATCGGTTTAACACTACTATTACAGAGGATAATAGGGATGGGATAGAGAGTTCAGGCAGTTCAAAAATATTCGAACAATGCAGTTCTGGATATAATAGATGATGGGTTTGGATAGGGATGACTATGGACAGTATATGGCTAGTGACAGTCCTATACTAAGGATGCTCACTACATAGGTTTGAACAGAACCGTCAGGGATTCAGGTCAGTCTAGATTTCTGGATAGGAATTTGCTGGGCACACCGGACTTGACAGCAAGCCGCACTGGTCTGCAATCAGCAAGGCGCTCTGGTCACAGCACGGTAGGACTGGACTGGATCTGTAAGGACTCTGGTTCAGCTATCTGGTCACAGAACGGTTCTACTGGGTTGGGTCTTTGGATTCTGGCAATAATTCTTAGCCGGAAAGCAGTTACAGCACAGCCAGGCTGTTCTTTGGTTCCCCTTCGAGGTCTGGGGTAAATTAGAATGGTTCAGCTAAGGGAATGGGCCCTTCTGCTTGCCAAGTTTCTGGAGTCTGGAGCAAGGGTGATGTCAGGTCCTCCAGGGTGCTCCGCCAGCAATCGGTTGGTGGGTGAATCTGTGTGTCTTCTAAGCCCTCAGCTGTCTCTATTTAGGCATTTAATAAAGGGGTGGGTATTCTGAATTATCCTAGGTGCACCCCCTCGGTAGGCTATTGGCTGGAACCAGCTCTCTCCCTTTATTGGAGGAGAAAACAGTGTGTCACCATGATGATGTGGTTTTATGAGTCAAAACATCCTCCCCTTTGCTTTTTGAACATGAAATCTATTTTGGTATAATACATCTTTACATGTGTACAATCTTTACACCAATAACATACATTGATCACATATTTTGTAGAGAAAACACTCTTCCAAGCCTCGTGGCTGTGGGATTTTGGATTTGGATTTGACAGATTTTCACACTTTTTGTTCGGGACACAATATGCAATTTGTCCAAAAATTGGTGCATATATGCGCATTGTCTATGGGCAGAAGTGTGTGAAGTTTCATGCTTCTGACATAAATATATTTTCTGTAAAACCAGAAGATTTACTGTGCCTTCCCAGAACATCTGGCATCTTTTAAAATGTGCACCCAAAAATCACATTAACAATGCTAGTAATTCTATAATTTTTACAAATTTGCATAGTCATTTATCAGTCTTTTTCAAAAATATGCTTTCTGTGCTTGTGAATCCAAAAGTAACTGTCTGTCCCCGCCTCCTTTTCCTGCTGGCAGGTTTGAAGCAATCTGCCCCCTTCCTTCTGGGAGAGGCTACAGTTGACACTTCACAATCTGCATATCCTTTCAGCCAAGGAAGGTCCATTGCCTCTTTCTGGTGCAGCCCAAGAGCTCCTCCCCTGATTTAATTCTCACAAAGGTATGACTTCCTGGCCTTGGTGGGAAGCAGGAGAGAGATGCCTTTTGTTGGGGAGAGCTGTGGAACTTGTTGGGTGGCTTTGAGTCAGCTTAAAATCCATGTCATTTTCTTACATTTTTCTTGGTTTAAAACAAAACTTGCAATTTTCACACAAGCAGCTAGAACTCTTATTCCAGCTTCTAAACCATGGAAATTAAATAGTTACAACCTAGGTTCCTCAACAGGTCACTTAATTTCCAGACATTTGATTTCAATTGCACAAGTTTAAACTTCTTATGCAAACTAATGACAGCGATCATACAGGTGGCTGCTGGTACTGCTCCCATATTTTGACAGATATTACAGGCAGGCACACTTTTTACTGTGGATATTTTGATGACAGATTCCGCTTTCCATAACATTGTAGGTTGATAATGATTTCTTAAAGGAGGTGACGGGTAACACCCAGCAAGGATATTGGATGTTTTGTGGTGGTTTGGACCGGTATTTTGTATTTTCAGCAACCAAGAAAAAGGGATTTAAGAACAATTTCTGGGTTTTGTTCAGTAAAGCACTGCCTTTCATGCAGTTTCCATTTTTACTTGTGGGGTAGCCCAGTGGCATGTTTCAGCAGTGAGGTCTCCGTTCCACCACTGACACAGGAAGGTATATTTTGGCAGCCATCTTTTTGTGCTTGGTAGAGTGCAAGTTTCGGCGTGCATGGGGTTTCCGCGTCCATTTTGCTGATTCTGGTGTCACCAGCACACAGTGATGCCGCAGGGCAGAGCAGAGTGGGTTAAAACATCCCACAAATTCCACAATTAACCTTACTGTACAATAATGATAGCACAATAGGTATATAACAGATGACACTCATGAATAGATGTTGCTATTTCTCTCAGGCATCCCAATGTTTTGTAATTAATGTGGTACAGTCTCTACCCTATCAATGGGAGATGTTGAGTCACAGAATGAAGAAGGTTCAGAATTTTGATTGATGGGAATCTACGTGATCAGTGCCCCGCCGTAACTGCGCTGATGAAAATGTTGACTCCAATTACGGCACGGCACAGTGATAAGAGAGATCACTTTGTCTGGATCCCCCAGCCAACATTTCCCTACCCCCGCACTTACCTTTATGGCGGCACACTTTTGTGTGCGCCGCCGACTCCCCACTATCGCTGCAGTGTCAGTTCTTCCCACTTACGAGAGTCGGAGCTGATGCGGAAGGGTGTTTTTAAAATTTGTTTTACATTTTCTTGTTCCCCGCTTACCACAATGGTAAGCAAGGACAACCCTGCAACCCCCGACTCCCGTTACTGTGCCCCAAGGAGAGCAGGGATCACTCCCGCAACCGCTTCTCTGCTTGGGTGCAGTAATGGGAGTAAGCAAAAGGAAATGTACCAAAGTAGCTGTAACTGGTTATTCGCAGTTACATGGTCGACATTTTGGTACATTTCCGATTGGTGGTAAAAAAGGAAATATCAGTGGGGAATCAAATGCCATGCGTAGCATTAAGAGAAACCAAGGTATGCTCGTCTAAAAAGGGGCCACCAATCTCACCTTGGAATGATCCTGGAAAATCTTCCATGGTAGCCCTGAGAGGAAAGGGAATGGAGGGATGGTATATACAAACTTTTCTGAACACTGCTATGAAAGGTAATTTACCTATCCAAATGGCTGGTCCCAGATGAAGAGAACATTACAACACAAGAGAGTTTCAGTGTGTTACAAAACTATACAAAAGTGCATGATCTTATTTGTGAAAATAATTTTGATACCTGCAGGACCCGGAAATACTGCTCTGATGATGAACACCTGTGACATAACTGGTCTACTGAAACATTATTTTCACCCAGAATGTACAATGCCACTATGTAATGAAGATGAATCTTCACCCAAGCATTACGATCAATGGATAGGTGATCCAGCTGAAACAATGTCAGGCGTATTACAGGTAGTCTCTGGTCACAAGATTATCAGGTCAAATCATTACCCTCTTGTGTGCATCTCCCAATTGGAAGGACACAGATGTCTTGGACACTATATGGAGCTCCCTCAAGGTGGATGATTATGCGGCCTCAGTGACAAACCTATGTACCTGTGCTGCCTTGTCAGCTAAGGTTACCAGATGTGATGATTAGTGATTATTGAAAAGGCCATCTTGAGGCTGTCCAATTGAATCCAAAACCAATGTAAGGTGTTGTGCATGCTGCCAAAGCCTACTGGGTTCTCAGCCGTGCTACCATAGCCATTCCAGTGCTCTGAGACAGGTGAGAATGAAGACCCAGGCTGTGCTTAGTTGTAAGGGAACCTCCCCTGAGTCTGCTAAAAAATGTATTCAAAGAACTATAAGTCCAGAGACATGGACATGCAACATATATGGAAAGGGGTCTTGAAGCCAACCACCCAAAAGAAATTGCAAACTTCACTATGATAGGTAACCAAGTCTATGCTCCCCCAACTTCTCATGCAGGTAGGTGTGTAATTCCATCCATGTGCATATGACACACCAAGGACCCCATGTGCTTGGTAAATTCTGAGAGAGCCATTGACAGGCCAATTGGGGAACTCAGAATTATACACTTGCTGATTCCACTTTATACCGCAAAAATCCCTTATGACTTTCCAGTATTACTATGTGGAGATAGGCATCTTAAAAATCGATTGATGCATGCCCACCCACTGCCTCAATTAGAGATTTCACATGTGAAGGCTTTTATCTCGAAAGGTGATATTTGTTGTGTGGATTTAGTCATGATAAATCCTGCATCAACTCACCAGATGGTTTTCAAACTAAAAAGACAGTTGAGAAAAGGAGGAACAAACAGTACAACTTTTCATTTAGTGCCACTGGCTACATTGCTTGTATTGTTTTAGCAGGGGCTGAATGCACTCCAGCACATCCTATTGCTTCACTCTGCAAGAAGGCAGATGAGTAACCATTCTACTTTATTCTGGGACTGCTCTTGAAATTCTATGGGATAACCTTGCAAACTTCCCTCTACTTTTTGGTCCTTGGAGCGCTAGAAGGATATTTTTGATTTGATCCGAGTACGCATAGGTGTGTTTCATTCCTCATGGGAATTGGCGACTATCGTCCCCATCTATGAGCGAGGCCTGAGAATGATAGACAAAAAATGATAGACCAATTTCATTGATTGACGCTGATTGTAAGTTATTCTCATCACTGGTCCTTTTCCAACAATGGGCCTTGTCCACATATTGGCTACCTAAACTTCAAACTGATTTTAGAAAAGGTCATGCAACGTCTTTAAATGGAATGACTTTACATCTATTTCAGGATCAAGCATAAGGGAAAAACTGAGGGGATCTTCTATATGTCATCAATAGATCAATCTAATGCCTTTGATAGTGTTGATTGCAAGAGACTGTGGGCTAAATTACAGCAGTGGGGCCTTCCGGGGGGCCTCTTGAAACTGTTGATGGCATTGCATACCAACTCCGCCATAAAGACAGGCTAAACAAAAAGGGTGAACTCTTGAGTCGCATAGACGTACATAAGGGGGTAAGGCAGGGGTGTATCTTGGCACCCTGCCTCTTCAATCTATATGTGTCTGAAATTGGGGATTATCTGGATTGGTTAGCCTTCATTCCTCCAAAAGATAGGGGGGACGAATCTTCCGTGGTTAGCATATGTGGATGATTTTCTATTATTTGATGTCACTAAGATCGGACTTCAAAGGCTTATCAATTGGTTTGCAGAATATGCATTTTTTAATGGTTTAAGGGCCAATCCCTCTAAGACAAACATGTTGCAGTTTGCGAGAGAAAGGATGCACAGATAATTGGTGAGGTCCATAGAAGATTCCAGGCTTTGGTGTTGTGACTATATGCTTTTATTGAGTTTCCACAATTTTGCCTCGCCATTCTCTGGGAAAGTGTGGGATGCCTTGAAATCAAAAGCCATAGTCCTATCTGTATAGCTTGTGAAATTGGATACCAAGTTTGGGAGATGCTCTATAAAGCCTGTGATACAGTTCTATGAGGGCAAGATAATCCCCAAATTATTTGATGGTGCAGAATGCCTAAGTGTGTCCATCCTGGGCCATCTCAAAACAATTGAGGCTATGGTGTGGAAATGTTTGAAAGTCCCAAATTGAATGCCAATGTTGGCTATCCATTATGAATGAGGTTTAATCTCACTCAGGGCTCGAGTGAATTGGAAAAAAAAAAACTGTCTTTGTTTAATAAAATAATTAATCCTATTGCTGTTTCTATGTATGAAGCCCTAGGGGCAAAATTGTTATTGAACTCCACATTGGGCAGGCACACACATTTTCTGGTTTTGTTTGTCAATAACTGTGACAAGATATTGGGGGACCTCGCACTGGAGAGGGTTGCATCGTTGAGTAATCCGGATAAAGTCAGAAAAGCTCTCTTTGACAAAGATTGGGTGGAGACTTTAGAGAGATGTATGAGAAAAATGGGACACCTGGCATTTTCCTTAACCGTACCAGGTCCTTCATGGTATATAACCCGGCACCACTCATAAATTATGAAAACATGGATGAAAACACAGACATTCTCGTCCTTCTCTTCATAGGCTATCCACGCTGCAGCCTTAGATGTGGTCCCAATAAAGTAACCACGGGGCGGGTGCGTCGGTTTTTCAACCCTTTCTACATTGCATGTGTTTAAATTAATCTGCAAAACACAAAAAAAATGGATTATATGTTTGAAAAAGACTACTGAATGGCGAGTCTGTTTGTTGCAGTGGCTGTGTTTGGGATCGCACTGAACAATTTTTTATGATTAGACTTAAGAGATATTCCATGAGTATCCCTTGATGCACGACCTGTTGAAGGAATAAGAAAAGAGGGATTATTTTGTATATCTTATATCAGTTCCATAATAAATACTTTTGCACCCATCTCCTTAAACTAAGATGGAATCTGCAGCTTTCTAAGGAAGTACTTATGAGGCATGGGATAATTCATGTGGATGATTCTGCTTGCAGATTCTGTGGTACTCTGGGGAAAGGTGAAACTTGTAAACACCTTTTATTGGAATGTTCGGTTTTAAGCACACACAGGTCTATCTTTATGGGGAAGCTGTGCAGTTCTTTTTAGTACATGTTCTATTAAGTTCCTATGGCAAAGATGTGTCTGTCCTAACAATACTTTAGACGGTTTGAAAATTGCATCATTTTTCAAGTTTTTAAATTTGGTTAAAATTCAGGATGCATTGTTATAATTAATTGTGGAAGTCAGTACTGGTTTTATATTATGAATTAGTTTTTCTCTTTTTTTCTTGAAATGTATTTAACTATGTATATTTTCTCTTCTATTAGATTTTATTGGGTGTATTGATTTTTATTTTCTTCTAAAGTTCTTCTTATATACTGAATATTAAGGTATAAATAAATTGAAACAATAAAAAAATGTGTTCGGATTAGTGGGAGATGTTCTAAAATGTCTTTCAGGCAACCTCTGGCTTGAGTATGTCGCCCTCTTGCACAAAATGGAGTCAGTACACCTGTCATGGATGATGGCACAGATGCACCTCAAAGCAGTCCTCTCATGATAAGGCACCTGCCACTTCCCAGTTGTGATAAAGCATACTTCCGGCAATTGAAGGATTTATCAAGGAAGGAATTTAACAGTGGCCAAAGAAACAGAGGCAAAGGAAAGACAATCTAGTCAGGGATGTCTTCGCAGAGGCCTCAGCTTTCCAAATTCGCAGCCTCCTGGCGGGTAGGATTCGACTTCCTCCAGATGTCGCTGTATGATAGGCATTGAAATTGCTACTTTGTTAGTTTAAGCATGACAGAGATATTGGAGCTATCTTGGTTAAGTTGTACAAAGTGACAGGAACTCCACCTGCAAACTCTGTACTGAATACACAGATCTGGAATGAGTGCAAACATGTGATTAATGGCTGTGTGTAGTCTATGAAAGGCACTTTTGTTCTGTCTGTCCACCGTGGAGGAATTGGTCTGTAGAATCAGGTCTCACAACTGAAAGTCAACGTTGATGTTCCCTAGATATTGTTCACTGCACCTTTTGCAAGAAACATGTGATCTTAATACAGGTATTAGCAATAAATACACAATATCCTCATACAATTGGGATGCCCCACTAGGAGTGCACCTCAATTGTGCAACCCATGTATTGAAAGGAGTCACAGACAAACTTGCAGGCCTCCATTCTGGATGAATTTGCCTTAACACTGTGCAGGAGCCCTCCCCAAGTTGCTGACTATCCCCAGATTCCACAGAGGTTGGATCCTGGCATGTGCCATTGAGTGCTGGCAGGGCTGAGGGCTCTGTTGACATGAAGGCATCTACAACCAACCTTGTCCCCATTTACACTTGTTCCATCACCAGGTGCTGAGGCACAGTGTTTCTAATATGAAGGTGTCAGCATTATTGTGATGCTTATTTGTTCTTTCAAGAGAAGGAAAAGAACTAGACCAAGTCCTGTGCACGTGCCTCCCATTTCCATAACCAATCCTACATGATGCCCTTTATGCACCTAGAGAATGGTGTTTATGCTGGCTCTGCCTATCATGCACCACCTTCTTCATGCATGCGTTTAACTTTGCATGTCGCATCTGGATCGTGAGGGGAAAAAATGAAGGTGGAAAGGAAGGAAGAATGGAGAACACAATCATATGGCTGACCTGCTTGTCATGAAATACTGTGGACAACACTGCAACAGTAATAATAATAATAATTTGGCACTTATATTGCGCTACGAACCTTCAGGTATCTGAGTGCTGCTTATTATTACCCATGGTGTGTGGTGCTCATTTATCAACCTCGGAAGGATGAAAGGTTGAGTTTGGCCCTGCCGGGATTCGAACCTGCGTTAGCAGGATCTCGCACGGATGTCAAAGCGAGCGCTCTACTCGCTGTGCCACTTGACCAGTGTAACTCTGGCACATATACCCTGAAGCAGGAATACCCAGTGACTCAACAGTCGTCATGGTAATTGCTGTCACAGTCTCCAAGCCCATAACTGCCTGACTTTACTAAAGGGGATCTAACCAGCTTACCTCACTCTCCAACAGCACCAATCAAATCATACATAATGGCTAGCACAAATAGCAAACCTGTGACTGTACCATCGGTCTGAGACAAACAGTGTGATCAGGGTGGGGGTAGATATGTATGACATAAAAGACATAAAAGGCTAGAAAATATCACGGTTTTGTGCTAGAGCTGTACTCTACTAGGAACTCTGCCTCTGGGTATGGAGCTCCTTCCATTCATTACCACTGGAGCAAGAAGGCAGGATGTGTGGCAATGAATGGGGAAATGGAAATGGGGGCATGAAGCAGCAGATACACCCTTATCCAGTCAGCATAAGTCAAGTATTAGTAGGATGCATTGTAAAAGCTGTGACACACAATATGTTTCGAATATGTTGGTACAGCTTTTATTTGTATTTGTGCAACTGTGGACAGCTTTTTTAACATTGTATCTTTCTGTGGCACTCCAATTGAATTGGAGAGGTCACTGTTGAAGATATTTTGATTGGCAGTGGGCTAGCAGGCATATTATTGTCCAATCACCATTATTCTCTTTATCGAGAAATAGAGATGATTAGCATCATTTTGTGGGAATCCATTCACAAAGACAGTAACGCTTTCATGTTAGCCTTAGCTGCATTTGTGGCAGGGTTAGAACCTAGAACCACTGTGTCCTACTCTATTGTCTAACCTCTTCTGACAATGCACTGCAGCATCCAGTATTCCCTGGAATTTCTATGGTCTTAAAAAGCTTCCACAATGTCATAGGGTGTTTCTATGATATTTGATGATTCTGAGTCATCTCTTCGGTAGATATCAAACTATGTTCAAGCTGCCCCAGTTCGCTATCAGTTATGTCTTTCTGAATGAATGCTCATAAGGACACCAGTTTATATTCTACACCAATACATTAATACTGGATGCTGTAAGAAGATTCAATTCAACACTACAGCTAAGTCAATGCCTAGTCTGGGATACTGAATGGAAACCCTTATTGATATATCTTTATGTCCAGTTCATGAGTTCTGGATGACTTCCCCTATATAACACCCCTCTCTTAGAATCCCCCTGACCACACTGAGCCAAGAAGTAGTTCTGTTTTGCAAGTTTAAAAGGTTTATTTGAGAATTTAAACAATATATATATATATATATATATATATATATATATATATATATATATATATATATCACACTTTATAATAAATTAATATCTGATAGTACACTTAGACATATAGACATATGATGTTGATCAACAATGGGTAATCTGGCACTAGCACACTTCTTTACAATCAATGAGGAGTTAGTATAGGATGGATAAAGTAGCAAAACTACTTTTATGATTTCAAGGGAAAAGCAATGAGGAATAAAATGCAGTACAGACAGAAATACTTGATATGATTTTAGCAAAAGATAAAATAATCACTTTTTCTCTGGCAATTCACCCCCCTCCCCTATGCAATGTAAGAAATGGAAGGAGATGGAAAGAGGAGCACACAGTTCTCAGGAATGCAATCAAATACAATAAGAAGTTCAGTTCCCCCCAGCAAGCTTAGAGAAAACAGGTATGAGTTTTAAAACACAGGCCCAAGTGCTTTGAATGTGGTGGCAATGAAGTGATAAATATGCTGAAAATGCTTTTAATTCCCTTTAGGAGGTTCAGGGTGAGTGAGAGATACTTGGGATGAGCTCAGGCTCACTTTAGTTATGATTCAGGGATGGTTATTAAGAGGCAAATGAATTTTTAGCAAGGAAAGAAATGACTGCTGATGGTTACACGTGGTAGGAAGTCGGTTATAGGCTTGTTGGAAGGCTTAGATTCTAAGCTTTCAGAGGAAAGTTAAACCAAGTTCGTAGCCCAAACGGTTCCAGAGATACGGACGATTAAATAAAGGTAGTTTTTCGGATTTAAAGTAAACTCAAAATGACAAGTGACAGCTATGCAGCTGCAGAATTGACAAGTGACAGTGGTGCAGCTTTACAAAATGACAAGTGACAACTTCTAGGAGGCAGTTCTGGTTAGATTAAAATAGTTTGGATTAGATTATTTTAAACTAAGAGCTTATTTCTGTCACAATCTGACCTAAGTACTCACAATATATTTTGGAAGGACTGGACCTCGTCACGGATCTGATCAATCAGGCTAGCGGCACTTCACAGCGATCTGGTCTCTGGGTCTGCGGTTCTGCATGGTCTGGTCTGGTCTGGCACTGGTCTGGTCTGTCCGGATACAGCGGTCTCTGCAGGGCTCCTGGATCTCTGCACTGGTCCTGGCAAAAGTTCTTGGCAAGGGATTCAAGCAGCTTGCCCGGCTGTGAGTAGCTTGCAATGATTTGAGGCCTGCTGCAGAGAACTCAGCTTGTGGTTTTAGGCCTCTGATTTAGGTTCTAAAGTATAGGTGCTAGGTTCTGGAGTATGTAGCTGGAGTCAGTCTGGAACTGGTATCTTCTGGATGTTGTGTGGTCCGGCAAAACGCTCCGCAGCAACTGGATTTGAATGTCCTCTCTAGCTTCCAGTGGCTCTTTTTATGTCTTTTGAAAGTGGGTGTGTGCGCAGCATCACTAAGCCAGCCCCTCTCTCAACTGATCATTGGTCAAGCTTTTCTCTCTTCCTTGATTGGGGGAAGGAAATGTGAGTCAGAGTGATGCTGTAGGTTTTATGGGTCAGAGGATCCTCCCCTGGTCAGTTTGCCCACAAATCTATATTTGACCCAAATACATATTGCACAGATACACAGTTGTTTAAAATTACATGCACCCATCACATATCACATGAGGTATACTCTGTTCAAACTCTGCTCTTCCTGGGGGCTTGCATTCAGAAATAGCAACATTTTGCGCTTTTTAGTGGGTTATGCAACATTGGTTTTTCATTAAAATTTATACAAATGTACACCCTCCTACTACACATATCTCCGTAACTTTCCAGGTCACTAGCTTAAATACAGTGTCTACAATATCAATAAATAGTGGGGTCTTGCCCCAGAACATCACACAAATTGGAGTTTGGGCTTGAATTGTAGGCAAAGTTTCTATTTTAAGGTTCCCCACATTTCACATTTCTATCATCCGGTTACCAAAAGTTATCAGTGTTTCTGTAAAATATATATTTTGCTTTCAATTCAGTTCTCAGAGTGTTGAAGTCCGCCTCCAAGACTTGGGTGGGTCAGTGATCCCATGTGTCTCCTGGCCGGGAGGTCTTTGTTGACAGGAAACAGTCAAAATCAACATATTCTATTCAAGTGCAAGAGCCTATTGTGTGGTCTCCAGGAGGCTGCCAGCCAGTCTGCCTTCTATCAATCAAGAGGTCATGTGAGATTCTAACTCCTGGTGTGAATCTCTGGAGGTGAGAGGTTTCCCAGCCTTTTGGCCTGTTAATCAAATCAGATTGTCTCTGGGAACAGCAAGTGGTTAAGTTTTTAATTAAATGTAGTCTTTTGATGTCTCAGTTGTCACAGAAGGTGTTCTCCTGTCAGAGTTTAGACCACTAGCGCCACCTTGAGGTATTTATCGGTACTGCGTCCATTTTTTGGTTCAGTCTTGAATGAATGCATTCCAAACAAGAGATTTTACATGGAAGTATATTATCCAGGTTCAGCACATGGCACTGGTGTGGTTCTGCAGTAAAATAATTTTGTGCCCATATTTAGCCATGTTTGACCTGAAGAAAATGAATTCCCAAAAGTTATGGGTTGCTTTTGGCAATCAGCATTGCCCTTTCCCAATGGTTTCAGGCTACTGTGTGGGTAGCCCAGTGGTGGTTTTAGGCAGTGCCCTCCTGTGCTCACAACATAGGCAAAAATGGGTGGCAGCCTATTCTTCATGGATTTGCCTGTGCATTTTCTGGGAAGCTCTGGCCATCATGATGTTTTCAATGCCAGTAATGCACAGTTTTTGTGGTAGGGCTCGGATGCATGGGTAAAAACATCCCACAAGCCCCCCTCTTGCGATGGCCAATCTGTTTAACTGATGGAACTCGCAAGATCTGGGATGTTCTCCTCATCTTCTTCCGGTAGATGGCACAGTTCAGCATCTTTTTCTCCATCCGGTCGGATCGATCGGTTCTCCTCGCCGGTCCAGATGGGAAGATTGGGCGGTACCCCAGGCCCCTTGGGTCTCTGCTCCCGGTCTCCGGATCATCCTCCTTGGCCAGTCTCCAGGTTTTCTTTCTCCTAGGACGACAAAGGAAAAGCGGCAATACCTATTCATGGACATTTCTCCCCCACCATTGATATAGTGGGGTGGCATATCTATTTTAGAACTCAACAGATATGAACATGCACATTTTTTTTTTTAAAATTAAGCGACAGAAACACATAAACTTGAGAAACACAGAATTTGATAGGCTATATGTAGGATATTTTAGGGTTGGAATTGAATTACTCTGGAGCGGTACCCTCTGGGATTACAGAGGACTCCTCCAGTTGCTGCAAACTGTGCCTGGGATGGCAACACTTCAACTGGTTTATGTGGACCCACTTGTCTTCCCCCTCTGCCAAACCGCCTTTGGGGATGCGGATCTTGTAGGCCACAGGGGAGATCTTGTCTATAATCTCAAAGGGTCCCTTCCATGTAGGCAAAAATTTGCGCGGTCTTGCCTGGTTTCTTTGGAAGTTGTATAAATAGACCCGGTCCCACACCTGATATTCCTTCCTGGAAGTTTTCAGGTCATAGTGGGTCTTCATACTCTCAGCTGATCTTTCTAGATTCCGCTGAGCATAGGCAAAAGCATGTTGAAGGTGTTTCCTTAAATTCTGACCATACTCATGAGTTGTGGAGGCATTTATCAACATTTGTTCTTGGGTTCTGTAGAGCAAATGCTGGGGAAGCACCATCTTGCGTCCAGTCATCAACTCAAATGGTGACATTTTGGTTGCAGATGAAGGGGTAGATCTGATGGCCATTAGGACCAGAGGTAATCGGATATCCCAACTTGGCCCAGAATCTACCACAAACTTCTTTAATATGCTCACAATGGTTTGGTAATATCTCTCCACTGCCCCAGAAGAAGCTGGCCGGTAAGCAATATGTAACTTCCTTTTGACCCCCAGTATCTCCCACATCTTTGTCATTACTTCACTGGTGAAGTGGCTAACCCTGTCTGACTCAATCCTTTGAGGTAGACCAAAACGGGAAAAGAGTGGTTAATCATCAGGGCAGCTGCTGTTTCTGCCTTGCAGTTTGGGGCTGGGAGACATTCCACCCACTTTGTAAACAAGCATGTAACAGTCAACATGTACTTGTTTTCTCTAGATGAGCGGATTACAGGGCCTACAAAGTCGATTTGCAAATCTGACCATGGCAGTGTCATCCCCCTCTTTTGGAGGGGTGCAAGGTGCGTGAGGGATGATGGCTGAAATTGTTCACACACAAGACACCCCTTCAAGTATTGGTCAAGGTCCTGCCCCATGTGTGGCCAGTATGCAACCTCTCTTAAGATTTCCAGTCTTGTGTGAAACCCCCTATGACCGGCGGTGGCCGCATCATGGGCGTGACTTAACATCAGGCTTCGGAATGAGGTAGGAACCACCCACTGATCGTGGCCAGCTTTGGATTTCCTTACCAGCAAACCGTCTTGGATTCGGAACAATTTTGGACATTTCATCAACACTCTTAGGTCCTCTTTCCCAATTTAATCGGTATCCGTCAGGGGAAAGTTCTCAGGGTCCTTAAGGTGTTGGTAAAACTTACCAATAATTGGATCCCCCTTCTGAGCTGTAATCAAATCAGCATCAGGGGTCTCCTTGCTCCATTGGGCAGTTGAAAGATCATTGTAAGCATTTGTCTGGGACCTAGTAATAGCAGTGACCTGGATTTCCCCCAACATGGACTCTATTTCAATTAGATCCCCTTGAATGGTCCCGGTTTTGGCCAGTTGATCAGCTAAGTCATTTCCAGTTTTGTCTGGTCCCTCTACTTTGGAATGACCCTTGATCTTTTTCCAGTAGATGGTAATCCCTTTCTATGTGACCAGATCATCAATGTTTTGGATTAACTTCCCATGTTTCAAGGGTTTGTTATTAGCACATAACATGCCTCTGGTTTTCCAATTAACCAGGTGCTCCACGAACCCGTTCCGTACATAATCCGAATCAGTGATTATGACCAGTTTGTGGAGTTGATGTTGGACAGCAACGAGGATGGCCTGATGCACAGCCATCAATTCTGCCACCTGACTACTTTGGCGACGAATTTTGTATCCAGCGGAGGGTTCTGGGAACTCCTTTACCCATGCATTCCCTACGCCAGCCACCAGTTCTTTCTCCCCGTCGTTGTCAACATGGTAAGAGCATCCATCCACATAGACAGTGGGCATTCCCTCACACTTGTCTTCTTCAAATAATTTGTGTGGGGAATTAAGGTATGCCTCCATGTTGTCCTTGATTTTTAGACTTTCGTCCTCGAGACAGTTTTCTCTGGCACAATCAGGCAAGTCAGCCAGAACTTGCGCGAGGGGACTCTTCTTGTTTTGGCCATATCTGACCTCCACAGGAAAGCCTTGCATTGACAGAATCCAGGAAGTAATTCGGGAATTACTCACATTTCCAGCCCGGATTCTGTCACTTTGGAGATATTGCAGAGGCTGGTGTGGAGTCTCCACTATGATGTGTTCCCCCTGGATAAACGGGCAGTAATTCTTCAATGCCCACACCGTTGCCAGGAGTGCCTTCTCACAATCGTTGAATTTTTCCTCCACAGAGGATAAAGTTTTGCTCGCATAGGAGATTACTTTATTGACCTTGTCATGCTTTTGGTATAATACTGCCGTCAAGCACGTATTAGAGAACCCCGTCTCCAGGAAGAACTCCTTGTTTCTGACAGGGTAAGCTAGGCAAGGCGCTTGTGAGAGGCTTCTTTTGAGTTGCCTCACCGCCTCGGATTGTTCTGGACCCCATTCCCACTTGACCCCCCCCTTCAAGAGATGAATCAGGGGTCTAGTGATCTCTGCGTAGCCCTCAATGAACATTCTGCTGTAATTAGTCAGTCCAAGGAGGCTCCTTAGTTCCCGCAGAGTGGTGGGGTCTTTCAGTTTCTGGAGTGCTTCCACTTTCTTTTCCTGGGGACAGAGACCCTGAGAAGTAATCTCATGCCCCAAGAAATTAACACGGGTTCTACACCACTGTGCTTTCTGAAAGGAAAGTTTTGCACGGGCGGCCCTCAACTGTGTCAGAACATAACGGATCTCCGCTATGTGTTCCTCCACAGATGAACTTTTGATGAGGACATCATCTACATAAGCCAGGTTACCCCTCGCACCCAGGTTGGGCATGGCCTTATGTAGGAAAATGTTGAATTAATTGCCGGAGTTGAGGTATCCGAAGGGAGTCCGAGTCCATGTGTACTGCTGGCCCCCAAAGGTAAAAGCCAGTTTGTATTGGTCCTCCCTACTGACAGGCACGGTCCAGTATCCATTGGTCAGGTCTATTGCTGTGAATACCTGTGACCCCTGAATCTGGGCCAGCCCTTGGTCAATGTAGGGCAGAGGCCATCGGGAAGTATGGACCCGTTTGTTGAGCTCCCTATGTTCGGCGCAGAATCTCCACTGGCCGTTTGGCTTCAATATTCCCAGCACCGGGTTATTGAAGGTGCTGTGAACTGGACGGATTATTCCCCGGGACTCAAGGTTCTTAATTATTTCAGTAAGGGACTCCATTGATGCGAGAGGCAAGCGATATTGCTTCACAAACACTGGAGTCATGCCAGGGTCCGTGGGAATTGTTGTTGTGAGGATGTCGGTGCGACCACAGTCATATGAGTCTACTGCAAAGAGATCTTGGAAATCCAAGAAAACTTGTTTCAACTTTTGCTTCTGTTCCAGAGTCACAGAGGCATCAGCTCGGTTGACTCTCTCTTCCACCATCTGCCTGAAGCCTGGAAAGACTTCTGGTTTGGCTATCTCAGCGGCCTCCTCCAGCTGGGTGGAGAAGTCCCTGGTCAGAGTGCTGATTTGGACTGGAGGCTTCAGGTGGGAAAGGCAGCCCTCATGGACCTGGAAAATCACCTCATCCCTCCTGAAGATACAAGTCACATCTTCCTTACCATAAGGGCAAGAAGTGTACACCAGGAAGTTCCCCCCATGCCGGGTGAAGATCCTGTCTGGTGTTGTTTTGTCCTCACTGTCACTGTCAAAACAGTCCTTGGGGATTGGTCCTAACAGTTCATTTCCTAAATCGATGGAAAAATGTCGGTCATCAACCGCCATTCCAATAATGGTGCCTGCGGCTAGAGTAATACTCTTTAAGTTGCTGTTATCCACCTCTATTAGAATGGTGTCATGTTCTATGTTGACTAATGGAGTTGGGTTTACCCCCAACCCTTGCTGTTGGAGAGAAGCGTTTAGATGTATGTAAGCATCAGGGTTTTTCAAATGTTGTCCTCTTTTAACTTTCACTTCCAGGGAGAATTGTCGGGTCCTTTCTGGGATGGTGACTTCCTCTTTGATCTGAATTTCAACTGCATAAGGTAGCAATTGAGCTGACCTAAATGCTTTTTCTGGATCATCAAAGCCCATGGGATTATCCGCTAATCGGGACCAAGCTTTGAAGTTTATTGGGTCCAAACTAATGGCAAAGCGATTGAGAATGTCACTGCCTAAGTAAAAGGCGGCAGTGACGTCTCGCACAACCCAACAATTATGGACTATGGAGATTTTGAGCATACACCTGCTTGGCAGGAGATGTTTGGAATTAGGTGCTTCCAGGTCCATTTCCCATTTGTCTATCAGTTTGAATGTGGGAATGGCTGGATCTTTTGGGAGTTGGCGGAACATGGCTTCGCTGATGAAGCTCTTACCGTTGTTCACACACACTTGAGCGAGAACAGAGTCCTTCCCATCATTTAACTGGACAGGGATGAACATCTGCTCTCCAATTTGCTGAATATCAGCCAGGCTCTGAGCTGATTTCACATCTTTCTGGACGATAGGAGTGGGAGTTTCTGATTGTGGATTAGTAAAGAATTTCAGGGTGTTTCCTTCCAGTGTGGAATACCACCTTAAACTGGAAGGAAGGTTGATTTTCAGAAATAGAGAGGACCCCCCATCACCAGTCTGTTGTCCTACTGCTATTATTGTCACGTCTGGAGTTTGGTTGTTCTGGAAGTGAAATTCTACTTGGTCAGATTTTTGTTCAACCATGTGGCAGGTGCCGTTTAAACTAACATAGTTGACACTCTGTTTTAATTTTATTGGTCGGCTAGTCTGGGTCCAGAGGACCTTGTTTACACAATCTATTAGGGGTGACAACCTTCTCAGGAGGTCGTTCCCTAGTAAACAAGGGGTGCCCTCTGGAGCCACTACTATGACCGGGTGTTTCACCTTGTGTCGCCCAATTTTAATGTCCAAGTCTGCAGTCCCCTCAACGGGAATTTCCTTCCCGTCAAAGTTCTGCAGTTGTCCAGGAAGAGAGGTGAGAGGAATTCGGTAATTCTCCCCCCTTCCTGCATTTAGTTCCTCAAAGGCCCTTTTGGACAGAAGGGTAGCTTGGGATCCAGTGTCCACCAGTGCCAAAATTGTACCCTGCCCCTGTACTTGTACCGGGGCATAGTATCTTCCCTCCTTCTCCTCAAGGGGGCACAGATAATGCACATTTTTGGACAACTGGTGGGCTAACTTTCTGGTTTTGGACATTGCTAGCGAAGAGATTTGGGCTGAATTCTGTGGAGAACCTTGGGAATCTGAAAGAAAAAGTTGGCAACTGGATATCAGAGCCATTGTGGGTTCCCCTGGTTCCGGTTCTGGGCCGCCCCCCCCTTTTTGGAGGCAGTCGCCAGGATGGGTTTGAACCAGGGGATTTTGGTATTGTCGGTTCTGGGATGAGATGATGGGCGGCGGTAGCTCAGTCTCCACATCTCCCCAGTCTGGATTGGAATCCCTTGGGACCCATTTTTCTTTGGGAGGAGTTCCCCCATCTCTGAAGGAGAAGATCCTTTTCCGGGGATCTTCTGAGGATCCCTCTCCCTCAAATTGGAAGACCTGAACCACCTCCACAATGTGGGTCTGTTTGGGTCCTTTGTTTCTCCTACCTCCTCTCTGCTCCTTGGGTGGCAGACTTTCAGGGGTAGGAGATTTTATTTCCGGTTCCTGGTTTTCCAGGGGCTGTTTACAAGTTGGGAAGGAAGCTTCCTCCAAGGCTTTACACCCCCCTTCCCCTTGTGCCTCCTTCCTGAGAACCGGTGGGTTATCGGGGTGCTGCCCCCGTCATTGTTCTGGAGCACCAGACCCCGAGTTTGGGGCATTCTGCGGTGGTATGCTCAGCTGAGGGTTCTGTTGAGCCCTCAGTATGTGACCCAGATCTCGTGCCATATTTTGGACCTGGCGCTCAAGTTGTGAAACCCGCTCAGGCTGATAGGGGGCTCTATTTTCTCCCCTGGGCTGATCCCGGGAAGGGTAGCTATCCCTACTCTGGTAGTACCCCTGGTTGGGAAGTTTTTGGTACCCCTCCACCCTTGGCCACCCCTCTCCCGGATTAGGTTGTCTGGGCTCAGGGAATTGGGGAGAGAAGGATGGATAATTTTGGGGCTGGAAATTGGGTGGATACCTGGGGAAAACGTTCTTCCCAGGATTCAGAGAATTTCTGTCCTCCTCGGGGAAGTTAGGAGGGAAGTTCCCCGGGTCAGGTGCTTGGCTGGATCCCCCCCTTGGGCTGGAGGAGTCCACACATAACCCAGGATTGGTCGGTTTCCCTTGTAGCGGGGATTTACATAGTCAGGGGAGCGGGGGACCCCATTTGTGGGACTACCTCCTCGACTCCCTGTCTGTGACTGGCCCGAGGGCCTTCTGGGCTGTGAATTATTTGGTGCAGGCAGGTTTTTAGGCCCCCCCATCTCCAAATCTAAAACGGGGGCAATCTTTACCTCTGCCACCTTGGCAGCAGCAGGGGTGCTGTTGGTTTTGGGGTTTTTCGGCGCGTTATTTTTATTTTCGATAGGCTTCTGCACCTCATAGATCCGGGTAGCCTGTTCAATGACCCAGTCTAAAGATCTTTTCTCATGAAAATCTCTCACGAGCTGGGTCATTATATATTAAGGGAGAGCATGGAAAAATGTATTGACAAACTCTTTGCTGTCTGTGCGCACCCTTCTGGTGGTCTGCGCAAAAGCACGCTTTAATTCTTGCACAAACTCTTGTGGGGCCTGATCCTCCCCATATTGCAAATTGAGGGCTGCCTTGCGAGACTCTTGAGGATTTCTGTGAACAGAAAAATGTTTCAAGATAGCCACCTTATAGGTGGACCATCTTAAATGATTTTGGTCCTCCAGCCCCGCAAAGAAACTGGAGTATTCTGGGGAGAATGTCCATTTGACGTACTGGATGCAGCTACTGCTGTCCTTCAAATGGAAAGTCTCCATCATTTTCTCATAGAGCTCCAAGTGTTCCCAAACAGAATACTTGGCGTTCTTATGATAAGGCGTGATGACACTCCTTATTGCCTTTATTTGCTTCAATGGGTCCTTAAGCAAGGCCCTTTTTGCCTTATTGGCCTTTTTGGTTCGGGTAACCCTGGTCCATTCATCCTCTGACTCAGAGGCACTGCTCCCAGAGGTTCCTGTCTGCTCATCCAGGTTTTCCCGGATTCTGCAAGCCTGGGAATGGCTGGCAGAATGTGGGGACCTGGTCTCCTGTGTCCTGCGCCGTTCAGAGGAGTCTTCAGATTCCTCCTTGCTGCCAGGATTTGATCGGTACCCCCCCCACTGACCTAGCTGGGCAGAGGTTTTCAGGATGCCCTTAATGGGCCTACTCTCCTGGGGTTCCCCACTAAATTGCACTGTGCTTGGGTGCCCATACCCGGATGCCCGCCCATCCATTCCTGGGAGGTACTGGCCTATGAGCGCCATACTTCTGGTTGGATAGTAATCTGCCATCCCTGTGGCCCGGTGCTCATGTGCACGAGGGGACATGGGGGTGGCAGAGTACAGGGACTGAGAGATATGAAGGCCTCTGGTACTAGGGCTCCTGAGGTTATGCTCAGGAGTCTCCCTCTCCCAGCGAACCTGGTCTCTATCCGCCCCTGCTCCCTGTTGCAATGCAAGAGCCTGCGCTTTCAGTTCCTCAGTTAAGGCCTTACTCGACTCTATCAGTCTCTCCTGCATCGCTACCTGTTGCTGGAGCCTATCATTGTGCTGACAGAGAGCCTCATTTTCTCTCTGTGCCTCCTGATTGGTCCTGGAGTACTGGGCCAGTCTTTGCTGCAGGAGGGTTACCTCCTGAGTCCCTTCCCTACTGGCCTGCTCCTTTCTTGCCAGAGCCTCCTCCACCCTCCTGGTGTGCTCTAACAAGTTCTGGTGTTCTTTTTGGAGGTCACCCAGTCCCTGGAGGGCCAGGTGATTTTCTTCCATTTTCCTTTTTAAGTGGCAGACTTCCTGGCCTAAGGTATCCCTTTCCTGACTAAGAGCCTGCATCTCTGCCACCAGGTCGTCCCTTTGCCTTTGCAGGGCACCAGCTTTCTGGCGCTCTTCATCAAACTATGCCTGGGTATCCAGGTCTTTCAGAATCAATTTATTGCTTTCTGCCTTCTCCCTATCTAGGTGGCTTTGCAGGGTGACTACCTGCTCAGCACATACCCTATTGAGATCTAATTGTTGCTCCAGCTTTTTCTGGCTCTGCAGTGGGGAGTCCAAACCTTCTTGGTACTCCTTCTGCAAGGCCAGAAATCTGGTATCCTGGTCAGCCTTTTCCTGTTGCAGCACATCCATGTCCTCCTATATTTTAGTGATGTACCGTCTGCTGTCATTTTCTGACTCCTGGCTCCTGAGCAGCCTCTGCTCAGAAGAGTCCAGATAAGATTGGGCCTTCTCTAACGCCATCTGTTGCCTATTTGCCAGATCTTGGCTTTCAGTACATTTATCCTGCATGTCTCCCATATAGAGGTACAGGTATGCCGCTATCCTGGCAATCTTATTGTGTTCATCTTTGGCTTTAGGAGCCATATATAGTTCACTCAGGGCCACATGTAATGGACCCTGATCTCTCCATATGTCTGACCCTGTTTCAGTGACCTGTTGCGTGATGGCCTGCAACCAGACCGTTTTGTCCTGGTGAGTCCACTCACCTCTCACAAATAGCTTATGTAAGAGGTGCTCCCTCGCTATTTTCATGTCTACCAAGGTCGTCATTCTAGAGATTGATCTCTGTCCTGACTTACAGAAATTATTATTTTATTTTTGCAAAACAGAACTTTTCCTTAGAGTGTCCCTTTGAAGAGTGCTTTACAGCGTAAAACAGCGTGGTGATCCGACCGGATGTATGTATCCCGTCAGTTAGCACACTGTATTAAGCTGCACAAGTGATAGATCTAACCCAGACGTCCGGCTCGAGCCCCCACTTTGTAAGAAGATCCAATTAAATACTACAGCTAAGTCAATGCCTAGTCTGGGGTACGGAATGAAAACCCTTATTGATATATCTTTATGTCCAGTTCATGAAATCTGGACGACTACCCCTATATAACACCCCTCTCTTAGAATCCCCCTGACCCCACTGAGCCAAGAAGTAGTTCTATTTTGCAAGTTTAAAAGGTTTATTTGAAAAAAAATTAAACAGTATATATATATATATCACACTTTTATAATGAATTAATAATTGAATATCACACTTAATCTGAGCAGTAATCAATAATGGATAGTCTGGCACTAGCACACTTCTTTATAATCAATGATGAGTGGGTATAGGATGGATAAGTAGCAACAATACTTTTATGGTTTCAAATAGATGCAATGTGGAATGAAAATGCAGTACAGAAAATAACTTGATAGGATTTCAGCAAAAGACAATGTAATCACTTTCTTGGACAATTCACCCCCCCCCCCTTTATGCAATGTAAGGAGATGAAGATGAGAGCACACAGTTCTTAGGAATGCAATCAAATAGAATTCAGTTCAATTCCCCCCCAGCAAGCTTAGACCACAGATAGAAGTTTGAAACACAGGCAAAATGCTTTGAATATGGTGACAATGAAGTGAGAAATATGCTGAAAATGCTTTTAATTCCCTTCAGGAGGTTCAGGGTGAGTGGTATCTAGTTAATATTAGTTCAGGCTTACTCTAGCAATGATTCAGGGATGGTTCTTAGGAGGCAAACAAAATTTTTAGCAAGGAAAGAAATGACTGCTGATGGTTACACGTGGCTGGATTTTTAACCAAATCGCAAATCGCGGTAAAATTCGCAAATGCATGAATCGTGATTACGGCAAAAGTATAAGTAGTAACAAGTCGGTTGGTCCTAAGCTTGTTGAAAAGCTGAGATTCTAAGCTTTCAGAGGAAAGTTAAACCAAGTTCCTAGCCCAAACGGTTCCAAAGATATGAACGATTAAATAAAGGTATTTTTTCGGATTTAAAGTAAACTCAAAATGACAGGTGACAGCTTGCAGCTGCAGAATTGACAAATGACAGTGGTGCAGCTTTACAAATGACAGATGACAGTTAGGAGGCAGTTCTGGTTAGATTAAAATAGTTTGGATTAGATTATTTTAACTAAGAGATTGGTTCTGCACAGTTCTGCTAGGTACTCACAATATATTTTTGAAATAGGCCTCGCCATGGATCTGGTCAGGTTTTGGACTGGACTCCGGTTCTGGTCTCGGCACTTCACAGTGGTCTGGGTCAGCTCTCTGGTTCGGCTCACAGCGGTCTGGGTCACTCTGGATCTCTGGCCTCTGGTTCTGGATACTGCTCTGCTTTCTCTGGGTACAGCACTGCTTCTGGATCTTTCTGGCACAGGGTTTCAGGCCAGAATCAACAGCTGGGCCCGGCTGTGAATAGTCTGCAAATGATTTTTGGGCATGCTGACAAATACTTTTGCTTGCAGTGGGCCTTCTTGGTTCAAAGTTCTGTAGTCTCTGTTTAGCTTGGAAGTCTAAGTGTAGGATCTTTGGATGTGAAGTCGTTGGTCAGCATGCTCCGCAGCAAATGGAATTGAATCTCTCTACCTGTCCCAGCAGTCTCTTTTTATGTGTTTTGAAAGTGGGTGTGTGGCTGAGCCTAGCAAAGCCTGCCCCTTTCTACCTGTCATTGGCCCAATTCTCCCCTCTCCCATGATTGGGGGAAGGAAATGTGAGTCAGAGTGATGCTGTAGGTTTTATGGGTCAGAGGATCCTCCCCTGGTCAGTTTGCCCACAAATCTATATTTGATTCAAATACATATTGCACAGATACACAGTTGTTTAAAATTACATGCACCCATCACATATCACATGAGGTATACTCTGTTCAAACTCTGCTCTTCCTGCGGGCTTGCATTCAGAAATGGCAACATTTTGCGCTTTTTAACTGGTTTTGCAATATCAGACATTAACCCAAATTTACACACATGTGCGCAAGGAGTATGGACATCAATTTATGAAGTGTCAGATTTTTAACATGCAGACATTTGGAGTGAGACCCTATTTTCCGCTAGCAACCCCCAGATCACACCACCAGGTCCTAAAACCTCTTAAAATGTGGGCAGAAAGATCACAAGAATTATGGTATCATTTCGATAATTTTGACAAGTCCGCACCATGAGTTATACATCTTTCTTAAAATCATATTCTGGCCAACAGGGGTGTGTCTTCCCAGGTCACATGGTGGAGAAACCAGTCTATCCACTTTCTTTAAGCTCAGCCTGTCCTCAGAGGGGCTGCCCCTCCCCGTTTCTGCCAAGAGGAAGCCACTTTACGACCTCCCCTATAAACCATCTGCCTGAGTCAAGGAAGGGCTTTGTTAAAAAAGAAGCCATTTACGACCACCCTAATAAACCATCTGCCTGGGCCCAGGACAGGCCTTTTTTCAACTCCGTGTAGCTGCTCCACCCCTAATCTAATCAGAGAGGTGACAACTCCTTTTGGCAAGGGGAAGAGTGGCTGAGCAGGTTGTAACTCCTGTGGGGATAGATGTCAGGCAGAATTCAGTTTCATTAAGCCAGGTTTCAGATAAAATGTCACTTTTTGTCCCCCAGTTTAAATCACTTACGATTTTTACATGCACATTAAATAATTACTTCCTTCAAGTCATTTCAGAATATAGTTTTACATTGTATCCACCTCTTAACAGTCTTTCCTTGGTCTGGTTTTGTTTCATTTATTCAGTTTTACACAAAAGTCTGGTGGTTTTAAAACGCCGGCTTTCTGATAGTGGTGAGTACTGGTAATGCAACCATTTTTGGGATTTAAGAAAATGAATTCCCCACAGTTCTAGGCTGCTTTTGGCAATCAGCATTACCATTCCCAATGGTTTCAGGCTACTGTGTGGGTAGCCCAATGGTGGTTTTAGGCAGTGCCCTCCTGTGCTCACAACCTATGCAAAAATGGGTGGCAGCCTATTCTTCATGCATTTCCCTGTGCATTTTCTGGGAAGCTCTGGCAATCATGATGTTTTCCATGCCAGTACTGCACAGTTTTCCTATTCTGGCGTACATGTGGGCTTTTTGGCCATCTTGGATTTTCTACGCCCACAGCACCAAATGTTGCAGCATGATAGCTCAAACGTGGGTCAGGACACCCAATATACTCCTTTTGCAAGGCCAGAAATCTGGTATCCTGGTCAGCCTTTTCCTGTTGCAGGATGTCCATATCCTCTTTTATTTAAATGATATACTGCCTACTATCATTTTCTAACTGCTGGCTCCTCTGCAGCCTCTGCTCAGTAGAGACCAGGTCAGATTGGACCTTCTCTAACGCCATCTGTCGCCTATTTTCCAGATCTTGGCTTTCAGTACATTTATCCTGCATGTCTCCCATATATAGGTACAGGTATGCCGCTATCCTGGTAATCTTATTGTGTTCATCTTTGGCTTTAGGAGCCATATATATTTCACTCAGGGCCACATGTAATGGACCCTGATCTCTCCATATGTCTGACCCTGTTTCAGTGACCTGTTGCGCGATGGCCTGCAACCAGACCGTTTGGTCCTGGTGAGTCCACTCACCTCTCACAAATAGCTTATGTAAGAGGTGCTCCCTCGCTATTTTCATGTCTACCAAGGTCGTCATTCTAGAGATTGATCTCTGTCCTGACTTACAGAAATTAGTATTTTATTTTTTGCAAAACAGACCTTTTCCTTAGAGTGTCCCTTTGAAGAGTGCTTTACAGCGTAAAACAGCATGGTGATCCGACCGGATGTATGTATCCCGTCAGTTAGCACACTGTATTAAGCTGCACAAGTGATAGATCTAACCCAGACGTCCTGCTCGAGCCCCCAATTTGTAAGAAGATTCAATTCAACACTACAGCTAAGTCAATGCCTAGTCTGGGATACTGAATGGAAACCCTTATTGATATATCTTTATGTCCAGTTCATGAGTTCTGGATGACTACCCCTATATAACACCCCTCTCTTAGAATCCCCCTGACCCCACTGAGCAAAGAAGTAGTTCTGTTTTGCAAGTTTAAAAGGTTTATTTGAGAATTTAAACAAATTCTCAAATTTGAAGTCGGTTCTAGGCTTGTTGGAAAGCTTAGATTCTAAGCTTTCAGATGAAAGTTAAACCAAGTTCGTAGCCCAAACGGTTCCAGAGGTACGGACGATTAAATAAAGGTAGTTTTTCGGATTTAAAGTAAACTCAAAATGACAAGTGACAGCTATGCAGCTGCAGAATTGACAAGTGACAGTGGTGCAGATTTACAAAATGACAAGTGACAACTTCTAGGAGGCAGTTCTGGTTAGATTAAAATAGTTTGGATTAGATTATTTTAAACTAAGAGCTTATTTCTGTCACAATCTGACCTAAGTACTCACAATATATTTTGGAAGGACTGGACCTCGTCACGGATCTGATAAATCAGGCTAGCAGCACTTCACAGCGATCTGGTCTCTGGGTCTGCGGTTCTGCACGGTCCTGGCAAAAGTTCTTGGCAAGGGATTCAAGCAGCTCGCCCGGCTGTGAGTAGCTTGCAATGATTTGAGGCCTGCTGCAGAGAACTCAGCTTGTGGTTTTAGGCCTCTAATTTAGGTTCTAAAGTATAAGTTCTAGGTTCTGGAGTATGTAGCTGGAGTCAGTCTGGAACTGGTATCTTCTGGATGTTGTGTGGTCCGGCAAAACGCTCCACAGCAACTGGATTTGAATGTCCTCTCTAGCTTCCAGTGACTCTCTGTATGTCTTTTGAAAGTGGGTGTGTGCGCAGCATCACTAAGCCAGCCCCTCTCTCAACTGATCATTGGTCAAGCTTTTCTCTCTTCCTTGATTGGGGGAAGGAAATGTGAGTCAGAGTGATGCTGTAGGTTTTATGGGTCAGAGGATCCTCCCCTGGTCAGTTTGCCCACAAATCTATATTTGACCCAAATACATATTGCACAGATACACAGTTGTTTAAAATTACATGCACCCATCACATATCACATGAGGCATACTTTGTTCAAACTCTGCTCTTCCTGGGGGCTTGCATTCAGAAATGGCAACATTTTGTGCTTTTTAGTGGGTTATGCAACATTGGTTATTCATTAAAATTTATACAAATGTACACCTTCCCACTACACATATCTCAGTAACTTTCCAGGTCGCTAGCTTAAATACAGTGTCTACAATATCAATAAATAGTGGGGTCTTGCCCCAGAACATCACACAAATTGGAGTTTGGGCTGGAATTGTAGGCAAAGTTTCCATTTTAAGGTTCACCACATTTCACATTTCTGTCATCCGGTTACCAAGAGTTATCAGTGTTTCTGTAAAATATATATTTTGCTTTCAATTCAGTTCTCAGAGTGTTGGAGTCCGCCTCCAAGACTTGGGTGGGTCAGTGATCCCATGTGTCACCTGGCCGGCAGGTCTTTGTTGACAGGAAACAGTCAAAATCAACATATTCTCTTCAAGTGCAAGAGCCTATTGTGTGGTCTCCAGGAGGCTGCCAGCCAGTCTGCCTTCTATCAATCAAGAGGTCATGTGAGATTCTAACTCCTGGTGTGAATCTCTGGAGGTGAGAGGTTTCCCAGCCTTTTGGCCTGTTAATCAAATCAGATTGTCTCTGGGAACAGCAAGTGGTTAAGTTTTTAATTAAATGCAGTCTTTTGATGTCTCAGTTGTCACAGAAGGCGGATTGGCTTCTGAAGTAGCAGTTCACCTGTCAGAGTTTAGACCGCTAGCGCCGCCTTGAGGTATTTATCGGTACTGCGTCCATTTTTTGGATCAGTCTTGAATGAATGCATTCCAAACAAGAGATTTTACTTGGAAGCATATTATCCAGGTTCAGCACATGGCACTGGTGTGGTTCTGCAGTAAAATAATTTTGTGCCCATAATTTAGCCATGTTTGACCTGAAGAAAATGAATTCCCAATAGTTATGGGTTGCTTTTGGCAATCAGCATTGACCTTTCCCAATGGTTTCAGGCTACTGTGTGGGTAGCCCAATGGTGGTTTTAGGCAGTGCCCTCCTGTGCTCACAACATAGGCAAAAATGGGTGGCAGCCTATTCTTCATGGATTTTCCTGTGCATTTTCTGGGAAGCTTTGGCCATCATGATGTTTTCAATGCCTGTAATGCACAGTTTTTGTGGTAGGGCTCGGATGCATGGGTAAAAACATCCCACAATGCAAGAAGTAGACATGAGTGGCAAACAGAAATTCTGCAAACATGCATATCTTATGAGGACATCTCACTCCAGCTAGGGTATGTTTCTGTGGAGCAATGTTGTTATATTGTGTGAAATGTGTCGCGCCGGAGCTTGAAATATCACCTGTCTACAATGCTAAGGGAATGTCTGACAGGTTTGAGCATGTCTCTCTTAAAATGAACATTATATCACATTTTGAGAGTGTGGGTATAATGAATGGTGATTATTGGTTTGCCTCTCATCAAGTTATTTAAATATTCAAAAGCAAAATGGTAGATCATTAGGTTATTTGAATCAATACTCTCTGGAATGTCTCGATGGAGGAAAATCCACCTAAGGAATTAAACTTGTTGACAAGGGTAATCATGTCTCAAGGACAACGAGAATTGCCCACTGCAATGAGTTCTACATCAGCACTGCCTCACCACTGATGATTCACTGGTTATGCACAATACTGCCACCAGACATCCTTGCAGTGCCATTACTAAAAACAGCAGAAGCTGACTTAAACAACCCCAATCAGAAACAGGTTTATTCTACTGTACAACACTTTGTAGGTCGCAAATACTAGAGCCACGCTGCAGTGTAATGAGGCACAACACATGAACAAAGGCAATGGCATCAAAATGAACACAGTGTGGGACACTAAGAGCATTAGCACCTCTGCTGTCTCAGCGGTGCAGTAGTTGTTCTAGGACAGGGTCGTGAGCATGCCCTTACTCGAGGGTGACTCCGTCAATAAGCAGCAGTTTTGGATTTTGAAAGGACTATCACCTGCACCTTATGCAAAGAGGAGCCCAGCCGTATTCCATTGTAAACAGACACCAAGAACAAAGAGGTCATGTATTCACAGGGCACGCTGGCAGAGACCCTTAATGAGCTGAGGGAGGTGTCTGACAGCATCAGCAGGCCCCGACACAAAGTGCACCATTTCTGCTAACATCAGTAAGTTATGCAGTGTATCAACTTCAAAGTCCTCCACCATCACCCTGCAGCCCGGGACAATGACATGTGCCATTCTCCCAGTACTCCCAATGGTGAATCAGAATATGACAAAACAGATGCTCTCTGAAACCAGGAAGAGGGCACAGTGAAGAGAAGGATGGAAACGGTAATGCCAATCAAGGAGGAGTGATCAAAACAGTATCTTGATTTCCAGGCCAGATCATGGAGCACAAGCTCTCTTTGTGGTATAAGAAAGGTGCAGGCGGGTAGCAGAAATCCTGATTGTGCATATGATGCATTGTTGAAGCAGAATCCAGACCTGGGAAATGCTACTTTAGCTGCGCTGGAGACCACTATAGTCTCGTTCAGTGTTTTGCTCACTTCCTCTTACCTAGGGTGATTCATGGGTATCCCAGGCTATGCAGTGAAATAACTGGGAGTCAAAGCCTAGCAAGGGGTGCTCAACCACTAACATGTCTCCTACCATTGCCCTTACTGGCCAGATGTTTTGCATCCAGAATCGCAACTGTAAAAATTGCCATATGGAGACAAGAGATGCCACTAATTGGAGACACTGGAAAACCATAATAAATAACAAGAGACCGAGAGTAGGAGGAGGTGGATTATACCACCAGTGATTACAGAGACCAGAAGGAGATGGACTATGCCACAAGTGATTCCAGAGACTCGGAGGAGATGGATTGTCTTGGCTGTTCAGCCAGTGGTGTGGTCTGCACACCCTAATTCCCACTATGTGGTTTCCAAAACTTGGAATTGTAAGACATTGTAGTATAATTTGCAGAGGTAAATATCAATCGTAATGTATTCACTGGTAGCAATATTAGTATTCAATAATCACTTAGAAGCAGATATATTTTAGGCCTATGCATTTCAGACTGCACAAGTCCTTCATCAGGGCCTTTATATTCACCTTAGGTGGTCAATGCATCAATACAGTTCATCACAAAAATATAATGCATCAGTTTAGTCCATCAGTATAAACCAATAGTACAGAAATATGAGTATAGGTCCATATGGTACCAATCACAAGTATAGAACAATTATTCAAAATGTCATACTGTTCCAGGAAGAGTGTAATAATAATAATTCGGCAATAATAATAATAATAATAATAATAATAATAATAATAATAATAATAATAATAATAATAATAGACAAGTCTGTAATGAGAAGACTTGTGAGCGTGTGACTTGGGCTAGCCATGGAAGATGTGGCTGCCGAAGCTAGATGCAGAAGGTCTTGGAAGCTTCTCCCACCACATTCAACACAAACATAGTTAGGCAGGAGTGGGAAGATGTGCAATGAAGGAGCTTGGTTATTCACCCTCGTCTCCCAAGCAAACCCAGTGAACTTCTACCAGGAGCACTAAAGGGAAACAAAAGACATGCTGCACAATCCTGACAAAACAGAAATCATTTCCAACAAGGATTAGAAAGCATACATAAAACCTGGTGAAAATACAGAACAAGAAAAAGAAAAGGCGCATCTTATTATGATGTTAGTGTATGCCAGTTTGTTATAAGTATAAGGAAGATGTAGTTGCCTCTTTAGAACTGAACAGAACACCAATATCACACCTGCCCCACGCTCGCCCCATACAGAAGGTCCATTAGCAAACATAAGGATGCCTGGCCTGCTTTCCTCAATTCCTAAGAAAATTGTGACCAACCTCTCCCCAATTCCAGGATCAGTTGTGTATTGCAAACAGCAAGTACAGCGACTGAATGGTCAGAAAGATGAACACCACTTGTTGTAGTGTGCTTTTGCCTTGTTTCTGGAAATTAGCACTACATTCTGAAAGACACCAGTGCCAATCAAAAGCCATGGACATTTTCATTCCCTTAGTCATTTTGCCCAATTTAATATAAAATTGTTATACTTCCTTCTAGTTTGGGAACTGACCTTCATTGCCATCTGGATTTAGAGCAGTTGCCTCTTTTTGGCCTCCACTAATTCCAGTTGGAATCTTTGCCACTGGTCTGCAGCAGAGCGTGTGGGGTAAGGCCACATTTGATAAGGTGAAATATGCTCTTTCGTCTTCTTGATAAAGGTCATTTTCTCCAAATATAAGGACAGCAAAGGGAGGGTGTAAGTTTGGAGATCCTGTTCAACAAGACAGTGATTGGTACATGGTTTGGAATGTCCCCACAGGTAGTAAGAAATACTGGGAGCTGCACTGCTGCCTTCCTTTGACAGAATAGCCGGGGTTGAGCAAAAAGGATTGCCACAAACTGCCCAGATCCGGGCCAGTTCTGACGTTATTACGGAGATGGTTATTTCCAGGGATTTGTCCAACTGCTCATTATTTGTATGTGCAGTTAGTACTTAATATTTTTCTTCTAATCTTCTCACTTGTCTTCTATGTAAACACAGAAGATGAATGTCTCCACCCACCTTAAGAAAGATGACTGTGAATTATTGGATCACTGCTCATACTTTCACAAGGCCCAAGATTTGTATTTCCTACATGGGCTTATTTCTTTGCGACAATGGTTGCCAACGGTGGCGCTGTTCTCTCTTTCCTGGTCAATGATTCCAGATGGTAGGAATGCATTTTGGAAAGCACAGATAAGCCTCCTAACAGCAGCTTATGTTTTGGGCTGGATCAATGTTCACTCCCTCGCAAGTAGAAGAGCAGGTTTCCCAAGGAAATCACATCCAAGTGTCTGTAAGTGCTAATTCTAGTGCTGGCTCTAGACACTCACAGTAAACAATTAAGATTCAGTGCTCAATGTTCTAACAATTCAGTCATTCCTTATTCTTGGCTGAGTAAACATATTACCTCTCTGACTCCACCTCAGTCGGTAGAGGAGCATTCCCCATAACCAGGAGACAGCTTCCAAAGTTATCACATAGCAGTTTATCTTCAAAAGAACATTCTAATTTGTAAGTTTTAAAAAATGATAACCAGTCTTTTAGACCAGAAGAAAAGAAATGTTGACAAAACGTCCCAATTAATGTAAAGTATTTTTCTGATATGTATTTGTGCGTGCATGTAATGAGATTCCGATACAATAAAGAATATATAATTAGGAAGCCACAGAGTTCTGCACAAGGGTGTACATTTCTGGGATACAACAATATGTGTACATTTTGACGGGTGCAGCATTTTGGCTAGATGGATGAGATTAGAAGGGATACAGGAGGCTAGAGATGTGATATAAATCATGGAAGAAAAAGCATACACTGCCCGGATTTGCACATCATCGATTTGTGAGATGTTGTCCGAAGAAGTGTGTCTATAGCCATTTTATGAAATGCACGGAAAAGAGAAATGGTTGCGTGTCACCTGGGGCAAAAATCCACTTTTTAGAAACAAAATGCTTTCAAAAGACTCACCCACATGCATGGAGGATCTGGTTCAGTATTTAAAAACCCAACACCGTAGGAGAATCCTACTCTATGTATCAAGGAATGTGAAACATATCGAGTAGTCCTGAGATGCACATGGATCCACAAACCCACTCAAAGCAATAATTCAGGAGTAAAGTGTGAATCCACGATCATGTTATCCTGCTTTGCTGATGACTTCACCATGTTCGACTGGGCCGGTGTCCGGACATTTCATCGAAAAAAAATTGTCGACAGGACATTTGGTCGACGTAATTTCGTCGAAAACCAAATGGTCGAATTTTTTTTTTTTATTTATATATATTTTTTTTAGGTTGTACTTTAGGGAAAAAAAGGGTTTTTTAGAAAAAAAAGGGGGTTGGTGGGGGGACCCTCCCAAAAAAAAAAAGTTAAAAATAATTAAAAAAAAAAATTCGACCATTTGGTTTTCGACCAAATTGGTTCAACCATTTGTCCAGTCGACCAATTTTTTTCAATCAAATGTCTGGTAACCGACTGGGCCATGATGTTTCTTGCTACTACAACGTCTCCTAGAAAAACAAAGCGGGCAGGCACCTTGACCACTTGTCTATGTAGCAAGGTGTATATTGCTGCTACAACTCCACCTGGAGAAATGCAGCTGCTGAATTACATGAGCACTGTACGTCATCGTACCAATTTATAAGTTAATGTTAACTGTCTACATTATTTGTTCATATTGACTGCCAGTGTACTTGGGTCCATTTTTGATTAGATTGTCACATAACGCCATTAAAACTTGTTTTTAAAAATGTAGGTAATCGGTACTCACCCTTCTCCTTCAAAGATACACTCCATGGGGCGATCTGGAGGCCATGTGACTGTAATTCTAGTAATCATTCTTGTAGATTTTGGTGTAGATTCTCCTCTTGCCTTTCATTTCATGCATGGCCTATGCTTCCTAGTTTGCTCTGCATCAGGTCCACCAATATCAAAGACTAACCAATCCCTGCATCTGTCAGACTGACATTGGGAATTACTTCCCAGCAAGGTACTCACTGTATGCATCCCATGTCAAAGAAACGGTTACCAGTCAAATGGTCGAAAACATTTGGTCGACAGACAATTTGGTCGAATGCCAAATGGTCGAATTTTTTTTTTTTTTTTTTTTTTTACCCATTTTTTGTTTTTTTTTGGGGGGGGTCCCCCCAACCCCCTTTTTTTTCTTTTTTATTTTTTTTCCCCACACGAAAACCCACAAAACACATATATATAAAAAAAAAAAAAATTTGACCATTTGGCATTCGACCAAATGGTGTCGACCAAATTGCAGTCGACCAGTTTGTTGTCGACCAGTTGACTGGACACCAAATGAAACACCATCAAAACGCTTGGACTAGTTGCTGCAATAAAGCAGGATAGTCACCTCCTGCTGCAACTGGAGCTGCAACCTGACAAAAAAGAGTGTGTCTCAATTGCAAAAGAACAAAAGGCCAGCTGGGTGCGTGACAGGTTTTTAAACCAATAAAATCACACAAGTCATCAAGTGGAATATTATTATGGCCGATCTGATGGGCATATGTTCCAACCATTGGCCGGCATCTCAGATGTTTCCATAGATTGAGGATGAATTACAACAGAACTAGTCAGAGAATACATGTGTCTCATTGCTGACGGTTTGATCCGTACAACTGAAGGATCCATGCATGGGGCTTGAAGCCACTTTCAATCTATTCATTCACTAATGTTCAAAATTCTAAGGGCCCGATTCACGGAATTCTGTGCATGTTTCGAAGTGACTTTGCACTGCTGAAAAGTGACTTTGCATTACCGTGCAAAAAATTCCATGAATCGGGCCCTAAAGACTTGTGTTGTACATTTTCACAGCTGTATGTCTATTTCGTTGCTTGTAGTGGTAAGCCTGCGTTTCTTATTTGGAAGTTTCAGTGAAACTGGCACTAGGAGAACTGAAATATTTTTGCATTACTGTTGTGTTTGAAATCTAGGCTTTTCCCTTTATCTAGGAAAGTTGAATCTGGGTGTCTTGGATTGCTGTTGTGTTTGAAATGTAGGTTTTTACCTCTATCTTTGAAAGTTGTATCTGGGTGTTTGCATTGCTGTTGTGTTTGAAGTTTAGTTGTTTCTCCCTCTACCCAGAATTCTAGACTCCCTCCCTCCCCTCCTTTCATCACCTTGCTCCACCGTCTCTACTGGGTCCAGCCCGAGTTGACGCTAGCATTACTGCTCGGCTTCGAGTGAAACTTCTACCGAACTACGTCTCTTTATGGTGTGCCTCCTGTGGTTGGCAAAGTAAGGCTGGCATAGGATCAAGTGCCTTGGCCTCTTTGCTGAGTTCACCCGCGCCTGCCGCAGGACTCTTCACTGGTCTGGACTACTGTTCCCATGTTCCTGATTCGTCTGTGCCTGGCTTGCTGCTAGGCCGCCTAGTGAGTTTGTTGTGCATTGTGCAGTTTCCCCCTCCCTCTCATTCTCCCCCTGCATTCTCTTTCCTTCCATGGTGCTTTCCATCTCCCATATCCTATCTAACTGCTACTCTATCACCTATCCTATCTCTCTTTTGAAAGACTGGAAGAAAAAAAGTTCAAGAAAAAATGTCTGGTCTCCATTGCACTCCTGGCCACCGCTGAAACAGGCAAACGTCACTGACATCCTCTTTGTCATTCCCTCTCCAGACCTTTGGATTCCCCTTCTGGTCTCAGTGTTTTCCCCTTTCTCTTCTTCGCCCATTAATGGTGGTACCTGATGTAAAGTACTCTTGGCACATTTCCCTACCTCTAGGGGCATCATCACCGTCTACCAGAATGGCAACATCATAGTCCAGGGCTCTCACCCCAACCTCCTCCTTCTTGATAGGTGTCTTGTGTCTCTCATCAACTTCTTCACTTCTCCTGCCACTCCTCCCTCTTTCACCCCTCTCACCCTTTTGCCACCAACAACAATCGTACCACATTCCTGTACACCTCCTGGTAAGACCTTCAAAGGTGGCAAACAGCTCCACCCAGCTACCCTCAACACTTGTTCTGCGGTTAAACACTCCTCTGACATATGCCACCTCCCTGAAGACCTGATCCTTGATGTCCTCGCACTCACAGAGATGTGATTCAAGTCCAAATCTGTCACTTCTTTTGAAACACTCCTCCCACAAGGTTACACGATTCTGTCTAAGCCCAGGTGTAATCGGCCTGACGGCAGAGTGGCCCTGATCTTCCCTGAATGGGTCCCTGCTACTACCATACCCACACAGTCCTTCTCTTCTTTTGAATGCCTCATCATCTGGCTTGCCATCTCTCCAGTCCTCTCGCTGACTCTTGCCACCATCTACATGACACCTGGTCTGGTCTCCCTTTTCCTCTCAGAGTGGTCTGACCTCACCTCTTCTCTCCTGGCCTTCACCTCCAAGCTTCTCTTCCTCAGAGACTATACATTCACCTTTACCTCCCTGGTGCTGCCTCTGCACTCTTCCGCAGCCTCTGTTACTATCCTTTCCTCACCATTCTGCCCTCCAGTCCAAATGCACTCAGCAAGACACACATTGGATGCTCTCACTTCAGTAGACATCCACATCTCCAACCCTCTCACTACACCTCTCTCCAGAGAATGTTCTCCTGTCCTCTCACCTAGATCTCTTCTGTCCCCTGGCTAAGATTTTGCCACAAAATCCACCCCCTCCCACTCCACCCACTGACTCTCGCACTGACACAGCCCTTGCTAAACTTCACTTCTCAATCTCCAACACTCTGGACATCCTTGCCCCTGTCATAAGGATCCACATGAAGCTGGCCTCCAAGCACAACACCTGGTATGATTCTGACCTAGACTCTCGGAAACACAAGTGCAGAGCTGCTGAACAGAAGTGACAAGATTCAAGCACATCCGTGGACAGACTGGCCTTCTGCCTGCTCCAAAGGCAATAAAGTCTCTCCATCCGCTTGAATAAGAAGGCCTATATCCTAGCACGCATCTCTGGGGCTACTAACAACATGGCTGAATTGTTCAGAATTTGCAAGTAACTTGCAAATCCTACGGAAGTCTCCACCTTTCCGCTGCCAACCCTGACCCTCTGCACTGCTCTTGCCTTTCACTTCATAACCAAAACTAAGGACATCCTGTCCTCACTCACCTCTACAACCCTCCCTTTGTCCACACTCGCTCTCAGGCCTCCCTTAGCCCCCCTCACCTTCCCTCATATTCTCCTCTGTCACGCCCTTATCACCCGACGAGGTCTCCAGAAAAGTCAGCTTTATGAAAGTCTCCTCCAAACAGGTGCTCCCCTGCACCTCTAGAACTATCAAGGACAACATTGCCTTCCTTGCTCCAGCCTAGGCTGATTTCTGCAATCACATGTTTGTCATTGGCTCCTTCCCGCTACTCTGCGAGCACTCCCTTGTGCACCCTCTCCTCAAAAAGCCTTCTGTCAACTCCTCCTGCCAAGCTAACTACCGCTCTATCTCCATTACCCCTTTCCTGGGCAAACTATTGCAGAGGCTGGTCATCTCCCAGCTGATTCAATACATTGAATCTGTTGTTTGTCTCCACGACCACCAGTCTGGCATCAGAGCAGCCAAAGACACGGAAACTGCACTACTGAACACCTGTGAAGACTTTCTCTCAGATCTCGATTCCAACTCTCTTTCTGTTCTCATCCTTCTACACCTTTCCTCTGCCTTTGATAATGTCAATCATGCCACCCTCATAAAGCAACTCATTGATGCTCTAGGCATCACAGACCTGTCACTGGACTGATTGAACTCCTTTCTCTCTGACCGACTATCTCAGGTTCAACTCAGCCCTTTTCTCTCCTCCATCTCACTCTCCACCTGCAGTGTCCTTAAGGGCTCTATCCTCTTGCTGTGGCTCTTCAACATCGGCCTTGCCTCTTTAACCCATTTGATCTACACCTTCACTCCTCATTTCCAGTGTTATGCAGAAGACACACAGCTCTCCTTCAAGCTTCCTTCCACTGCCTCCTCTTGGTCCTCTCTCATTCCTGACTGTCTGACTGCCATTCAGGCATGGTGTGCTGCTAACAAGCTCTACTTTAATGCCAGCAAGACTTCTCATTGGGCCCAGCTCCCTCCTTCCCTCTTATTCTCTTGCTGCCCTCCTTGGGCCCCCTCCCCTCACTCTCTTGTTATGCAAAAAATCTTGGTGTCATCTTTGACTCCTCTCTCTCCTTCTCTCCTCACATCACAGACCTTGCCAAGAAGGCCCACTTTCAGCTGCAACTCCGCAGAGGTATTCTTCCTTTCCTCACCTTCCCCCAGAAACTCAATGTATCCAGATATCTGGTCCTCTCTAGACTTTACAACTGATACAGCCTCTTCCTCAATCTGCCCAAATCATTTTGTCAGCCCCTTCAACTAATCCAGAATAGGACTGCATGACGTATCCTTGCCTTAAGCCCAGGGACCGCATCTCTCCAGCCCTAACATCTCTACTGGCTCTCGGTTGTAGCAAGGATCTAGTTCAAGACCATCTGCATCATCCACAAGGTGTTCTGGGGCCTGGAACTCTGCTACATAGATCTATCTCTCCCTAAATACCTCCCTGCAACCTTTGATCTTCTAGCTCCAACTCTCTGCAGATGAGATGATTTTCCAAGAAGAGTTTGGGCGGGGTATATTTCTCTCATCTGCTGGAGCCTCCCACTGGAATGTCATCCCTGCCATCACAGTCTTGAGCTGGATCTCCTTAGGTTTGTGGAGCTTCTCAAGACCCTCCTTTTCTTCTCTTCCTTCCTTCTCCCCCTCCCTTGCTAAAGCCCCCCCCACCACTTTGACTGGCAGTCTGGTTCCTTTTTATTCTTACAACTCCTCTAAAACCAAAGACTAAGAAGACCTCTCAACCTTCTTTTTTGCTGATCTGCAACACCTACGCAAATCAGTTGGCAGGTCTAATTAGACCTGGCTTGAGAGGCCAACCTTGGAGAATAAAATTCTGGCCAAGAATGCTTTTTCAGAATATAAGATGGCCATTTTCTTGGCCAAGAAAGACTTCCTAGGGAAAAAAATACAATCTGCTAACAATCAACCGAGATAATTATTCTCCATTATATCAAGGTTCTGTAACCCTACCTGCAAAAATGCAGTGTCTGATTCTTCTGAAGCATGAGCTAATCTTTTCAATTGTGTCTTCATAAATACGATTGAACAAATAAGGGTAGAAATTGAACAAACAGCTTCTGTAAATCCATCGGCACATGTCAAACCACAAGTGACTGAAGTAAACATCTTGTCAAATCAGATCCTACCATCTGTTTTTCATTTTCACCCAGTCACTGAAGAAGTAATTTCCCCACTTGTTATTGCCCTTAAACCCACAATTGATTCTCTCTCTCTCCCTTGCCAGCTTATGCAGCAAAGAAAATTGCACATGATCTCACCCCATTTATTACCACCTTTGTCAATAAGTCACTATGGGAAGGGATTGTTTCAGAGAGTTTGAAACTTTCAATTGACTCACCTCTACTGAAAAAAACCTTCACTAGATGTTGAGGTATTACAAAACTACTGTCCTATTGCAGGATTGCCATGGCCAGCCAAGGTCCTCAAAAGGTTGTAACCAACCAGCTCCAGGACTTTGTCAAACACAAATTACTGTTGGATAAATGTCAGTCTGGTTTCCATCCAAAATATGGAACTGAGACTGCCCTGTTAGTAGTACAAGATGAATTGTTAAAGGCTGCGGACCAAGGGGAGCTTACCCTCCTTGTCATGTTAGACTTGTCTGCGGCCTTTAACACAGTAAACCAGCAAATTCTCTTGGAACGTCTACAGGAGGTTGGAAGAGTATCTGACTCAGCATTGAATTGGTTTAGGTCTTTTTTGACCAACCATCAACAGCGGGTGAGAATGGGAGAGTTCCTGTTGGACCTTATTTGGTTGAACTGTGGGGCTCCACAGGGATCCTCCCTGTCCCCACTGCTGTTCAATGTGTATATTCGGCCACTACTTGAAATCCTGAGATGCTATGGGCTGAATTTTCACTCATATGCTGATGACACCGAGATTTTCATACAAATTGTCAATTTCCAGGAGGCTTTCAGCATATTGGGGCTTGGAAGAAATAGGCAACTGGATGTCTAAGAATTATTTGTAACTCAATGCTGCTAAAACTGAATTAATTCTATTCGGACTTAAAAATCTGCTGTTAGCAGCCAAGAAGCTGCCTATTCCATCACATTTGGGCAAGAGTCTCAAATTTGTATCCAAAGTTAAAAATCTGGGTTGTATGTGGCACGAAGACCTGGGCTGTGAAGCCCTGGTGGGAGCCAAGACTAAAGCCGTACATTTTGTCCTCCGAATGCTACGTCAAGCACTCTCCTACATGCCAACCATCATCATGCATCTGTGGTAGGAGCACTAACCAGTGCCCATTTAGACTATTGCAACAGTGAACTGCTGGGTATTCCTGCCAAACCGCTACAGCGGCTTCAGAGAGCACAAAATGCAGCCGTCAAACTAATATTTAGGCTGAGGAAAACTGACCATGTATCGCCTTTCCGCCGGAAGTTGCATTGGCTATCAGTCGACGATCACATCAAATTTAAGATAGCTTTTATTGTCTATAAATGTGTCAACATCATTGCTCCCCTGTATTTACAAGAGCTAATACAGCCATATCATCCCATGAGACAACTGCGATCATGCGATAGACATCTCCTGACTATCCCTCACTCGGTTATTATAACTTGAGGCGAAAGAATATTCTCTGTTTTTGGTCCCAGGTTGTGGAATTCTTTGCCACTACCGTTAAGAACTTCTTCAATTTCGCCAGGCACTGAAGACCTCCCTTTTAGGTAGATGGCCCCATGTCATCTGGGATCCTTCTTGATTTCTCTCATCTACCTTCAGTTGTGTCATCTGCACCAATATACGGTTCATTTCGTTTGATGTGTGCTATAAATGTAAAAAATCAGAAATCAAGGGTGGAGGCCCCCGTCGCCCAGTCTCCCCCAGCATTTCGGTCTCCCCTGACCCTTCCTACCCCAACCTACACTTGCCTTTCCAGGCCGCCTCCTCCTGCACTAGCCTGGCTGGGCCTGCACCGCTCAATTCCATCTGCCCCGTCCTCGCACTTAGCATGTGGACCCTCATTCCCCTGCACTCTCTGGATTGAACTGGCACATGTCCACCTGGCCTTCCCTTATCACTCGGCTAGCTCAGGGCCCTCTGCCCTCCCTTCTTCCCCACTCCCAGCACATGCACACTCTCCACTCTGATCTGCACTTCCTTTCCCTCCTTAGCATCAGCACATTCTGCTCTGACCGGCACTTCTCCCCTTGTCCACACTCAACTGCACTTCAAGTTGCTGCACTTGCATGATCTGAATGATACAAGACCTAGAAGGACTGTTTTTATTATTTCACCCCACTCCTCCTCATCTTGTTGTGCCTTCAAACACCTTTTGCTGAATAGGCGCATTATAAATACCCAATAAATAAATAACAAAAATAGACGTACACTCCGGGAGCACTGGCAGTCATGTAGGCTTTTGTGTGTGCACACATGCACATGTGTGCCATACGGTGATATTTGTTACCCTCTGGTGACTTTTGGACCTGGCAACCTAACTACGCACCTGCCTATGCAGGGTTATGTATCTGGTAGGTGAGGAACATGATCTGCACAGTGAGGTGCGAAACCTGCGGCTCTTGCGCTTTTCAAAGAAATAGGCCAGCGAGCCGATCACTAACATGGTTGCAAGTTTCCCATTTACCTCACATAACCTCCTGTCCTTTTTCAGCTATGCCACATTTCATGCTACAAATACATTTGAAAGCTGCTGTCCAAAGAACTTTACCACACAGCCTTTGCCACAAAAGCAGCTGCTGGTGCCCATTGTGCCAACACCTTGCCCATGCATCTTTAAGTTCAGACCACGGGTGTCACTGGTGCCTGCCCGACCAACTACTCCACACAATCGCATATTAAGGGACCACTGGTCATGGGCGTAGGACATGGGAGGACAGGGGGGACAAATCCCCACACAATTTTAAGTGGAGGGATATAATGGCATTTATCCCTCCCAGAATATGTAAGTGTTGTGCATATGTTGTGCATGCAGCAGGAGTGGGATACTAGAGAGAGACTCGACTCGAGCTAGTTAAGGTAAGTTAGTAGTAGTGTCTGTGTGTGTGTGATGTTGTGTTACTCGATGAGGGGGGGCAGCGTGACAGTGACTGAGTGTGTGATGTCATGAGGGGTGGGGGGTGGATGTCTTATACCTTTAATGCATCTGTCAGGGGTATCCTTACAAAATATCACCACCAAAAATATTGCCGTACATATGGCCATTTGTCTCATCATAGGTGATATTTTTGGGGTGATCATTTGCGGGAGCAGGGGTGTCCCGCGTATATTTTAAAATAATGTGAGGGTTGCTGGGGTGTCCCCTGCAGGGTCCATGGGTCAATATTGCCACAAAATATGGCGATATTTTTGTATCGCAATATTTTTGCGGGGATATTAACACATGGAACCATGGCAGGGCACCTTACAATGAGAAGGTGTGGCCTAAGAACTCTATGCAGTTGCAGAAATTGGTGCTTATCCCTGTTGCACTTATTTCGGACCTTACAGAGGCATTGAAGCACTGCCACCAGGTGGGCGTGAACCACGTAGAATTCTTCTGAAGTAGCTGCATAGTTCAATAGGTCACCACTAATGTTCAAGGTGCCCTGCTGCCATTTCAGCACCTCTCTCAATGCATGACACTGGTATGTGCCAGTTTAGGGCAAAAGGGGCTACATTAAGACCCATTAATGTGTATAGAAGCCCCTGATTTTAAGGGCTTAGAGTTTCTCCCCCTTGCTCCCATTTTGTGAAACCCCACTTGCTCCCCCCCCTAACCTCCAGTCCCTTCCCCCTGCCCCTTACAGCCGGTTCAGTGGACACGTGCAAACGTAACATGTCTGGTCCCCGTAGGGAATTCAAATATAAACCACACCAAACCTTCAGTAATGCCTCACTAAGTCCTTTTTGGTGAAAGGCTGCATTAATCCCATAATGGAAGAACAAACTATTTTAAAATGCACTCTGCATTATTTTAGTGGAGAACTGGTTATGAAACCAACAAGAAGCAGTATACCACGCTGAGGTACCACTTCAATTGTTTTCACCACAACGTGTGGGAAAGGGAAAAACGATGCTCACATCTTAGGTGCAGGCCTCATACATAATTTTCTCCAGAAGGGACGAGGAGGATAAATAAACTGCATTGACAACGCCAAGTTCTTCACATCAAAGACCCTTGCCGGGAGTGCTCCCATCCATGGGTTCCTACTTCACAAATGTGTTGTTGGTGCCTAGGCCGTGAAGTGAAAGCACTAACATGTGAGGCAGAACCAAGACATATGGGTAATGAGCAACCTGGGAATTTACACACGCTAATCGGCTCCGCATGATCGCAGGTTTTATTAACAGATGCAAGCCATATTCTAAACTGATGGGTAATGCATAATCCCCATTTGCCCTATTTGACAGCCTGTCTTTGGACCCCAACATCCCTCCCCTGCTCCTTCCCACTACTCACCCCGTTACCCCATAGCTATTGCCAGCAGAGCAATGTGCAGGCTTAGCATTCTGCCCCCTGCCTCTTACCATCCCCTTAATGCCAAGTTAGAGATTTATGACACATGTATTTCATGTCACAGAATGCAAGAACACTAAGAAGCAGTTTGTTCCTAAATGCTATTTTCCCTGATGGAGTGAGGGTGCCATTTCTGTCAAGCTGCATGCAGTTGGATCTCCAACTTTGTCTGTTTGCTAGGGCGCCTTGACGCCACCTATTGGGCTTGTTAGCCCAGTCAGGAGAGGCTGTCAGGGATTAGTTATAGGAGTGTGTTCAGAAATCGGGAGAGTGACTGGAAGCGACTGAAAGAGGCACATATCTGTCCACCTGCCTGCAGGTGGGAACTGGTTGGGCTCCAACCCAGCTAGCCATGGCACACTTAAAGTCCTCATTGGTCCACATAAGTCCAATAAATGGGCCCATTTGGAGGTGTTGGACCAGCCCATCAGGCTTTACCGGAAGAGGCCAGCCCAAGCCTGGAAAGGGCCCAAGGATTCTGCTTGAGCGGCTGGGGGAAGAAGGGCACAGGGTAAGTGGGAACATGGTGCAATCTATGTCAAGGGCTTGAGGCTGGTACAAGTTAACAGCCAAGTGGGTAAAAAGGGAAAAACAAGGTGGTCCCCCAGGGGCAGCATAAGGGCCTTTCAACCATTTCATATAAAAGGGGCCTCGAACTTCCAGATGACATTGACCCCCCATTTTGCCAGTCAGCACCTATAGCATGGCAATATATGTCTTCCTATATTAGATTCGATCTGGGGCTTACAATGTGCGCTTTGCTGGAGACCTTCCGGTCGTCACTTCCCTCAAGTAATACACAAGTGGTCATATCTTGTTATCTTTTAGCACTGCTTCCACCACATCAGCCACTTGCAGACAAAGAAGGATGTATAGTTTTTATGGGGCATTTAGTATTTCAGCTCTGCGTTGGCTGGCCGTCAAATCAGCGACTATAAACCCCCGTGGGTATACTTGGCTGCATGATAATGTATGCACCCCATGGGTGCCTCACACTGTTTTCTGCTCTAAGGAAAGGGGCGGGGGACATCATGTTGAAAGTGGCCCCCAAACATCTTCACCTGGCCCTTATTGTACTTTTTTCCTTCAGTCATTCAGTTAGGTGAAACATTTCTATGCCACCTTTGTGAAATCAATGACCTCTACTCGCTGCTCTTATGTAATCCATCATAAAAAGAATTTTGCAATGTATACCAAGGCCTAGGTCGCAAGAGGGACAGAGTCATATGGATAGTTTGTGATCCTCCATAGACCGAATGTCCCACCTGGGATATACTGTGTGATGCAACCCTCAAGGACAATTACCCATCTGGCAGTGCTCACAGCAGGGAGGGGTAGAACATTCTTCCAGGATTCCAAAATGCTCTCATGCCACAAAGTTTGGCAGTGAGAATACTTCTGTGGCCCAAAAAATAGAATTTCACTTGGAAATACGACCCTGCCAGCTTCTCCATTAACAGAAAGCTTTCAGAGAAGGCAATAACCACACTTTTGATCTACCCCCCACTCTGAATATAGTGCTTCATATATTACGGTTATCTAACATTTTAAGTGCCTGCCCCTGGCAATGAGCAGGACTGCACTTTGCAATTTCTAATCCAGGCAGGGAAAATTCATCCTTTCAACGTTCTGAGGCTGATAAATAGGGGTTCCATTAGCTAGCTGATAACTGCTACCTGCACATCGAGATCGTTATTGACCTCCTCTCAGGCAATTAGAATGTTCTATTGTTTTCACAAATATGTGGCAATACATTATAGTCCTCGGGAGGGGTCGTGATTACTTGGGATAAGGACCCTTTACCAACTTCTGGTCCTTATCCCATTATAATCACCTCCTGGTGTATATGGCTAGATTACTACAGCACCTTGAAGCGCTTTTCAATCTTTAATTATTGCTACTATTAGACAGACAAAGGGAAGGACACCTGTGTGCCTGCATGGACATAAAAGAGGCAAAAGAGCAGAGGCAAAGGGAGAGAAAAATAGGATTATAGAAAACATTTCCTAACATTTTTTCCTTTGCAGTCTTCTGCATACATCCCTCACCATTGGTAAACAGCAGACCGTTTCTGATTAAAACTTTATCAACGTTTTTCCAGAACCCAGGCTGGTGCCGAAGCGCTCCCTTCCACACACCGCTAATTTTCAAATGTTCTTAACTCATGGAATCCTGAACACACAAAGGTTATTGCAGCAGTAAATAGCAAGCTGTGGACAACAGACACAACTGCATTTTCCTTCAGGAGCAGCCACAGTTCCACAATGTCGCTGCAGAGCAAGGAGACGAGGTTGAGATGCAGGGATTTAGTTAATGACCGGGTGGGGGCGATTGGTCAATCAGGTGGAAGGGGGGCTTCAGTGCGCTCTTAGTCACCTCTTATTGTTTACCTTTTTCTTCTACTGGAGTTTCCTGGCAGGTGGGGGGCACTCAGGCAGGATCACGAGTTGTGCCAGGTGTTTTTTCTTCTTGTCTTGTTTTGCACTCTGCATGCTGGTCCCTTCACTTTGTACATACCTTTATACACACAAGGTATGGTTGTCTTTTGTTCCAAGGAAAAAAATGTATTTCTCAGACTTCCATTACTAGATTTAAAATAAGACAAGAAAAACTTCAAGTCCCAGAATTCTGAGACTAAAATCAAGTCTGAATGACCAAACCTGGATGATTTAAAATAAGACAAGAAAAACTTCAAGTCTCAGAATTCTGAGGATAAAATCAAATCTTACCCCGAGTAACTCACTCACTTCCACATGCATCCCAGCAGGAGGAGGAGCAGGTGAGGGGTTGCGCTGTCCTTGGCAAGGACCCAGAGTCTATCTCTGTCTGTCTGTCCAGTTACACCTCCCTCTCATGTGTTTTGATTGAATTGAGCCCGCTAGCACAGGAGCCGAGATTGAAACCAGCTGCAGTGGTTCAACCACTGCGGTTTGATGATGCTCGGGTACCTCAAAGTGGAAGGGAACATTTATTTTTATATGGGAGAACAGCCTTTGGTCATTTTGTGGACATAGAATACCCTATAAGGTCGGGACTCTGCATTTGACACCCTTCCCGGAAGGACTTGGAATGAGGGATCCATGTGAGCTCAAGCAATGACAAAAACACACACCTCCTCTTCGTACTCATATTTGAGCAATGTCTCACATGCACTTTGACCACCTCTGAAGGTTCCACACCATATACATAAAAATAAAATCTCATGGCAAGCCTCATCCTTATCTAACAGCAACCATCAATCCCAGACTCCCGTGACCTTGTGTGGAGATTTGTGCAATCAACTCACTCTTTCATGGATCGCCTCTTCCTTGCCCACATCACTTGGGCATACCATTTGCACCACACCCATCAGGCAGCGATTAACACTTTCCACCACCCCATTACTTTGGGGAGGTACAACGCTGTCCTCTGGTGTTTTATGCAATATTGTCCAAGACACCTTTCTACCTCCTTATTCTCACATTGTGGACCGTTTTCACACATTGCACTGGCAAGCTGGGTTGGGCTGTCACCAAAAGCACAGAGCGCTCTCACTCTAACAGCCCACTGCACACGCTGCTCCGCTATACAGGAGAGAGGGCTTTTTAACCTAATGCTTCTGCATGGCCTGGTGCCACACCCAATAGACACTGTGCCAGGCGAGGGGATGCCTTCAGTCCTACCCCAATAGTTTGATCCTAACTGCAGAACATGCTGTTAATGGCCTCTGGAATTCACTAAGCCATGCTTACAGCACAGAGGGCCTGATTTTAAAAAACAATTGTAAAATTGGGTGAGATTTGTGGACAAGGAATTGTGGGTGGACACCCAATCTTTTTTCGGGACCAGCTATGCTTTGGCCATGAAAGCCTTTTTATCTGGGAAGTTATAACATTTTTACATGAACTGAGCATCGGAAGTGAGATGCCGAATTGAAGGATTTTATACTCTGAAATGCTTTTCTTTTTCTTAATTTTCTTCCATTTTCTTTTCTTCTTTTCTCTTGTTTTCTACAGTGATGATATATGTAATTTAATATGCACTGCTATTTTAATTTTAATTTTGTGAAAAGTCGAGTTCTTTGACTAAAACACACTACATTAAAAAAAGAGCAAAGTCCCCAAGGTGTCTCCCCCCCCCCCCAGATTTTATGTCTCTCCTATGCCCCTGCGACTGGTCCTCTTCATAGTTGCTTGTTCCCACATTGTCAGTGTTAACAGAACACTACCATGCCGTGATGATGTCAGTGTGTGTATCTCCACATGAATGCATGGATGCAAAGGGACCTGTGAATCTCGCATTTCATGGCACTGGATGGGATGCGGATCGGGGTCAAGCTACCAATGTTAATGTTAATGTTAATGTTAAAGGTCATTTGTACCGCGCACTATCACCACCGGAGTGGTCCCCTGGCGCTCTGGCGGCTCTGAAAGAGGGGGGGATGGTGGGTTAGTGGGTGGAGGCTGGAAAAGTGCAAGATTGCAGTGATGTGCTGTTGGCAGCCTCAGCCCGGTAGTTCCGTCGGCTGGGCCTGGGGTGTATGCGGCCGGTAGTCGTCGTGTGCTGGTGTGCGAGTCTATGTGTTTTTTTGTTTTGTTGTTGCAGTGTAGTGAAGTTCGTGCGGTTTGCTGTGCTAGAAGTTTGTGGTTGTGTTTGGTTTGGAGTTTGAGAGGTGTATGCAGAGAAGGAAATTGTTAATGGTATTCGTTAGTCATCTCTATCCTGGACTGAACCGGTTGGGCTTGTGTAATCTTACCCGACGGGATGCTTGTATACCCTGAGCCTCAGGAGGTACGTGCCCGATTTTCCATTCGAGGCCGTTTGAGGATCTAGCTTTCCCCTCCGCCCGCTCCCTTAATAAACCTTGCATGCTCCTCCCCCCCTCCACATAACTAGCGCTGCTGCTAGTGTCCATACACCCGGTTGTGTGGTGATTGGTGGTATCTTGTCTGTTCCACAGCCTCGTGGGACCTAGTTGTGGCTGTAAGGGCGGTGGGGGATGGTTAGGGTTGGCTGGAGTAGTTGTATCCGTTTCTCTGGGTCTCGCGGGTGGACCCCTGTGTCCAGCGTCAGCCCTGCTGGTGCCCAGGGTACTTCTGTCGGTTCTAGCGGTTTGTCACTGTCCTTTTTTGATGATTCGTTTGTCTTATTGTTGTTTCGGTTTTAGTCTCCGGTGTTGAAGAGGTAGGTTTTCAGTAATTTTCTGAATTTAAGGTGGTCTTTGGTGTTCCTTATTAATTTTGGGATGTTGTTCCAGGTTTTCGCGGCTAAGTGGTAGAAAGCGGTGCCTCCGAGTTTCTTCTTGATGTAAGGTTTTTGTTCCAGTCGGATTTCGTTGGTTGACCTGAGTGGTCTCGTTGGCTTGTAGATTGTTATTTTTTTTTGTAGGAATTCAGCTCCTTGTCCGCTGATTGGCCTGTGCGTTATGCACATTGTTTTGAAGATGATACGCTATTTTACTGGGAGCCAGTGCAGTGTTTTTAGGGCCGGGGTGATGTGGTCTCTTCTGGATAGTTTGAGGAGTAGTCTGGCTGCAGTGTTTTGGATCCATTGTAGCTTCTTCAGTAGGTATTCCGGTATACCGAGGTAGAGGCTGTTTGCATAGTCGATACTTGACATGATGAGGCCGACGATGGTGAGTGTTTTGTGTGTGAAGGAGAGGAATGGTAGTATTTTTCTTGCCGTGTGGAGGAGGAAGAAGCATTTCTTGACTGTTGCGTTTATTTGCGGTTCTAAGGTTAGGGTGTTGTCCATCAGGACTCCCAGATTTTTTACTACCTTAGATGGTGATGGTATAGATCCTATTTCCGTTGGCCACGGGATGGCGGTTTCCTTCTCTTGGTCTTTGGATATGATCATGATTTCTGTTTTTCCTGGGTTGATTTTCAGGTTGTTGGCATTCAGCCAGTTGAAGACTTCTTTTAGACAGTCGGTTAGGTTTGAATGATCGGCTTGGGTGTCTTCGATCTTGTAGATGATTTGAGTGTCGTCTGCATAGTTGTAGCATTTGATGTTGCGTTTCTTGTAGATTATGATTACAGGGGTTTGGTAGATGTTGAAGTACAATGGAGATAGTGAGGATCCTTGTGGTACTCCACAGTCGTTGACTCGTGGGGTGGATTTGAAGGGTTTGATCCAGACGGTTTCAGTTCTGTCTGCTAGGAATGATTTAGTCCAGCGTAGCGCTGTGTCTGTTATGCCTATGTCTTCTAGTCTTTTGGTTAGGGTGTCATGGCTAACTGTGTCGAAGGCTGCTGAGAGGTCGAGCAGGATAAGGGCAGATGTTGTGTTGGAGTCTGCGTTTGTTTTTAGGTCATCCCAGATGGATAGTAGTGCTGTTTCTGTACCTCTTGTGGGTCTGAAGCCGACTTGAGCTTGGTCTAGCAGGTGGTGTTCTTCAACGTATTCTTGGGTTAGTTTGTATACGTAGGTTTCGAGGAGTTTGGCTGGGTAGGGGATGTTGGAGATTGGTCTGTAGTTGGAGAGGTCATCTACGTCCCCGCTTGTGTTTTTCAGAAGTGGTTTGATGTAAGCCAATTTGAAGAACCTTGGTACTGTCCCTGTTGCCAGTGATAGATTTAGAAGGTTTCTGAAGTATTCTGCTGGTGTTCCTTGTCCGAGGATTGATTTGTAGATGTCCGCGGGGCAGGGATCCATCGGTGAGCCCGCTTTCTTGCTGTGTTTTATTAGCATTGCGAATGCCTCTGCTGATATTTGAGGGTAGTTATTGAGTTTGTGCTGCGGTTCTGATTTGGGTTCGTTTGGTTGTAAGTCGCTGCTGGTTGGTCTCTGTTGGATGGTTTGTCGGATGTCATTGATCTTCTTTTTGAAGTGGTCTGCAAGGTTGTTGCATAGTTTCTCCGAAGGGGTTGGGGTGTTGTCACAGCCTGGTGGGTTTCTCATTTCTTTAATGATACGGAACATTTCTTTTTGTGTGTTGGTGGCATTTGTGATTCAGTCATCATAATGCTTTCTCTTTGCCTTTTGAATTTCCTTCTTGTATGCGCGAATGTGCTTCTGGAACATTGTTTTTTTGTCTGGATTGTAATCTTTCCTCCATTCCGTTTCCATCTTTTTGTTTTCCTTTTTCATGGTGTTTAGTAGTGGGGTAAACCATTTTGCCATTGCTCTTTTTTTTGATGGTGTGAATGGTATTTCTGGGGCCATCTTGTCGATTGTATCTGCAATCCATTTGTGTAGTATCTCCGCTTTCCCGTCTAGGTCAGCTAGGTCTAGTTCTGTTGTTGAGGGCTTGGCTAACTCCAGTTGTTCGAATAGATTGCCTTTTTTGACGTCTTTCCAGTTTCTTTTTGTGGTGGCTGTGAGTTTGGGAGGTTGGATGTAGACTTGAGTAGGCAGAGTGATTACGAATGGGATGATGAGATGGTCACTCCACAGTATTTGTATCGGCGGTGCCATGGTGATGAGTTTTTCCTCTGCGAATATTGCGTCCAAGGTGTGTCCTGCCGAGTGAGTTGCCCCTTTTACTAGTTGTCGTAGTTTCATGGTGGCGAGTTGTTCAATCAGTGAGTTTTGGGAGTTGGCATTACTGTCTTCGAACCAGATGTTGAAATCCCCCAGTATGATTAGGTGTTCGTGGTTGATGGCTATGTTGGTTATGGCTTCTATGAAGTTGTCGACGAAGGATGCATCATAAGTTGGGGGTCTGTACACCAGGATGAATGTTATGTTGGTTTTTGGGCTAGTTGTTAGGTGTATGACCATGGACTCGCAGTTGGGGATGTTGAGTGGTTCGTCTGTTCTTATTGTTAGCTGCTCTTTAAATGCTATTGCGATGCCTCCTCCTTTTCTGTTTTTCCTGTTTATTTGAAGGCATTTAAAGTTTGATGGGAGGCAGCTTTGGAGTGTGATTTTGTAGTTGTCGTCCAGCCAAGTTTCTGTGATGAAGAGGATGTCGATGCTGTTGTCGTCGAGTAGGTCGAAGATCTCTGTAGAGTGTTTTGACATGGATCTTGCATTTATTAGATTGCAGTGGAGTTTAGAGGTGTAGCTTGGTTTGCCTTTTTTTGTTAGGGTCGTTTTCTGATCTTGTTCAGGAGCAGGTTTCAGGTTGTCAGTGTTCTCAAGTAGTACTTCTAGGTTTAGCCTAGGGTTTTTGTTTTCATCTGGTTCGTCTTCCAGGGGACATGGTTGTGGGTTGGGGGTTCTTCTTGCTTTGGTGATGTATGGTGTTATCGCTTCAGTTGTGCGCATGTTGTATCTGGTGGAGTTTGTCATTCTTCGTGGTGTTGGTAGGTTGTTCAGTGTAGTTGGTTTTGGCGTCGCATTGTTTCGATCTGGTGAGTAGGTCTCAGTGAGGTATGGAGTTAGGTAAAGGGATTTGTCTCTTCTTTCAGTGTTGGTCCGATCTTTGAACCTGTCTGTGGGGGTGTGTTCTGTTGTTGCGGTTCTTAGTTGAAGTTTCGGGGTGTTTGTTCTTTCTTCTCTTCTTTCCCTCTGGGTGGGTCGTTTGCGCGGCATTGTACGATTCTGAGTTGTTTTAGTTTAGTTGTTGTCTTGGTCGGGGTGTAAGGGTGGAGTTAAGGGTTGTATAGTTATGTAGTTGGGTTCTAACAGTGGCTCTCTTTAGTCTCCGTCTCCCTTAGCGACAATGCATATTTGGGCACGGCGGCCCTGCTAGGTTTGAGACACCTGTATAGTGTGGGAGTGGCCTATCAGTGCAGTTTGGAGAACAGACAATGCACTTTGAGCACGGCGGCCCAGCTAAATTTGAGGCAACTGTATAGAGGGAGAGGGGCCTATCAATGCAGTTTGGGGGACAGACAATGTAATTTGGGCGCGGTGGCCCTGCTAAGTTTGAGACACCTGTATAGTGGGAGAAAAGCCTATCAGTGCAGTCTGGAGAACAGACAATGCAATTTGGGCACGGTGGCCCTGCTAGGTTTGAGACACCTGTATAGTGTGGGGTGGCCTATCAGTGCAGTTTGGAGAACAGAAAAATACACTTTGGGCACGGCCGCCCTGCTAAGTTTGAGACAACTGTATAGAGGGAGAGAGGCCTATCAATGCAGTTTGGAGAACAAACAATGCAATTTGGGCACGGTGGCCCTGCTAAGTTTGCGACACCTGTATAGTGGGAGAAAGGCCTATCAGTGCAGTTTGGAGAACAGGCAATGCAATTTGGGCCCGGCGGCCCTTTTATCTGCTAAGTTTGAGAGTCACCTGTATAGTGGGAGAGAGGCCCGTCAATGGAGCTGACACTGATTTTCAATGAACTTGCCTTCACAGAAACATGAACATTGACACTTTATTGAGAATTATATATTTTTCAATGCTTATCTCAATTGACGTCAAATAGTGACTCAGTAAATGTATTAAACGGTGCAAAATACATTTTTTAAGGAGGCAACCCCCCCTCCACCCACCCCATGTAAACGTGTGCTCTTCATAGAAAGGCATTGCGATCAGCAGGACACTGGGTCTTGGCTAACAACCAGAAGCCTTACAGATGTAATATTATTTCTACCCGATTTAGTTTGTGAATAACATTTACGCGTTCAGTAACTAGGTCAAGCCTTCGATGAGATGAGGGAAAATGTGCCACACTCTGCTTCCCACAATTTACACAAATCCTTGCATGCACCGACTTGTGTTTTGCAATTAATCACTTCCCTAATTTATTCTGGGAAGGAGGCTTGTGTGGGATGCGGAGGCAGGCCTAGCTCCCTACATGCGAAGCAGCAATCTTGGGATCAACATTGATTTGACTTACAAGTCAGATCATGCCTAAGTATAGAATTGTCCCAATAATTGTACTTATAATGTACCCAAAATGTCTTGAAACACCTTTGCTGTAAATACCCAATAAATATATGTTTGAATATATATTTGTTTTTAAAAGATGCAAGCATAATGTTATACATGTTTTTTTTTTTTTTTTTTTTTTAAATAGCCGATCAATGTTTTCGGTTGCAATCTGGCTCCTTAATATTATTTTATGGTATGTTTTCACTTTTATTGAATGCTTCGCTTATGTATAAAACATAGTACATTTTTGGCAACGTTAGCATTGTACATTTTCATAACAACTGCATGAAATTTGCAAAGCATCTCACGCAAACCGCCTGTCCTCTCATGTTATGTTAGTTGCACCTCTGCGAGAAACTTATTTAACGCCTGCATTTTGCCAAACATGAGAATGCTTATTAGATGAGTAGTGTCAAAAAGTTATTCATTAAAACTCATCAGTGTGGCTGGTGGGGCACACTGGAAAATCGAAAAACTCATATTCTGCTGCACTTTCAGGCAATATCCACACACAAGCTAGTAATAGAAAACCTTATTTTTACTTCACGTTCTAGAATCAGTGGTGTGATGACGTGCCCTACCTTGCTCTCAGAGGTAGCCGTGGGATGGCCAAGAGGATTGGGTATCCACACCCACTATGTGATGCAGAAACCTGGGGCAGAGTGTGGAGTATCCATAGGTTCAACCAATTCTCTCTCGCAGACTTGGCAATGACTTGCCACATGAGCTGGAACAAAGCGTGGCGCCTTGAAGAGACCCAGAAAAGCTTTTGAGGCAGGAAGGAGACGTGCAAGCAATGGACGAGGAAAGACACGAACAACAGGAAAGAGAGGCCAAAGCGTTTGCTCACTCATACGAGTTTCACAAGCCCAGGGCAGGACGTGCCCATTAGCTGGCATCAGAACTCAGAAACATGAACACACTGCTCGATGATGTGCAGAGTGTGCACACACTGGCAAGATAGTTCCCAGCCCTGATATCGGCACACTTGGCAGAGCTGTATATGAAGGATGAGGGGACTTCAGAGAAGGCCGAATACCAACAGCACAATCAAATGTGTCAGTCCTACGTGTCCTCTAATTATTAAATACACATGATGGAAGGACAGAGGCCACAAGGGGAGTGGCCAAGATCATTTAGAAGAGGCCAAGTTTGATGGATTAGAGTGGAAGTTTCAAGAGAGTGAAGGTGAAGAGAAGAGTGCTGAAGTTATAAGGAGATTATTCTAAATTGGCTGGAGGTAAAGAGTAAGGGGTGATTTGGAGGAGAGATAAGAGAGATTGGGAGGAGGGAGACACAGGAAGTTCAGAAGAGAGAGCACCGGAAGCTGGGAAGAGAGAGGACCATGATATTGGGAGGAGAACGAACTGGGAGGTTGGGAGGTGGGAGGCAAAGGAGAATGGGAAGAGAGAGACAGCTAAGGTTGGAAAAAGGGAGAATCATGAGGCTGGAATGGAAGAGAATCAGGAGGATAGGAAAATGGAGAGCCATGAGTCTGGGAGGAGGAAAACCCCTGGATGTAAGGGAAAGAGACACTCAGGAAGCACCAGTGAAATGAAGACTGAAGCTGCAGAAAGGCAAGAAAGTGGAAAACAACAGTTCCACGAGCTGGTTGAAAATAAGGGGGAGTGATGATGAAACAACATGTGAATTGCAAGAAAGAAAAACATCCAGATCAGGAGACAATGGTGTGATGTAACAAATTCTGCTATGACGGAATATAAGGATGAGTATCAGCTAAATTGGGTACTCAGCTCTCACTCCTCTACAAACTAAGAGTGATCCCAATCATAAAGGTAAAACAGCCTTGTTAGGCAGAATCATGTGCAATACCCTTTGGGTAAACCCACACACAATTAAGACTACAAGTGACAGTACAAATTCACCTTTGGTACAACCCTGTACTACACAGTAAAGTGCTAGCGATAGCTGAGCAGCCAGACGTATCTCAAGAGTAAAGTGAGCAGTATCAGAAGTTACACAAAGGACAGCAATTATTATGGTTCAAGCAAACAATGAATCAAGGTTTTTGAGTAAAAAAATATACATTTATTTACACATCATTTGTAAAACAGATCACTAAAGTAAAGCAGCAGAAAATCACCATCATAATATACTACACACCACCCAATGAATTCTGGACAAGTTAAGCTCAAAATGAAGTGTGAGCAAAATTGCACTCCAGCAATTTAAAAGGGGAGGGAAAGACAAAGTTATTCACAATTAAGCAGCAACAACAAGTAAGTAGTCAGGGCAATATAAAAAAGGCTTGCTACAATGAGGATTCAATTCAGTAGGCCTGGCCCAATGTCTTTGGTTCAGAGTCTTTGCAGAGGATCACACAGTTCAGAGTAGTTTGCTGTTAAGTCTTTGCCAAGAGTTCGAAACGAAGCTGGTCGGAAGAAAAGTTACGTAAAAGAGCAGAGAAGCACAAGCCCTCGGATTGGCAAAATATTTCAAACACTTTCACTGCGTTTGAACGAAACGAACAACCAGGTTTGCACAGAACCTTTAGAGCAGAAGAATGCTGTAGCTGAAGCAGACGTTCCTGGTAGATCCTGCAGGCTCACGGTTCCTGAAGTGACTGTCAGACTGACATGAAGGATGAAGACTGGAGGGTCCTGCACTGCCCAGGGAAGAAGCCAGCAGCGGAGCAAAATGATGAATAAAAGGTACGCGCCTTAAAACCCAGACAGGGTCCCGTCCTCCTGGCTATCTGGTTCACTGTAGCTGTGCACAGCAAATTCGACCAGAGAACGGAGGCCTAGCTTGGAGTTTGGCGAACTGGTTGGTCCCACCAGCTCAAGGGAAGAAGATGCCTTGCAGATCTTCTCTGTCGTTGAAGTTTGGAGATTCGGACCTGCAGCAGGGCTTCACCGGGAGGTTCAGTCGTGGTAGTGGTCCTCTTCTTTCAGCTTCTCTTCGGTTCTCTGGTTCCAGTGGGGACTCTGCCTTCCAAGTCCCAGAGACATTTCTATGCAGTTTTCCCCCATTCACACAGCCTGGCTGTCAATCACACAGCAGGGTGGCTGTCCTGGTGGGATAGTCACCACAGCCAATCATACAGAGTGTGACATGGCTCTCCAAGGAGATCCTGTGCTGGGAGTCTCAAACCCCTCCCTCACATCCTGTCCCCCTCAGACATTTAGGCACCCAAGGAGGGCTTCTGTGCAAAAGCCCGCCAAAGGACGGCGAACAAAGGAACCAAACCTGGTTTGGCATGCAGAGTAAAAAACAAGAAAGACCTTTACAAAAAGTAAATGGCGAATAAACCCAGCCGGAACTGAAATAAAATAAAAGGGGTCCAGCAGATTAAAGTTTGAGGCTACTAACTTAGCCTAAAACAGTACCAAAGCTATTTTCATAGACCGTGGTAGGGAAAAAATGGTAAATACCACTGCCATCAGACAAATCTTAAAGAAAGGGGAATGAAATACTGTTCCATGAGAGATAGACAAAAAGGGATGACTATTAACCCTTTCTAGTACTCTACGTAAGATAGTTTGTACTAGGTCTGTGAATTTAAAAAGACTAATAAAGTCAATGGTAACTTTACAAGTTCTTGGTGAGACAGTAGTCAGTCCCAGAAAATGGAGTTCAGAGTGGGAAGTCTGAAAAAGACAACCCTGTGTCACTGCAAAAAAGGTGCTTTGTGACACACAGTAAAAAGATGATGCTTATGGAGTAGGTGAGGCTCCACAGTCCAAGAGCACAAAAATGTACAACACATAGCCAAAAACATATGTAAGAGTGGGAAAAAGGCTCACACTCTTACCAGGCAAAAAAAAGAAAAATCCTAGAAATTCAGCAAAGCTGCTGAGGGACTCAGTAGGTAAGGGAAATTAGCCATTCTGGAGAATTCTCCCTAACAAGCCTCAACTAAATGATATACCTCCTTCACTTTTTGATGTTACGTGGGGCAAGGAAAGTCTATACTCTCAATAGTGGTGTGCACGTTATTCAGTATCAACTCATCAACTCAAACAGTAATGGTAACAGAGTCCAAAATGAAGATGTGTCCAATCACAAAAGTTCTGTAAAAAGATATATATATATATATATATATATATATATATATATATATATATATATATATATATATGAATATATGAATATATATATATATATATATATACATATATATATATATATTCAGTGAAAACACTTTGTCAAAAGAACGTTATGGTTCCAAGTAAAACCGAAAAACCCTTGAAATTCGCCAGTTATTGTAAGCTAAGCAACCATAACTCGCGCCACCACCGTGCACTGCTAAGACTAACACCCAGGACATCAAAGATGACATCACAAATGTCATTGATGACATCACTGATGACATCACATGTGTATGTACTTTTCATGAAATATGTGTACAAGGGATTCTTATTATAATGTTGCGAAACAAGTGTCAAGGATCATTGCAATAAATATCATACCCTAATTAGTGCATTGAACGATGCATTGATATAAATACCATTCTATTATGGGGTTCTATCTAGTATACTAAGCTACTGATACAGAAACATAACATGGTGTGCAGTGTACAAGATGAAGGTATAATATTCGTAATGTTAATATGTTGAATAATGAAATGATAATTGTTTTCTTAATAGATTTTTGTGTACTGTGAAATATGTAATACGTAGCTAATAAAACATTACTATAGACAAAACACAAAGACACAAGAACACATACCAATATGGGTATATACAGGGAAAGTGAAGTTAGCAAAAAAGCACAAGTAGTAGCAGAAACAATTCATAACTTAACTGATTATTTTCATGCAAATAAATGATTGCTCTGTTTCAAAGCTGCTATTCACCCTATGTATATGTATCATTTGATGTGATTGGGCCCACAGGGAAAGTACAGCCATAAAAAAAAACAACAGAACTATCAGAAAGTGCTCATAAGTCTATTGATTATCTTTATGCACAAAAAGGATTGCTGTCTTTCAAGCTTCTGTCTTCCCGTATGTATATGTTTCATATGATGTGACTGGACTCTAACAGAATTACTGTAAGAACCTACTTGAAGGATACGTCTACAAATAAAATAAAATGTTTAGTTTCTGACTGTTACTGAAGAAAACCATGTGGCCTAGATATGTCAGCAAAAGAAAAAAGAGTGAGCCAGACATGTGATGTCATCAGTGATGTCATCAATGACATGTGTTAGTCTTAGCAGTGCACGGTGGTGGCGCGAGTTATGGTTGCTTGGCTTACCAGAACTGGCGAATTTCAAGGGTTTTTCGGTTTTACTTGGAACCATAACGTTCCTTTGACAAAGTTTTTTCACTGAATTTCATAGGTTTTTAGTACAGCAACTTTACCATAACGTCCCTTTATCAAAGTTTTTTCACTGAATTTCATAGCTTTTTAGTAGCGCAACTTAACCATAACGTCCCTTTAACAAAGCTTTTTCATTGAATTTCATAGGTTTTTATTAGTGCAACTTAACCATAACGTCCCTGTAAAATCTTTTTTACTAAATTTTAAAGGTTTTTATTAGTACAACGTGACCATAACATCCTTTTCAATAGATGAAGACCACTAACATCTTACGTCCTCAAAGTGGGAATGCCGGGTGGTAAAAAAAACAAAAAGATTTTCCTTCCTACGCCGTGACGCCTGCGGCGTCTCGGTGTAGGAAGGAAAATCTTTTACCAAGTTGGCCAACATGGAAAGGGAAGGCGGGGTGTATAAAGAACACAACGGCGCATGAGTGGGGTTGGGGGGCACAGGGGAGACACATGGGCATGAGCGGGGGGTGAGAGGGAACAGGGTACAAATGGGGCATGAGCAGGGGGTGGGGGGGAAAAGGAAGGAAACACAGGGCGTGAGCGGTGGTGGGGGGAACACGAGGGAGACATGGGGCATGAGCAGCGGGTGGGGAGGAACATGAGGGAGACACGGGGTATGAGCTGGGGGTGGGGAGGAACACGAGGGAGACACAGGGCATGAGCGGGGGGGTACAGGGCACATACAGGACATGAGCGGGGGTGGGGAGGAAAGGAGAGAGACAAGGGTCATGAGCGGGGGGTGGGGGGAACACGAGGGAGACACGGAGCATGAGCGGGGGCGGGGGTAACACGAGGGAAACACGGAGCATGAGCAGGGGATGGGGGGAACACGAGGGAGACACGGGGCATGAGCGGAGGGTTGGGGGGCAACAGGAGACAGACACGGGGCATGAGCAGGGGGTGGGATCAACAGGAGAGAGACACGGGGCATGAGCGGGTGGCGGGGAGAACAGGAGACAGACACGGGGCATGAGCGGGAGGGTGGGGAGAACAGGAGACAGAAACGGGGCATGAGCGGGGGATGGGGGAACAGGAGACAGATACGGGGCATGAGCGGGGGTGGGGAGAACAGGAGACAGACACGGGGAATGAGCGGTGGGTGGGGGGCAACAGGAGACAGACACGGGGCATGAGCGGATGATGTGGGGGGCAACAGGGGAGAGATACGGGGCATGAGCGTGGAGTGGGGGAATGCAGGAGACAGACACGGGGCATGGGTGGGGGCAACAGGAGACAGACACAGGGCATGAGCGGGGGGTGGGGAGAACAGGAGACAGACACGGGGCATGAGCGGGGGGTGGGGGGAACAGAAGACAGACACGGGGCATGAGCGGGGGAGTCGGGGGCAACAGGAAAGAGACACGGGGCATGAGCGTGGGGTGGGGGGGTACAGGAGACAGACACGGGGCATGAGCGGGGGGTGGGGGGCAACAGGAGAGAGACACGGGACATGAGTGGGTGGGGGTTACAGGAGACAGACACGGGGCATGAGTGGGGGGGCAACAGGAGACAGACACGGGGCATGAGCGGGGGGTGGGGGGCAACAGGAGAGAGACATGATGCATGAGCGGGGGGCAGGGGGAACAGGAGACAGACACAGGGCATGAGCGGGGGGTGGGGGGGAACAGGAGAGAGACACAGGGCATGAGCGGGGGGTGGGGGGAACAGGAGACAGACACGGGGCATGAGCGGGGGTGGGGGAACAACAGAGACAGACACAGGGCATGAGCAGGGGGTGGGGGGCAACAGGAGTCAGACACGGGGCATGAGCAGGGGGTGGGGGGCAACAGGAGACAGACATGGGGCATGAGCGGGGGGTGGGGGGCAACAGGAGACAGACACGGGGCATGAGCAGGGGGTGGGGGAACAGGAGACAGACACGGAGCATGAGCGGGGGGTGGGGAGAACAGGAGACAGACACGGGGCATGAGCAGGGGTGGGGGGCAACAGGAGACAGACACAGGGCATGAGCGGGGGGTGGGGAGAACAGGAGACAGACACGGGGCATGAGCGAGAGGGTGGGGGGCAACAGGAGACAGACACGGGGCATGAGCAGGGGTGTGGGGGGCAACAGGAGAGAGACACGGGCATGAGCGCGGAGTGGGGGGGTACAGGAGACAGACACGGGGCATGAGCAGGGGGTGGAGGGTACAGAAGACAAACACGGGGCATGAGCGGGGTAGTGGGGGGCAACAGGAGAGAGACATGGGGCATGAGGGGGGGGTACAGGAGACAGACACGGGGAATGAGCAGGGGGTGGGGGGCAACAGGAGAGAAACACAGGGCATGAGCGGGGGTGGGGGGGTACAGGAGACAGACACAGGGCATGAGCGGGGGGTGGGGAGAACAGGAGACAGACACGGGGCATGAGCGGGGGGTGGGGGGAACAGAAGACAGACACGGGGCATGAGCGGGGGAGTCGGGGGCAACAGGAAAGAGACACGGGGCATGAGTGTGGGGTAGGGGGGTACAGGAGACAGACACGGGGCATGAGCGGAGGCTGGGGGGCAACAGGAGAGAGACATGGGACATGAGTGGGTGGGGGTTACAGGAGACAGACATGGGGCATGAGTGAGTGGGGGGCAACAGGAGACAGACACGGGGCATGAGCGGGGGGTGGGGTGCAACAGGAGAGAGACACGATGCATGAGCGGGGGGCGGGGGGAACAGGAGACAGACACAGGGCATGAGCGGGGGGTGAGGGGAACAGGAGAGAGACACAGGGCATGAGCGGGGGGTGGGGGGAACAGGAGACAGACACGGGGCATGAGCGGGGGTGGGGGAACAACAGAGACAGACACAGGGCATGAGCAGGGGGTGGGGGGCAACAGGAGACAGACACAGGGCATGAGTGGGGGTGGGGGGCAACAGGAGACAGACATGGGGCATGAACGGGGGGTGGGGGGCAACAGGAGACAGACACGGGGCATGAGCGGGGGGTGGGAGAACAGGAGACAGACACGGAGCATGAGCGGGGGTGGGGAGAACAGGAGACAGACACGGGGCATGAGCAGGGGGTGGGGGGCAACAGGAGAGAGACACGGGCATGAGCGCGGAGTGGGGGGGTACAGGAGACAGACACGGGGCATGAGCGAGGGGGTGGGGGGCAACAGGAGACAGACACCGGGCATGAGCGGGGTAGTGGGGGGCAACAGAAGAGAGACATGGGGCATGAGCGGGGGGTGGGGTCTACAGGAGACAGACACGGTGCATGAGCAGGGGGTGGGGGGCAACAGGAGAGAAACACAGGGCATGAGCGGGGGGGTGGAGGGGTACAGGAGACAGACACGGGGCATGAGCGGGGGGTGGGGGGCAACAGGAGAGAGACACAGGACATGAGCGGATGGGGGAACAGGAGACAGACACGGGGCATGAGCAGGGGGGCAACAGGAGACAGACATGGGGCATGAGCGGAGGGGTGGGGGGTACAGGAGACAGACACGAGCATGAGCGGGGGTTGGGGGGGTACAGGAGACAGACACAGGGCATGAGCAGGGGGTGGGGGGCAACAGGATAGAGACACGGGGCATGAGCGGGGGGCGGGGGAACAGGAGACAGACACAGGGCATGAGCGGGGGGTGGGGGGAACAAAAGAGACAGACACAGGGCATGAGCGGGGGGTGGGGGGCAACAGGAGAGAGACACAGGGCAGGAGCGGGGGGGTGGCGGGCAACAGGAGACAGACACGGGGCATGAGCGGGGGGTGAGGGCAACAGGAGACAGACACGGGGCATGAGCAGGGGGTGGGGGGAACAGGAGACAGACACGGAGCATGAGCAGGGGTGGGTAGAACAGGAGACAGACACGGGGCATGAGAGGGGGTGGGGGGCAACAGGAGACAGACACGGGGCATGAGCGGGGGGCAACAGGAGAGAGACACAGGACATGAGCGGGGGGAACCGGAGACAGACACGGGGCATGAGTGGGGGGGCAACAGGAGACAGACACAGGGCATGAGCGGGCGGTGGGGGGTACAGGAGACAGACATGGGGCATGAGCGGGGGGTGGGGGGCAACAGGAGACAGACAAGGGGCATGAGCGGGGCGTGGGGGGAACAACAGAGATAGACACGGGGCATGAGCGGGGGGTGGCGGGCAACAGGAGACAGACACGGGGCATGAGCGGGGGGTGAGGGGCAACAGGAGACAGACACAGGGCATGAGCGGGGGGTGGGGGCAACAGTAGAGACACGGGGCATGAGCGGGGGTGGGGGGCAACAGGAGAGACACGGGGCAAGAGCGGGGGTGGGCGGGAGGGAGAAAGACACGGGCAAGAGCGGGGGTGGGCGGGAGGGGGAAAGAGACACGGGGCAAGAGCGGGGGTGGGCGGGAGGGGGAAAGAGACACGGGCCAAAATCGGGGGTGGGCAGGAGGGGGAAAGAGACACGGGCCAAGAGTGGGGATGGCCGGGAGGGGGAAAGAGACACAGGGCAAGAGCTGGGGTGGGCGGGAGGGGGAAAGACACACGGGGCAAGAGCGGGGGTGGGGGGGAGGGAGACAGGCACACGGGGCAAGAGCGGGGGTGGGGGTAGGGAGACAGACACACGAGGCATGAGCGGGGGTGGGGGAAGGGGAGAGACACGTGGGGCATGAGCGCGGGTGGGCGGGAGGGGGAGAGACACACGGGGCATGAGCGGGTGGTGGGTGGGAGGGGGAGAGACACACGGGGCATGGGTGGGGGGAGGGAGAGAGACACAAGGGGCATGAGTGGGGGGTGGGGGAAGGAGAGAAAGACACATGGGGCATGAGCGGGTTTGAGAGACACACGGGGCATGAGCGGGGGTGGGGGAGGGAGAGAGACACACGGACATGAGCGGGGGTGGGCGGGAGGGGGAGAGACACACGGGGCATGAGCGGGGGGTGGGAGGCGGGTGGGGAGAGACACACGGACATGAGCGGGGGTGGGGAGAGACACACGAACATGAGCGGGGGGTGGGCGGCAGGTGGTGAGAGACATACGGACATGAGCGGAGGGTGGGCGGCGGGTGGGGAGAGACACACGGACATGAGCGTGCGGCAGGTGGGGAGAAACACACAGACATGAGCAGCGGGTGGGAGAGACACACGGGGGTGGGAGAGACACACGGGGCAAGAGCGGGGGGAGGGCGGTTGGGAGAGACGAGCGGGGCACGAGCGGGGCATGAGCGGAGGGTGGGCGGGAGGGAGAAAGACACACGGACAAGAGCGGGGGTTGGCCGGGAGGGAGAAAGACAAATGGACATGAGCGGGGGGTGGGCGGGAGGGAGAAAGACAGACGGACATGAGCCGGCGGTGGGCGGGAGGGAGAAAGACACACGGACATGAGCTGGGGGTGGGAGGAACAGGAGACAGACATGGGCATGAGCGGGGGTGGGGGACTTACTGTGCAGGCGGGATACAAAGCCTCTCATGCGAGGAACAAAGATGGCAGGCGTCTCTGAAGCCAGACGCACTGCACGCTTTCACGCATCCAATGAGAGAGCACGTCAGATGTCCGCGGACATCACGCAAGCTGCTTGCCCAATCACCGTCCTGTCCGCGGAGCGAACAGGGAAGTGTGTCCGTGAAGCGAACACAGATATCACTAATTTTTTTCACTTACATTTTTGTCATTTTTTTAAAAACTACTGGACGGATTTACACCAAATAAAGCAAAGCACGCTTTCGGGACCAAGCCGCCACTCCTGCCGCTAATTTGGTGTAAATCCGTCCAGCGGTTTGGGCTGTAGGCGTGAGCAAAGTTTTTTCCCATTATGTCTATGGGAAAAAAAAAGTTTTGGGACCCCCCCTGTAACTTTGCCCCCCCTGGACGAATCCTCACCTAACTTTGCAAAGAAAATCAGAGTGACCCAAATACATTTTTTGCAAAGTTTGGTGAGGATCCGTCCAGGGAGAGCGAAGTTATAAGCCGCCCAAAAAGTGTTCTTCCTATGGAAACAGCAACTTAACCATAACTACATGGCCACTACCGTGGCCATGTAATATATATATATATATATATATATAACTCCTGCATACTAATGTAGAACTCACCATGCAGTTGATGATTACACATTTACAAATATGTTCTGCCTCTGCCCCACAACATTCCTTTTCCAACCCCTTCATTTTTCCATGAGCATGCACTTCTAGAGGAGGAGAATGAAGTATAAGCGAAGCCGAGACAACAAAGATGGGGTCACCTCACCCCTCCCTGCCTTGCTGATGAGAGGTGTTACCCAACCTCACAAAAGATGAAAGAGAGGCATAGTGTTTCAGTCTCCTGTCCTTCTGGATGAGCAGAGACAGGCTGTATAGCTAGAATGCATATTTCTTTTTTGTATTTTCTTCTAGCCAATTGACAACTTTTCACAGGACTGAGAAAAGAAAAAAAGAAAAGCTAAAAAATTGAAAATCAGCAACACCTTCCTTTCATGACATTGCAATTTACATTTTACTTCGCTTTTGTTATTGCATTTCAATGAACAAAAAGATAATATGACAGTTATACTTTTATAAAATAATACATACAACCTTTCAACAATTGACATTGGCTCACAGTGTTCACATATGTGTGATACAGATCTGATATTGCTTTAATAATTATGTGAAATACCAGCCACCATACCCCAAGCTCAGGTATGGCTTATGTTTAAAGTGTACAGTGCCACCAGATTAGTTGTTCACCATAATTATAGTTGATTTTGAAAAGAATTACACCTTTTAAATGCAGTCTCTGTGCTGGAGGGACTTGGCTGTGACAGCAGGTGTCAAAATGGCACATGTGACAGTTGAACCTGATGTGTGCCACTAAGAGCAGGGGCGGCAGAAAAGGAGACTGAGGAAGCAGGTCACATGTGCCACTATGCTTTTGGCATGGAATTTAAGTAAGCAGTGGTCGAATTAGCAGACCACCAGTTCTAGAATAGAATTACCTGAATAATGCCTTTAATTAAGAAAAATAAAAGAAGCTAGGACTTCTACACCATTGCCAGATGGCATTTCCTCACTGGTGATGGATGAAAACAGAAAGAGGTGGTGACAGAGCAGGAAGGAATACAGATGCAAAAACGTTTGTGAAAGTGCTGGCCAATCATCTCCTCTCATACATGCAATGCAATATCCATCCTGATCAGGCAGTATTTATCCCAGGCCAATATACCACCTTGAATATCCGTATGTTGTTTAATATTGAGGCACAGATCAACCGCTCTGAGCGTGTGGGGTCTGTCTCACTGGATGCACAACAGGAGCTTGACATGGTTTCTTGGAGATTCCTTTTTGCAGTGTCAAAATGCAGATTCGACCCAGTTTCTAGACATACTTTAACAATATGTTGTGCATCCTCCCAACTGCAAGTGTTTGCACACACGGAAAGTTATCAGATACTATACACCTAACCAGAGGTAGGCGGCAGGACTGCCCTTTGTGGTGATTACTCTATTCAATGGCCATAGAAACACTTGCAGACCTGATCAAGCTCAAACACATGTACAGAGGTATCCAGATTGTGGTTGAACCTGAGATCATTTCTCTATATGCAGATGATGTGTTATTGTTCATTAGAGATCCTCATGTCAACCTGGACACTGTACCCCAGGATGTCACACGTTTTGTATATTATAATGGATTACACATCAGTCATGCTAAATTGGAAATCTTCCCATTCACAGAGGTCCCAATCCCCACGCCAAGAGCGAATGCATTGAAATGGTCCATAGACCAAATTAAATGCTGAGGGATATGAGTGAGTAGAACATACCAAACGTTATTTGTGAATAACAATGGTCCTCATGGGAAGCAGCTAGCGCATCAACTGGATAAATGGAGACAGTTGCCAATGTCAATGGAAGGACAGATTGCCCTCATAAAAATGATAATATTGCCTAAACTGTTATTCCTTTTCCAGAACATTCCCTTTAGACTGGTAGGGAATACTTGTGTACTTTACATACTACTTTGTCACAATTCCAATGGGATTCAGGAGCGGTCATGAAGGAATGGGTAGATTTGATGAAACCCTATGAATCTAGTGGGTTTAAAGCCCCAGATTGTGCATTGTATTAGCTAGCTGCACGGGTGCAATTTGCATCTTACTGGTTCTGGACAGCACAGTTGCTGCTACATGTCAAAATTCAGCATATCTTGGCAGGCGGCTGTGATATTTGCTCACTACTAATGACTAATATGTATACTTATCCATGTAGGTTTGACTCACTCAGAGTCACACTGATGGTATGGCAGAAGATCTCTCAGAAAACAGGTTCAGATGCACTATACTGTAATAATATACTGAATATACTGCTGTGGCACTCAATGGCATTTCACCCACTATCATGAGGCTGTTCGATGTAGCTAGTGTGATCTTGAGTCTAATCTGCTGGCTGATATGTATCCAAGTGGACTTTTTCTGACACTTGATGACATAGCACCTACCTGTGATTCCGGCTACATTTTCATAAATTGAGATCAGCCTTTTAAACAAAATGGCCATCTTTTAATCACAAACCCGGGGATGACCCAATCTTTAAATGTACATTGTTCATTATCGACAAGGGGGACATATAGCCACGACACTGTATGCCCTCATACAGAAAGTTATGCAGATGAATATGGATCGGCTACGTAATAAATAAGAAACTGATCTGATCTAGGGGTGAGTGTTATGGATAAGAACTGGCATGACATGTGCACATTGACAGGCAGTGTTCCCTTTAACTCTAGGTTTCGAATGTTGCAATTTAAGGTGCAACATAGGTTGCATTATACGCTAGCTAAAATGAGGCAAATTATTAGTGACAACACAGGGTATTGTACTCGATGTAATGCAGAGAATGTTTGGTATATACACATGATTTGGGAATGCTCCAAGCCACAACCCTTCTGTGTAGGAGAATGTCAGAAAATTGCAGAAATAGTGGGAGAGCTGATTATATCTTCTCCCATGGACTGATTTTTTGGTTTATTGAGTAGGTTTGACCTCCTCAAGCAGAGATGTATGATTTTTTTTTTTTGTGTATACTTGCAAAATAGGTCATGCTTATTAAGAACTGGACCTTCAGGGCAGCCCCTTCAATTGACGATTGGGTGAAAGATGCGACGTGGGCCAATGAGAATGAAGAACTATATATAATTATGCTGCCACAAACCTCGAGACCCAAGGATAATTGGGCGTACTACAGTAATTATTTGTTAAACAGATCCCTAGATGAGAATGATGTGTAGTGATAGTACCCCTGCTTGCTGGGACAACATATTTACTGCATTACCTGATTAGATGTGTGTCATGAATGCTGCAGGCAATGCTGAAAAAGGTCTAGGAATGTGAACCGCTGGGTTGAAGTTAAGGAATTTTGTCTTATCCTACGTCGTTCTAGAGCTTTGAACAAATGACCCCACAGTAAAATGTTTATGGAAATGGTTATCAATTAAACTGTACAACCAGGAGTATAAATAAAGTCTTATGAAAAATATATATACAAGTTTGTATAAAGTAGCAGTATGCAGATAGGTGACATTTTTGTAGCAGACACAGTTTACTTATCATCTAATGCATTTCAGATGTTAGTACCCGGCGAGGGACAATGAGATTGTAACATGCAATCTCAGTGGCCCTCGCTGGGGTGTTACCCGACCAGGAATCCCTCTCCCTATAACGCTCCTTCCTTCCCTGGCAGGGGGTGTGGCAGCCACTTAGCCAATGAGGAGGCTCGGAATGGAGTAATCCCCACTCCGAGCCACCACGCGGCTGGAGGCTGCCATCTTCCCCCTTAATTATAAGGAGAGCAAACCCGGTATAATAATAATTTGGCATTTATATAGCGCTACGAACCCTCAGGTATCTGAGCGCTGCTTATTATTACCCACAGTGTGTGGTGCTCATTTATCGACCTCAGAAGGATGAAAGGCTGAGTTTGGCCCCGCCAGGACTCGAACCTGCGTTAGCAGACTCTGCACCGATGCCAAAGCGAGCGCTCTACTCGCTGTGCCACTTGACCGGCTGACTATAACACTGACTATAATAAGTTAACAATGTATACTCTGTCTATATCCGGGAGGATAGTTATCAATATATATTAGGAGACAAAGCTAGTGTACAGATGCTAGAGTTTAAAAACTATAACTCAGATAAGGGGGGACCAGTCATGGTTAAAAGATCAGTATCAATTTTAATAGTTAGTCATAGAGATTAAAACATATAATTAAATAAGATGGTCCACAATAAAATACTTAACATCCAATATAAAACAGGGGGTGCGTAACAGGCTTAAATAGCGAGTTAAAACAAATTCACAGAAAAAACATGCACAATTGGTACTTTGCAAGGCAAATAGTTAAGTACCAGATTCTATTGAAATAAATGTGTCATAGATTTATGTCTCTGTTTTTAGTCCAGAGAATTGTCTCGACATGTTTCTGTTCTTTTAAACATTAGTGTAGAACATTCATCAGGAGAAGGTAGTTTTACGACATAACCTAATTCTTATTGGATCATACATATAATCAATGTCTGTCTCATAGCATCTGTGGAATTAAAAACACATAAAACAGAGGGTCAGCTTGTGAGTAGCTAAACACTTTGATAGGTTCAAATGAAAGAACTAGCGCACCATATAATGAGGGATAATTACCTTTAATGGTGCTGGTGGGGGCTCTCTACTTTTGTCAGTAGGTAGGTGTAGGAGAAATATTCAGTCCTACAGGGTGTATAATATATATACATTAAGCATACAGAGTGTATTAAAGAAAATAAGCCTTATATGTGCTCACAACACAGTAGTAGAATCAGAAGACCGTCCCGCTATGCAAAGCTAAGTGGTGTAGTTGGATTGAGTGGCCTTAGAACTGGTTAGTAGTGAGGAAGATCCCTGGTGTGGGGAGATCGATAGGATAAGGTCCCGTGGCATGCTGACGCTTTGGTAAAAAATGGAGAGTAGTGCAGATACTATCTAATACAGTCCTGAGGAGTAATATGAAATCTATATAAAAGTTCTATATGAAAGAAAATGAATTGTGAACAGATAGCGGAATGGTGATAGCGGAAAAGTGTGGGCTCTCACCTTGAAGGTAAAGTCAAGGGTGGGGGCGAGGTGCCGTAATGAGAAAGCCGATCATTTGAAAGAGCGAATAGGATCACCGCACCCAGGGAGTATTATAAAGGTAAGTGAAAAACTACTCGTAGTAGTATATAAATAGTAGTAAAATTCTAGGGGTCGCAGTGTAGTACCTGCTGATTGGAACAAGAATTCTCCGCTCGAGGTAGATACCACAGTGATGTAGCAGGCGGTCGGGAAAGGATCCCTTACTCCTCGCTGTAACAGAGCAGGAATAGTTGCGTTAAATAAATGAAAGGGATAAAAAGCGTTAATGATATAGGACGCGCATCTGTAGCAGTCAAGCCGGGGGCTTACCGATTGATGAGTATCCTTGGCGTAAATGCCGGGTGTCAGTCGAGCAGGTATCGTAGAAACGAGTGAGAGCGCGAAGGAGCCGATGCTAAATGTCGTCATGGTGACGCAGGTAGTCCTTCTTCCTTGTAAGTCATATGAAGGGTTGTAGTGAGGGAAGTGAAAAAGTGGCGGCCATTTTAGTCTAGTGTGTGAAAGTAAACACGTTAAGGAGGATTAATGAAAAGTAGCTAAGTAGGTTGCAGTACGTGAAAAGAATAGAATCCTAGGGTGGTCTAACGAGTGTGTGGACCTAATTGGATTGAAGGAAACGAAAAGATTACATAGTGGTGTCACCTCGGGTGGATGAAGAAGAAGAAAAGAGATTTTATCACTGTGGGTGTAAGAAGTGGGTAAAGTGTAACATCTAGATATGTAATAGTTAATGGGGAGAGAAAGTTCACAGTAGCGAAGAGTGAGCTACTTGAATATTGGAATAATAAGAGTAGTCTAAAAAGTAGGCTGGTAGTTAGTGAAAGGGTGGAGAAAAGATCTCTCAGATTAAGTATGATGTGAGCCTAGCGAAGTATCTATAATGTAGCAGGGGGTGAAGACTAGATGTTATGCCATTCAATGGATTCATTAAGACCTTTGATATCACTATGCAGGATATAAATCATTTTTTGTTCCATTTTCAGAAGTTTCTTTTCACGTGCTTCACGATTGGTCACTTTAAGGGATAACAGTACAGTCCATGTAAAATCTTCATGATTATGCTTCTGGTGGATGAAGTGCTTAACCAGGGGAGCGTTCTCAGTTTTGTTTCTCAGGCAGCTTCTGTGCTCCATGATCCAAGTTTTCACTTTGTGGATGGTCTTTCCCAAGTAGTGTAGTCCACATTTGCATGTAATTAGGTAAACAACAAACTCAGTATTACAATTGGTGAGGTTCTTTTGGGTCCAGCGTTTTGAAAGACCAATATCAACTTCTTTACTTTTGGAGGTAAGTTTGCATTCCCCACATGAGCCACAGGGATAATGTCCAGTGGCGTCAGGAAGGCCAGGAATGAAGGTAAGGGTCCCCCCTCACCAATCCAAGAATCCCCTCCCCACCCTCCCAACCCCACTTACCTTCTTTTCTGTCCATTTTAGGAGCAGACATGCTGGGAACACCTCTATTCCCAGTGTGTACGCTCCCGGTCCATGACAGGCCATCATGGAAAGGAAGAACGGACTCCACATAGGCCCTTCTCTCCTTTCCATGGTGGCCTTGTTTTTGTTTAAATGTTTCCCTATTATTTGAATAGCCGCCATGGACAGGGAGAATGGAATACACATAGTCCCTTCTCTCATTTCCATGGTGGCCATTTTGTTTGTTTACTTTTGACATTCATTTTCAATGGCCGCCATGGAAAGGGAAAATGGACTTTGTTTTCCTTTCCACGGCCCCATTTTATTCTTTTTTTTTTTCTATTCTGAAACGCTGCAGCGTTTCAGAACAGAAAAAAAATGCTCTCAGTACCCTGGTCTTACGTGCCGGGGTACTAATGGCAATAGGCCCCTCGCAGGGGGGTCATTACCACTTCAGGTAATGCCACGGGCCTGCTCGGGGCCTATTGCTTAAATAGATAACCTCAGGGACGAGTCTGTATTAGTATAGGGAAAAGGTCCTTCGAAACCATAGAAGGGCAGATGCAGGGCACACATTAGACAATATAATTGTCAAATAGTATTCACTAAAAGATTAAATTGGTCAAGTTCCAAACTGCAAAACATTTTTTTACTGATTTATGCATGAAGAAACTCAATAGTTGAGAAATATTTTACATCTCACATTTGGAGAAACATAACTGGAAAATAAAAACCATGTGTTATTACACTGTGTTATTATTTAAAGGTATGGGGTGATGGTTGAAATTGGTAATTAAATTGTCTTTAAACAAGAATAAAGTAAACATGCAATGACTTTGTATCCTAATATCAAAACAATTCAGTTCTTGGAGTCTTAATGAAACAGATATCTCAATAGGAATGGATATTAAGATTCTGGAAGAGATGAGTCTCTCTGACGGACATTTCCTATTAGTTACTACATGTTTTGAGCAGCATTGCCCTTTTTCAGGTAAGGATATCTGGTTGGATTCTAGGGGTAAGGGTAAAGATAATTATGTGTCAGTGTTCAAGGAAACACTTAAATTTCAAGTTACTTGTTTGTAAAGTTCAGTGGATCAGTTATCCTCTGTCACTGACCTTATAATTGGTGTTACCACAGGTTGTGATGTTCTTCACATATATTAGACAGTCTATTCGCCGTTCCTGTAGGTGATATATTAGAGCCATGAGTTTTGTGGTTGGACAGCTGGGTCAGTCTCCTGTGGGGTCAGTCGTTCAAAATTAGTGCTGGGTCCGACGAGAGGCCGAAATAAGTTTAAACATTGTAGCGTGTCTCATTGATTTTATTGTAGGTGGCATTGACTCAACTAGTTTCTAGTTTCATTGATGGAATAATAAAGCACTGGATTCAATCATCTTCCTGACAGGAAATCAACAGCAAATATGCCTTCATTTAGAGTGGTTCGGCACACCATGTCTGTGGACAAAGGATTTAGTTAGTTGTTATGATGAGTTCTCACGGATGTAATTTAACTTCCAAGTTATCATGGTGCCATGCAGCACTTATTTATACTTCCTGTTCTCTCTGTTTTCCAAACTGTGGGCAATATTTATACCTATTCTTTAAGTGGTGATATCGTACTCACCGACTTCTGGTATGGTTGTCAAGGACGCCATGCGTCGGGTCTAGATGCATTGTAAAGCGTAGGTGTACAGAGGGTGGCCAGAATGGGCGTTAATCAGTCTACGATTCTGTATTATGTAACATTAGAATAGATCACAAGGAGGCATAAAGTGAAGAAAAATAGTTAACATGTGCCATTGTTCTTTCCCGTATTAAGCATTTTGATTCATTAATCCAATAGTACTTGCCTTGTTTGTGTCCAAGTTTAAATGAAAGGCTGAAAAATTGTACATATATAATGGAAATCATCATCATCTTGCTTATTGTACAATGAATGGCTTATATAATCATTGAAAGAAAAAAAAACATGTGATACCTGCATGAATGCATCTTTATCAAGTCCGGGATACGAGGATCCTGTGAAGTATATTTATAAGCAAGTAATTACTTCTGCTCTGGGTTTGAGCAGGCTCAACGTAAAAAAATGAAAATATTTTCAATTGTGTTCATCTGTAAAATTGAAACTTGCCCAGACCGTGGTGAAAGCATTCAGAATGGTGCTCAATTGTGGTGATGTGTTCGAATATCTTTTCCTTCTAATTTAAAAATGCTGCCCTGCCATGTGTATGTACTGTGACATAATCACAGTGCTGACATCACTCACATGATGACATAATCATGCAGGGGGCCGGGTTGGTGTTGAAGGTAAATAGATGATGTCATGTAACAATGTAACAGAATGTAGCATGATTTGGATCGAAAGTAAATGACCTACTGTGTCTAAAAAACGTGTTGTGCTAGATAGTTTGTAAACTCTAAATAATGATATCCACTGTCAGTGTATGCAGAGTGGCATAACATATGGCAAGGAGCAAGTAAAATAAATGATCAAGTTCATCTTGGGTGTCATGTGTGAGAGATCGCTAACAATAATGTGTGTTGCTATAAAGACAGTGACATGACATACATATTCATATCGAATTGCAACACTTGGAATATATACATTCTTCGAGCATTGCTTGGTGTACATTCCTGTGACATTACATTCAAATTCAAGATACGCCAATTAATTCAAAGAGAAATATTTAAATGAGGCATTTGTAAGGAAAATTATTAATAAGTAGCTATTGAGGTTGTACTCCTCATTCATTTCTCCTAGAATTACGGATTGTAATGTATCAATCCATTAACCTTCTCTTCGGTCGTGGCACGGTGCAACATTACGAATCTATTCTCTTATTCGTATAACCTTCAGGATCTGGAACTTGCTTTGCAATATCTGGTGGTTGTGTTCAAAGAAGTACCTTGCCACAGACAATTTCAAGTTCTTGGTGCGTATGTTTGAGCAATGCTCATTCCAGTGCACTTTGGCCTTTCTCTTTGAGTGTCTGACATAATACTGTCCACAAGGACATTTTATACAATAGATAATATAACTCTCAAATCTAGCAAAATCCTTCAAATACATCTTTGCTCCAGTTTGTGGGTGGTTCACTACATTACCTTTATTTTACAAAAATTGCAGTTACCTCATTGAAGACATGGAAATATACCTTTTTTAAGTGGTACTAGCTTTTTGTCTGTCAGTATGTACAAGTAAATCTCTAAAATGTGTGCTCATTGTATGTGTGAATGCTGTTCACTTTTCAAACAATGGTTTAAGTTTATCATCATGTGAAAATATATTGCATTTTTTTCTGATGATCTTCTGTAGTTTGTGACTCTGATATGATATGATATGGCATTTGTAACGCGCCGATACACAAGTGTTTCGAGGCGCGACAATATTACTATGCACAATATTTAGTCGCATAAACTGTTGCGTGCTATGGATAGTTCAGCATGTGTGTATCCACGTTGCAGGAATCTGCTAAACATTGTGACCAATTGTTTGGAATTCTCAACTGTGTCGCAAACCATCTGTTTCACTCTCAGAAATGGGCCACACGGCAAACCTTTCAGGGTGTTAGGCAGATGAAAACTCAATCTATGTAATAGTTTGTTCCTGTCAGTTCGTTTTCAGTATAGATTAGTGATCAACTTGTCATTGTCGATTTCAACAGAAACATCTAGAATTTGTCTGACGTGCCACTGACTTCAGAGGTGAACTGAATGCATTCAACAACCATACTGATGCAATACAAGAATAATCCCAAATCAGGGGGAGTTCCATTTCGAATTCTGAAGATATGATCTATGTACCTACCCCATTATTTCAAGTGTTTATGACTAATGGGATGTTTCGATGCATGTTCAATCTCACACCTATACATAAAACAGTTAACATAGAGTGTGCCATTGTGGCACTCATTGATAGTCTTGAGAATTGATGGCAGAATTGGTCTTTTCATCTCTAATGTGAGTTTAGTTTTTGGCTATAAACTCTCATAGGGCCATTATAAATAGTTCTACATGTACTGTTCTATGGCTAAGTTGGTGTAAACATTCATGACCATAATCGTTTGCATTCATTATTACTAGGGTGTTGCCTTTTTCAGCGGGTTTGATGAGAATATTCGTGTCAGTTTACAATGAGCTGGGCTCTGTGAATTCTTGATGGCTTATGTTTTTTGAAAGACACTTTTGTAGGTCAGACAGAACTAAATTTGGAAAGTAATCAGTAGTTGAAATTTGTATAGCTGGAGTGTAGGTACTTTTTGGTTTGAATTCAATGTAATCGCCTTCAGAATTCTATGAGGCCTCACTTCGTCTGAGAGTTCTGTAACACATGTTCTAAGTTTCTTAGGGCTCAATGGTTGGCTGATCAATTGGTGGTGGTGTAAACCCATTTAGGTCACTATTGGGAATTGTCTGGAGGGCAGTGTTGGAAATCATAGTGGTGCAGCCGCTCAACCCTGCAGTGGTTATTCAATTTATTAGGTGGCCTTTTTCAAGGTACTTTTGACTCGAACATCATATGTTGTTGATGGTGGCTGTAAAAAATGGTTTTGCCTTTCAATTCTAAAATGGCTTCACTCTGGTCAAATGTAGAGATTCACCCCCACACAGGTGTTTAGGTCTGTACACGGCCACGTTGGACGTGCTGGCAAATGAGGCATCATTTGGTATTGATGGCGGCTGTGTCCGGGGGCAGAAATGGCTAATCATCACAATGGTTGGATGAAGTTAAGTGAAATTATGAAATCTTGCATTTGTATAGCGCCTATTGCCATAGTTCATGGCATTGAAGCGCTTTTGCCTGAGGAATAGGATAGAACATTCAGTAGTAGCAGGGAGGTGCAAAGTCAGGTAGATCGTTGGGATGATGGTGAAGGATAGATAAGATGCACAGGAAGGCATGAGAGGGAAAAGGTGAAGGAGTTATGTTTACATTCGGACCAAATTTATATTGGCACTCAACTGCCGTCTATGGGGCGCATCGCCGAAAGTAGAGATGGCTGGAGAAAAGGTGTTCACTGCGCCAGGGGATTTCGCTGGAATGTATTCACGGCATGGTGCGCTGGGGCATGCCGAAGTCATGCACAAGAAAACATAGAAGGCAAAGCCCTTCTATTTACTTCCCTAGGGCTCCCAATAACTTTTAGCAGGGGTTGCATGGCAGAAATCCGAATTTGCCAATTTTGCAACAAGTCACGTTTCTGGGTTTGATAATGTTTGCATGTAGTGATAATGGTTGAAGAGACTGGTCATAGATTGGTGGCACTGTGGAGATACCAAGTCTGATAGTTTATTCAGAGTATAGCAAATCTCTGGAATGCTTTAAATAGAACACATGTTATGTTATGAACGGTTCCATTTCTATTGTTGATTCTAAATGCATCCACTTATACGACCTGATTCACAGAGCGTTTTATCAATACGATTGCACCGTTATTAAACGCTTCTGCGAATCAGACCCACAGACTCCTCCTTTCAAACTATTGTATTGCTGTGCTGCGCAAAATCTTTTATTTTTGTATTGTAAAATGGTTACTCTTCGCCACCTGCTGGTCATAATAGTGTACTGTTCCTCTTTAGATATACATGTTAGAAGCTTTCTTTACATTCCATTGCTTTCTTTTTTTCTTCCTTTCATTCATCCTGTCTTTATTCCTTCCTTCTTCATGCTTTTGTCTCTATCCTGTATGTTCTTCCTCCTTTTTTCTTTATTCCAATTTCTTTATTCTGTTGCTTCTTTTATTCTTTTCTTTTGCTGTTATTTTCAGGCGATCCAACTTGTGCTTCCTTTCCACCTCCTCACTATGAGCCTCAGTACCTATATTTCCATCCTGCTTCCCATCTGCTTTTTCTACCCCCACCCCAACCACAGTATTTGTTTACCACATCCTACCAATTTATACTTTTTGTGCCCACTGACCCTATCCCTGCTACTCCTCTTTCTGGTGCCCTTCTAATCACCTCACACTCTTCTACTCCCCTAAGCACACAATTGCACCACTCCCTCCCATACCAAGCCATACCCCACCTCACCCCCTCGCCCCCAAGTTAATCCTCCTCCTTTCCCCGTCATAAACTGGTAAATTAGTCTAACAGGTCAACCACCTTAATTAGTCAAGTAGTCTAGCAAGTCGATCGGTTTATGATGGGAAGAGTGACCCAACTATCAGTTGCAAGTCAATCAAGATACACATTACTGTGTGAACAAGGTTCTAGCTTCATAGGGGTGTCTGTTCTCGAATTCCAAATGGCGTTTCCCCAGTCATGTTCAAAGTGTCTAGGAGGTTCACGATCTTAGAAGTGATAACTATTTCATCATTTTAGTAAGGGCATTGTTCTCTGTTTTGAGTTGTAGGATCCTTAATTGTTCTTCTCTACTTGGGTACTTTACATTTTAATGATAATGATATGTTATTTATATAGCGCCTTTATCCAAAGCGCTTTACAGAGCACATATTTACATACAATATCACCCAACCGAAATTGGTACTCATTTATAAACCTCGGAAGGATGAAAGGCTGAGTTGTCTTTGCCGGGATTTGAACCTGCAAACTGCAGATGACACTCAGATCGCAGCAGCAAGCGCTCAACCCGCTGAGCTATCTTACCGACATTTTCACCACTTGCTGACAGTTGTTTAATGGACTCTAGAATATTCCTTTTGGGTTTGAGTTCTGTACAATGATGTGATGATGACAAATTGTGGGACACCGTTGGTGCTTGTACTGTCTTCCAGTGGATCTGTGACCTATGCTCACTGATGCATTCTTCAATAATCTAGATGCCTTGTGCTTGCATTTATTTCTTATATTTGTTTGTATGTGACGCATAAAGCACTTTCGGCAAAGCAGTGAACATGCATAGAGAGTACAAACATATATGTGTTTAAGTAACATGATAATGAGAAGGAGGATACAGACAGAAGATGACTTTTAGATGAGGGCGAAAAAGAGGAAGGTTATCTGACAGCAAGTGGGAGTTTGTTCTAATAATTAAGGGCTAAGATTGAAATGTAGTGGACATGAGATTCAGAACAGGGAGTGTGGACAACAGACAAAGTAATCTAGGATTATGGTATGATCGAAGAGGTAGAAAATAGAGTTCCCAACATAGGGGCAAAACATGATCAAATCCATAGTTAAGGTTTGTGAACTCAAATAACTAAATTGTCATCACGATGTTCATTCCTCAGGATGTTCAAGTCTTGGGAGTAACTAAAGTATATGTGCACTTTTGAAGGCTCATCAGGGGGGCCCAACACAAAGTTCTCTCAGCCATCATTAAGCCTGAGACATTTTCCTTCCAGCGGCTTAGCATAATAAAACCATTGTGTGGATATGTACAGATTAGTTTAAGAAAAGAAAACTTTGAAAGAAAACTGTCTCTCGCAGATCCTCTGGTGGCTTCGTGTGGTCTTAACACAGTCTCTAGCATCGCAACCTATTGCATCCTTGGCAAATATATAGTGAAGTTAGGGGATGGCGAAGAGGCCTCGTGCCGGGTCTCATGATTTCAGTGGCGCCTGATGGGCGTTCTGTAGTCAGAGGTATCTTGGAGCTGGCCCTGCCAGCACAGAAGAAACATGAAGACAGGAGGGGTCCCTTGATTATATCTGGACTTCCTCCTGGTGCTCTTGTGACTTTGCTCCCTTAGAAACGTTAGTCTCTAGTTGTCTTAGCCTCGTTGCCTCTCTTCCTTGCCATCTCCTTGTGAATGTACCTATGGATCTCCTAGCTAAGGCCACCGACTTCTTGCATAACCCATTGTCACTCTGCCATGTGCTGGTTCCTTCACCCAACTTCTGAATCAATATAATATGTCCTTCTCCCTCCTTAATGCTGCGTCACTTCCCTCTACTCCTCGGAGCACACTTTTAATTTCTCTATTCCTTTGATTTTCCACTAATTCTCATCTTTACTACCTTTTCTCATTTCCTCCCTCACCATGCCAGGTTTCTCATTCACTTTTCTCTATCACCCACTCCTTTGCATCCAAGATGTATCTTTACTCCTCTGCTCCTTTCAGTAATTCTTTCACAGATTTTTCTTTAACGTTTCCTCTGTCTTCCTATCCTTCTGAATTCTTCTTTGCTCACTGTTTTCCAGCTCATTGATCCGTTCTTGCAACTCTGCCACCATCACAACGAGTCCCTCCTTTCCCAGCCTTCTGTCCCTCTAGGCTTCCATCCCTCTAGGTTTATTTTGCCACCCATCTTCTGGAACATTTTCTCACCATCTATCTGCCTCTCTCTAGTACAGCCTCAGTTCCTTTCATTTCCCGACCCACTGGGTTCTTTTCCCAGTTATTTGCGTTCATCCCCTCCATAGTCTTTGTCTACCAAAGCCCTTGGGTGTTTCTTTCTCCAACCTCCTCTTTAACCTTCCCCCTGCTCCCTGGGCATCCTTTCCCTCCAGTGCCCTTTGTGTTTTCTTCAGCCTAATATCTCGTTCTTACCCCAGACTTCTGGGTCCCTCTTGGCCATGCCTATCGGAACGCCTGTCGGCCTCCTATCTCTTGCTCCAGCTTCAACTTCACCTCCCTATCCCCTCTTAAAATGGCCTCCTCTCGACTTCCACAGTCTTATGCCACAGGAACTTTATTTGATGGGTCCATGGTCCCACCTTCCACCCTCCCTTTGATGTTAGGGAACTCAGGTGTGTCTCTTTTTTTCACTATTACATATAAAAGAAAAATAAAAACATAAAAAACAGTAAAAAACTAAAAAGAGAAAGAAGTTATCATTTTACACATCCTCAAAAAAAAAATCTAGGTTTTGAATCAGTTTTCATCATTTAGACTGTTTACATTTAAACCTTCACATTTTAAATCATCCATTGGATTAAGCGTGTTTGAGCTAGTTCTTAGCTCTTCAATTTTCCTCAGTAGGAAAGCCAAAAAGCCACACAATGCAAGTATCAGACTTTTCCAATGTCCTCCCATCAGACCAGATCACATAATCTCGCTCACACTTAGTGTCCCAAAATATTGGGTTCTTTCGTCCCCAAAGGCAAGACAGTTAGTTACCAGATGTTTGATGGTTTCCCTAACAGAACATTTAGTGCAAAACCTACATGCCTGAGTCCCAAAAGGCGTAAGTACAAATCTCACATTTCTGGGCATGGGAAGATAAGTATATATATTTAGAGTTCTCCTCCCTTTTATTGTGGAATTTTGCATATTCTCCACATGCACAGCTTGTCATTATAAACTGCCCAATCATATTTGAAGAACTTTTTCTTTACTCTAACCAGGTTGGTAGTAAGCTCTTCTATGAACAAACCAATTAGCAAGAGTATTTTGGTCATCTGTGCCTTACATTCAGTGATAGTAGAGTCAGACCCTCTCATCTAATATAAGGTCAGATTTCAGCCGGGCAGAAGAGACCAAGACGTATTGTTTCTTTTACTCACACTTTCTTAGTGTGCCCTTCTTTTCCAATGACATGGGACATTGTATTTTCTAGATAGTGTTCACGCGCACAAATTGCTAACCCACATCCCATGTCACAAACATTACTCTCCAGTGAATATCTAACTATGTACATGATTTTATGACACTATGGTTTGTAATGCAAAGTAATTATGCAAAGTAACCTTTGAACTACTGCATAAAAAAAGAAAATAAACAGCTTACAATAACAAGCTAAATGAAAAATTAAAAATTCGTTCCATATACTGTTTGAGTTATGTGTTTAGTACCAGCTATCATGTTAGTTTGCTTAATGGTTGCCCAGAATGACATGTGCTCCTATTAGGGTCAATATAAATCAGTGTACTCCTAACTAGTTGCGTACACCCCTTAGACTCACAGAGTGGAGGACAACCCCCTTGTTACAGACCCTCTCATCTGATCTTCCCCCCAACTCTGGTAAAGGGACATAGATGGCGGATTTAGTAGTTTGACAAACTCTGCCAATTTCCTCCATTTAGCTCTGGTTGACAGGGAGATTAAACCAAACTCATGTCTAATGATAGGATTTGGTACTGAGTTTGCTAAATCCAATGTTTGTTTCCGACCATACCTTGGAGTGAGTCTATGTAGGGCCCCGAATTGCATGAAGAAATATCTAAGCCATACGACACGCTGGGGGCCACACTTAGTAAATAATACTGCAACAAGGGTTGTAAAGAAAAATGAAACAGCCGAGAATGTACCTGTTTCATTTTTGCTAGAAGATAGGCGAATTTCTCCTTGAGAGAGTGTTTCCAACTCTCACTAGAGCTTTTCTTATGTTATACCCCAAGTATCTCATAGACTCAACCCTCTCCAGGGGATTTTCTCCCACGTGCCATATCATGGTCTTAGGCAACCTCTTATTGTAGAAGATCATGACGTTGGAATTTTGCCCATTTACCTTAAGATTATTTTCTGCAGTGTAGGTGTAGAAGAGAGTTAACTTCCTCTGTAGCCCAATTGGGGTCAAGTTAAACAAGGCAATATTGTCTGCAAAGGTCTGCGAAGGTGATCCAATCAAGCGATGCAGAACCCAGTTTAACTGAGTTGGTGGTGCCTCCCTCCCAAACCTTTTTAAGGTCAGTCATGTAACGATTGAACAGGGTTAGCACCACAAAGCAACTCTGCCGCACACCAACATATGTAGCTATTGGGTCCCTCGTGGCCCCTTCCCTGCACAACCTGAGGCTTAGCATGGTGTCAGTGTGTAGTAACGCCAAGAGCTGTATCAACGTATTTGGCAAGTTTTCTGCTAGGAGTTTCTTCCACAACCTTACTATACTTACAGTATCAAAGGCATTCAACATATCTATTGATGCCATTTAGACTGTGCCTACCAATCGCCTTTTTACAGCTGCTAGCAAGTGTGACTTAGTCAGGGAATTTAGGGGGGCCCCCATTCCTGCTCAAAACCCTATCTGGTATTGTGATAGCAAGTTTTCTGAAGAGATCTGAGTCTTAGTAGGAGGGTTCCAAAAATGTTACTAGAGGAGTCTAAGAGGGCAATGGGTCTAAAGTGTTTGGAGTCCCTCTTGTCTCCCTGCTTGAAGAGTGGAATGATGGGAGATTCTTTCCATGTGTGATGGACTTTTAACATGTTCAAATAGGTCCCATAGGGGATGGACCTAGGCCTCTGGCTTACTTTTAATTATGATTGGCAGAATGTGGACGGGACCGGGAGCCCTCAACGGTTTTACTTTGCCAATTGTCCATGAGACATCTTCCATCTCCCAGCCAAAGTCCGTCTGATCCCTCGCCATGTTGTCAAGATTTAGTTGGTCTCCATCATCTTTGGGCAAGAGTATTTTTTCATGATATATTTCATCCATTCTTATACTGTGATGTTACACTCAATGAGATATTGCTGCCCCTTAGTGACCCCCCCATCAAACTCCAGAAGTTAGCACTGTCTTTTTAAACAAGTGTCCTAATTACCTCTTGGGTTTCTCTGATGTGTCTTTCACGGCCAAGAGATTTTAAGGTAAATTTATATTTCAATAAGATATGCCTCTTAATCTGTAAGCACACTGATTGTGTTTTTAAGGTTGTCTTTAATTGCTATCCTCTTGGCCTGCTTTGCCTCCCTGACCCTCATGTCATAGACATGATTGTGTGCTTTAGTTCCAAACTTTTGACCTCTATGGGAAAAAAGTTTCATACATTCCAATCATCTTAGGTTGTAGTTGTTTGAATGTGTTTATCATCTCATGTTCCCATATGGTCACAGAGGTTCTACACATATTAGCATTACATTTTACTGACAGTCCACCCCTCACTGGTGTAATAAATGTGATAAGTGGACTTTGGTAAGTACATGGTAAGGATTAATGGGGAGTTGTCACTGTCAAGGGCATCCCCCTGTCCAGGGGATCACATAACAGCTCAGGTGATTGGAGACGTAGAAATAATCCATCCAGGATGTTATATTCCCTCTCCACCAAGTGTGGCACCCATTTAAAGAATGTTCCACTGGCAAGCAAACCTGAAGGTTCGATGTCGCTAGGTATTGGCCCCAAGCAGCCCCTTCCTGTAAGGTTTGTAAAATGATCTTATCAGTGGAGCAAGGCCCACCAGCAAGCCATGGATGAACACAAGTTGCATTTAGATCCCTTGTCATGACGATGTACTCATTTCTGTCCCTCCCTAGCCTTGCTGTAAACAGAACATCTAGTTCTGAATGTAAATCAGGGAGTTGGGTATTTGCTTGATTCCAATATACATTCACAATTAATAGGTTTGCATTTAGTTGTGGTAAATAGATGTTGATGGCCATCAGATCTTTTGACCTGATCTCGATCCCAAAGTGGGAACAGTCACAGTTCAAGTCAATGACAATTGAGAGACCGCCTGTAGGTCAGTCCTTAGGGCCTCTGATAGCTGGCTTGCAGTAAGTGTGGTAACCTTCCAGCTCAAAGGTGATTATGGCCATGGTTTCTTGTAGTAGAATCACAGTAGCTGTCTTTAGGTCCGCTCCGGAGTGGCCATTTAATTGGTGAAAAACACACATATTCCAGGACATTACTTTCAGGGGGCCTCCCTCAAAGACTCATAAGCTTGGATTTTGCTTTTTTAGACATCTCGATTGCAATTTCCAGCCAGGACCAATTTTCTAGCTCCGTTCTTGCCTCTACTGAGCTCCCAGACTTGCCTGATGTACCACTTGCTGGTTCTTGTGCTATTTTTGCAGGGGTCAGAACAGCCTCAACATCATCTTGTGTATATAATTGCCCCAGCTGGTAGCCAACGGACTTGAGAGTTTCTCGGTTGTTCCACACAATTTGTGCGATTAGATTACAAACATAGTAACATACTGACTTTTCTGCACCTTTTTTTGGGAAGGCTACCCTCTGGATGTCATCCGATTTCAAGGCTCGAAGGTCAGGAATTGCCTGAAATCCTTTGATCATTTAACCCCTGTTAATATGCAGTTGGCCGCATATAGATCGATTAATTTGCCAGCTCATTCTAGATCCCTGAAAGTTTTCATGTTCAGGGTGTTGGAGGCTGGGACCTAGCTTCTGCAGCGGTTGACAAATAGGGGTAGCAACATCCCAGTTAAGGTTAGGCAACACCAATGGGGTAGCAGCCCTAGTCGCTGACATAGGTAGGGGTTCAGGCTCGATTTCTCTGTTGTTCAGTGCAGAGGCATTGTGTGGGAGCCTGGACTCTTGGTCAGGTGCATCGGAACTCTCCAAAAATATCATTATTTTGGATTGTTTTTTCTTTGTTGTTGTTTTGAAGCGGCTCCCATGTTTCCTGAATTGTTCCCCTGCAAGTTTTGAACTGAATCACTTTGGTCTATTACCTCTTCTTATAGAGCATTAAAGACATGTTTAGAGTCATTCCGTTTATTGCCATTTGGGGCTGGAAGGTGTTTAGACTTTTTATTCTTTTGGAGTTTGCCTTTTCATTTTTATTTGTTCACACTTATCCAGCCCTGTCTACCACGCTCCTCTTCTACTGAATCAGTAATTGTGTGTACCTTCCCTACCTCCACCAGGCTAGGTACTTCCATCAGGTTTTCCTTCTCCTTGATGCACAATTCAACTAGCGGTGTAGGGCTGTCTGGGGATTCACTAGTCATTTCTACGGTTGCCTGTGACTCCACCTGATCATCCCTTGTTTCCAACCATACCACCTCTTGTTGTTGGGTTTTCACCTGGCTGGGGACCGCTTCCTTGGCCCTTACAGTAGTCTTATAAAGAGAACCCCCACCATCTTGCAGAAGCATGTTGTTTCTGCCATTTAGCCAGCAATGTATTAATCTCCAGATCCAAAGAGTTTAATTTTAAGCCATTTCCTTGAACCACATCTTTAACATTATCATAAAGCCTTAGCAGATATTCTAGCACTAGGTAGAGTGCCGAGATTGACGCTGGGCCTAATAATTCCATCTGTGGCATAATGTTGGAATCCCTCTGTAGCGTAATGTTCCTGGGGGTCTAGTAAGTGTCATCTAGTGGACGATTTTGTCCTTGTGTCATCCTCCGAGTGGTCTGGTTGTCAATTATTTAGCTATTTAGTGGGCTCAGCTCTTGTTCCTGACCACTGCCGGACCTTCCATGTTCTGGATGGTACTGGAGAGTACCTTTGTTACAGGTTTGGTGGGAACGCTCCATAATGCCATCCATGTCATTGCAGAGTCTCTCAAAAGATTGGTCCAGCACACTCATAGTTTTGTTATTTAAGGGAGAGAGGTTTTGTGTGTTACTATTTTCCTGTACCTCTGTAGATGGTGTGTATGGATGTGTACCTGAACCCACCATCGGATCCTTCTCAATGGGCATGGGATTTAAGGTTGCAAATGTTACATGAGCTTTTTCCAAAGCTGGTGCAGCTTTTCCTATTCTCCCCTTACTCTGGGCCAGGGACTCCCCCTTTGGACCATACCTATTCCCCAAAACTTCAGAGTACAGGCTAGGGTACTGGATAGTTCATGGATCGTATCACTATGTGCTCCACCTTTTGCTGCCTTATCGGCTTCAAGTTCAGTAGTGCTTTCACTTTGGCGTCAGTTTAGGTTTGCTTCCACTTCAGTTTGAGACACAGTTAACTCCAGGGGATCCCTTTCCATTTGGGGCTGAAGACCTACTTTCAGCCCTCCAGACACCTCATGTGCTCGTATAGCTCCGCGCCCTTTTTCTGTGATGATCAGTTTTCTGTTTCGTAATTTTGATATTTATCAAGTTTTGCAGGACAGAGTAGACGGGTGTGCTGCATGTTGCATGGAGTTTGCTAAACAAAAGTTAGATGTTGGGTTTCTTGTAATGCTGGGCTCAAGGGAAGAAAAACCCCACAGACACCCAGTTCACAGTCCAGTTAGGTGTCAATTTATAGGCCTGACTTTGTCCATAGGCAATCAGTTGAAGGGTTTCGGTTTGGAGATTTAAAAGTGTAAAGATGACAGCATCTCTTACCCTTTAGTGAGATGCTCCGTTGTGGGGGCTGCTTCCTACACTCGCCGAAGACACCAAAGACCACGACTCTGCCACAACTTTGCGTGTTAATATTTCCTTCTGTTCCGTCCAGTAAGTACATGGTCCTCCTGCTACTGAATCCTTCAAAACCTGATTTGCACAGCAACCCTCTCCACGCAGACTCTAGCTTCAGAACCTTTGGACTTCGAGGTGGTGATTCTAACACCTGCTTCAAGACTGGGCCCCCGAATTGATGATGCCCCAGCTCGAACTGCCACCAACTGCCGCTAAGTGCAGTCACCAGCAGTTTACTTCATTCGACGTGGTTGCTGGTATTTTGAAAGATCCTCCAGGTGTACCAGTGAATTCACTCCGGGCAGCAACAAAGTAAGTCTCTTCACACAGTTGGGGCTTAGGTTGGCAGGTAGGCCCTACCCCTGGGTATGACTTGCAGTTCTGATGTGGGACCTGGGGTTAACGTGCCCCTTCCCATGGGTGGATCATTTCTGTGAGGTTACTTCCTGGCCCTGCCATCGTTGTGGACTCCCTTGGTTTATATGTTCTTAAATGCATGAGAGTGATGCCCATGTGATTTGATTGGCTGGCAGCCTCTCCAATTTCCTGTCCTAGTTCAGGGTTTGCTTTTATTCCCTGAAGAATTTGAAAATTGTGCACCCACTTACAGGGGAGCTGGATGTGCACAAGCTGCCAGCTCCACTGGATTCCTTCTCTTTGATTCTCTTAGGAATGCCTAAGGTGGCCATGTGATTAGCCACTGCCTTCCACAAGTGACATAGCAGGACAAGCCAAAGGATCCTCTGCATACAGCCATGGGGGGCAGCATCACATGGGTTGTTTTGGCAGTGGTTCCCTCTGGCAACTCCATAATCCACCAACACTTTCAGCATGGGCCTTTGTCATAGTCCATCCTCTAAATCACTATTGTCTGTACATGGTACTTGTAACCCAATATCTATTCTGTTACTTCCTTTTCCAAAACACTTTAAACACATTTGTCTTTGACTGGTGATTGTACTGCATTGTCCTTGGTGTGCTGTGCCTTTCTCACTATCCTTTGAAGAGTTCTTTGGATTCAGTCAAGTTACCTACAGGTCAGCCAAGCGTTACTACTTTCAAGAAGCCAGAACATTGTTTCTACCAAGATACACTAAGCTAATTTGTGTGGATCTGCAAATCTAGCCAATAAGACATTACCTATTCTTTACCATCTTGTAGACTGTAACTTGCTCCCAAAGCCTATGTTAGAGAGTTCAAATCATAGTACTCTATGTAATGCCTGCGTTTATCACTTGTTATCTTATATTAATCAGTGATATTTTAGTAGAAACTAGCTGTTGCATTTTTATAATGGTTTTTAAACCTTTTGTTTCCTGAGCATTATGTTCTCTACCTTCAAAGCGACTTCCCTTAAAGCTATCAATACCCATAGCACCCCTTTAAGGTTTTTGCCTGAATGTATCTCCAGTACAGAAAGTTGAACAAAGTTTCATCTGAATTCGGGCATTAGAGCAGCTTAACTATATTTCATTATGGGTGGGAGTATGGTTGAGTTACGCATCATTACAGGTAATTTCCGAGAAGGTCAATGCCATTGCGACATTTCGATTAGCACCAGAATCAGCACTGTATTTTTAATGGTGCTACTGATTACACATAAAAATCATGCACATATGAAATTGAACTATATTCTTGCCCAAAGTCTTTACCTTTTGTTCTACTCCTGCAAGAATGTGTCACTTATTACATGATGTTCATTTCAATTCTCAATTAGGATACCCATGCAAACCACATATTCTGTTGACTGATTGCAGAAATTTGTGGTTATTGAACTTCAATTTGAGATGTGGGATGCAGAAACCAAGCAATGCAGACACGTTTACTATGCCAGATATTTACTTTGTCTACATTCACTTCACCAGACCCCCTTCTTTTCTACCCTACATCCATCCAAGCTGCCACCCCTTGAACTCAAGCCTATCCTTACACTATCCCTAGCCACATCCATTACCATCTTCACAATGTGAAGATGCAGACACGATAAAGACATGAGTAAATGTCTGGTGAAGTGAATGTATAAGAAAGTAAGTGTATGTGGTGAAGTAAGGGGTGATACTGGAGTGCTGCATTGAAAATGTACTATATTTAACTCACAAAGAACAGATCATAAATTCAATTGAATTTCTCAATTCGTTTGAGATAAAATATAAAAGACAAGAGATTCCAGAACAATTGCTGGAGCTTCCATCACAAACATTTAGTAACATTCATGTTCACTACTCTTTGGTCTTCAAATAACTGGCAAGGAGATTACCAGCCTTATTAGAAACTCAGAGATATGATATGATATGTCATTTATAACACACATATACACAAGTGTTTCAAGGTGCAAGATCACGGTTCTCACTTGCCAAAAAGTATCACATGCATTTCTTCAAGAGAGAATTATGTAAGCAGGATTAGTGCTATTAGTACCCATCCCATAAGACTGGAGTACTGGAAAATGGAAAACAAAGTCTGTTTTCCCTTTCCATGGCTGCCATTGAAAATAATTGAACAAAAGTAAACATACAAAATGGCCACCATGGAAAGAGTAGTCCCTTCTGGCTTTCTGTGGCAGCCATTCAAAAATAGAAAACAAAACAAAAGAAATGGCTGCCATGGAAAGGAAGAAAGGACTAAATGTATAAATGGGGTGGTTAGTGCTTTGGCTACTCACAAAATGCTGCTATGTGGCTAATCAACACAGTCTTATCTGCTGTGACAAATGAATAATCTCCATCATTCTAAGTGTGACACATGGTTAAATTTCACAATTATATCTACGTCTGACACATGGCTAAACTTCACAATTCTCTCTGAGTGTGATGCATGGTTAATCCTCACAGCATGTCCTCCTGGGGCCAAATATTTGCCTCCCCAATGTAGTTTAAGAAGATAGCTAGGCTTCAGGACTGGACCACATAGGGATTCCCCTACCCTCTAGGGATCAGGTTCCCTTCTCTCTCCTGCTAAATATTCCTGACAGGGATGCTGTGCAGCCCTAAGAATGAGATTCCAGGAGATAGAGAAGGCCCGGGACATGTGCCAACTCACATCTCTCCTCATGAAAACACAGCTCAAGTGACAACCCGTCACTTGCTTCCTATCGTCCTCATGTCACTGTGGCATGTTATGGCAAGGGTGAGGTCAGATCAGGGCTGATAGAGCATTGACCCCTGACCACAGCAATGCAGACAAATGCAGATGTAAACACCCAAGTATAAAAGCATGGGCGTAAAGCACGAGCCACACTGATGTACCGGCAGCTTCCACTTTTCCTCCATAAAGGCAGGCAGCAACAGGCACTTTCACCTGGCTCTTATTACATATTGATGTTTCCTATACCTGCACAAGCATAATTTAATTTGGAGAGAAAATAATGTAATCTGGACTTAAATGCAAACTTTAGTTTTGAAGGGTTAGAGAATTTGCAGATATCACAGAGCGCTGCATGTTCAACCATAAAAAATCATTGCTCATTTGTCTTCGAGTTAAATTTGTCAAGCAATCTTAGATCCTGGACTCGATTGAAGTGCCCACATAATATAAGGGTTCAATTATTCAAACTCAGAAACATCATTTGTCTAAACAATGCCTGACTAGGGCAAGTAAGGGCATTGGTGTGGAAAATGGAAATAACTTCCAGATTGAAATCTGTTTGTCAACCATGCTGATTGACTACTCGAGTTATAAAGGTATTAGTTAATTCATCTTTATTTTTGGGTAAAAAAAAACACCCCATAAAAGATCAAACAATTAATGCACCCATGCAAAAACCACCCAGAAGAAGTTATATTTCTAACTTAATCTGGCACCACTCAATCCCAATGTTAATGACTGCACTTGCTTAGGGAATTTCACAAACACACACACATTGGGGGGCATGTGTGTCCTCAAATAAAGGCCTACACTCTAGGTGTGTTGATTAACGCCTCCATTCAACAATCTGCCCCATTTTCTCCTGATCTAACTCACAGGACACCAGCAAAGCAGAGATTGCATATGTGTGTCACTCCCTTCTTCCATCTTGGAAGAGCACACTGTATTACGCCAGCATGAGGATTTCAATGGAATATGCCTCACTTTTACAACTGGTCCATTCCCTTGGAGTCCATTTAAAAAAAAAATACTTGCAAAGTGTAATTTACAGGCAGCGTTTTATTTCTTAAAAAGCAGAGAGCAAAAGTGAAGCATAAAGGTGGCTTTGTCTTGTACTCTTCACGTGTATACTTAACTCTATGGGCCTCATTAGGACCCTGGCGGAGAGGGTGTTACGCCAGCGTAGTGCATGGCGTACCTCTCCGCCATACTACGAGTTCCCGTAGCGCCATGGCGGCCTTTTCCGCCTGGTTTTACCAGGCGGAGAAAACCATGGCGCTACGGGACCTCGTTGTTAATTACGCCACCGTATTTTACGGTGGCGTAATTAACTCCTTCCCCACTCCCATTATACCCTATGGGGCAAAAATGGGAATGGGGAAGGGCAGAATGGGGATTGGGGATTTACCGCTCCGCCGAGGTCGGAATGGGGCGGTAAATCCGCCAACCCCCATGGCGCTATCGGCGGCTTTCCGCCATGCTTCGCGGTGCATTTAGCACCGCGAAGTCCGCCTGGGTCCTAATGAGGCCCAATGAGTGTTTACATGGCATACAGTGACAGAACTGCATATAAGTGCAAATGCTGGTGGCCCCTGCCTACGATTTGCACATTTTAGAAAATGGTTGTCTCTATGACCTCAAACTTTCAGAATGTAGAGGTGATTTTCTTCAATGCAACCCATGAATGGTTTCAGTCTGTTTAAGGGTCATGGGGAAATGCCCGACTCATTATCAAGACATGTTACCCCTATGAAGCCAAGAAGCCATTTTTACCATCATTATATCTATCAGGGGATAATTCCTGACTCGAAGTTGCAAAATAGTTAAGTGATAGACAAGCAGATGGGTACAATGCGTGCAAAGCATGCAAACTGTGGAGCCCTGACACCCAAAAATGCACCTTCAAAACAAAAATGCATGTGAATGTCACAAATGCATGTTTGTGAATCAAGGCCATGCAGTAGCTGTGAGTAACGTATCCCTTTACTCTGAAACTGTGAACTCTCTTCGGATCACAGGTGGAGGTGAAAGCACAATGCTGTCAGAGGACTATACAGACTGTTGACACTTTTACCCTTCCAGGAATAGAAATGTGTAGGATTGTTCTTTATATTTTCATTTGAAGCCTGCAAAATGACATCAGCATGGAAAGAAATCCATTTACAGTGAACAGCACTTTTAAGGCCAACACTAAATGTGATTGGGGTTGTGAAGTCAGTGGAGGATTGAGCATAACAATGATTACATTATTACGAGATCCTGACCTGTATTCAGAAATGGACCGGTTACAGGAGTTATTCGTTTGCAGCTAGTCCCTTGCAGTCACTAACTAACAAGACCCTTTTTGAAAATCAGGCTCCTGCCAATGGCAATCTGCGGATGCATAATGTGAAATGCATATGCACCTGGTATCATACATCATACTTGCCAACATGACCCATTCCAATCTATAGGTGCTTATCCAGTCCTGTTTTTTCTTTGCATGCTGGGACTTGTTGTCTGAGTTTTATAATGGGAAATGTGGAACTAAAAATCCCAGAATGCAAAGGAAAAACCCAGGACTGGATAAGCATCTACATATTGAAATGGGTCATGTTGGCAAGTATGATACATGCACAGATTCCTTCGATAATCTGCCCTTCCATCTATGCACAATATCCGCTACACAACTACACACGTGTACGTTCTGAGCAAAGAATACGAATAAGTAATGACAGTGCCGATCGTTTTTGCATTTTGCAGTTGTTTATTGCATTTTACAAAGATAGGCAATAATGAATTACATATAAGGGTTGCATGTAGCTAGTAATTCCAAACATTTCTGCAAAGTACTGTTCGTGTAAACATACCAGTAGTAGACAGAGTAGAAATACTTTTTCTCACTACAGTGTATGGAAGGCTGTTTAGTACGTCTTTTACTAATGTTAGAAGTCAGCAAACATTAACTTGCAGATCTGTGTGGGACTTTTAAAGAAAGTATGCTGATATGAGCGGTGAGCTAGGATGGAAGTGAGAGGTTTGAACTAGTATGGGATGCAGTAGGCAGGGTTGCACGTGTTACTCATGCCTGAACAACTGTGGGTGAGTTAGGAAAGGGTGAGCTTCTAAGCAAGGGTGAGGTATAGGTATAGATAAGCTAGGGTTTGTGAGGTGAGTGGGATGGAAGTCAGTGGTGGACATTGGGTGTGGGTGTTGTTGGCACAGGGGAGCGGGGTGTTCATGGGTGGGGTGGGCAAGCGTGATGGTGTAGGATGAGACATAGTGGGTCGGAGTGAGTCAGAGTGGATGGGCAGGGATTTTGCTCGGTGAGGCGGGGTGAATGGGTTTGAGTGGTTTGAGGCGAGAAGTGCAGGAAAATGTAGGGATGAGTCAGGGCAGGTGGGCAGGGGTAGTGGAGTGAGGCAGAGAGTGTAGCCAATGGCAGAGTGGATGAAGCCAATTGGGAGGGTGGTGGTGGAAAGTTGTAAAGCAGGGAGGATATGTGAGGTTAAAGAGGGCTGAAGCAGGCTGCATAGGTGTGGGTAGAGATGGGTGAGTTTGTTTAGGTTAGAGAAGATGTAGACAGGGTTGGAGTAAAGACAGGTAATGTAGGGAGCTTGGAGGTAAAGAGACGTGTTTTTATAGATTAACAGAATGGAAGTGTGCAGAACATGGCATTCACACAGAGAATGACTAAAGAGGGTAATGCACAGCTGAGGCTTGCAGCACCTCCCTGAGGCGAGTGCATTGGGGTTAAGGGATGGAGAGCTTGGTTTGGGTGTTTATGGGGGGGTGCAAAGCCAAACTGTAGTCTGTATGTACTGAATACTTCAGTCAAGGGAGTACGTTGCGGCTATTGAGGACTTGGCTGGTGGTGTGCAAGGTGTTTGTATTGTCAGTGTCTAGAGGTACTGGGTCTGCACAGGAAATGGCTGAGATATATTGCGCGGGACAGAACAACGTGGAATGCTAATGGCTCCATTTCCATGCACATAATAGCGACAGCTAGAGCCTGATGTTGCTGCCAAGAAATATAAGTTTAAAGAGATTGTTGGTGTACCAGCAAAAGGTTTTACATTTCTACCAGTGTTGAAGCTGAGATGGTTGAATCATGAGGGGAATGTAGATGCTCCTTGCTGTAACCTGCATCAGCCTGCATTTTGGAGGCAGGGGGCAGAAGCTGCAAGCTTGGGAGGTAAGTCCTGGAGCCTCCTAGAATTGGATAAACCTAGGATGAGAATTTCTCGGATCTCGCGGCAATGTTAGGAGTGTGTCGAAGAGGATGTGGGTATTAGGGATGAGAAGAGTCGGGTGACTGTGTATTGGGATTAAGGGCAGCAGACTGGGTCGGGAAAGGTCAGCCAGTACTAAGGTCAGAGCAGCAAGGGATCTTTGTTGGACTTGGCAGCCACAGATGTAGTCCTCTGAGGATAAACAGGGCTATGCTAGAGTCAGGTTTTGGGGGATTCACTGCTTCTACTAGGAGGGTGGGCTGGCGCTGCCTCCATTGGAACAGATGTAAAGCAGTGCTGTAAAGGAGTAGCAGCAAGTGCCTGTGCTGTAAATAGAAACAGGAAATTACTGATAGAACTGGGAGGGCAGAGGGTTAGAGTTATGAGGATTGGTGGCGGAAAAGGTACTTGGATACAAAGACTGATTGAATCTGGCTGTGAGGCATGTGCTTCAGAGGTGACACTGCTGGGATTGCTAGGCACCTGGGTTAGTATTAGGACAGGGTAGTATTATGGTGATAAGGCCTGATTGCAGGACTCTGTGGGTAGTAGATGTGTAGTTGGGGAAGGAGACTGCAAGGACATGGCCATACCCCTTTCCTTTCCCCAACTAGTCATCCAACTTGCAGTCACCATCTGTAGTATTGCCTTCCCCCAGTGTCATATCCAGACCAATATCTCTCCCCCTTCCATATCTTTTCCATTCCTGCTCGCGCCTGTGTCTCCCACAACCATATCTTCCTGTGAGTTCCTAACTTTGTGTTGTTTTGTTATCCTTTTCGTTGCCTTATTGTTGGGTCTCAGGACACAGTCACTCAGTGCCTTTGCCACTTCCTGTTATCAACTGCTAACTGACCGTGTTCCTTGGGCTGCGCCCACCCCAACCCTGGCACTCCTCTGAACTCTTCGGTGCCTATACCTTCCAACGACAGTACTGATGTACTACAACCCGAGGTCCTGACAACCACCGCTAGGAGGCAATGTTCCCTTTGTTCATCGGCAGTTTTGTGATCCAAACAAAAATGCAATGCATCTTAAATTCATCTAAACTAGTAAACCTAAACTTTCACAACGACATTCACTGCTTGGAGTTGGGGACAGTAGCAGAGAGAGGATCACGAAGCAATGTGAAAGTATGGAATACCTATATATGACCTATATGTCAAATGACATTAACACTAGTGCAGCAGACTTAGGCCAGTCCCCGTTCTGTCTCATGCCTCTTCCTGGCGCTACACTGGGCTGTGCGACTCGGAGGCTGACCCAGCTCCGTGGAGGTAGGTTATTGTCAGTGTGTGCTATAACAAGGGGGAAGGAAGTGGAGCTTCCCCTGTTCTCTTATCTGTGCACTAGGCCCATCAGTAAGGTATATTTCAGACAGGGTACAACCAAAGTGATAGATGTTGTGTATACAAAATCCTTGCGGGCCAACTTTGAATGTAAACAGGCCACTATCATTTGGCCACCTAACACAAAAAAACACCAATGGAAAAAAAAACGATATAATTATCAAGCAATGAACAATGATACAACATTCAATAGAACTACTCAGACCGGTCATGAAATGTGTGATCATTTAAAAGAACACATATTTTGTAGATAATAGTTGGTTTTGTTGATTGACCTTGCACACATTCATTGTTCAAACACATATCCAGTCATCCCAAGAAAAGACACTTTTCACTTCTAAATGGGTAATGCCCCATGTCTGCCCTTTTTCATTGTCTATCTACTACTACACTTTTTCACAACATTTCAATTCATGAAACCATACTATTGGCTTTGTCAATTATTGTTTTTAGAAGGTGAAGTTAGCGGTCAATTAATATCCACTGGAGCCTTCTGTTGTGCTGCAAGTACCAATGTGGGCAAGTAGGATGTTCAACCTCAAGGGTTGTGTTGTATCCCATTCACAGACACAGACAACCTTTCATAACCCTTCACTTCACTAGTACTTCACCTTTAAACCCAAACATTCCACCTTTAACCAATCGCACTTCATTACTCCCTGAATATTCCAATATTCATGCAACACTAACCAAACCTCCATTTTGCACTTCCGATGTTTACGTTTACTGTGGACTACCTTCACTTTTGCAGCCTTCAAAGAATATTTCCAGATTACCCAGTATTCTCGTTTTTGGGGGCATGTATTGTTTGATATTTCGTTTATGCAGTGATAAAATGTCCTTGTAGAGTTACTGCCTGGGATTCATTTATTCAATTGGGAGAGGGGGATAGTTTACCTCAGTCTTTCGCCGGCACACACAACTCTTCTTTAAGCTTCCTACTGATGCCCTTGCACCTTCATCCCTGACTGCCTCTCTGCCATCCAGGCTTGGTGCACTGCTAATGACCGCTGCCTCAATGCCAGCAAAACAGAAATTCTCCCTATTGGGTCCCCTGTACCCTACTTATTCCCTTCACTCTGGCCTCCCTCCATGGGCTCTCCCCATGCCCCCTCCTGTGAAGCCAGGAATCTCTGAGTCATCTTCGACTCCTCCCTCTCCTTCATCCCTCATATTCAGGACATTGTCAAGAATTCCCACTTTCAGCTTTTCCTTCTCAAAGGAACATTACCCTTCCTCACCTTCCCCCAGAGATTCAATGTTACCCGTGCTCTGATTCTCTCCAGGCTAGACTATTGCAACAGCCTCTTCCTTAATCTTCCTTCTTCCACTCTGTGACTGCTCCAGCTAACCCAGAATGTGGCAGCAAGACTTATCCTTGGCCTCAAGCCCAGGGATCACATCACTCCTGCCCTACAAAGCCTTCACTGGCTCTTAAAATCCCTCTGTATGATCCACAAGGCTATATGGGGCCAGGGACCACTCTATCTTCAACACTTCCTTACCAAATACCCCCCTTCTAGACACCTGCATTCCTCTAGCACCAACTCCTTGTGTGTTAAGCGCTTTGCTAAACAGAAAGCTGGTGGTCAATCACTTTCCTCAGCGGGGTCCCTTCTGTGGAAGAAACTCCATCTTCCGTGCGTCTTGAGCAGTACATCCTTAAGTTCTGTAAAAGCCTCAAGACCTTTCTCTTTACCTCCTCCTTCTCCTCCCCTCTTCCCTGCTAATCATACAGTAGCATGACTGATGTGCAGGGACCTTATGTATCTTCGGGCCACTGACCCCCACATCTCTCATCCCAGCCGCTGTCTATTTACTGCACTTGCTTAGGCTCACCCTCCTTACTGGAGGTTGCACTTAAGTTTTTGTCTTCTGCACACTTCTCCATTAGCACCACAGCACATATAGCTTACCCCCTCCCCTCTGCACTTGAATGTTCTGAACTCTCATAAGGCATAGTAGGTTTTTCTCCCCTCCCTATTATTCTTCTTATTTTTTGTGCTGTCAATGTAGTTATGCATCTTTGTTGTAATTCAATGTCTCCCTTCCCCTGTCCCCACCCTGTTGGCCTGTGGGTGCTTTGAAACTGTTTTTCTAAGAAGTGACCAATAAATACATAAAAACATGAATATACACATCATTCACACAAACACACACACATACACATATGCGGGATAGCCTGGATCAGATTTTCATCCAAGGCACACATAGACACAAGCATGCACTTTCACACACACACACAAACAACACATATAACACACACAGGGCTCAGTGTTTTATCTTTTTGACAGACACACATACAAGCAGGCGCTCACTATTACACAAAGCAAGCATTCACATCACATCACATAAGCATAGAAATAGTTTCTAAAGTTACCTTTTCATGTTGTGATGACTTCATCTCTCCCACTACGGCTCCCCTCATCTTAGCTGCACAGGAAAGCAGTACTTTCAGTGTGTTATGGGCAGGCTCGTCACTTTGTTTAAAACACTCTAAGGGGCAATATATACCTTGAAGGAGGCCATCTGATCATGTGGCACTGGTGCACACAGCCAAATAATACGTGGGGGAGGGGCAAGGATTTCCTGGTAAGGAAAGGGATACTTGTAGAGATGTTTTAAGAACTCCTGACATGTAGAAAATAACAAACACCAGGGCAGTAGACAGAGGTAAAGGGAGCCTAGTGAGACCAGGAGGAAGTCACACACACGCTCCTACCAGCGCTGGCTCCTGAGAACTGGTGCTGACCCACACGGTGAAAAGATCAGATTTGTGATTCCAACACTGTATATAACATACTCCTCATTAGATAAGCCGCCAGTAACCACTAAAATGAACAATACATGGTTTGACCATTTCATGCCACAACTGTGCCAATTACCATGTAAACCAGATCTTTTTTTTAATCTTTCTTCTCTTTAGCAGTAGCCATGGTCATTGGATGCAGTGTGATGCATTGGGTGTACCTGCAGCACCAAAACCAAAAATAGGAGTACATGTATAAAAATCATAGAATTCATCTTAAGAACCTATTTCACAGGTTCTAGGATCAAGTAAATATACATTTGAAGGGTGAAAATAGAAACTTAATATCGAGAAATCAACAACATGCTTAAATGTGGTTTGGAATAAGAACATACTCAGCTAAGAAAGCCTGATTGACAATTAACATTTGCAGGAACAAATAATACGTGTATCCCCCTGTGTACTATTAGGGAGATGTGGGCATCTGTCCAAATATCCAAATAATGGCAAATGCAAAGCATATGACTGCAAACCTTGATTCATGACATTGGTGCCTGGTCATATTATGACAGTACCTGGCAACTAAATAAAGCTGCAAAATTAGCTTCAGTGTAAAAAACAGAAAATAGTTGTTTGCCAATTGGTATTTTATTCTTCCTATACTTAAACTGTTTAAGTCTAAACCACACTATTGATATAATATTTGCAACAAAGATGAATCACAAAACAGGTTAAATGGATCAAAAATAAACTCTGAGGGATTCCCCTGAAGGTTTCTCTACTGTAACCCTTACCTTAAGTATATTTATTTATTTTATTCCTGTATAAAGTGCACTAAACCCAGAGGCATCAAGGTGCTGCTACAACCAGTTACGCATATACTTAAGAGGAGGAGACAAAGTCAGGGGGACGGGGAGATGCAGCCTAATGAATACTGACGGGCAATACCATCTATGTACCAACTGCAAAAACAAGTTGTTATGCAATAATTACAAACACACAGAAAATTACACATATTATCATGTGTTCCCTGGTGTAGATGCATATCTGTGCACCAGTGCATAATTTAGGTCAAACCGCATTGTAATTCATGGTGCACTGGTGTATTTTTGTTTTTGTTTTACTTAGGCAACATTTGCATGGACATCCCATTCTCGAGAAAGTGACTGATTATTTTCCAACAATTACATAAGTGAAGAAAACAGAGTTTGATGAAGACAGATGATATTAACTGAGCAGCAGAATATGCAAAAAAGTACATCTGTGGAAATGAAATTAGTTTCTAAATGTCTACTAAAAAGATGTGTTTAGTAATAGCATCACTATATTGACAAATCATATTGATGTCTCTTTTTGATATTGAAAAATTAATAGTTTATGCACCAATGTTACAAATTTGAGGAGGGTTTTGTTTTGTCTTGGCATTTAAATGTTTTTTGATTTAAAATCGTTTCTTATTGTGTAGGTGGAAATGGTCATATGATAGAAGAATGCAATTAAATCCAGTTTTTATACACACATTTATATAAATAATAATTACTTATATAATGGCATTATATGAAAGTAAAGATTGAAAAATAAGCAGACGCAAACTGAACTGTTCCTTATCATAACTGACTTCAAGAAAGGAATTTACATGGAGATACATATCAATCCAATTGTTTTTGTAAGGTTGAATTACAAACAGAGCTATCGCTATCATGTGTGGGTTTGCTACATTCAGGAAAAGATGGGCTATTCTTTGTTTGTAAGTAGACTGTGAAATGTGTCCGGATTGAAAATCCTCTTTGTAAGAACATGTGTCTTCCCCTCATCACCAAGTCATAGGTATTACTTAAAAGAAATGGTCCATGCCCACCATCAGCGTATTAATACTTGGTGGTCCTCTTCCCAAAAAAGGGTTAGTGTTTTGCATACATTTTGATATTTAAGATTGCAGATAGTTTTACTGTGTTATTGCTGAATTACCATAGATGTGTCAGATATTTAGGGAACTGTGTCTGAAGGTTGTAAGGTTGATAGCATATGCTGTGTATCATGAGATGGCATCACGTGTCTTAAATGGTTTATAAGTGTCTTCGCAATTGCTTTATTTGTCTTCAATTGGGAGCAATTGAAGATCATATAGCAATACGTGTATTTACTCTAAAGTGTCAGCAGCTGGGTATTGAGAGTATTTCTGATTTCTGCTTCGTTTCTGGATTCCAAAAGTTCTGCTCAGGAGATTTATTGAATCAATATTTCAAATTGTTAAACTTGTGAGCTATCACACCACATTCTCGGTCATTTGGTTCTTAGTGGAGATGCCTTTTTGTTGTGAATAGTAAACCTTAAGTAGCCAAGCTACCTACTACCAGATATGACCAACACGTTTTGGACCAGACATTAGAAATCAGATTTCAGTGGATAGATGGTAAATTAACTGCTGACCTTGAACTGTGTAATATTACTTACAACAGGAAATTCCAATTTGTGTACATTGTCAAATAATACATTCAGTTTTACTTCTACCACTAATTGTTCTGTTTTCTTTATCCCAACAGGACTCTATGAAAACCATCCAACCAATGTAGAACCAGAATGCTGTGATGTCAGATGGGATTTATTACCAGATAAACAATCCAAAGGGACTTTAAAACCAAGTGACTCAATGTTGTGTCATAGGACATCACTCACGGCTTCATCAGCAACAAGACTGTGTAACAGCAGGCTCAAACTGTGTGTACTTGTGTTATTTCTTTTGCATACAGTACTTACAGTCTCAACAGCACAGAACTCCACAGATCTGGGTTTTGGAAGTATAAGAACTTTGGAAGAGAACTCCACAAATGAGGAATAAACTCGGACACACGGATGCATGTCATATGACGGACAAACCTGCCCTCATGTACAAGCAACTTCAGTCAATTGTCAAAGAGACTGGGTGCTTTTGCCCCTCATTCACTTCTTGCAAGGCCTTCTGCAGATAGATTTCAAATGATGGGCCAGGGTCCAATCAACAAGGACATATAAAGGCAGCATTTTATTGACTAAAAGGCTGTACGGTGACTTAAGAATTTCTCACACCATTTTATACACTGTGTTCTTAATGTTGGAACTTTTTTTTTGGTTTTTGCACTTGTTAATACGAGACTTTATTTTGGGGAAAATTTCTCAAAGTTAAACAAAAGTGTTTCCACTGTCTATATATTTCTAGTCATTGTGTGTTTTCATTTAATCCTTCCGTATTTTCTGGCCTGTTTGTTTTCATTAGACTATGGCATCATGACATGGCAAACGTTTGTGTCCTTTCTGCCACTGCAGTTCATCCTGTTTTCCCCATCTCCCTTAACCCGACCACATTCTCTTGCTTCTGTCTGTGTAATCACAATGAATGGGCACACACATCTTAGTGTGCCTCTGCCACTGTTGCACAACCCAGCTGACTGAGCAAACCCAGGGGGAATAAGGCAGATCCTTTGTAGCTGGACACAAAAAAGAGAAAGGCTCCTCTCCCTTAAAGGTGGAGTTGGAAAGTTCACCAACATCTATGAAAACATATAACAAACTGTGTTGCTCCAGTTCCCGTTTCATAGAAGTCCAGTTCAAACCCGCTGGTCAGTTGAACAGGAGCAGCCTTTAGAATCCAGTATGTGGTGATAGTTAAGCTCAGCATGTTAATTAGATAAAGACCTTCATATTGGAGGGAAAAAGGTTGGCATTCATTGTGAATTACGTTTTAAGTTCTGCTGCAGTCACATTTTTACCAGCACCCGTTTAATATGTAGGCGTTGGTGAGCGAACAGATGCTGGTCAGGTCACTTATTCTAGTTCTTTTGGAAGCACCTAATACATGTTCAATATGTACTTTAATCCATGATAGAGTCAAGAAACACAAATCAACTTTAAATAACAGAGTCTTTATAGGAGCTACATGCTGACACCTGTAAGCATTGATATAGAACTATGTATCCACAAAAATGCACACACACACACACACACGCATCAACGTTCACTAATGCACAAACAGACATATGTATCAATATGTGGACACACAAGAAAAACACATATGCAAACACGAATACAATAATATAAAAGTGCTTCTAACATTTACCACGCTGTGCTGTCACACAGGAACCTGAGTTAGTATTTGTATCCAGTTGTGTGCAATGAACCAATGGGGTGTATACCAAGTATTAGGCATCAATGAGAAAAGCATATGCAATCAGATTGACTATTCATTGCTTTTGAGGGGGTGGGGGGAGAGGGAGCATGACATTTTACTTGCTGTGCGTATGAGAATTTGTTTTTTTTAAAGGGTTTTTTAGAATTTACAGTAGAATCAATGGAAGGAACATTTCTAAGGGCTGTTTTTAACATAAAAAAATCTGTACATTCCTTCCAATTCTCTGACTACACTTGGGAAGTGCACTTCTGAGACGTCTGCTGTGTAGCTGGGAGACGAAGGAACATAACGGGCAATGCTCTTTTGCCAAACCCAATTTAGCAACCCCTTTTCGAAGTCATTGGAATCCCTTGATATCAGTTGTTGTTGTCACATGTCTAGATGAGTTCTCTGACTGTAACCGTCCAGCCATTTCACAAACACCTGAATACGTTTATGTCAATGGGAACACAGTTATGCTCGAGCGCAGTCAGTTAGTATTTTGCAAAAACAAAACTGACTTGCTCTGGTGCTTTAGCTCAAACATTTCGAAAGGCTACTTTTTCATAGTATTGTCTGAAGGCTGAAACTGATCATCCTGAATTTTTTTTTTTCTACAAGGAAAACCTATACGTTCAAAAAGGACCAACTAATGCAAGGTATTGCAACTTTATTTTCCCTCGTAATTTGAAAGACCGATATTACCCAATATGTAATTAAAAGAATAATAGAGATTTTAATTTTTCTCCTCTTGTAGCCACACAGTAACTTCATCAAAAGTGTTGCAAATGCATTAACATTACGGAAGAGCAATTAAAAGCCTTAAAAATTGGTAGAATGTAGATTTTCAGTGAAGATGGAGACTTTGAAAAGTAGTGGAGCAATAACTGGATTGTACTCGAGTACTGTAAGGGAACTAATCAGTCACTTTGCAGAAAAAAGCACTTACTAGGTGAGCTCTTGTTCAACTGACCTCTTATATTAAGTGTACATGGTCAGTAAACAGTTTGTTATAACCTTTATCTACCTCTGCTGGGCAAAGGCCATTCAAAAGTTCATGTATGTGACACTCTGTGTATTTTTGTGCTCATGCTACAGTTCACAGTCATCTACATGTCTAATCTGCTCCAGTACAATGTTAAGTTACTCCATCATCATGTGTGTACTGGTGCTAGCCATCTTTTCATGTTCACCAACATGGCCCTGCTTGGTTCATCGGTGAGTTGGGTGGGACTATTTTTTTAATGTATGATCTTCAGTAATGTTGACTGATCCCCCAAATGTGGTGTGTGCTGCCGCAGTTGGTAGGCAGATGGTTCCTGATGTTGCTTGGCTAGCTTCAGACATTTGAGCGAGCATCATAGACAGTTCTCTGAACTCGAACAGCATCAGCAAGGAATGCCCAAAAAACCCATGAAAGTAATTGGAAAAAAGAAAAGGGCTGCACAGGTCAGCAATTCTGATATGTAACTCGAACATCAACTAACTGTAACAATTGAAGTCATTTTAGTAACTGTGTTTTAAAATAAATTGCACTCAGTTTGTGGCTGGGTTCAAATGGCGTTGCCCCCACTATTATCTCACTGTCTCTTTCACTCATTCATATTTTTTTTTAATTATTATCTTTATATCAAAGCAGTTCCGCAAAATTCTCTATTTAAAACGGTCTACTCCCTCCATCTTCTTTCTCTGTTTCTTTTCTCCTCTCTTTCCAACGCTTCCTCTTTTGCTCTTACTCTCACACGTTATTTCCCCATGCACACAAATTCACATGACACACACACACACACACACCGGCACACATACTCTCTCATACTCACTAACATTTACACACCACTAATCGCAATTACGCCAGGTCCTACTGTCTCAATTGGTTGCACCTCTAAATTAGCCTCCTCTCCCTGCTTACTCTGCTGTTGTTGTCTTAAAACCTTTTTCTTAATCCCATAGCTTGGGATACTTGTGCAGCAACCCTATCTCTTTGATCATTCAGTAGGGGTATTCCTGCAGCAGCAGTGTAGTCAGGCCACATCGCTTGGACATAACTATTGTAAGAACATACTCTTGTGAACTATAAAATAGTATGCTCCTGTATGACATTTTTTAGAAATCTTACAATTTGTCATCCATGATGGCTCCAGAACACTAGCATAAGTATATGTATCCTTGGCCACACCCCACATTTAGAAAATGATCCCACACATTGCCACTGTTGCACTTATCATTGTGTCTTCTGTCTCATCATATTGTATGTAAAACCATGCACATTGCAAAAGTTTCAGAAATAAACACAGGCATATTTCAACAAATACATCAAAGGCAAATGAAGAAAGGAATATTTATTTTTCATTATTAAGGACTAGAGATGTTATCATGTCAATTACATATTTTCTGCAATAGGAAGAGTCGGAGTGCGTGCAATATGTTCAGAGTGCTAAGCCAAATGTCACATTACAAAAAAGAGCTATATGTTTTTCTTCATTGCATTGACATCCGTTTTTGCATAGTGATTTATTTGGGATTAAAGAGACAGTATCCATTTTGCAGACATGGTAATGAAAGCTGTCCATGGTTGGTAGAAAATTAACATGGAGATGTTGTTTCACTGCCAACAAAAAAATAAATGGATTATATATTTGATCGGGGAGCACAGCAAGGCATTTATATGAAATAAGTGATTCTTTAAATTAAATTCTGTCTTGAATTGCTAGCTAGCATTCACACACATTTTCAAATAAAAAACCAAAAAAAACAAATTTGGAACAATGAGGAAAACGAGTTCAATGCCAAATGAATTATATTTGGTGTTGTGTTTAATGCAGTGGCGGTTCTGCATTTCAATATGAACCTTTATTAAGAGAAAAAGGAAATAACCCTGATGTTAGGGAGATTGGTTTCTTTCTTCTGATCATACCATTATCAGTACCTGTTGTACCATGCAGGCCATTTTGGAAACTTTTTGTTCTCTTGGGTTCATCACAGCCCCTCTGGCACTCTGACACCATAATGTAAATTCCTGTCAAACCAAATGGTGTACTCAGTGCATACAGATAATGCATGCAGTGCAAAAGATGCTACAGTCAAGCTAGAAAGAAATGTTCGTACAATTGCATAGCCTCTGCTGTACCAGTTGGCACTCAATTGAAGGAGTAACCTAAACTGATACTGTCTGACTATGGAAGCTACCAAGGCAGCTTAGTAAAAATGTGCCATTAAAAGGGTACAACAGATATGGGGAATCGGAGCATTTCACTTTAAACAAACTACAGGTTTATGGTGTTGTTTTGGGATATTGTCCAAAGAGCTTGTCATCTGGGTGTTCACGTAAAAGCATGTAGGGCCAGAATCACACATCGTTTTTCAATGGGCGTACCCCATTGAAAAATGCTTTGTTAATAAGCCCAAAATGTCTGCAAACCTCATGTACAAAATACATAAATAAATGACTTCTCATTTGTTCCATGGTTTCTAATGATCGATATTAAGAATTCGATATTAAAAGCCACACCCTTTGTGATGGCAGGTAACAAAAAAGTCATGTTGAGCCAAAGAATTAATGTAACCTTTTTTGTTTATATCTGGCTAACACATGACATATTGATGTTTGTTTTAATATTTAAAACAAAAGACATGAAGATACAAGTAATGAAAGTGTTTCTGCAAGTTTCCTTCAGTAACAGTGGAATCATATAAGACCATGTTTCTTGTCTCTACATCATAAGGATACTATTTCTTTAATTCATGTTTTTTAGAAGCTGACCTTTTTTAAGAGCTTTTGGGTTATTTAAAAATCCAATGGATCTATGCAGCTATACATTTAAAACTTCTGTTGAGCAAACAGCTTGGAGTTTAATTTGTTCTTTTATGTTGTTCCCAATATGTATGTAACCATGGATCTCAGATTGTTAAAAACAGATTTAATAAAACTGTGTTTATTTTTTTTCTTATTTTGTTAATACTACGACTAGTTTTCTTTTGAAATGGGCTCAACTGGTGTCAGCGTTTTAAACCACATGGAATGTCCAAAATGTTGAAGCCCTAAAATAGGGGCTGAATAGTCCTGTCAAAAAGTCTATATTAAAACAGATGTATAATATAATATTATATTACATATTGTACTACTATATCAATTTTAGTTGAGGAACTAATATTATCTTTAATTTTTCTACAAAGAACTTTGATGAAATAATTTATAACAATGACACACCACAAAAATTCATGTTTTCAAAATGACAAAGGGAAATTGTTAAAGATTGTGGAAAAATGCTAAAACAATGATCTATGAAGAATAAATTTAAAGATGCATTGGCTGAGTTTGACTTTTTGAGGCTGATAGGGATTGTTAAATCACTGTAAACATCTGTATACTTCTACGGTATGGTATTACAATGCATGCAGACAAAATAGCTGCAAACAGAATTCGAATTTAAACACTTGAACATTCATATCTGTATTTCTCAATCTTCCATGGACATTTGTGCAAGTAGCGACCGAGCCATGATTCCTAGTAGAGTCAAAGAATTATTTCTGAATATCAATTCATCAAATCAATATGAAAATAGAGATATGAAATGTAAAATGTTTTACAGGGCTAAAATCAATGTAAAATGCCATCCTTTCAGGTTTACCATATACTCATCTGTCAACTCATCTCGTTACAGTACATATTCATCCAACTCATCTTCAAAACATTTGACATAATTATGTTATTTGTATTTGCATTTTTAGAAATAACTTTGGTATTGTGCTTGGTGTTTGGGCATGTTCAATTTACTTCTTTAGAACAAATCTAAGGGCCTGATTCATGGAATAATCTGCAGAGAAAATTGGGACTTTGCATGCAAATCTGCGCGCAAATCCCCATTCATCGATTCATGGAACCGAGTGTGTGGGACTTTTCCAGGACTCGCGTGGAGGAGTTCCTGCAGGCCCAGTATGTCTCTGCGAGCATCCAAGTGCCTTGTGTGAGACACCACGCAGAGCATGGGCGTGGCTTACACAGAGGACAGGGAAGGGGGCAGAAAATGATGAAGAATAAAGGAAAATGTGGATGTTAGGATGGACTGATCGCATGCCAACTATTGCGTGGAACAATAGGTATTCAGGGATCTGACTGTTCAACCCCCCGGCAAAGAAATGGCCACACAAAACCCTCATGCAATCCGCCACCCGAAGGCAGGCGTACAGACACTTGCTTATAGGATTCACAGCGCAGTATGTAAGATGATTGGGTGTCAGATTTAGCGATGGGTGCACACAGCTCGCGTTCCGATCTAACTGAGGGGTGCGCCTATGCAGTGTAGCCGGGTGCAGGAATGGTTTACAGGGTTTGTATGCAGATTTTCCCAGGTTTACCAGTGTTACGATAAATCATACGCATGTTGTCGGGGTGCCGGTAACAGTTACAGTGGACCCCACGCAGGGCCTGCTTGCGGGGGACCCCACGCGCTGTTTTCAGGGTGCATGTTTTTGCACCGATGGAGCCCGCAAAGGTGGCTGTTTTTGCTTTGCGTGGGGGCATGTCGGGGCGTTCTGGCCACGACTTGCATATAAAGTTACTTTATAGAGACAATTCCATGAATACGCAAAGCACGCAGAAAATCATTTGCGTGCAGGACCATGCCGATTCTTTCTCGATGAGCGGGATTTGCAGGATCTCTGAGCAAATATTCCATGAATTGGGTCCTTAGCTGCTAATTTTCGTGAAGAGCGTAACGTAAATGGAAGGAAGGTGTGAAAGACATGTCTAAGGCTTTTTGCACCATTTATGGCATGCCCCATTTTCCATCATTTCTATGGTAGAGAGCAGGGGCAGAACACAACTTCCATTTCCACTGCTCCCTTCTTCTCTGACATGTAAATACTCCCAACATTTGCGTCAGCATGGATTTTCATGCCGGCACAAAGGTTTTGGCTCTCTATGGGTTGTGCAGGCTTTATGCACCAGCAGAAATCAGCCAGAACCCACAGGGATCCATTGTAAACGCTGCCGGCCATGATTACATGGCCGGCAACGTTTACTCAGTTTGCATGGTGGAGTGCACCTTTTTTCCTGCTTTTTTGCACTGTGCCATGCAATTGACCAAAATTATGCAGCAGGGACCTGCCTTTGTGTAACGGGTCCCTGCAGCTGAGTTACATGGATCTAAAAAATTAGCTTCGAAATAATTATTGGACCTGATTCTTTAAATATCTGCATTCGGATTGTGCAGATTTTCAATCCCCAATGGATGCAGTAAGGAAAGACATGCCCCGACCAATAATGTATTATTTGGTTTGCATTTCCCTATGTCATAACTCCAGCTGCGTTTGCATTGGCAGGTTGTGACCTATCCACTTCTGAAAAAGTGTTAAAAGTGTTTGTCACGTGCTTGGCATAACGTTCACAGTGCCAAGAACTTGACATACACGTTCTTATCACATTTACCATTAGTTCAGTTGCTTTTAACACTGCACCATTAAGACTGTAGAGTGTAAGGATTTAAAGTCACACTGACAATGCATCTATTAAATCCTTTTGGAAGCTTGGATTGGAAGAGTAAATGGAAACGCTGATGTATTCCTATTTGTTGAAGGGAAATGCTCTCGGTGGTTTGTACAGACCCCTACAGCATTCCACTTTACCCTGCACCAGCGGCCTGACCAGGGATCGCAGACGCAGTGTGAAGACACGCATGGCAGTCACAATTTGCATTGAGAATCGCAATCGTGATTCATGCGCCCTCGCCTCCCAGGGCCAGAAACTGCATGGCTCTGATTCTCAAAGATATATTTGACCCAAACACATTTACAAACCACCAATGCAGTTTGTGTGTTGTGTACGCATAAGCATGTGTGCAACGTACATACAGGTGCCTACAAAAAAGAACGACACAAATCAGGCCCTTTGTTCTCCATACATCTAATGTTTTAATTGATTATCAGCTTTGTGTATTTAGCAGTCGGGTGGATAATTCATAGTGTATCTACTCACGTGTGACATGAGGCTCACATATCTGCAAATCCTGGCCATGTCGACTCAGCATTTCATCCTTTCAAGTTCTATACACTCAGTACCATTAATTGAGTTATACCTACAGCTGTTATTGAAGCATTTTCCAGATGGGGAAATCCAGCATGCAGCAGTTAATGAAAACCTATTGTCCCTTATTTACCCAGTTTTGTTCGGGGGGATTTGGCCATTGTAAAACGCCATTGTAAATCAATCCCAATATTATGGAAGGCTCTTCTTAGGGCAGCAGGAACACACCTCTCCAAAGGCGTTTTACCCATGTATCTGCAGCCATCTTAAAGTGCCAATATGCAACACGGCGCTGCCTAAACCCTAAGAGGCGTGACACTATAATCAAAAAGTGTTTCCTTAATGTCAATCAATACTTACAAATATAAATGAAAATAAATGAAAGTGAATAGTTTCAATTGATGACTCGCATACACAAGGCAATTAAACCATGTTTATAGCTAATGGTAACCACAGACAATTAAGTAATGAATTGCTGACAATGCTGTTTATATTCGTAGTCAAAACAATTTGTTCCAATTTTGACCATGTTATTTTCCAGTGGCCTCTGATATGTGAATGGACTCTAATATATAATTGACTTTCTAAAGTAATTTGCAAGATTCTACTAACAAACTTGCATATCACTGCTTATTGATGAAGTCTCAACTGTAGAGTAATTTTACCTTCCTCCCTGCTCAGAGAAACAGCCATTAAGTTTCTAAACAATGTTCTCCTCAACTTCTATAATTGCATTTCTCATAGTTGTTGAGATTGACTTCTGCTCTAGTGACGAATCAACTTCCGGGGCACCAGTGGTCCAGGTTTGAATATCGGTTTCTAAACCATAAATCAGCCCCACACCTCTAGTACACCAGAAGGGATCTGAACAGATTGAAAAAACAAGTAAATTATAAAGCTCCTTGTCCAATTTTGGTAACGTGGGCAGAACGGCAGGCTTATCTCCGCAAGGTCGTGGATCGTTGGTTAGTTGCAACACAGTGAAAATACAATTGTTACTCAATGATAAAAGGGACTGTCCAGTCAAGGTTGTATACAAATATCAAACTTATTATTATTAGAACAGACAGTTCTAGTACAGTACAGAACACAGAGGACAGACAGTTTTACAAAGAAAAGCAATGCACTCTGGATACTGATAGGAGGGTAGTCGGTAAAGCAATCAGTCTTAACTGTTCAAAGTTATGTGGTTTCAGCACCAAGGGAGCAAGGGGTTGTAAATGTAACTAGGGACCTTTGAAGAAGGACCAGGGGGACAGAACCACAGGATACCTGGTGCTTCAGATGATCATGATGATCAATAGTGTCAATTCGATTTCAGAACGCTTTGCCGCTCCTGCAACAAAGTTCAAGACGTGAGACAGCTGCGGTTATAACGCGGCAGTCACTTCGGGAAGTGAGGCTGGATGGACGGCTGCAGGCTGGCCTACCAGGTGGCTCAGCATAAAGAATCAGTGTCTGTGCATGTTGGCGGATCTGAAACACTGGTTGAGGTGTTTCAGATGCCTTTAGTGAATGCCGCGGGACAACATGCTGGTTGATGCTTGTTTTGGCACTCCTCCTAGCTTCTCCGCAAGGCTTGTGTCTTCCTTTAAAGTGAACCCCCCAAAGCTGAGGAGATTGTTTGCAGGCAACAGCCTAGTCCTTTGTTCAGAGATTCTCTGGCACTTCCCACCTATGAATCTTGCTTGCAGCACCTAGCAGGGCATGCTGTGTGCTGGTTGGGACCAGTTCTGAAGCCTCTGGACATGTCCTTTGAGTCCTGTATCTCACTCTGCTCCCTGGGATATGTTTAAGGGAGGGATCTTGCTTCCCTATTGGAAATCCTGGCCTTCCTTCACCGGTAGAAGCTTTAAGGCAGACTGTACCTTCAGCCAGAGCCCAAATGAGTCCTTCTTGCTACTCCTTTCAAAGTCGTCAGATGATCTGTCAAAAGAGGGCTCAACCCCTTTTTAAAGCCAAATTGGCCCCAGTGATAGGCCTACCTTAAGGAACCAATCCTGGGTCCCCACCAACAATCTTCTGTTATGCGTGAGGTCATAACCAGAGTGCTTTGCAACAGGAAAGGTAAGGGTGACAACATGTTCTAGTAAATCCCACCCATCTTCCTGTCTGTTGTGTTTCAAAGTGTCTCTCTTAGTAATTGAGCTTTCTGTGGCTCCTGATCAAAGCACAGGTCTCCCTTGAAGTCTGTTGTGAGAACAGGCTTTCTGTCTCCATCAATTCACATATTTCTTCCCTGTGAAAGGGGGTCTCCCTGCTAGAGTTGCCTACTATAAACAGTTGTCCCAGACATGCCATTCACTGTCCTTCATACAGAGGGGTGGGAGCTAGCTTCAAGTTGACACATTGCATATCAAAGAGGTTTTGGTGTTTCCAGTCCCTTGTGTTCTGTGAACAAGCCCCTTCGCAGGCCTGCTTCAATTAACTTTCATCAGTATGTTCTACCACCACACAGAACTAAAATAGAACAGGGTGGATCCATGGATCTTTTGATATTTGAATTAGGCTGGCCATGACCGGAGGAAGGTGTTGCCTTTCCCCTTCTTGAGATGCTTTGATGTATCCCTGGTTGTCACATTCCAGCTGAACATGACAGGGAGGACTGCACCTGTAGGCTGTGTTCCCCCGGAGTACACTTGACTATAGGTGTTTTTGCGATGCACATTGAAAAATGTGTGTGCATTAGCCCCACACATATTCTGAGGTTGATCTCCCAGCATTATATTTCTTAGGAAATGTCAAAAAAGACCAGGTGAGTGCACACTCCCAGTGCAGATGGTCGAATTCCTCACAGCTCTGCAGGGCTAAAAGGACGAGTAGTAGCTAAACTGCTTACTCAGCCCCACACATCTACTAACCAACACTGATCTCAATCATAAAGGTAAAAGAGGCAGAGCTAAGAGATATAGCTCCTTAGCCTTTTGTTGTAATGTAGACCCAGGGAAGGTTATACTCTCAGAAGGGATGTGCATCAAACAGCTATTGTACAACAGTTCAAAATTTAAAGAATGCCCAACCAAGCTACTATAAAAATATATACTTTAAAATCGGCACCTGAAGCCAGGCAAATTGGCTGCTCTTCCTGAGTGCTCTGGTGACCCAGGGCACATAAAAGGCGCTACATGCTTCTGCTCAACTTCGCTCTGGTACCTGCACAATGATTTGGGTGTCGGAAAGTGAGCACTCTCATCTGTGCCACCTCCTGCCTCATTAAACATCTTCCCTGAGTAGATTTCTGAACCCAAAGATCTGGTGAGACACGGGGGCTAAAGATGGTTGCAGCTGCTGCTTGACCACTGCCTGGAAACCAAATCCGGCATGAAGGGATTACATTGTGCACCTGCAGGGAAGAGACCTTTGGTACGTTTGGCCACTAGAACACTGTCTTTGGGATTGACAGTGCTCCCTGCACCCTGGCTGCATAGCCCTGCCTGAAGACCTACCACTCCAGGGTGCAACCACTGGGGATCTCCCAGCAGAAAAGACCACTGGCTGGGTGGGAGATCGAGGGACAGGGCACAGAGCCCGTTTCGATGATGCCGTGCTACTACCTGAGCAGTGAGTGTCTCATTGTGCCTGGAGCGGATGCCTCTGAATTCCCCTTATCACTCACTCATCTTGGGGTGATGCGCCGCTGCAGGCCATGCATGGTCCAGAGGATAGCTCTACATATTCTGCTGCAATCCTTATCAAACAGCCATTTTATTTACTAGATTTCCCTTGTGTGGAGCAGACGGGGAGCGTTACGTGCCCTGCTGCACTCCCGGTTGTACCAGCCGTCCAATATAGCAGACTTCCCCTGTGTGGTGCACATGAGAGTGCCACATGCCCTGCTGCTTTAATGGTTATTTATTTATTTATCCATTATATCTGCGCTTAAGGGCGCAGACATAAAACAGAAGACCAGACCAAGGGGGTCATTACAAATACGCCATTAGGGGGTTCACAGCACCGGTAAGGATGCCGATGCCATTAACCCTCTACCGCCGCATTCCAAGGTCCCTTAGCGGGTCCCACTAGGGCCGGCTGGTTTTACCAGCCGCCCTTAGCGGGACCCTTTAAGGGACCAGGGAGTTAATAACGGCCCGCTATTTGCGGGCCCGTTATTAGCTCCTTCCCCATTCCCATTGAGCCCTATGGGGGCTCGAATGGGAATGGGGAATGGTTTTCAGAAAAGGGATTTACCGGGTCCTCCAAGGTTGGAATGACCCGGTAAGTCCTCATTCTGAGAACCCGGACACGGGTTTGGAGGCAGCCATGGTGTTAATAGCACCATGGCTGCCTCCAAACTCGTAATGCCCCCCATAGACATGATTACTCAGCAGAATTGTGGGTGTAAAGATCAACCTCATCTACTGGATTTCCCTTGATAGCTGCGCTCCTGGTTTGTGTGCCTACACACCAGTACATTGTAGGGAACACAGCAGCAACCCAGGCATCCTCCTGCCTTTACAGTGGTTTGCCCTGCAGGATTTGGATGTGAGTTTCAGACGGGCCTGACTCCAGTAGTGCGGATGAAAAAGGTTCTGCCCGCTTTCTTTACATCGGAGCCCAACTGGCAACGGTCACTGCTGACTGTATGGGTCAGAAATATGAGGCAGACACAACGTTGCATTATTGTCACTGTCAGACATTTTATTTATAAGAAATCAGTTGGAAAAAACACCTCTCTAGCCCTATCCTAAGAAAGGAGGTTCCCTACCTAAGAAACTAGAACTAAGAATCAGTATGTCAAGTACTATGATGGACAGTATATGAAGTGTCATTAGTCTGCTGAATCTACACGTTGCCTGATTCATCTTCACCTGTCTTGCTGCTAGGTCACCTGATAGGTCAATGAAAGATCAAGAAAAAGAGCATTGCCATTGCAATGCAATCCCAGACAGACCCCTGTGACTGATCATTTAAGGCATTTTCTCCTCGTATTCACCTTCCTTCCTCCTCTGCTGCTGGACCAGGGCAATACCCTGTTTAGTGACCTGTGTGATGTTGTGCACCAGATTAGTCTGCAGCTGTCTTACTGCTATGCCACCTGGTGAGTTAATAGTGCATTGTGTAGTCTCTCCTCTCTCTCTCCCCCTTCCATATATCTGCCCTCTCCATCCATGGTGCTCTCCATCTCCCCTATTTACTCTAACTACTACTCTATCACCTATCCTACCTCTCTTTCGAAGCCTGGATGAAAAAAGCTCAAGAAAGATCTCCTGGTTTCCAACACAGGCCTGCCCATCGCTGACACTTATGTCAACGCTTCTTCCAGGCAGACTGTCACTGACATTCTCTTTGCCACTCACTCTCTGGATCTATGGACTCCCTATATGTTCTCAGTCTTCTTCCCTTTCTCTTCTTCACCCATCTATTGTGGAACAAGATGGGAACTACTCTTGGCACACTTCCCATCCTCTAGGTGCATCATTAATGTCTACAAGAATGGCACTGTCCTCCTTCTTCGCCACCACTGATGGGTGTACCACATCCATGTATCCCTCCTTGGAAGACCTCCAAAGATGGCAATCAGCTTCACTTAGCTACCCTTAACTCTTGCTCTGCCATTAAACACTCCTCTGACATCTGTCACCTCCTTGAAGACCTTGACCTTGATTTCCTCGCAGTCACTGAGATGTGATTCACTGTCAGCTATTTCACTGCTTTTGAAACTCTCCTCCCTGAGGGCTGCAAGATCCTCTCTAATCCCAGGCCTAAATGATCTGGAGGCAGAGTGGCCCTGATCTTCCCAAAATGGGTCCCTGCAACTATCATACCCAGTGAGTCCCACTCTTTTTTCGAATGCCCCCTCTGCAGGCATGGTGTCTCTCCTACCCTCTTACTGACTCTTGTCACCATCTACAGGACCCCTGGTCTGGTCTCCCACTTCCTTTCGGAGTGGTCTGACCTCACCTCTTCTCTCCTGACCTCTACCTAAAAGCTTCTCCTATTCGAAGACTTCAATATTCACCTTGACTCTCCTGATGTGGCCAATGGACTCTTCCGCCGCCTCTGTGACTTTCTTTCCCTCTCCATTCTATCCTCCAGATCCGAATCACTCAGCTGGACACACCCTGGATGCTCTCATCTCAGCAGACATCACCATCTCCACCCCTCTCACTACATCTCTCTCATGGTCTGACCATGCTCTCCTGTCCTCTCATGTGGATCTCTTGGGTCCCCCGGCTAAGCCGCCTGCCTGCACAACCAGTCTCCTTCTCCATCATTCGACCGATGAAGCGAGTGTCAGTTGCTATTTTTGACTCTCACGTTGACCAAGCACTTGCTAACCTTCACCTCTCCATATGCAACACCCTGGACATCCTTGCCACTGTCATGAGTTTCCACATGAAGCCTTCTTACAAGCAGAACATCTGATATGACTCCGACCTAGCCTCTCTGAAATGCAAGTGCAAAGTTGCTGAATGGAAGTGGCTGGCTTCAAGCACATCCACTGACAGACTGTCCTGATGCTTGCTACGAAGGGCAATACAGACTCTCCATCCACTCGAATAAGAGGGCACGTATCCAAGCCTGCATATCAGGGGCCACCAACAACAGGGCTGAACTGTTCAAAATGTGCAAGGAACTCGCCAATCCTACTGCATTCTCCACTTCTTCTCTGCTGTCCCCGGCCGTCTGCACTGAACTAGCTTCCCACTTCACAACCAAAACTCAGGACATCCTGTCCTCACTCTCCTCTACTCCCCTCCCTCCTTCCTCACCTGCTCTCAGGCATCCCTTGCCCCCCTTCACTTCCCTCCTACTCCCCTCCTTCTGACCCATAGCACTGGATGAGGTCTCTAAACAAATCGTCTCTATGAAAGTCTCCTCCAAACAGCAAACAGGTGCTCCCCTGCTCCTCCAGAACTATCAAGAACAACATTACCTCCCTTGCTCCAGCCTTGGCTGATTTCTGCAATCACACCTTTGCCACTGGCTCTTTCCCACTACCCATCAAGAACGACCTTGTGCTCCCTCTCCTTAAAAATCCTTCTGCTGACCCTTCCTGTCAGGCCAACTACCACCCTATGTCCATTACCCCCTTCATGGGCAAACTCTTGAAAAAGTTGTTCACCTCCCAACTGATCCACCACACTGAATCTGTTGATTGTCCCCATGACCACCAGTCTGGCTTTAGGGCAGCCAGAGGCATGGAAACTGTTCTCCAGAACACCCATGAATACTTGCTCTCAAGTTTTGATTCCAACTCTCCCTCTGTTCTTATCCTTCTCGATATTTCCTCTGCCATTGATATGGTCATGCTATCCTTATAAAACGGCTCTGTGATATCCTTGGCACCATCAACCTGACAGTGGACTGGTTGACCCCCTTTCTTTCTGACTGACAACAGTTTCAACTGGGCCCCTTTCTCTCCTCCACCACACACTCCAGGGACCACATATCACCTGCCCTAAAATCTCTCAACTGGATCCCAGTGGCTGCAAGGAGCAAGTTCAAGACCCTCTGCATCATCCATAAGGCTTTCTGGGGCCTAGGACCCCGCTACATCCAACTCTCTTTCCCTAAAAATACCTCCCTGCTGGAGCCCTTAGGTCTTCTAGCTCTGACTCTCTGCAGATCAGATGCTTTTAAAACAGAAAGTGAGGGGTAGCACCCTGGTCTCCCTTATACCCATCCCCCTAAACTGCACTTGCCCTTCTGGGCTCCCTTCCTCTGGCAATCCTGGCAGGGTGTGCATCCCAACAGAGTCTGGTCCACCCCCGGCCTTTAGCATATAGACCTCACTCCCTGAACTCCCTGTATCCCCTGGCACTTGTCCACCTCTGTCTCCCCTTCGCACTTGCCTACCCCCAGGGGCCCTCTTCTTCCCCTCCTCCTCCCCCCTGGACTTGTCTGACACCATCCGGCCCGCTCTTTGCTCCCACCCTTGCATTATTCCTTTCCTTCCCCCTCCCCACTCCCTTCCCCCCTGCACTTCTTGTTACTGCACTTGCACGATCCAAATGACACAAGGCCTAATAAGAGAGTTATTGTTGTTTTCTTCCCTGCCCTCCCCCTTTTGTCTTGTGGTGTCTTGAAACCCCATTTGTTGTATTGGTGCTTTATAAATACCCAATAAATAAAACAAATAAACAAATCAATTGTAAACCTGACTATCAAAAAGAGAAATGCAGAATATAATAATGTAGCACGCTGGACACTTAACACGGAGAAAGGACAATCAACAAATGCAACGTGCAGTCCAAAAAGGATATGTCCTGTTGAAAAAAGGTGCAAATGGACCTAATCAATTTAAGAGTCCCAAAGGATGGGTCTTGATGACATGGTCACTTCAAAGTACCTGATTCCAATGTTAAGGCAGTTCAATAGTGTTGAACCAGGCTTCAAGGTGCTGCAGTTGCGAGGGTAACCAGGTTCACATGTGGCAAGTCACGTTGGTCCAAGCGGTGAGCTGGAATTATGTACATTTGAAGGGGGTGCTCAGTCATGACGGCGGTCAACAATGCAAACCGGATAGCTCTCCACAATGACTTTAAAGGACAAATCAATTTGAGACATTGGTTACTTCTGGTTTAGGTCATCGATTGACTCGACTCAACAGTGGTTTGAGTCGAGATCTGCCAATTTGAGAGCTGCAACCCTAATGGTCGGATGTGATGCAAAGTTATACACAGTAGCTAACTGGTTCTTCATGCTAAACAGTTGATGTGCTCTTCCTGCTCTAATGTGGAGTTGATCCGGTTCGAAGGTGCAGCAGCAGAACTTCGAAGGTTGGGAGTGTGCTAAATGTCACACCAGCAGATTCCTTTGATTCAGGTGTGTTAAACAAAGATTGAATGTGGTTTGATCGGTTTGTAAACAGGGTCCATGGCTGTTCTGGCTCTCAGGATGCTGTGAGTCGCACTGCAGAGGGTATCTAGGACAAGGTGAGTCCTTCTCAGTCTCTGCTCTCCCAGCGTAGGCATGTTTGCAGGCAGAGTGATAGGCCTTCATCCTCAATTATAGTCATCACCAGTGTGCCCTGGGAGTTGTTAGGGAGCAGAGGCTGCCTCTGCCTTGGAGCACTTTATCTTCACCTTATTGGCTGAGGGCTTTGGATGGACCAACTCTCCAAAAAGAGGTCCAAATGAATTTGTCCTTCAGTCCTGGATGGTTCAAAAGTGACTCAAAGAAAGGTGGGAATCCTCTGCCTTCTAGGCAAAGGTCACCAGGGGATTGGAGGAAAGCAAGCCTGGTTTAAGTGTTCCAATCCCTGTCTTTGTGACAAGTGGTCTTTGCCTTTGTGTATCATATCCATAGTGCTTTCTACTAATGGAAGTGTCAGAGACATGAATGAAGGGGAGAAAAGCAAGCTGGTTGAATCCTTCCCCAGCTATGCTGAGCTCCCTTTGGCTACACTAACCCTGTCCCCCTTCTCAAGCACATAGCATCAAAGAGACTCTGGTACGCAATACCCTGGTTTAAGGCTAGGCATAGTCCCACTGACTATTGTACTGTTGGTTGCAGCAGCGACTGCCAACGTAGGTAGAATAAAGATCGTGTCAATAGCTGACCTTGGCTCACAGTGTTGACACACATTTGATACTGCTCAGATGTGCTTTGATAACTATGTGAACTACCAACTCAGGTATGGCTTATGTTTGTAGATTAAACTGCCACCAGGATTATATGGCCACCACTTTTCGAAAGGAGTATGAGTTTTTCAAATATAGCAGTGATAATGAATGCACTATCCAATTAACAATGAACCAAAAGTACAGAAAGAATTTACTTTTTGGATTTACAATGATATATCAAAGACAACAGGATCCATACAGCTGCATTTGTTAAACCAACATCATCTTACTTGCCAACAGCAGCCATCCAAAACAGGTGATGCAACAACAAATTGGAAATATCACCTTATATACCGTATCAACAAAAATGATTGAACAAATTGAACACTCAAACAGCTGATCCAAACAGCAAGTTTAGAACTGAGAACATCAAATAATCAAGAATTAAGAACCGTGACCATCAACAAAACTCAAGGGCTGTGCGCCTGTGCGCGTGCCCAGCTTCCCTCTGGGTGCCACTCAGAAGAGTTTTGGTAGCACACACAGACAATTACCACCTTCTCAATCATTAATAAAGCACAATCCACAGCATTTACTTGACACTTGCCTTATCTCTTTATACATCTAACTTATTCTAACTAATCTAAATATTCTGGTCTAGTCTGTTTACATAAACACACTATGCAAGAGTCACCTTAAAAACCTAAAAGCCTAAAGACGTAAAAAAATAATATCAAAATCTGGATCCACAAACAGAAGATCTAAATGAGATATGCCTGCAAACATTAATCAAATAACCTCCCTTCCCAACCCATGACTCCTTTGCTTGATTTGTGTACTTTAAGATTAACGTTTAGCGCCGGCCATATTTAGCTATTACTGGACAACCTTAAATCTTCCTACCTTGAATCGACAAAAGGGTTGCACTCTTGTACCCAGGTTTACTTGTTTTATGTCTATTGTAATATGAATAATGTTGAAGCACCAGAATTACTGTTAGTCATGGTTTGAAGCAGTACCCTTTAAGGGAAGGCATTATAAAACTCAAATATTAATATGCACTCTAAGGATTTCGAGTAGGCAAATGTCATGCCCTGCCTCTATTACTTTAGCATTACTAACTTCAGCTTATAAGTGGAGAGCAAAATTGCAATATCACTTATATGGCCCGGAAGGAATTATGGGTATGGGCGCTGCTTGACACTGCTCTTACTTGGCATTAGGGCAACAGCTATTCAAACGGCTACAATGCTTTCACACAATCTGCATCCTTTCCAGGTTTTGAAAGTTCCATTGGCTATAGACATTAATACGTGATATGGTAACTATCTGCTTTACAAACATTTTTCCACTAAGCACTGGCATAATCCAACCCAACAATATTAGGGTGGGCATTGTTGCAAACAGTCTTGTATACACTGCAAAATACTTTTGTGTATGCAGATTCATTGGAGTGAAGACCAAATCAGCAACTTTCAAAAACCAAGTCAGATATTTTGACAGTACAGTACATTGAATGAAATGTCTTTCCTCCCATTAAAGGAAAGGCACCTCTAGTATCAGTTAAGGAAACTGCACCTTATATTTTTCTATTCTGAGCTGCTGAGGGCATTTCAATATAACCTCTTATTCTTTGTGGATTGACTCTAGCATCCCAATATATCTTGTTTAACTGATAGCAGTGAATTGCAGAAGAGGGGCCCCTCGTTACAGGACGAGACAGTCCATCTGTTGCAAATTCTGTCCCTAAGGGAGTAAGAAGGGGGGATGAATGTTTTTTATGAGAATACCTATATCTCAAAAACCAAAGATGTTACAGATGTGAAAATTGGTATTTAGATTATTTGTCAAAAATAGAAAAACACATGTTTTACCATTTTCCGAAAAATCCATTTAAGGTAGGTGGAAAAGGGGGTGAATTTCTTTTGAAGAATACCCATATCTCACAAAGTGAAGATGTCAGAAAAGTAAACATTGACATTTAAAACGTAAGTTTGCGTGCCAAATGTCTTGCTCTTAACGTCAGTAGTTCTCAAGATATGGATATCACGAATACAAGGAATACACTTTTTTCACATCTGACAGTTGAGCCATAATATATGATTGCAATTTTATATTATACTATTACAATTTAATGTTACAATAATTGTAAAGATAATAATAATAACATATTTTTAATGTGCTGGATGGATGCCCTACCTACAATTTAGCTGATTGTGGCCCATGTACGAGAAACATTGAGAATTAATGAAAACCCACAAAGATAATGTTAGCAAGTGTGCCACACACGTGAGGGCACACAGCATTGGGAGAGGTTGTGTTTTTTGCTTTATTTTCAGATTCGGAGCTGCGTTGCTATTTTTTCAGATGTTGGAGCTGCGTTGATCTGTTCCTAGATATGGTTGAATAAGATACTTTTTAATTCTTTCGGAGGAGTCCTAATGGAGTACAAATCTGTAAACTCAGTGGTTCAAAGTGATCACACTGTCCACTACCCTTTTGATTTCACTTTAAATCCTCCTGATCTTCCCGAACACATACATCTTCTCAAAGTGTGAGCACTTTTGATATTATTGTGGAACCTCAACCGACCTAAGCTCTGTAATGGCACCAGATTTCTAGTAAAAGCTCTCCACAAAAATGTGATTGAGGCTACAGTGCTAATCGGTTCTGGCCAGGGGGAGTCCGTATTCATACCACAAATACCTCTTATACCTTCAGAATATCCCTTTGAATTTAAAAGACTTCAATTCCCCTTAAAGTTTTGTTTTGCCATGACCATCAACAAAACTCAGGGGCAGACTTTAAAGGTAGCAGGGATTAACCAAAGGTAAGCTGCTTCTCGCATTGGGCAGTTTTATGTGGCCTGTCCAGAGTGAGCTCACCTAACTCTCTGGTAATCCTAGCACCTGAAGGGAGAACCACTAATGTAGTTTACAAAGAAGTACTCAAATAGTTATTTTTTCTGTAGGTTGCGGATGCCAAATAAATATTTTTTATGTTTTTGGCTGTCTCATTGTCTGTTTGTAATTACAACCTGAAAATATTTATGGACGCACATCACCAGAGCAACTATCTTTGTTTTGTAGCCAAGATGCCCCGACTAATGTCTGCAATAAACATTGCTTATTACATTAAGACCTCAACCTGTAAATTATATTTTGTACAGTTTGAACAAAAAAACTCATGTGTCTTTTCAAAACAATTGTACCAAATCCCAAAATCCACGTGAGCAAATCCACGGGAAACAACTAGTCCAGTCTAAATTGGCTTGGGAAAATCAGATGATAAGCCGTCAACATTTTCTTACACATTTTTAGGTCTTCCACTGTATTTCATTAATATCTAGCTAACCCCGTGTTCACTATTGCCTTAGCATCAGATGGTATTCATTCAGAGGTTTCGAACCAAATGCTACAATTAATTTGTATACACTTTTTCTGAAAGTAGCTGAGCCACGGCTCTGATTTTCTGTTCTCCTAGTTAATTAATACATACTTATTGCTTTCTTTCATAAAATCATTCTGATCATGTCTTCATACTGGAACTGATATCTCCAGTTACTCTTTTGATATTATGTCATATAAATGAGGCATCCACAACTCCTGATAGATAACACCACTGATGCCATTTAAGGGCACCCAGAAGCAATCAGAACTACATCTATTTTATTTGTATAGAGGCCATGTTCATGCAGGCAAGAAAAACACCCATATGTTGTTATAACCATATATTTGGCCCAGTAGACTTGTACACGTTATGAAGGGTGATGGTCAATGCTTTGATGAAAGTGCTACATGAATATCAATGAACACAAAAACAAATCCCAATGAGTTTCACCCAAACTTTCTAGTCTAATTATAGCCCATATGTCTAGTTCATTCTAATGTTCAGTTTAGCAGTATGTCCTAACCAGCACAGATTTCTAGGGAACTGGATGCCAAAACAATCAAGAGGATTACTCTTTGTCTGAATTGTCCCTCCTTAGGATGCACTCCTTGAGTGTCTAGTAACAAAGCCCAAATGCATTATGTTCAATTTTTGAGGAATTAACCTGAAATTCTTTTTGCCATGCTGTTATAATGTGCAGTGAGTTTCTGAAAGGCGATTGTTGTTGTTGTTCTTGTTGCCATCAGAACATCATCGTTGGTATACAAGAGAATAGTCAATCTCCTAAGGCCTATATGTGGAATATCTTTGTATAATCCTTTTGAAACAAAAAAGACACATTTAGTAGGACTGGATTACACTCTCACATGCCTCAGACAACCCCCCAACCCAGCCATATCTCATGCAAGTTGAAATGTGACTCTGTGTTTGTGATGTGATAAAATGACTACTGCTCTACAGGAATGAGTAGTGGCAAATGCACCTACTTAGCCCTGAACTACTACTAGACCAGCAGTTATCCCAACCATGAAGGTGAAACACGCACATCCCAACAGGCACACTACCTTCACTGCTTGAACTAGTTCAGGCCGAGGGTAGGCTATACTCTTCAGAGTTGTGTTTAGTGTCACAGAAGCAAACCAAACATAAATTGTCCTAAGGCTGTATAAAAGTAGGAACTGTAGGAGTATGGGCCCCACATTTCAACATTTAGACTATGCATTTTATCATTCACATTTTAGCAAGGGTCTGAGTTCTAACTAGGGTCAAGGGTGTGAAACTCATTGTTGGACTCAAGAGTATGAGTCTCAAGCTGAATTAAATAGATGCCAATGCACAGAGAACATGCTAGAACATTATCACTTTGCTCCAAGGCGCTATTTTAATGAACTGAGCTGCACTAAATATAATACTAACATAAATTAACATACTAATTAACACAACCCCATTTAACATGTAACAGGTTCCCTTAATAACATTTGGTGCAAATTAGTCCATGAAATAAACTGGATGCAGATTGAGCCAATGCATAATGCTCTGAAAATGAGAAAGAAACATAAACTTTGAGCATGCAGGCTGAATCTGCGCTGTGTGGTCAGCTGAAAATGTGAAGATCCATTCTACTAAAACATGGCATTGTATTAGAGCAGGAAGAAAAGGAGAAATTTATAATGTCTCCCTTCAGCAATGCAGTTAGTACAATGAGAAAGTCAAATTGCGTGATCTTTCAGTTGGATCAGCTGGACAAGGGGTGGTGCTCGTGATTGACAAGGGTTTTCATAAAAAGGGGTTTGAGGCAGAGTAAAGAGAGGCATTGCTCTTCTGTTACTGACTGACAAAGGAGGCAAAAGGCTGGTGCTGCTGAGCTAAGGCTGAAGCTGTTTCTTCCCTGGATTGGCAATTATTTTGCAGAACTGATTCATTCCAAGCGACCTTAGCTGTGGATGACTCTGGAACGCTGCCAAGCTGAGTCGGATAATATTGCCAGCGTTATCTAGGTAATTATAAGTTAATTGAAGAGCCAGTGGAGTGAGTGGTAGCAAAGATTAAATAGTTCCATTTATTTTAGGTGCTGCATTAGAGATTTGAATTTAAATGTACAAGTAAAATTGAGTTTGTACTTCTCAAAGTCTTGCTATTTTTCAAAGGGAATTTTTTTCATTTTGTTACTAAGCCAAGGTTGATTTAGCAGAACTTGGCCCTGATAGGGTGTTTAAATCCATTGCAATAAAAATGTATTTACACTGTGAAGTATAATGTGGGGGTTCATGTCACTCTGTGTAACTTGCATAATTATGTTTTACGATAAAGAAACAGTTTAAAAAGTTAATTTAGTCTCAGTGTATTTTCTTCTGCATTCGATCGCTTCGATTTGAGATATAGAGAGAGATGCAGATGTGCGGTAAGAAGTATGTCAAAGCAAAGTATCCACAGTGAAGTGTTTTACACAGAGAGGCTGAATGAATGTGTTGTATTTCAATTGCATACTTTACATTTGTTGAAACACAGCCGAAAGGGCATAACTGTGATTTTGTAAATAAATCATCACAGGGGCACATGAGCCATTTATTCAGAGTGTATTAAGTCCATTATGTGTTTGTTGTTAGTGACCCTGGTAAAAATAATTATTAGGCAGTAGTCTGAAATGAGTCTCACCGCTACAAAAAATACCCCAACCAGTTTACCACCAAATATCACCATAGCAAAATACCACAATTACCACAATAAAAATACCACAAAGTACTAGATATAACCCCAAAATATACCTAACAGATCTTTAATTAAAATAAGACAAATTTGCAAACAAATACAAATGCTACTGCCCACCATAACAGAAAAGAAAGAAAGTGCTCATTGAATAACAGGGGTACCCTGGGTGTGTATAGAGTATGCTCAGGACTTCAGCAGCAAAATGTCAATTTTATTGGATATGTCTTTCAAAAAGATAGGGAAGGGGGATTAAAATGTAATAGTTTCCTTTTAGGTGAACCAAGGGGAAAGGGTCACATTAAATACCTTTAATTTGAGTATTTCCTAGCTCAACATAATTGAGCCAAACCTTTTGGTGTACAACCAGAAATCTAGGTGCTTTTCATGCTGAGCTCTTTTTGAGTCAGAAGGAGGTGACAACATGTAACAATGATGCAGTGCTGCTCAGAAGATGCAAGGAAAGGCAGGCAGTGCCTAGTGGGTGGTGCTGGAAGACTCAACTGCTTGGGTTGCAGAGAAGAGGATACTTGCTTTCAGAATCGGGTAGGCTTGACTGGTTCAATACTAGATCATGAGCTTGCAGTGGTGACAGCTAGGAGTTAAAAAAAAAACTCATAACCATGTAGATTGTTTTGAATTGGGGATGTTGGAGCACTTGGTGTGTCTCAGATATTAAGACAGCAGAACTCTGGATGGGGATGCAGAATAACTCTGGCACCAAATAATCGAACCAACTCAGCTAGATGCCAAAGTTTACTGTTTAATATCAATTGTCTAAAACAGGGAGTTACAACTAACATCAATGGACGATTCATTTCACATAAAACACATTTATATACTAAGGATTGGTCATACGTGAGGTCATACTATGTAGCAAATGAGAAAGACTAATGAGGGGTTGTGATAGGCTCAAAGGGAATACCTAAGTATACTTTCTATAAGGGGTGGGATTGTGATTTATATCTACTGTCAGGTGGACAACTCATGCTTACCTCTAAAACATGTAAGCTTCAACAGTATTAAGTACATGGCACATCATTGGCTCTCAAACTATCAGGCCCTTCATTTTATGACCCTCTAGAATTGATTGGCATGCTCGTGCCATCTCTGCAACATTCGGCTCACTCAGCAGCACGTAAGCTCAAATCCAGATGCCAGGAGGTGGACTTGACTTTACCTCCCCACCCAATTAGCCCAACGTCTCTCATCACCCATGCCTTCTGCCATGAAGATTGTCTTTGAACTTGGCCTTGCAGAGTATTCTTGTCTCTGGGAATATAACGGAGCGTGAGCAGCACTATCGTTGTTCTAGGACTCCAAGCTCAACTTGTTTTCCATCCTTGATTCATGTGACAGGAGACCACAATTTGGTCCATTTTGCAGCACTTAAATGTCTTAAATGAATAAATCTTAGCATGCTTGTTGTTCTTTATTTGCACCTTAACAAGGGGTGGTTCAGCTTGTCACAATCACCGCCTTCAGGAATAGATAACTGGCCTTGGCTGCTTCAGCTTTGGTACTGAGCCAGACAGCTTTGCCATTTGTGTCCACGATCCCAGCTAATTCTTAACTGCGACACAGTTCTCAGCCTCTTCTCTCCATGGGTCCGGGCTTACTAAATTTATGACACTGATGTCCAGCTTTTATACAATAGTGGCTCCGCCTGCAGTCTAGTCATTACATATAGCCAGCTTCTATGATGACTTAGTCTACTTGCATTACAGCACCTGTACAGTTATTGAATGGTTTGTATTTTCTGCAGTGCTTCGCACACATGAAATCTTCTTCTCAGGTATGAAAGTGTACTCAATTATTTTCTTGTTCGTCAGTTTCTATAAGGTCCATGCATTCTTTTCAGCACAATATTCTCAGGGCATAATGGTTGTCTTTCCTGACCTCACTAGATGTCTCTTTAAGAATACATTTGATATGGCTTTCTCAGAGAGTACCTTTTTTCGGATATTCTCCAGGGTATGGTCACAACTGCTGGTGTCAAGCATGGCACAATCTCAGGCTTTCAACATACAGGAGGTAGGGGAGCGGGACTTCCTGCAGAGGCATTCAGCTGATCCTCTACACTCCCCCCTCTGGTCGATTCATCGACCAGCTCTTCACCGGTTTCCACATCTTGATATTTTCTTTTGACTAAGTGCTTGAATAAGTACTTCTTTGGGGTCCAAATCTTCATCACCCGCCTTCAGGGTGCCGGCTAATTTAACATGTTCATCCACATTCCAGGTCATGCAGTTACACTGTCCATTCGGATTACAATAGACCCATTGACCCACGTACTTCTTATGATTCTTCAGATACAGGAACTTGGTTCCTTCAGTTGCTACCATGCTGGCCTCTATGTATTTTCGGACATTTTCATCAGTCAATTCCTTGGGTCCAAACCCAGATTCGACTTTGATCATGATCGTCATTCCTACTACTTTCTTTGCTGTTTTTTTACCTTGGGCAATTATTATCTTGATCACACAGAATCCAAACATCACCATCACTAATACTGCTCCAAGAAACTTGAAGATGTTAGCCATCCACTGTGGAATCCATGAGAATATGGATGCAAACAAATTGTCATCTATAATGTCCTCTGTCTCGTCTTCCATCTGGTTATGCAGGTTCGTCAACAGCGTTATGGCCTCTGTCAACGTCCCATTCTGGCCATCATGAGAAGGTATGAATGTGCTTCATGATGGCCTGATTTTGGCACAAACTGCTCCTTCCATTGCTGTGATCATGTCAAGAACATATCTGTTCTGTAGGGTCATCAGTCATATGGCCCTCAACTCTTCGTTGATAGCTTTGAGTCCCTTTATGGTGGTGTTGATTGTCTGCAGACACTCCCATCTGTTAATCTGCAACCATTTGGTATTGGACATCATCTGGATCCTAGGCATGAAGATAGTCATAAATACTGAAGCAGTCTTACTGAACAATTGGTGTTCGTAAGGAATGGCCCCATATGCTTCTATTAACTTTGCAAGAAGTAATTCTCTCTTTTGGTTCGATTAAGAAATTCAAGCGATCTTCTCTTTCTCAAATAGGCACCCGCCTTTGAAAGTTCTCCAATGTTCAGGTCACACTGAGGAATCACTAATGCTGGAGCATGAATGAGCACCAAGGAGCACGTTCCTCCCAAATCCTTGGGCAGCTTCATGTAGGCCCTAGGCCCAACAGCCCAATATCGATCCATCACGACGGCTGTCCCTGCTCCCATTCTGGAAACATCGACTGTAGTTTTGCAGCCTATGTTGTCTCCCACATGCTTTTTTCCTTCTCTTTGGAAGCACAGTGTCGCATTCGCCAATGGAATCACAACCATTGGACCTGATTCATCTTCTATCCATGTCAGCAGTTTGGCATGCTTAGCCCATGACTTCAAACACCCACTGTTTACTCTCTGTACCTCTAGCACACATTCTGACTTTAGTAGATGGGCTGCACAGGACATAATCCCTTCTTGGACTTCACTTGTCCATAGACTAAGACTTGAGTTTTTTCCCAACATCCAGGCGATCCAGCTATCTCTGTTATATCGGCATTACATTCTCTTCATGTCTTTCATGACCACCTCTTCCTGTCCTTCTGCAGGATACACAAGCATCTTGCTCTCCCATTGAGGTTGCTTCTCCTTCTGTGAAGTCTTTATATAATCATCCTGGAATGGAAATAACCATTTTGATCTCCATTGTAAAATAGTCCAAGATCCCAATTCTCTGGTCGTGCATGCTGAAAGATGAACAAGGCACCTGGCATCATGCTCTGGAACTTCTCTGGAGATGAAATTCTGCACTGTATCCATGGCATAGGGTATGAGAGTGCAGATCTAGCAACTATCCGTCATTGATCTAGTCTGCACACGCTGAAAATCTACTTCTTGCCTTGCTTCTGGATCTGCAACAGTGGGGGGGGTCTCACCTTTGTGGATGTTCACCTCACTTAAGTGAAGTCAACCTCATCTCTAGTGGACCTTCACAGTTGAAGGGGTTATATTTTCAACACAAAAGGGGCCATTCAAACGTGGCTCATGCCACTTCCAGGTAAAGTTCTTAATGAGCACCAAATCACCAACATACAACTTGGGGGCTGATAAAAGTTCAGTTTGGTTGGTTGTTGAATTGTCTTGATCTGTGTTCTGAGACTGACCCCCCTGGCACTTGAGTTGATCTGAAGTGAGAGATTTGCTAGAGGTCATACATGTCAAATTGTCATTTAATTCATCATCTAATGTTTTAGCAACACTCTGGGCATGGCTTCTACTCCTAGACGGGGGTGTAAGAGCCGTTCTCATTCGCTGCCCTGTGACTAGCGTGTGAGAGGTGAGGTGATGGTCTGAACCTGGCTGATTCCGAAGGGCATATGAAGCTAAGGGTAGACAATATAGCCATCCCTTCTTCAATGTCAATTTAATCTTGGCAATCCTTTCTTTAAGGAGGCTGTTGAGTCTCTCACATATCCTGTTCACTTGCAGGTGATAAGCAGAGGAAAACTTGTGTTTAATATTAAATAGTAGCCCTAATTGTTCAAATAACTCATTAACAAAATGTGGCCAATTGCGGGATCACAGCACTTCACACACACCCCATCTCGAAAAGACTTTGTGCATTAAAAACCTTGCTGCACAAGTGGCATCAGGTTGTGTACAAGGACCTGCCTCCATGCACCTGGAGAAGGGACACACCACCACTAATAGATACCTATATCCATTATACACCTGCAGCACATTGACATATGTAAATGTTGAAACTGTCCTTTGTTTGAGATATTACACTTCTCATTGTTCTCAGTGTATGCCCAGCAGTAAACGTTTGACACACGATGAAATTTACTATAAATAGTGCAATCAGTTCCAACAACTTTTAGAATGAACCCGTCTTCCGCAATCATTGCAGCAAGACTCTCCCTACTTACATGTGCGGGATAATGCAACTGGTCAAGTGCAACCTTAAAAACGCTACTGCTATCACTGGCTTTCCAGTGCTATATTGTCACCATAATGCTTCTGTGAGGGATAAAGAACACCACCTTTGCTTCCATAATTCCTGCTCTTCCTGCGGTGCATTTCAAAGAATATCTATTAGTTGAGTTATCAATAATTTATTAAACCCTTCTTGCATTAACATGGCTGTGACTACTTTCTCTTTAATTCTCTCAGTATCAAAACTCAAAATATCTGGGAAATATGCAACCCTTTTGGCTTCTGCGCCTGCGGCTTTGTTTCAGCAAGAGATGAAATCTGTTTGTTTAGTTTGAGCTGTGCATTTATCGACCGCTATAGCTACTGGGTGTTGTAGTGCCTTAATCAACTTGGACAGGCTGCGAGCTGCATTGGCATGCTGTTTGCACGGAGGTAGCCCCTCCTTTTCCAACATGCTAGCCCTGCATCTACGGTTGATGTCACGTAGGGGAGGTCACGTAGGCGGAGTCACTGTACAGTGTCACTTCCTGCTCTTCGTGTTTGTCGAGCATGACAATAAGTGCTTATTCTGCAGCTTGTGCTGAAAAGTGAAACGTAGCCTTGCATGTGTTCAAACGTCAAACTCTACATTTAGCCTGTGTCTTATTCATGCTGTGCTTGAATGCCTTTCTTCACTAGTCTGATCAATTCTTGAAGAACCATCAATAAACAGAATTTCCTCTCCTGCTAAAGCATTCTCCTTCACACAGGGTATATCATCATACAATTCAGCATAATTAGCAAAGTGATGCACATGATCACATTCTGCTATTGGCTCAGCTAGAAATGTTGCAGGATTCACTATTTTACATCTTACAATCTTAATCATTGGGTTAGAAATCATTATATCTTAAGCTGAAGCTCATTGGGATGTCAATGTGCCTTGGGTTTCTCTAAAATGACAAACAGAGCATGCTACACGTAGAGAGTCATAGAGCAGCCGGTGACAATACTTGTAGACTTCTCTGTTGTGAATGTTGCAGCTGCCAATGACTGTTCACAAGGAAAATATCCTTTCATAACTGGATCTAGAATCCCACTGTAATATGCTAAAGGCTTGTACCCCAATGTAGTTCTCGGTGTAAGCACTGCTGTCATGACTGTCCCATATTGTGTGCAAAACCAAATAAACTTCCTCAGTATAATTGGGAATTCCTAAAACAGGGGCTGTACAAATTGCTTTTTTCAATTCCTCAAACCCTTCCACCATTTTCTCTGTCCACTCTATTTTTACTTTATCCACTCGTGCTTTCTTCAAAGCTTGCAAAAGGGGTCTTGTGAATGAACTTTAATCAAACACTCAGGCTCTTACATAGTTGTATTAACCCAAAAACGGTTGCATCTGTTTCACTGTATTTGGCACTGAGATTTTCATAATCGCCTCAGCTCTTTCAGGTGTCATCTTCTTTCCTTCATGTTTAATCAGCTGCCCTATATATAACACCTCTTCTTGGCAGTATTGTAACTTCTCCTTGTCTACCTTGTTTCCCTTGTCTGCTAGAATAGTCATCAACTGATTAGAATCTTGCCTGCACTCATCTTCTGTGGTGCTACAAATTGAAATGTCATCTGTGTATAGTATCACTGCACTCCTAAGATCAATATTGCTTAGATCCATCTTTAAGACTCTGTTAAAGATTGATGGGGACTCACAGTATCCCTGAGCCAAACAAGTATGTTTCAGCCGATTTTGACGGAACATAAAGAAAGTCAAGTCTTGTGAGTCTTTGTGAATTGGGAGCAAGAAAAACACATTTTTCAAATTGATCACTGTGAAATATAGAGCTTCCACCAGGATACTGCACACTTGAATACCCTGATATCCTCCATATGTCATCAGCTCTTTCCTCAAGAATAGCTGCCAGGAGTCCTTTTATGTCCCCTATAGCCAGCGTGTTTCCTCAAATCATCTTTTTCTAAATTGTATATCCATTTGCCTGTGCCCGAAGTCAAACTTGGCAGTTTACACCTTAAATTATCTTTGTTCATTTGCGGCCGTGGAATATACTATGGTTTTGCTCTCCCTTTTTTCCAGTAAGGAAAACTGCATAAACCCCACCCAGAGTCAACTCCCATCGTCAGCCTATCCATGGCAGGTTGATCGTCCCTGACCATCTCCTTGACGGTAGCGATCTTAACTTGCTCACATATGGCAGTGATTCTCCCATCTCGCTATACAATAATCCTCAGGGACGTTCTGGATATGCTATGGGATTTGGTACCCGATCCTTAGGTTGTTCCAGATCCGACCATTTTACTTCTTTGTCTATCTGCAGGCTTCCTTCAGGTGTGCACACGCTCCTTCCTTCTACTCCGAGGATGGAGTCTCTTTCGTTGTCTGACATGTCTTGTCCCCAACTAGTGTGACTATCCTGCCCTTCACCTTTGTCTAAGTTTAGTCTGCTTAAGGACAATGCCCTACGTTCATCATTGAACAAGCTACCTTCCTCTCTCACTGTGATCGAGGCATTAGGGATCTATCATCGTTTCCTTGAGTTTCATACTAACTATTTCGCCTCACATGTTGATAGGCCTTATCGATCCTCTCTCCCATGCTTTCCACATTAGAGCTCTCCTCATCTAACACAACTCTAGATGCCCCTGGCATTACTTCCTTTATTGGATGGAACTCTTCTGTTCTGTCCAATCGTATTTCTGTGCTTGGCCCTACTGGCTTCTTACGAAAATGACTGGTATCAAGACCCCGCTGTCTCCTTCTTCGTTCTATTTCTTCATCTAGTTCTCTTTGCTTTCTCACTTCCCTTCTAATTCTGTTTGCCTTGGTTCTTTCCTCCTTAGACATTCCCTTATTTCCATTTCTTCCCTTCATCTCTGTATTCGTGTGTCCGTTAATTTCTGTGCTTTCTCCTCTTCTCTCTTCCTTTCTCTTCTATACCTCCCTTCTATCGCTCTATGCCTATTGTCATACTTTCTTTGCTCTTCTGCTCTCTCTTCTTTATCTCTTGCGCCTCCTGATACATCTGCTCTTTGTTCTTCCATTTCTGCTTGTCCTCTTTCAATCTCTTCTCTCGATCTTTGTCACGTCTATCTTGTTCGTCCTTATCTTCTCTTTGCCTTACTTCCTCAATGCTTTTCCCATCGATTTTAAGTAATATCTGTCCACCCATCCATTCATTCTTCACAAGCACTATCTTGTCAGCTCTCTCCTTCTCTTCTTTCCATCTCTTAATTTCCCTTTCTATTTCTGTCGATATATTCGACCTCAAGCTATTTTCTTCTTTGTCTTGCATGATCTTACAGATCTCTTCTTTTCTCCTATCCTCCTCTGGACTATCATCGCTTCTATAAGTGAACACCAGCAGGGGGTGCAGAAGCTCGGCTGCCTGAACCAGAGCCTCCTCACCTTAGGCTGAATTTAAATAAATCAATATCTACAGCAATTTACAACCCTACCTCTTTTCGATCCTGCTTCTGGAGCTGGAGGCTCCTCCGACAGCACTCTCATTGAAAATCGGATCTGCACTCACCTGATCCTGGACCGGTCCCTCGGTGAGGCTTGAGGCCTCCTCCTGCTCCGTTGTCGGCGAGTCTTTCCCGGTTCTCTGTGCCTGCCCGCCTTCTATGTTCTGCGGCTGTGGCTGGGGCCCACCTCTGCCTCTCCACTCCTGTTGGACCTGAAGACTCATCTGCTGCCGGATTTCACACCGCTGCAGGCCATCCATTGGAGGACTACGGCCTGTCCCTGCCATGGCATCTTCCTGCTCAGTGCCTGCCCACCTTCTGTCTGCTGCGGTCTGCAGCGTGGGCCCATTTCTGCCTCACCACCCCGGACGGGCTCGATGATTCATCTACTGCCGGCATCCATACCGCTGCAGGCCATCCTTTGGAGGATTCCTGCCTGCCCATGCTGCAGCCTCCTCCAGCTTGGTTGCCATCCCCTGCTGTGGCCAACACAGCCTCCAGGACCACAGTGCCCTCCCACACACCGCTGCAGGCCATCCTTTGGAGGTTTCCGGCCTGTCCCTGCTGCGGCCTCTTCCTGCTCTGTAGCCATCCCCCGCTGCGGCCGACACAGCCTCCAGGACCACGGTGCCCTCCCCACATTGCTGCAGGCCATCCTTTGGAGGAATCCTGCCTGCCCCTGCTGCGGCCTCCTCCAGCTCGGTGGCCATCGCCCGCTGTGGCCAACACAGCCTCCAGGACCACAGTGCCCTCCCGCACATTGCTGCAGGCTATCCTTTGGAGGATTCCAGCCTGTCCTGGCTGTGGCCTCTTCCAGCTCGGTGGCCATCCCCCCGCTATGGTCAGCACAACCTCTGGGTCTACGGTGCCCTCCCGCACTCTGCTGCAGGCCATCCATTGGAGTATTCCAGCCTGTCCCTGCCTCGGCCTCTTCCCGCTTGGTGACCATCCCCCGCTGTGGCCAACACTGCCTCCAGGATTGCGGTGCCCTCCCGCACTCCAACACCTCCATCCACGGCGGTGGACCGCTGTCATTAGACGGCATATGCTCCCAGCATTCCCATCAATTGCTGAGGGCCACTGGCTGGCGGATTGCATCTGCACCACTGGGCACCTCCTGCCGGCAGCTTCAGCTCTTCCCCCTGCCGTGGCCTCCTACCCCGCACCCTGGCACTCTACACCCTGGCATCTCCATACTCAAGTGGGCCACTGGCTGACAGGAAGCAGCCACTCCGCTGCATACCTCCTCCCGGCAGCTCCCGCACTACCCCCGCAGTGGCCTCCTTCTGATTTGGGCCTGCATTGCCTTCGGGATCGCTGAGTCTGGCTGTCTACATCTGCACCACTGGGCAGCCTGGCAACATCTCCTGCATTAGTCCACTGACCACCACTGATTAACGGTGAACGGAGTACTTCACTGCTGTGAAGCCTGACACCTCCATCTGCTGCATCGGGCAACTGTCTACGAAATGCATCTGCTCCACTGCACAGTCTGCCCAGCACTTCCATCTGCTGCAGAGGCCCGCTGGTCAATGGATCACTTCCGCACTGCTGTGCAAACCGACACTACCATCTGCTACAGCGGCCCACTGTCCTACGGATTCCATCCGCACCGCTGCGCACCCCCCTGCCAGCAGCTCCAGGTCTACCCCCACCACGGGGTAGCTTCCCAATCCTTCCACACAGTCTCTACTGCCTAACCCCCCTCCCACCTTGGGTCCAACTTGCGCACACTAAGTGCCCCAGCTCTCACCGTTCCCTCTCCTTGCCTGTCACACATCTTTCACTCTCCACACCTGAGCCTCCTCCCACCTCCTTTCCAGCCTGGGCCCAATCAATACTTCTCCCTCCTTGCCTTCAACCTACCACACATTCCTGCAGTCGGACCTTCCTCCCTCCTTCCTCTTCTTTCTACCCTCCAAACTGAGCAGCATCCTGAGTAGCAACCGGAACACAAATCAGTGCCTTCTCATTCTTCTACGCCAGCACGGACTCAACTACATATGCTACATTGATCCATGTCTCACCATTTTAAGACTTTTCAGCAAAGGATCATCATAGCCCCTCGTCTCACTTGCTCCCTCTGTTATGCGTTCTGCCAAATCTCTTCTTCTCTGTCCTCTATTCCCTCCCCTCCCGTTTCACTCACCCCTCCTCTCCCTTTCCCTCCTACTCTCCTTTTCCTTCTCCTCATGCCCTGTCCCTTCTCCAATCCTCTCCCCCACTCTTCCTATCCTACACTAACCCTCTCTTCCCGCCCTAATCTTATCTACCCCCCTATTGCTCATCACTCCAGCCTCATGAACATTGCTATCTGGAATGCCAGATCCATCTGCAACAAGACCGCAGCAGTCCTAAACATGTTCTTTCATCTCAACCTTCATTTCCTATGTCTAACTGAAACCTGGATCCCCCCCACAACACCTCTGTACCCGCTTCTCTAACCACCTCCTCCTTCTCACACATCTCTCGTGCTACTAGCCGTGGTGGAGGTATCCTCTACCACCCTAAATACCTTTCCTCTACCTCTTAACCATCTCTTCCTTCTTTCCCTTCCTTCGAATTTCTATACAAATCTTTCTCCTCTACTCACCCCATCTCCTTTCTAATCATCTATCGACCTCCTGGTCCTCTTTCTTCCTTCTATGAAGACCTTGTCCACCTCCTTTTGCTTATCTCTGCCTCCCCCTCTCCTCTAACTGTACTTGGTGACTTTAACCTTCACTTATCTTCTTCCCCTTATTCCTCATCCCTCTTCTCCATCCTTGACTCTTACCTCCTTTCCCCTCTTCCTTCTTCTCCTACTCACTCCTCTGGCTCCACTCTAGACCTCATCTTCAACTCTTCCTACCCTTCTTCCCCTGCCTCTACTCTTCTATCTACCTCTCCGATCATGCCTTACTCTCCTTTTTCCTTACTCCCCTTCCACACCCACTCGCCGCTAAGCCCTCTCCTCCCATCTTCTCACGGCGTGATCTTCGCAACTTTGATCCCTCCCTCTTCATTGACACCTGCTCTTTTTCTCTTCCGTTTCTCCAAGATTTCTCTTTACTATCAGCCAACAATGCTCTATCCTCTCTCTCCTCTTCTATTTCTTCTTCCCTTGATCAACTCTACCCCCTTTCTTTCTTCCGTCCAACCCGGAAACCTTCTCAACCATGGCTCACCCCTCAACTTCTCTCTATGGGGCATCTCCTCAGACGTCTTGAGAGACTCTGGCTCAAATCTCCTTCACTTTCCAACCAAACCTCTTATTTCTTGTACCACTCTCTTTATGACTGTTGTCTTGCCTCAGCTAAATGGTCCTACTACTCTAACCTTCTTGACTCCCAAGCCCCCCACCCTTGCCGCATCTTTCAAATTCTCTCACGACTTCTCTCCCCTCTAACCCCTCATCCCTCTACCTCCTGAACCCTTTCTCCTTCTAACTTTGCTAACTTCTTCTCCTCTAAGATTCTTTCCCTTCAGCAAAAAATCAGCTGTTCCTCGTTTCCACCTCTTCTCCTCCCTCCATCTTCCTGTATGTCCGTCTTCTCACCTGTATCCCCCTCTGAAGTCTCCACCCTCCTGTCCAAAAGCCCATCCTACATCCGCCCCTACTGACCCTCTCCCATGCCTTCTTATCCCCAAGATCTTCCCTCTTCTCATTCCCTACCTTACTCCCTTCTTCAACACCAGCCTTTCATCGGCCACCTTCCCCTCTGCTTTCAAACACGCCACTATCATCCCTATTTTGAAGAAACCTTCGGCCGATCCCCTTCTCATCTCTAACTCCCACCCTATTTCTCTCCTTCCATTCCTCTCTAAGCTGCTGGTGCGCATCGCCTGCTACCAGCTCTCAACCTTTGTCACCAATCTCTCCCTCCTATCCCCCTCCCAATCTGGCTTCCGTCCTAAACACTCTCCTGAAACTGCTCTTACCTATATCCTTAACTCCCTCCTCTCTGCTCGACACTCTAAGAAATCCTCAGTCCTCATTCTTCTTGACCTCTCTGCTGCTTTCAACACTGTCGATCACCCCCTCCTTCTTAACACCCTCTCCTCCTTTGGATTCACAGGCTCTGTCCATAACTGGCTATCCTTGTACCTCTCCTGCCGCTCTTTCACTGTTTCCTGGGGTGGCCGGTCCTCTCCATCCCAACCTCTTGAGTATGGCGTACCTCAGGGTTCAGTGCTTGGTCCTTTCCTTTTTCACTCTACACCTCCCTCCTTGCCTCTGTTATCTCCTCGTTTGGCATTTCCCACCATTTCTATGCTGAAGACACTCAACTCTTCCTTTCTTTCTCTTCCTTCTCATCCGACCTCCACCTAAAACTCTCTTCCTGCCTTACTGCCATAAAGAACTGGATGTTTTCCTGCTTTCTCTCCCTCAACACTGACATGACTGAAGTCGTCTTTTCCCCTCCAACTCTCTTCTACCCCTCTCCCCTCGCACTTTCATTCGCTTCCCTCCCACTAATCTCCCTATCTCTCTCCACGCTTGTAAATTAGGCATTCACTTTGACTCCTCTCTCTCTTTCTCCCACCTTATCTCTCTCACTTCTCGTGCCTGTAGCTACCACCTCTTCAATATCCGCAAAATCCACCCTTCTCTCACCTTTCATGCTGCTAAACTTCTAATCACCTCTCTTATCTTCTCTCACCTCTTCTACTGCTCCTCCTTACTCTTTGGCCTACCCACTTCTCATCTCGATCCCCTCAAGTCTATCTACCACTCTGCTATCCGTACCCTCTGTCTCCTTACCTCCAGTGACTCTATCTCAGCTTCCCTCTCCTCCCTTGGATGGCTTTCATTTCACTCTCAACTTAAATTTAAATTTCTCTGCCTTGTCTTCATATCTCTCCATGGACTCCCTCCACCCTACCTCTCCTCCCTCCTCTCTTTCTACACTCCCTCTCGCTCCCTTTGCTCAGCTGATCACTTCCTTCTGACTGTGCCTCCATCCCCTTGTGCCCCCTCCTGTTTCCGCTCCTTCCAGCTCCTAGCTCCCCTGCACTGGAACTCCCTATGTCTCTCAATTTATTCTATTCCTACTTTCTCCTCTTTTCGTACCTCCCTTAAATCTCTCCTTCTCCACCCCCTGCCTCGAAACTCCCTCCCCTTCTTGCTCCCCCTCCTTTCTTTTTCCTTCCCTTGATTCCCTCCCTCCACTCCCTACTACCCCACTCTCACCCTTTTCCCTCTCTCCTCCTTCTCCTCCCCTCCTCTACTATCCCTCACATTCCCACTGCTTTTCTCTCCCTATTCCCTCCAGTTTAATTGCTCTTCTTATTGATTTGTTGATTGATTGATTCATACTGTAATTTGCTTCTACCGTTATATTGTTTATGTTTTTTGTACCAAGTTGTTCAATTGTACAGCGCTTTGGCGTAAAGCGCTATATAAACAAATAAATACAAACACAAATGCAAATAAGTGGGAGGTCAGTATATTGGATTACTATACCCTGTCGCCGTATTCAACTCTTTAATGGATACAACCCTATTTCCTCAGCATTAGCGCCTTTTACTTCAGGTGAGGTAAGGGGAGCTGAAGCCTCAACACCTTACGCTGACTAGGCATCTGCTCCTCAGGTGGTGGATCTTCCCTCTCTTCCTGATACATTATCCAGAGCTCTAGAATCATGAACCTTTTCTCTAACCTCTCCCCATGTACACAGCGTGCAAGTATGTGATCATGTGTTGCAATACCGCTTTTGACAATGGTCCCCCTTGTGGCCACGGCATTGAAAATTGTATCTGCCGTGCCTTTCACCCATTCAACACTATACTGTTTGAGCTTGGCCATTTACCAGACAGTTAAATATCCTTTATACTTTTGCTTAAATCACCACTTTTTCAACAACTTTAAAACAACCAATATGAGCATGCACCATAAATTGCTGCTCAAGCCTCTAATATCTCAATTAGCTATTTCTACCTTTGGATTGATACCTACCACTTTGTTATGGAGGTCACGATAGCTCCTTAATTCTTTTCAATGACTTAGCAACTTTTAGCTCTCTTCGATATTTTACCTCAACAAACAATAAACAGACTAGTCGACTTTACACATTAATAAACACTGTGATCACCTTTTTCTCCCTCACCTTTTCTTAATACCTTGTATAGGGTTTCAGATGTCACCTTACATAATCCTGTTCATGGGTTATATTTTTCACTATACGCCTTTTGCAGTTTGATATGTGTCCTTCTGAGCTCCTTTGAGCTAGGACACTAGGCGCTTTTTTCTCTTCACACAATATTTCCAATTAATCAAAAATGACCACAACCCCATCCCCTTCATTTGTGATTCCCCTTAGTCTACTCACCATTCATTTGTTAATCGACCTGAGGCCTTCGGTATCGACTCCTCCTTCAATCTGACCACTTTGCCTTCAATCCGCAAAGTGCCTGTGGAAACCGGGCAAGGATTTCGTCACAGGGGGATCTACCAACTGTCTCAGTTCTTCTTGCAAGATTATTTCTATTCAGTCTCTCCACAGGAAACCCTGCGATCTTCTGGCTAATGGCCTAGTTTGGATCTTGAACCATCCACAGTTTAGTTTAGTTTAGTTTAGTTTAGCATATTTGCTTCCATAGTGCACCGAACCCAAGGGTATATGGGCGCTTTTGCTTATATATACATCAATAGTTACATGAGAGTACTAATATTACAAGAACACAAGGTCATCTAATATATTGAAGAAGTATACAATAACATACAGCGCAGGCAGCTAACTTGTGTTACAGATCAAAGTCACATGTCTTGCCTAACAGGAAAGTTGACATTGATATTGATATTTTATTTCTATCGCGCTTATACACAAGTGTTTCAGAGTGTGACAAGGCAAGGGAGGGGAACAGTGGAGAACAAAACAACGATCTTACTAGGCCCAGTGACATTGAGAACGTGCAAGTGCATGGGAGAGAGGGAGGGGAAAAGTGCATGGAAGGGGGGAGAAGTGGAAGGTGTGAAGCAAAGGAGAAACAGATAAATAATAATAAATAAATTAATAATAAAGGCAAAAAACAGTGGTAGTGCAGCCAGCAATTTGCAAGGTTGAAGGAAGCAGACAGGGTAGGTAAGATAAGTGCAGGAAGAAAAAGGGGGGACTGTATGGGTACAGATACAGACCCTAGTGCAAGGGGTGGCACGGAGGCAGGGTGGCAGGGTGGCAGGGTGAGCAGGTACCTGGAACCGGAGGACAGAGTGTGGCCAAGTGCATGGTGCTAAGAGAGAACAGATCAGCAGGGGAGAGGGTGAGTGAAGGCAGAAGAAAAGAGGAAGGTCTCAACATGCTTCCGGAACCAGAGATGGTTCTCCTCAAGTTTTAGAGTGGCAGGGAGCCAGTTCCAGAGGGAGGCCCCAGCCAAAGACAGAGATCTACCCCCAGCTCATTACTTTGAAAAACGACTGACCCTAAGAGAGTTAGAGGTAGAGGAGCAAAGAGCTCAAGAGGGAAGGTATTTGTGGAGGAATAGCTGAAGGTATTTTCGACCCAGGCCCCAGAAAGCCTTGTGGACAATGCAGAGGGTTTTGAATTTAATCCTTGCATCCACTGGGAGCCCATGAAGAGATTTCAGAGCTGGAGAGATACGATCCCAGGGCTTAAGGCCAAGGACTAGTCTTGCAGTCCTGTTCTGGATTAGTTGCAGAGGGCGGAGAGTAGAGGCAGGTAGTTTGAGAAAGAGGCTATTAACAATATAAATTGAGGTGAGTCTCGTCAGCGTAGCACTGGAAATTGGAGCAGAAAATGGCAATGCAATGGGCGAGAGTTGCCAGGTATTACATTTATATACAGTATTATATACCGATGCGGATATAGTTCTTGGACGAGACATACGAAGGCGGGCACCTAGTGTTACATTTCTAGGTGTAAGTCCTTTTGAAAGCACATAATGTAGGCAGAAGTAGAGAAGCAGAAGTGGAATTCCATCCTTAATTAAGCTGGGAAAAGAACCAGGATTTTACCTTATTTCTTAAGGACAGAAAGGATGGGTTGACTCTTAGTGCAGGGGGCAGAGAATTCCAAGTCTTGGCCCCCAGCACTGGGAAGCTAGACCCGCCACCTTTATGCAGTTGGAATTTGGGAATGTTAAGGCAGTGTACGTAGTTAGCTCTGGTAGGTCTGGAAGATTGCTTTCTAGATAATTTGACAGACATTTGTGGATGATCATAAGGTTCTGAATGTGATCCTGTCTCGTATTGGGAGCCAGCTAGTGTTGCGTCTAACTTGTGAGATGTGGTTGGAGCAAGGAATGTTTAAAGCCGTCCTGAGGGCATTGTTTTGTAACACTTGGAACTTATTCAAGTTTTGCTTGCTGGTGCCTACGTATAAAGTGTTACAATTGTCCAGTTTAGAGAGTATGAGTGCTCTTGCCAGTGTGATACAACTGTTGGTGGACAAGAAGGGTCTGCACGCATTTAGTAATTTGGAGGTGTAGGCAGTTGCAAAGCTGTTGTATTTACTTGTCTGGAGAGGGAGAAGGTAGAGTCCGAATAGACACCTACCATGTTGACATCCTTAGACATCCTTAGACACTTCAATATTATTCCCATCAATGTTGAATGAGGTGTATTGGGGATGGGATTGAGCTTATTGAGTCATTGCTTGGAGCTAATAAGCAGTAGCTCAGTCTTATCATCATTGAGACAAAAACCATCCTTGGCTATCCATGCCTGTATTCTGAGGTATATTTCATTTAGGAGTGTAGAGTCTTGTCATATGAGCCTGAGACAGTGGTGAGAATTTGTGTATTGTCCGTGTAGTTTGTATAGGAGATGCCCAGGTCATCTAAGTGGTCAAGCATAAGCTTGGTAAAGATGTTGTATAAGGTTGGGGATACGCAGGAGCCCTGCGGGACTCCACATGTTATTGGAGTGGGTTCTGCGGATGCTGGAGGAGCAAAGACCCTCATAGTTCTTTCTGAAAGGAAGGAATGGACCCAGGCAGCAGCTTTGGAGGCGAAAGAGGCTTCTGTAGTCAAATGTGTAGTTAGGATGTTGTGGTCAACTAAATTGAAAGCTGCCGATAGGTCGAGCAGAAGACGTAAGGCAGGATTTCCATTATCTTTAGATTCGTCCATCTGGATTTTTAAATCCAGGAGGGCTGTCTCTGTGCCGTTTCTTGGTCTAAACCCGGATTGACGGTGGCCCAGAAGATTATTGGCTTTGAGATGGTTCTGTATTTGAATATAGGCTGCTTTATCCAGTATTTTCAAAAGTAATGGAATGGCTGATATGCGTTTGAAGTTGGTTGGAATGCTAGGGCCGAGATTACGTTTTTTGATGAGAGGTATGACCGAGGTATCTTTAAGATTTTTTGGGACAGAACACGAAGTGAATGAGATGCTAATGAGGGAAGTGATAAAAGGAGCAAATCCCTTTGCAGATAGCACCCTGGCATCTAGATGGCGTTAGGCTAGAAATGATGGCTTCTACCTCTTTGGTAGTGACCTGGGGTGAATTCAAATACACTGCAGGGTTTAGGGAGAGAAGAATGGAATTCACTAGGTTTGGCACTTGATGTGAGGCTGAGTTTTTTTAGCTTCAATTTTCGCTTGTAATAGTTTGATTTTGTCTAGGAGGGCCTTTTGGCTGTTGGCACACCAAAGGGCATCTTTATTGCATGATTCTGAAGGAAAGATATGTGACTCCAACTCTTTAAGGATGGCGAAGAGCTCTATGGAACTGGATTTGGCATTTCGGATTCTGTTATTGAAAGTTTTGCTTTTAGTTTTCAAGATAGCTGCTTTATAGGCGTTGGAGGCAGTGTTGAAGTTTTCCTTACTCGGGACTTAATGTTTTTTTCCAGTTGTCTTCTGAACATCTTTTGGATTTGCGTAAGGCTTTCAAGTCTAGTGAAAACCATTTGTTTAAGTGTACTGGTGGCTTAGCTCTTCTCAATTTGAGCGGAGCGATTTGGTCTAGGCCTTGGAGGAGGTTCTGGTTATATAGGTCCACCAGGTTGGCTGGATCTTTGTCTAAATTCTTGTGAGCGTTGATGATGGGCTGGAGTAGGGGGAGTATGTTCTCCAGTGTAACCAGATGATCTTTCTGGTTAAGGCAGGAGGAACTAGTCTGTCACTGAGTAGTGGCCGACTGATGTCACGGATCTCAAAGGGTATGACGTGGTAGTCAGACCAAGCGCAGGGAGAGTTGGAAAGGATTTGTGTGTTGCAATTTATATCTGCAAAGCAATCCAGGGTTCTGCTTTGCTGTGCATTGGATCAGACATACGTGAGAAACCTAGTTCTGTGATAGAGTTTTCTAAAGCTGCGGCATTAACATCTTGAGTGTCATGTAGGCCTAGGTTCACATCCCCAAATAGCATAATTTGGGAGCTAGGTTTGGTGTTCTGGGTGAGGAGGTATGTGATGTCTGCCTCAAAAGAGGACATGGGGCCAGGTGATCTGTATAGATGGTGGATATGTAGTGTGCATGGAGCTGATATGGAGTTTGTCGGAGAGGAGTTCTCCGAAGAGATTGGTTGGCTAGTCAATTCTCTTAGGCCAAGTTGATTTTTGGCAATGAATGTGACTCCACCACCTCTGCTGGTTGTTCTGTCGGCTCTGATGATTGTATGATTTTCAGGTAATGCTAGCGTAAGGGAAGGTCCTTCGGCTGGGTAAAGCCAAGTTTCTGTGACTGCTAAGAAGTCTTAGGGCCTCATTACACGGAAGGCGGTGGTCCAGGGTGCTATTAGCACCCTGGACCATGCCGGTAAATTACCGGCACCGCCTTGGCGGAAAGGGGATTTACCGCCCCATTCCAAGGTTGGTGGGGCGGTAAATCCCCCTTCCGCCATTGCCCTTCCCCATTCCCATTTCTGCCTCATAGGGCTCTATGGGAATGGGGAAGGCGCTAATTACGGCACCGCAATTTTGCGGTGCCGTAATTAGCTCCGAGGTCCCTTAGCGGGTTGGTTTTTAACGCCTGCAAAAAGCAGGTGTTAAAACACCAACCCGCTAAGGGACCTCGTAGTAAGGCGGTAATGGTTAACGGCCACCGTTACCATTAACGGTGGCCGTTAACCATTACCGCCTTCCGTGTAATGAGGCCCTTAGTTATTGGATGAGATGAACAATCAAAGACCTGGTGTTGATGAGGGCTCCTTTGATGTGAGAAGCCTCAACAGATAATGAAAGGGTAGGCTTTGATGCCTGTGAGGGCACAGTATTGTTTGTGTTAAAGAGGTCATTGTTGACTGATGTAAATGTAGTCGATGGAGTCTTGTAGCATTGGGTGTTCTTGATGTTAGTGCGAGAGACTAGCCTTGCATTTCTACAGTCGGTAGAGCATGGCATGTTAGGAGTAGGCCTTGAGGCAAAGCGCAATAGCCATTGACTAGGATTGAGGGAATAGTTGCTGCTCACTGAGTCTTCAATATTAGGTCTAGGCAGTAATGGGCTAGGAGTGAAAGAGGTAAGGAATTTAGTGGGTGCAATGGTAATGAGAAGGGGTAAAAAAGTGGCCATGGTGAGAGTGACAACACGCAGGTTAGCCATGAATTCCTAAGTGGGTGGGCCACTTGCAGCTGAGGTGTAAAGATTAGGGGCAGAGCAGGTATATTTGTAGTTGTGGGTAGGCTAAGAGGCCAGATGCTACCATGTGAGAGTAAGGTCCTTTGGATAGCATTAATGCAATGTATGGGGATGCAGAATAACTCTGACACCAAATAATCGAACCACCTCATGAAGATGGTAAAGTTTACTGTTTTAATATCAATTGTCTAAAACAGGGAGTTACAACAGACATCAAGGGGTGTTCGCTCGAGCTCTAGATTCATTTCAGATAAAAATACATTTATATACTAAAAATTTGTCATACGTGATGCATACTATGTGGCAAATGAGAAAACCCTACGAGGGGTTGTGATAGTCTCAAGGGGAACATCTAAGTAAACTTTCTATAAGGGATGGGATTGTTATTGGATATCTACTGTCAGGGAGACAACTCATGCCTACCTCTAAAACATGTAAACTTCAACACTATTAAGCACACGGTACATCATTGGCTCTCAAACTATAAGGCCTTTTGTTATACGGCCCTCTAAAATTGGTTGGCACGCTCGTGCCATGTCTGGAACATTTGGTTCACTGAGCAGCACGTAAGCTCAAACCCAGGTGCCATGAGGTGGACTTGAATTTACCTTCCTAGCCAATTAGCCCAACCTCTCCCATCACCCATGCCTTCTGCCATGAAGATTGTCTTTGAACTTGGCCTTGCAGAGTATTTTTTCTCTGAGAATATAAGGGAGTGGGAACATGGACTATCATTGTTCTAGGACTCCAAGCTCAACTTTATTTCCATCCTTGGCTCACGTAACAGGAGACCACAATTTGGTCCATTTTGCAGCATTTAAATGTATTAAATGAATAAAACATGGCATGCTTGTGTTCTTTCGTTGCACATTAACAAGAGATGATTCAGCTTTTCATGTTCACTGCCTTCAGGAATAGAAAACTGGCCTTGGCTGCTTCAACTTTGGTACCAGGCCAGACAGCCTCGCCATTCGTGTCCACGATCCCACCTAATTCTTTACTGCAACACAGTTCTCAAGCTTTTCTCTCCATAGGTCCAGGCTTACTAAATGTATGACACTGATGTACAGCTTCTATACAATGATGGCTCCACCTGCAGCCTACTCACAACGTATAGCCAGCTTCTATATCACTTAGTCTACTTGTGTTACAGCATCTGTACAGTTATTGAACGGCTTTCATTTTCTGCAGTGCTTCGCACATGTGCGATCTTCTTCTTGCATATGAAAGTTTACTTGATTCTTTACTTCATCATCAGTTTATATATGGCACATGCAGTCTTTTCAGCAGGTAGTCTCAGGGCGTCACACTCTAATTTTGTTCTTTTTCATATTCCTTTGGGGAGTTCCTCCCTCAGAGTGTTGTCTCTTCGGGAATAACTTTGATAGGGCTTTCTCAGAGAGTATATTCTTTCGAATATTCTCCAGGTTATGGTCACACCTGCTGGTGTCACACAGGGCACAATCTTAGGCTTCCAGCATACAGGCGGTAGGGGAGCGGGACTTCCTGAAGAGGCATTCAACTGCTATGGTCCTGGGTAACAGGTCAGCTGTAATAGGCTTTGTCCAGCCTTCTGGGCATCCCAAATATGCTCCTGGGATAGTTAGTGAAAAGTTCTGGTCTTCAACTCTCTGGTAGGGAACTTTGGAGCAGAATTTAGACCCAATACAGTTTTAGTGAATCCTTTTTCAAACAGTGTCTATAGATGAATCAACTAAGAGGAAAGTTCCCCCTCTCATAAACGAAAAATACCAGCGTGGATTGGTCCAAAACAAGCAAGTTGTTAAGAATTCAATCCAAGTTGCTGTAACAAATATCCTTTGCCTTCTGATGCCATACCCATAGTGCATTGTCTGCAGGAAGGGAGAAGGGGCACAGGATGTGTGGGAGCACTAGAAAAATCCAAGATGGTAAGACTCCTCTGTGGACTGCATCTCTCTTCTGGGTTACACTAACTCCACCCACTTCCACTGTCTGCCTAAATCAATATGACTACAGTAATCATCACTCTAGTGAGATGTGGTCATTGTAATAAGAGGACTGAGTTTAAAGTGTCAGTTTCAAACTGAACCCCAGGGAGTGTCCCTGTTACCTGGAGGGTATGTCAAGCATTCTCAGGGTAATTACAAGTAAGGCTTCCTGGATGGGAGCCACATAGTTGTTACAAGTTCATCCAGCCCAGACAATGTAATAGCGAATAGGCCTTGGCATGAGTGAGTCACTGTTCACCACACTGACAATGAATTTACATCAAATGTCTGTGATTGTTTAATTGTTTAATGTCAATGGTGACTTCTTGTCAAAACCATACATGGCTTATATTTAATTTTCCAACATCCACTTGGGCTGCCAAACCAGAGAGACCCGGACTGCCTTGCAGAGGCCTAGTAGCTCTAAACTGGGACTCCCACTGGACCAATCAGGTCTCTCTGGGGCTTCAGTCACTTTGCTTGCTTTGCCTCAACATTGGGCACCGCCTGCTCTGGGGCATTTGGCTTGCCGCTTTCCCTGGGCCCCAGTCCGGGTGCAGTGGAAGACTCTGGCGCCTGCACCAACACATTGGTCCCACCCGGAGATACTTCCCATCACATGATTATTAAGCCCTCATGCAGATGATCTACTTCAGTTCACCAATTATTTGCTACCATGTATGTTACCCCACACCAAAACTCTCTATTCTACTAAGGCAAGAATATATTGAAAGGAGTCATGATCAATCTCAAACCTCATGTCTGACCAGAAATCAACCAAAAATTCAGAGAACACATTAGAATCTGTCAATCAGCACTCTAACATCTGAACCAAGGGCCCATTCTCCCATCTGCTGTCCCATGCAATTAGTTTCCATGTAAGGACAGGTACATTCTGGCACCCCAAAGTTCTTGTCAAATACCAGGATATACATGTTATTTCTATGTCCACTTATTTTCCATTGAGGTTGTCCACAATGACAAGTGTACCGTCTTCCCAGCATTGAAGCTGTAATCAGACAAGTAGTTGGTTTGTGATGACTCTTAAAAACCTCAGTACTGCCTCATCCAGTAACATTCGCAATTACATATATAGATAATGGTTAATTCCCAGCATGTCACACCCTTACCTTTGAAAACCAGATAGTAGTTATTTGAGGAGCCTCAATTCAATTTTGAGTCCTACTCCCAGTCAGTCAATTATATCTATGTGGGTTGAGTATGTGGTTTTGCTCACTGTTTTGGTGTCAGAAAGCAATATTTGCTACTGGTCAATGTCTGGCTGCAGCAAAGCACATCTGTGGAATTTGTAGTGCATTTTTCAAATCTATTCCCCTATGTAATAAACTGTACTCTACCCTGTAAGGGATTTCAATCAGGCACACAACCAGGTCTCGCCTTGCAATGTGGTGCGCAAATGAAACCCTTATTTTATTTTTGTCTATAAGTTCAATATTCTGATATACCACTCATACCACACCCTTCTCAAAATACCCCCTGGTCACACTGAACCAGGAATCAGGCTAGATTGTAAAGGTAAATATTTATTTATTTATTTTAATATTCAAATCACTCATAGGTTTACTATATATATATATGTGGCAGCAATCACGCAAAAGGTGACAATACAATTCAGAAATAAGCAAAGCAATTGAATTCACTTAGAAGGAGGCAAAATAGAAAACACGGGGAAAAGAACCGTTTTGTTTTGTGAAACAGATAGCTTTTAAGTTAATATTCCGCCTGCAAAGTTTTGCTTAAATACAAATGAGCAACTCTACACCAAGGTGAGTAATCAGCAGGTTTCAGGTTTTCTATCTTTAAAACTGGAGGAGTTATAGTTCTTTTAATGAGAAGCGTTTTTGCAAAATAGGCACTAAAATGAAAACAGAAATGCACTTTTGAAAATGACAGATGGGTTTGATTACACTATATTATGACTATGAAAAAGAGAATGCCACATATGGATCTTACAGTCACATGATCAGCGTAACCCGTCCCGTTGTGGATACTCTACTTCTTCCTGGGATTTACTTTAGTTATTCAGAATCACTAGGGAGTTATGGTTGGAACACAGGTGAGACAATCAGCGCAAGAAGGATTATAACAATACTGGAGTTCTGAATTAAAGATGAGATGGGTTGAGATAGTGTTAATACAATGCAGATATATTATGGGTCACTGTTCTTCCTATTAATACTTACAAAAGAAGTTATTAAATTGGACCATCAGCTCTGGTCAATTAATTGGATCAGGTCTACCGGCAGCAGGGCACCTCTAGCGGGATTGGATCAGCAAGGCGGTTCTGGTCAATTTGGACTTCACCTCAGCCTGGATTTGGAAGGGTACCTTCTGGTTAATGGACACGGTAGATAGCAGGATGCAAGTTTTCAGCAGGCAAGCATTAATGGTAGCAAGCCAAGCTGAATCAAAATTAAATCCCTTCAAGTTTGGGATGTTTGCAATTGGGTCAGGCTAGCAATCATTTTGCAATGCTAGAGTCTGGATTCTGCAAACAAATCTGGATTTTTCAAAGAATTCTGGAGTCAGCTACCAGATGAGAAGTTCTATAATAAGGTGCTGCATGGACATCTGTAGGGTTTCTGGAAGCAGTCTTCTGGAAGTAGTCTGTTATGGAAGCAGTCCCTATGTGTAGTGAAACTCCTATATGTATCCATTACAAAGATTATGGCATGGGCAGAACTTCAAAACACATCCCATGGTTGTGAGTGGCTACAGGGATGTGCTTTGTTTTGGTTGGCAGCCTGAACAGAGATGTTATCTTAAGACAAGATTTAGGAACTCCTACCTGGATTTATACCCAAAACATACTTTTGCACAAATGTACATTTCTACCATTATGAACCCTCATAAAATTGGACACATATATGTTATATTCAAATGTCTACATTTACATTCACTTCCCATCTTTGGGTAGAGCTGTATTGGCCATTCTATGGATTTTTATCAATTTTACCCATAATAATTTGGATTCATCATTTCTTATTTGATACATCTCTGGGCGCTTATCAGTGGATCGTGTACATACAATTGTAGGTTTGCAACATTAATAGTTTTGCCACCATCAGACATTTTTCATAACTTTGGTACCTTAAGTGGTACGAGTTTCCTCAATGTCTTCAAATCATAAGGCTGAAATTAATTTAATGTCTACCAAGTTTCAGATTTATCCCTCTTTAGGTTGTTCAGTTAAAGAGTTTTACATTTTTAATCAAAATAAGGATGTCACAGGAAAGTCCTCTTGTGTAACCTCCCCTTTCCAGGCAGCAGCTGTTCAGTCCTTTTAAGTTCACTGAGAAACCTCCTCCACATCTTGCCCCTCCTTGCAGAGGTCCATGATCAGCCTGTCTTTTGTTCTTTGGTCAGCCAGCAGACGAATGTCTAATGCAGCCCCATTGTGTGGCTTGTTGGCATTATGCAGGAACCATTAACAGCCATTAGCCATCCTGTTCTCAAGGGAGTGTCAAGCGGAGATGTCAGATTTGCCAGGCAAGGTTCTCAGATCAGAATTAAATAGTGGATTGGCCCCAGACTGGGCTGTTTTACATTAAAGTCTTTTAATTTCCCATATAAAATATAAGCACAGTTTATACAGGGTTTAAATATTTTAAAAGAATGAGCCCTTCACCAACATACTTGAAATAGTGGATTTTGCAATTTTTCAGGGAAAATTAAATACATTTAAACTGGGTTTGAGAGCCAGGTTCCTTAGACATCTGTGAGGCAGGGAGAACTAGATTCCTCTGATCGCCTGCAGAATCCATGATTTCAGCACACTTTCCTTTCCATAATTCTCTGGGAAAATGCCTGAATTTGTAAGGGCATTTTCAGATTAGGCCCTTCTGTGGCCTTGTTTCAGGTGACAGATGACAGATGACAGCAGTGATTCCTGCTTTTACAACACTTTGCCTTTGTGTATGTGGCAGGGTGTGCAGTTCTTTTGGTGGTTTATAAACCCTACACATTCTTGCAGATTTAGTGCGCACAGGGGTTATTGCCTCAATTTTTGGCAGTTTTCTTTCCCCATTGGCAAATGGGTGCAGTGTGGTGCATTGGCGTGGATAAATACACTCCACATACGCCCCCCCCAACTCCATCGTGACAACCAGTCATGGGGGAGTTGGGCAAATGGTATTATATTTATTTTGGTCCATGTGAAAAAATCTGGTTGCTTCTCCCATCAGTGATAGATGCGACACGCTGTCCTTGCTGGTTCTGATTGGGATTGTGGAGTGACACTATATGGTTCTTGGTTCTTTTTCCAGTCCCCGAGGAGTCCTCCTTGGCAATTAGCTGAGTTGTAGTTCCAGTGCTAGAAAACAGAACATAGCATGGTTATGGAAATGTCCCCGCTACTAATCCCTGAGGGTGTAGTGGGGCAGATGCATGAATTGAATACAATTTACAATATTCCCCGCCTATCTTTAATAATGGTCTTAACCCTCTTTCCTTGTACGTACTCCATGAACATTTAATAATTCTTTTATGTCTCTGGATTTTCCCCTTCTGGGTTTCCGGTCAGCTCTTCTATTTGCCGCAAAGTATGCCTGGGATGGCAACTCTTTAGCTGGTTTATGTGGACCCACTTGTCTTCCCCTTCTGTCAAACTGCCATTGGGGATGCAGATTCTGTAGGCGACTGGTGAGATTCTGTCCACAAATTCAAAAGGACCCTGCAAACTTGTGAGGAATTTGCACTCTTTGGCTTGGTTCCTTTGGAAATTGTACAAGTAGAGCCGGTCTTCTACTCGATATTCCTTTTTGGTTGTCTTAAGGGCACAGTAGGTCTTCACACTGTCTGCAGATCTCTCTAGATTCCGCTGAGCATATGCAAAAACATGTTGAAGGTGTTTTCTCAGATTCTCAACATACTCATGAGTTGTGGAGGCATTTATCAAGGTCTGCTCTTGGGTTCTGTAGAGCAGTTGCTGGGGTAGCACCATCCTTCGTCCAGTCATCAGCTCAAATGGAGACATTTTTGTTGCTGAAGAAGGGTAGATCTGATGGCCATCAGGACAAGGGGTAATCGAATATCCCAACTTGACCCAGAGTCTGCCACAAACCTTTTTAATATGCTCACAATAGTTTTATTGTACCTCTCAACTCCAGCACTAGAGCACCGGTGGTATGCAATGTGTAATTTCCTTTTTACCCCAAGTATCTCCCAGATCTTTGTCATCACTTCGCTAGTGAAGTGACTACCTCGGTCTGACTCAATCCTTTGGGGTAGTCCAAAACGAAAGAAGATGTGATTGATCATCAGGGCAGCTGCTGTTTCTGCCTTGCAAATTGGGGCCGGGAGACATTCCACCCATTTAGTAAACAAGCATGTTACGGTTAACATGTACTTGTTCCCCCTAGAGAAGCGAATCACAGGCCTGATAAAATCGACTTGCAAATCTGACCAAGGCAGTGTCATCCCCCTCTTTTGGAGGGGAGCATGGTGTGTGAGTGATGTTGGCTGAAATTGCACGCACACAAGACCCCCCTTCAAGTATTGGTTGAGGTCCTGCCCCATGTGTGGCCAGTATGCAACCTCTCGTAAGATTTCTAATGTCGTATGAAACCCCTGATGACCTGCTCTGGCTGCATCATGGGCGTGACTTAGCATCAGGCTTCCGAATGAGGTAGGGACCACCCACTGGTCCTGGCCAGATATGGATCTCCTCACCAACAAACTGTCTTGGATTTGGAACATTTTTGGATGTTTCATCAACACTCTGAGGTCCTCTTTCCCAATGCAATCAGTACCCGTCAGGGGAAAGTTCTCAGGTCCTCAATGTGTTGATAAAACTTACCAATTATTGGATCCCCTTTTTGAGCCGTAATCAAATCAGCATGTGGGGTTTCCTTACTCCACTGGGAAGTTGAGAGTTCATTGTGAGCATTTGTCTGGGACCTAGTGATAGCAGTGACCTGGATTTCCCCCAACAGGGACTCGATCTCAAGTTGATCCCCTTGGATGGCTCCAGTTTTGGCCAGCTGATCAGCTAGGTCATTTCCAGTTTTGTCTGGTCCTTCTACTTTAGAATGACCCTTGATCTTTTTCCAGTAGATGGTCACCCCATTCGAGGTGACCATATCATCAATATTCTGTATTCACTTTTCATGTTTTAGTGGTTTATTTTTAGCACATAGCATGCCTCTGGTTTTCCAGTTAACCAGGTGCTCCACAAACCTGTTCCATACATAATCTGAATCAGTGATTATGACTAGTTTGTGGAGTTGGTGTTGGACAGCAGGGAGGATGGATTGATGCACAGCCGTCAGCTCTGCCTCTTGACTACTATGGAGACCGATTTTGTACCTAGCGGAGGGTTCTGGGGCATCATTCACCCATTTATTCCCCACGCCGGCCACAAGTTCCTTTTTCCCGTTGTTGTCAACATGGTAGGAGCAACCGTCCACATAGACAGTGGGCATTCCCTCACACTTGTCTTCTTCATAGACTTTGTGTGGGGAATTAAGGTACACATCCCTGAGTCCTTGATTTTAAGACTTTCGTCCTCGAGGCAGTTTTCTCTGGAACAATCATGCAAGTCAGCCAGACCTTGCTTGAGGGGACTCTTCTTGTTTCGGACACATCTGACCCAAATTTCTTCCTGGATTCTGTCAATGCAAGCACAGGAAAGGCTTGCATTGACAGAATCCAGGAAGTAATTTGGGAATTACTCACATTTCCGGCCTGGATTCTGTCACTTTGAAGATATTGCAGAGGCTGGTTTGGATTCTCCACTATGATGTGTTCCCCCTGGATAAACGGGCGGTAATTCTTCAATGCCCACACCGTTGCCAGGAGTGCCTTCTCACAGTCGTTGAATTTTTCCTCCACAGAGGATAAAGTCTTACTCGCATAGGAGATGCAGTCAAGCATGTATTTGAGAACCCTGTCTCCAAAAATAACTTGTTTTTGATAGGGTAAGCTAGGCAAGGTGCTTGTGAGAGTCTTCTTTTGAGTTTTCTTACTGACTCAGCTTGTTCTGGACCCCACTCCCACTTGATCCCCCCTTCAACAGATAGATCAGGGGGCTTGTGATCTCTGCAAAATCCTCAATGAACTTTGTGCTATAATTCGTCAGTCCAAGGAGGCTCCTTAGCTCACACAGAGTTGTGGGGTCTTTTAGTTACTGGTGTGCTTCTACTTTCTTTTCCTGGGGACAGAGACCCTCAGGAGTAATCTCAATCCCCAAGAAGTTGTCACGGGTCCTGCACCACTGTGCCGTTTGGAAAGAGAGTTTTGCTCCGGCAGACCTCAACTGTGTCAGAACATAACAGATCTCTGCTATGTGTTCCTCCACAGATTAGCTTTTGATTGGAACATCATCTACATAGGCCAGGTTACACCTTTCACCCAAGTCGCCATGGCCTTATGCAAAAAGATATTAAATTCATTGCCGGAGTTGATGTATCCGAAGGGAGTCCGGGTCCAAGTCTACTGCTGCCCACGGAAGGTAAAGGCCAGCTTGTATTGGTCCTCCCTACTGACAGGTACTGTCCACTACCCATTGGTCAGGTCAATGGCAGTGTATACCTTTGACCCCTGGATCTGGGCCAGCCCTTGGTCAATATAGGGAAGAGGCCATCGGAAAGTGTGGACCCGTTTGTTTAGCTCGCTTAGGTCAGCACAGAGTCTCCACTGGTCATTTGGTTTCAAAATCCCCAGCACCACATTATTGAAGGTGCTGTGGACTGGACGAATTATCCCACGGGACTCAAGGGTCTTAATTATTTCTGTAAGGGACTCTATTGATGCGAGAGGCAAGCGGTATTGCTTCACAAACACTGGAGTCATGCCAGGGTCCATGGGAATTGTTGTATGGATTTCTGTGCGACTGCAGTCACATGAATCCACCCCAAAGAGATCTTGAAAATCTAAGAAAACTTGTTTCAATTTTTGCTTTTGCTCCAGAGTCTCACAGGCATCAGCTAGGTTGACTCTCTCTTCAACCGTCTGCCTAAAGCCCGGAAAGACTTCTGGTGTGGCTATTTCCGCGGCCTCCTCCAGCTGGGTGGAGAAGTCCCTGGTTAAAGTACTGACTTGGACTGATGGCTTCAGGTGGGGAAGGCAGTCCTGGTGGACTTGAAAGATCACCTCATCCCTCCTGAAGTCACAAGTCACCTCTTCCTTACAATAAGGGCAGGAAGAGTACACCAGGAAATTCCCCCATGCCGGGTGAAGATCCTGTCTGGTGTTGTGTCTTTGTTGCTATCACTGTCAAAACATTCATTGGGGATTGTTCCTACCAGTTCATTACCTAAATCTATGGAAAAATGTTGGTCATCAACCGCCATTCCAATAATGGTGCCTGCACCCAGAGTGATACTCCTAAGGTCACTGTTATCCACCACTATTGGAATGGTGTTGTGTTCTGTATTGACTAGTGGTGTTGGGTTTAACCCCAACCCTTGCTGTTGGAAATGGGCATTGAGGTGAACATATGTGTCAGGATTTTTCAGTTTCTGCCCTCTTTTAGTTTTTACTTTAATTGGGAATGGTCAGCTCCATTCTGGGATGGTGAATTCATCTTCAATCTAAACTTCAACTGCATATGTCAGCAATTAAGCTGACCTAAATGCTTTCTCTGGGTCATCAAAGTACATGGGATTACCCGCTAATCGGGACCAGGTTTTGAAGTTTATTAGGTCCAATCGAATGGCAAAGCGATTGAGAATGTCACTGCCTAAATAAAATGCAGCAGGGACATCTCGCATGACCCAAAAATTATGGACTATGCTCTTGTTGCCTATAGAAATTTTGAGCATAGCCCTGCTAGGCAGGAGATGTTTGGAATTGTGTGTTTCCAGGTCCATTTCCCATTTGTCTATCAATTTAAATGTGGGAATGGCTGGATCTTTTGTGAGTGTTCGGAACATGGCCTCGCTGATGAAGCTCTTACCGTTGTTCATGCACACTAGTGTGAGAACAGAGTCCTTCCCCCCATTTAACTGAATGGGGATGAACAACTGTTCTCCAATTTTCTGAATATCAGCCAAGCTTTGAGCTGGTTTCTCATCATTTTGAACTATAGAAGTGGGATTTTCTGATTGTGAATTGGTATAGAATTTCAGAGTATTTCCTTCCAGTGTGGAATGCCACTCAAACCGCAGCCTTGCTGTTCCCAATAATTATTCTATCCTTAGGGCTGATAGACCTAATGCTCGAGGAGGAGGTGTAGCATTCATCTTTAAATCCTCACTGGACCTCAGATCTATCACCTCTCTTCCATTAGATTCATGTGAGCATCTCACCATAAAAATACAAACCACCCCCAAGAGTACAATTACCTTGCAACTAATATACAGACCCCCAGGTCCCACAGGCACCTTCGAGGAAGACATTACTTCTCTAATAACCGAGAATTCCAAACCTCTTTCACAAAATATCATTCTAGGAGACTTTAATCTAGGGTACAATGACCCTAATGACATTCCTGCCTCCTCCTTCGCTAGCGCCCTATCGGAGCATGACTATACTCAAGTCAACACACTACCCACCCATCAGAAAGGAGAACCATTGATTGGGTCATAGTCCATAATTGTAATATCACCTGCAAAGCCCCCCAACCTCCTGTATGGACGGACCATTTCCTCATACCATTTGACTTCAGCATTAATAACCCTAATCCCAAACAGTGCCCCCACGCGCCAGCGTGTCTAACTAGAAACAAGTGCAACATTACGGCAGATACCCTCACACCACTGGTTCTCCCCATCCTAAACTCGCTTCCAGTCACTGCTGACCTTACCCTCCTAGTCAGCACCTACAATGACACCATGACTAATGCCATTGACACCGTGGCCCCACTAAAGTTACGTAAAGGTAAACCTAGAGCGCACCTGAAATCTTGGTACACTCCTGAACTCAAAACTCTCAGAAAAGAGAAAGCCAAGATGGAAACCATATGGAAAATAACCCCATCAGCTGAAAATAAAACTAATATCATGACCATCTCCTCCCATTACAAAAAAGAGATAATCCGTACTAAGAAGGAAGCTTACAATGTGAGAATAGACAGGGCAGGTTCCTCTGCAAAATAACTCTTCACCATTCTGAAGGAATTAGAAAATCCCTACCCACTGACAGACACCTGTGTGAAAGACAAACCTTGGTGCACTAGCATCCAAAATACCCTTGCCAACAAAATCATTGGCCTGCAAACCAAAATTGAGGCCAAACGACTACAACTCTCCAATAGTAACTCCTCCACTTCCAGCCTATCCACACCTACCCATTTCACCTGTGACTTCACATTGAAACAGGTCACTATACCGGAAGTCCAAAAAATTATAGCATCCCTCAAACCTTCTAATTGCAAAGGGGAGATCTGCCCTGCCCAGATCATCAAAGATGCAGCGAGAGACCTATCCCCCTTCATCTCCAAACTTATTAACCTATCCTTCTCCACTAACTCTCTACCTAATAATTTGAAACAGTCATGGGTTCTCCCTCTCCTAAAACAAAAACCCTTAGACCCAGCCATTCCCACTATTTACAGGCCTATCACTACGGTCCCCTTCCTGCTAAAAATCCTTGATAGAGTCGCCTACTTGCAAATTCAGGATTACTTAGCATCCAATCAATTGTTAGGGTTGCGTCAATCTGGCTTTCGACCCCAACATGGAACATAAACTGCCCTTGTCGACCTCATATGTCAGATCGATGACATCAAAGCCAAAGGTAAGTGGCCATCCTGCTCCTTCTAGACCTCTCAGCAGCCTTCGACCTAGTCAACAATAAAATACTCTGCAATCACCTCTCATCTGCTGCCCATTTCTCCTCTTCAGCTGTCATGTGGATACAATTCTTCTTAGCCAATAGAACCATGAGGGTCTTTTCACCTGTGGCTGCAGCACACCCCATTCCCATTACTTGTGGTGTCCCACAAGGATCTTGTGTCTCCCCCACCCTATACAACATCTTTACAAAACCTCTCTTTGACAACCTGGACCATCTGGGTGTCACCTACACCAACTACGCGGATGACACCCAGATACTCCTCACCATCTCTGGCAATAACAATGTCGACGTCAACAAGATTAACGAAATCTTCTCCATCATTCAGGCATGGATGGCCACACACGGCCTCTGCCTGAATGATAAGAAGACGGAGCTCCTCCTAGTCGGATCACCCAACAACTTACAGAAACTCAGCCCTGACTACACTAACATCATCATCGATGGTAACACCATCCCTCTCGTTAAACATGTGAAAACCCTAGGCTTCTATCTTGACGCCAATACCAACCTTTCTAAACAAGTCAACATGACCGCCTCAACGACCGCCTACACTGGGAAACTAATTAGAGCCTGCAGACCTTTTTTATCCACTAACAGCTGCCTCACACTGGCCAGGGCTCTCATACAATCTAAGCTTGACTGTTGTAATAGCCTTTACCTAGGTGCCAACCAAGGTATAATCAATAAACTTCAGGTTCTCCAAAATAACGCACTGTGAGCAGCACTAAACATTCCTAGGAGAGAGCACATCTCCCCCATCAGAATCTTTTGCAAATGGCTCTCCATTCAACAAAAAATTGACTTAAAAATTCTTTGCCTTACCTTCAAAGCCCTAAACCACCTACCCTCCCATCTAACCAACAAACTCACTTTGAAGCCAAATACTAGAATCACTAGATCCTCCAACGCTCTTTGCCTCACGGTGCCCAGATTCACCGCCACAAGAGCCGGCGGCTCAAGCTTCAGGGACCTCACCCCTCAACTCTGGAATACCCTACCGTTGAATATCAAATCAACCGAATACCTCTAACAGTTCAGGCAACCAGTCATTGGTTGGCTATTGAATAAAATCAATCCCAAGTTTGACTAAGACCACGACAACAGTATATACTGTACATACCATTCAAATGTTTAATTGTAAGCTCTAACTACCTCTGACTGTATATATTGTATATTAACTCTCTAAAATGTATAACTGCAAATTCCACATATAGTGTAACCAGTCCTTAAGCGCCCTTTTACTCCTGGGTCTGGAGCGCTATATAAATAAATAAACAAACAAACAAACAAAGCAAGGAAGGTTGATTTTCAGAAATAGAGAGGACTTCCCATCACCAGTTTGTTGTCCTACTGCAATTACTGTCACATCAGGGATTTGGTTGTTTTGGAAATGGAATTCAATTTGGCCAGGTTTTTGTTCAACCATGTGGCATGTGCCATTTAAACTAACATGGTTGACACTATGTTTTACTTTTATTGGTCGGCTAGTCTGGGTCCAGAGGACCTTGTTTACACAATCTATGAGGGGAGACAATCTACGCAGGATGTAATTCCCTAGTAAACATGGTGTACCCTCTGGAGTCACAACTATGACCGGGTGTTTCACCTTGTGTTGCCCAATTTTAATGTTTAAATCTGAAGTCCCCTCGACAGGAATTTCATTCCCATCGAAGTTCTGAAGTTGTCCAGGAAGAGGGGTGAGAGGGATTTGGTATTCCTTCCCCTTCCTGAATTCAGCTGATCAAAGGCCCTTTTTGACAGAATAGTGGCTTGGGATCCAGTGTCCACCAGTGCCAAAAATGTACATAGCCCCTGTATTTGGACAGGGGCATACAATCTTCCCTCCTTTTCCTCAAGGGGGCAACGATTATGTACATGTTGGGCCAATTGGTGGGTTCATTTCTTAACTTTTGATTCTGACAGAGGGGTAGTTTGGGCAAGATTCTGTTTGGGAGCTTGGGAACCTGTAAGAAAAAGGTGACAGTTGGATATTGGGGACGTTTTGTGCTCCTATGGTTCTGATTCTGGGCTGCCCCCCCCACCCTTTTTGGAGGCAGTCACCAGAATTGGTTTGGGCAAGGTGATTTTCTGGCTTGTCATTCTGGGGTTCAATGATGGGCGGTTTCAACTCAGTCCCCACATCTACCCAGTCTGGATTAGGATCTCTTGGGACCCACTTTTCTTTGGGAGGAGTTCTCCCATCCCTGAAGGAGAAGATCCTTTTCCCAGAATCCTCTGAGTGCCCCTCTCCTTCAAATTGGAAGACTCTAACCTGCTCCACAAAATGGGTCTTTTTAGGCCATTTATTTCTCCTACCCGGCCTCTGTTCCTTAGGTTGCAGACTTTCGGGGGCAGGAGAATCTGGTTCTGGTTCCTGGGTTTCCAGGGGCTTTTCACAAGTGGGGAAGGAAGCTTCCTCTAAGGCCTTACACCCCCACTTCCCCCTGTGCCTCCTCCTTTGGAACCTGTGGGTTGTCAGGGTTTGCTCTCCGTCATTGCTCTGGAGTACCAGACCCTTGATTTGAGGGGTTCTGAGTCGCCATGTTCATCTGAGGTTTCTGCTGAGCCCTCAACATGCGACCCAGATCCTGTGACAAGTTCTGGACCTGCCGCTCCAGTTGGGAGATTCGCTCTGGCTGGTAAGTGGTCTTTGGTCCATCCTAGGTTGATTCCGGGAAGGGTAACTGTCCCTTATCCCATAAGTTCTGGTACACCTCCACCCTTGGCCTCGCCTCTTCCGGATTGGGCTGTCTGTGCTCAGGAAATTGGGGAAAGAAAGAAGGGTTGTTTTGGGGGTTTATGTTTGGGGATACCGGGGAAAGAAGCGCAACCCGGCATTTGGGGGATTACTGCCTTCCTGAGGAAAGTTAGGAGTGAAGTTTCCTGGGTTGGAAGCTACCTGGTTGGACCCCACCCTCCTTGGGCTGGGGGAGTCCACACATAGACCAGGATGGGTCTGTTGCCCTTGTAACGGGGCTTATATAATCAGGGGAGTTAGGGGTCCCATTTGTTGGATTACCTCCCTGACTACCTGTTTGGGATTGGCCTGAGGGCCTTCTGGATCTTTGGTTAGGAGGATATTGCACAGGAATATTTTTAGGTCGCCCCATCTCCAGATCTAAAATGGGGATTCACTTCCGCCGCCTTAGCAGCAGCAGGGGTGTTGGTTGGTTTGGGGGTTTTATTTGTACTTTTATTCTCTACTGGTTTTTGCATTTCATAAATGCGAGTTGCCTGTTCAATGACCTAGTCTAGTGATCTCTTCTCATGAAAGTCCCTCACCAGTTGGATCATGATGTATTTAGGGAGTGCATGAAAGAAGGTATTAATGAACTCCCTACTGTCTGTGCGCACACTCCTGGTGGTCTGCGAAAAGGCACATTTCAACTCTTGTACACATTCTTGCGGGCCTGATCTTCCCCACATTGCAAGTTGTAGGCCGCCTTGTGAGCCTCCTGAGGGTTTCTATCAGAGGCCTAGACAGGGTAGGGCCTGAGTGGGCAAGGCCCGCCTCAAATCCATAAATGCCCACTCAGCAGCACTGTGTGGTCATTTACAGATGTTTGTCACCGCAGTGGGCCCAACTACACGATCTTCACGCCCCACCTGTTAGACAATCCTAGCTACGCCTCTGGTTCCTATGTATGGAAACATTTTTTTAAGATGGCCGCCCTATAGGTGGACCATCTTGAATGGTTCTGATCCTCCAGCCCCACAAAGAAGCTGGAGTATTCAGGGGAAAATGTCCACTTGACATAATGAATGCAACTCTGGCTATCTTTCAAATGGAAAGTATCCATCATTTGCTCATATAACTCGAGGTGCTCCCAAACTGAATACTTGGCATTTTTATGATAGGGATTTATGACATTCCTAATGACCTTGATTTGTTTCATGGGATCTTCCAGTAGGTCCCTCTTAATTTGGTTGGCCTTTTTGGTCTTAGTCACCCTTGTCCACTCATCCTCTAACTCAGAGGCACTGCTACAGGAGGTGGCTATCTGATCCTATAGGCTCTCCCTGATTCTGCAAGCTTGGGAATGGCTTGCAGAATGTGGGGGCCTAGTCTCTTGAGACCTGTGGTGCTCAGAAGAGCATTTTGACTCTCCCTGGCTCCCAGGATTGGCTGAGTACCCCCCCCCAACTGCCCTACCTGGAAGATGCCTTAAAGATACTCTTTGTGGGCCTAGTTTCATGGAGTTCAGCACCAAATTTTACAGACTGATCCTTTGGTAGGTGATATTTCTGAGGAGCCAATTCTCTGATTCTCCACTCACTGGAGTCTTCCTGATCAGAGAGACTAGCCCTTACATTTGGGAATCTGTACAGAGATGCCCGCCAATCCATTTCTGGGAGGTGCTGATCTGTCAGTCCCTTATTTCCCATTCTGCTGAAGTCTACCATCCCCTTGACCCTTGGTTCATATTAGCCAGTGGACATGAGGGCGGCAGAGTCCATGGTACTGAAGGGGTTAAAGTCCCTGATGACAGGGGTCCTGAGGTTATGCTCAGGTGTTTCTCTCTCCCTTCCTACATCATTTCTTTTAGCCCCTATTCCCTGGTGATACGCCAAAATGTGACTCTTTTGCTCCTCTATTAAGGCCTTACTGGTCTCAATGATTTGCTCTTGCATGGCTATTTGTTTGTGGAGCCTGTCATTCTTTTCACAGAGAGCCTCTTTGTCTCTCTGTGCTTCCTGCCTGGATTGGACATACTGGGTCAATTTTCTGCTGCAGGAGACTCACCTCCTGAGTTTGGTCATTATTGGTCTGAGTGTTCTCTGCTAGAACACCCTCCACCCGCCTGGTGCGCTCTAGTAGCTTTTCATATTCAGTTTTAATTTCACTAAACTCCTGAAGGGCCAGCTTTCTTACTTCTAACTTAGTTTTTAATTTTTTAATTGGTTGACTTCCTGCCCTAAGGCGTCCCTCTACTGGCTTATAGTGCCCCTCTGTTCAGCCAGCTCATCCCTTTGTTTTTTAAATGCGCTAGATTTCTGGCGCTCCTCGTCAAATTCCTCTTGAGAGTGGATGTCTTTAATAATTAATGTATTATTTTCCTCTTTCAAGGATTCTATGTGGTTCAGTAATGTGACTATCAGTTCTGTGCAGACTCGTTCATAATTTAATTGATGTGCCAGTTTCTGTTGACTCTGTTGCAAAGAGTCAACTCTTTCCTGATACTCATCTTGCAGTGTCTGTAATTTGAGATCTTGTTTTACATTCTTTTGCTGTAAGAGAGACAGATCGTCCTTTAATTTGGTAATATTCTGCCTAGCCTCTGGTTTTGATTCTTGGCTGCTCTGGAGCCTTTGTTCTGCAGAGTCCAGATTAGTCTGGATTTTCTGCAGTGTTTCCCCTTGCATCTTTGCCAGATCTATGTTGTCTGCTTGCTTTTCCTGTATGATTCCTATTTGGAGGTACAGGTAGGCCGCTATTTTGGCAATTTTACACTGCTCCTGTTTTATTTTTGGGGCCATGTACAGTTTGCTAAGCGCTTGATGTAATGGACCCTTGTCCTACCATCTATTCAGGTCTATTGCAATAACTTGTTCTTTTATTTCCTGCAGCCATACCTGTTCATCCTGTTCTGGCCACTCACCCCTGACAAACAGTTTGTACATTAAATGTTCCCTAGAAATATTAATTTCCACTGGGGTCGCCATCTCAGAAATATCAATTCACTTATGGCTTATTTCAGGGTTAATTTACTTTTGCAAACATGTCCAATTCTTTTGAGGATTTCCTTTGAGGGGTGCTTGTACAGTGTAGCACAGTATGCCAAACCAGCAAGGTGTCTGTACCCTGCAGGCTAGTATGCTGTGTTAGACTGTCACGGGTGGTATTTCAATTCAGAATCACGGCACAAGCCCCCAAGCTGTAAGGGATTTCAAGCCCCCAAGCTGTAACGGATATCTATGAGGCATACACCCAAGTCTCGCCTAGCATGTAGCGCGCAAATGAAACCCTTATTTTATGTTCGTCTATAGCTTCAATATTCTGACTGATATACCACTCATATCACACCCATCTCAAAATACCCCCCAGGTCACACTGAACCAGGAATCAGGCTAGTTTGTAAAGGTAAAGATGTATTTATATGTTTTATATTAAAATCACACATAGGTTTACTATAGATAGAAATATATGGGGCAGCAATCACGCAAAGGGTGACAATACAATTCACAAATAAGCAAAACAATTGAATTCACTTAGAAGGAGGCAAAATAGAAACCAGAGGGAAAAGAACAATTTTGTTTTGTGAGATAGCTTTAAAGTTAATATTCCCCCTGCAAAGTTTTGTTTAAATACAAATGAGCAATCCTACACCAAGGTGAGTAATCAGCAGGTTTTCAGTAATGAAATAAAATGTCTAGAGTTATCGGCAATCTTCCCTCCCTAAATAAGAGAGAAAACCGATTTGCCAAATGACACTTTTAAACTGATACATGAAAGTGGCTTTGTGAAAGACTGCAAAAGGGTGCAAAAATGCTTAATGGATAGAAATTCTAAAGAAAGCAACACTAATCAGGCACTAACATACATGAGCTGTACTATAACCAACAATACACCCTTGAGATCAGGATGAGATGGAAAAAATGGGGAAATTACACATGTAAATTGGTAATTTTGTAAATGTGCAGAAAACCTTTACTATGCGACATTGAAGAAAAATGGGTCAAATACACTGTTCCGATGCGGTTTTTAGTTGTGGATGTAGCTAAGGATTTTAGGTATCAGTGAGAGTTGAAATTTTGTTTCTATCTTTAAAATTGAAGGAGTTAAAGAGGTTTTAGTGAGAGGCTTTTTTGCAAAGTAGGTGCAAAAATGAAAACAGAAATGCACTTTTGAAAATGAGAGATGGGTTTGATTACACTATATTATGACTATGAAAAGGAGAATGCCACATACGGATCTTTCAGTCACGTATTCAGTGTAACCGTCCCATTGTGAATACTCTACTTCTTCCTGGGATTTACTTTAGTTTTTCAGAATCACTAGGGAGTTATGGTTGGGAACATAGGTGAGGCAATCAGCGCAAGAAGGATTCTAACAATACTGGAGTTCTGAATTAAAATGGGATGGGTTGAGATAGTGTTAATACAATGCAGATATATTATGGATCACTGTTCTTCCTATTAATACTTACAGCAGAAGTTATTAAATTGGACCGTGAGCTCTGTTCAATGAATTGGATCTGGTCTACCAGCAGCAGGGCACCTCTAGCGGGATTGGATCAGCAAGGTGGTTCTGGTCAATTTGGACTTCACCTCTGGCTGGATTTGGAAGGGCCCCTTCTGGTTACTGGACGTGCTAGATAGCAGGATGTAAGTTTTCAGTAGGCAAGCCTTAATGGTAGCAAGCCAAGCTGAACAAAATTAAATCCCTTAAAGTTTGGGATGTTTGCAATTGGGTCAGGCTAGCAATAATTTTGCAATGTTAGAGTCTGGATTCTGCAAAGAAATCTGGATCTTTCAAAGAATTCTGGAGTCAGCTACTAGATGAAAAGTTCTATAATAAGGTGCTGCACGGACATCTGTAGGGGTTCTGGAAGCAGTCTTCTGGAAGCAGTTTGTTCTGGAAGCAGTCCCTATGTGTAGTGAAACTCCTATATCTATCCATTACAAAGTTTATGGCATGGGCAGAACTTCAAAACACACCCCTATGGTTCTGAGTGGCTACAGTGATGTGCTTTGTTTTGGTTAGAACAAAGCTGTCATCTTGTGGCAGGATTTAGGAACTCCCACCTGGATTTTTACCCAAAACATGCTTTTGCACAAATGTACATTTCTACCATTATGTACCCTCATAAAATTGGACACATATACTTTATATTTGATTGTCTACATTTACATTCACTTCCCATCTTTGTGAGAGCTGTATTGGTCATTCTATGCATTTTCATCAATTTTACCCATAACACTTTGGATTAATAATTTCTAATTTGATACATCTCAGCGCTTATCAGTGGATAGTGTACATACAATTATAGGTTTGCAACATTAATAGTTTTGCCACCATCAGACATTTTTCATAACTTTGGTACCTTAAGTGGTACGAGTTTCCTCATTAACTTCAAATCACAAAGCTGAAATTAGTTTAATGTCTATCAAGTTTCAGATTTATTCCTCTTTAGTTTGTTCAGTTAAAGAGTTTAAGATGTTTAATCAAAATAAGGATTTCACAGCAAAGTCATCCTGTGTAACCACCTCTTTCTAGGCAGCAGCTGTCCAGTCCTTTGAAGTTCACTGAGAAACCTCCTCCACATCCCGCCCCTCCTTGCAGAGGTCCATGCTCAGCCTGTCTTTTGTTCTTTGGTAAGCCAGCAGACGAATGTCTAATGCGGGCCCATTGTGTGGCTTGTTGGCATTATGCAGGAACCATTAACAGCCATTAGCCTTCCTGTTCTCAAGGGAGTGTCAAGCGGAGATGTCAGATTTGCCAGGCAAGGTTGTCAGATCAGAATTAAATAGTGGATGGGCCCCAGACTGAGCTCTTTGACATTAAAGTCTTTTCATTTCCCATATAAAATATAAGCTCAGTTTATACAGGATTTAAACATTTTAAAAGAATTAGCTCTTCAGCAACATACTTGAAATAGTGGATTTTGCAATTTTTCAAGGAAAAGAAAATACATTTAAACTGGGTTTGCCAGCCAATTTCCTAAGGCAGCTGTCAGGCAGGGAGACCTGGATTCCTCTGACTGCCTGGAGAATCCATGATTTCAGCACACTTTCCTTTCCATAATTCTCTGGCAAAATGCCTGAATTGTTAATGGCATTGTCGGATTAGGCCCTTCTGTGGCCTTGTTTCAGGTGACAGATGACAGATGACAGATGACAGCAGTGATTCCTGCTTTTACACCACTTTGCCTTTGTGTGTGTGGCTTGGTGTGCAGCTCTTTTGGTGGTTTATGAACCCTGTGCAGTCTTGCAGATTTAGTGCGCATAGTGGTTATTGGCTCAATTTTTGGCAGTCTTCTTTCCCCATTGGCAAAGGGGTGCAGTGTGCCACATTGGCATGGATAAAAATACTCCACAACCCCACACATCAATAACCATTGGGACAAGTACAGATTTTGGTAGATTTGGGGAGATGGGAGGGTGAACCTGTCAGAAATGCCCAAAAGGGCCAGAAGTGAACATTTCTTTTCCATAAAAGCATGTAATCTACTAGCACTACATCACACATCATCACTGTTAAACAATATGTGCCCTGGGTAGGAGCATATTAGCACAGTCTGACAATACCAATTATCTCATTGGGAATAAACAACAGACAACCCCTCCTCTCTCTGATTCAGTGTAGTACCTTATTATTCAGAATCCCTTGGCTAATCTCACCTCTGAGTACCCACAATGGGAGAGCAATTGTCTATTATCAACAGAGATAAAAAGAGAGTTGACTCAGGAGAGAAAGGGAAGTGTTTGCTGGTAGGGTTGCGAAAAGCCCAACAGACCTACTCGGTTAGCGCTGAGACCTGTTGTCTTAAATCCCCCCAGCAAATATTTGGTCAGGTGGGTACACAACCTGTCCCTCCCAACTCACAGAAGCCAACATTGCCTTCATGTATCTAGAGATTGCTACAAGTAAAGGGATTTCAATATGGAACACACAATCCAGTGCTCTTATTGGTTTGATTCAGGTTTATTAACTCCAGTAGACATTTTACTATTGTGTGGGAGATGATATATATCAAACGTCATCTGGTTGTTTACCCCTTTTCTGCAACTGAGCTTGTCCACCTCTTGACTTAATGACTTGATGTTTGCTTGTGCAGGGTCCACACATAACTTTAACAGAAAAATCACTGTCTTCATCATTGTCAACTGTATTGCATCCATTTTCCAATTTTCCCGACAACTAGTTAACAGAAAAAGCAATTGTTGTGTAATGACAGAACAGCTGTAGGCACGCAATCAATTAACCCAAGATAACTGCCTGAGTTATTAAGGGTTATTTGATTTTCGAAGCACGCACAAAATGCTTGTAGACTTCAGCTTTTTTGCTTCCACATAAACAGGTACGAGATTGCACCAGAAGTTCAGCGAGACCTGGATTAGTGATAAGAATTCCAGAAGTGTTCCCAGAATCCTAGCAAGTCTCTGGGAGGGAGCGGGAGGGAGCGAGTTGATGACAGTTGCAGACAAGTAATTTTCCATCTGAAACAAGTTAAACAGAATCTTCTAGAAGAGTTTAAGTAACATGCAATCGACAGGCACATTTGATAAAAGCGAAGGGCTGACAGGACAAGGGGAGAATTAATCAGTGAGCTTGCAATGCATTCAGGGCATCCTAGAACCGAAGGCCTCTCAGTGACTGTTCCTGTCTGTTGTGTCATAGTGGGTGCTGGCCTCTGGGGGAACAGCTATCCAGTCCGGTGTTCATTGAGGGTCCCTAGCACAGCCAAAATAGCAAAGGAACTTAAGACTATGCTTATGTTACTTGTGCATTTATGTATTTGTCAGCATACATTTCTGTGCCGTTTGTAGTGAATATTTGCCATTTTATCTACGAATTGCTAAATAAAAGCAAAGTATAAAGTGTTTTCCTGGGCTGGTTCTAGTGCTTGCACACACAGATATAAGACAGCGACTTCTGTTAGTGCTACGAATTCTGGCCTGTAATGGAATAACTTTACTGGGGGGAAAGGGGTCTAGATCTTGCAGGGTGAGATAGAGTGCAAGTGGAATGAGTTGCTGATATGCAGTCATGAGAAGAAGAAGAGGAAAATGAAGAAGAAGAAGAAGGCATTTGTCTAATCAATGTTGATCTACACCTGTAACTATTCAGTAAAAAACAGCATTTGATTTCCAGCAAATATTTGTTATTATTGCTTTGTTTGCACTCAAACAAGAGTGACACTACATTAAAAACTCTCACTAATCAGAGTCAGCTCTTCACTTCAAAAAGCACATTTCATATATTTCTTGTCCTAAATAGCCCATTGGGAAGCTCACACATGCATCCATCCACTTTAACTGGTATCCCTATTCACTCTACACACATTCCCTACAAGTTCCACCCGAAACATGTTTAAGACAATTTACCTCTGGGGCAATTCCTTAGATTGAAGAGGATTAGTAATAATAAACAAGACTTTATTGCAGAATCTGAGAAGCTTTGTGTACAATTGCACAAACGAGGATATCCAAAGAGGTTGACATTGAATTATTTCAAACGTGCTAATAATAATAATAGGCAAGCCCCACATGAGTATAATGAAATCAAAAAGGACAAGAAGCTGGACTAACTTGTTCTTGTGAGCATTTATACCAATCTATCAAAAGCATAAGTACATTTTTTTTAAATATTTGGCATATCTTGTAAGGGCGAAACTGTCCCTTAGAAAGACCAGTTTTTACCTTTAAGAGGAGTAAGAACATTAAGGAGCAGATAATGCATGACAACATTACTTGAAAGCCAAGATGATAGCCTGCTTTAACAGTGTCATGCGGACCGCCACAGATTGTACGACATACGCTTTGTGGAAAATGTACCTGCTGCCCACAGACGGTGAGACATACAGAGTTAGATGTAGGCATCTCCAGACCGTGGAAACAAAACACATGCATGATCTGCAACTCTAGAATAGTAGTGTATGTGATTTGGTGCCCCTGTAACAAATGGTACATAGGGAAAACAGAAAGGAATGTTAAGACATGCATAAAGAACAAGATTATATCAGCCCCTTTGGTAGCAGAGTTTTTTGGACATGCACATTGTGCAGAAGAATTATGTTGGACAGTTCTGTACGAAGTTAATAAGGGACAGGATGTGATTGGAGATTACAATTAATTATTCAGAATAGAGCAGGATTCTATTTTCCACACCCAGAGTGTAGAGAAAGGTTTAAATGAGCAAATTGAATGGCACAAGCTATGAGAATCTAAATCTATACGCTATTATAATTTAGATTACCTATTTTCCTTTTATTTACGATAGCACATACTTAAGAATGGAATTATTTGCAATTATGGCATAGTGTGCTTCCAACACTGAGATGACGAGGCTCTCTGAAGATGCCACTCCATTTGAGGATGAGATTGGATATGTAGAATTGCTAAGAAAGATGTTTCCAGAGTGCTGCACTTAAGCAATAGCTTCAAAGAAAGGCACCTTGAAATGTACAGGGAAGGTATGACGTCAGACAGTGCATATGAGGTTCCGGGTAATGACACTGTCCTACTCCCACACTGTTAATCTGTTATGAGGAGAACAGGGGGCGGAATCCTAAAAGGGAACAGGTAAATAAATACTAGAATGTCAAATAACGAAATGATAATGTGGGGCAGAATCAGGAATGCCCCAAGTTCTCTTTTCCAGGTCTCTTTTAAAGTCCACTGTTAATTTGTGCAAAAGTGCAATAAACCATTCATGCTAATGAAACACCACGAGACGCAGAATTTCTTTTTCGTCATGAAGGTAGTTTGTTTACATATGATAAGATACATTGTGTGGAGAGTGGCAGTTGTTTTTTAACTGATAAGGCTGCCTATACGTTGTGCTTTTTGCAGATAACATACTGATGTGCATTGGGAACCAGGAGCTGCAAGCCTAAAACAGAGAGTGAATCATTGAGGGGCCGATTCATGGAACAAATGTGCACCGAAATCCGTGGCGCAAGCGTGAAAAAGCAAGCGCACGCCTGCCATTCATGGAAGGCCTTGCGCGTGTTTTCCCCGGAATGTGAGCCAAATCCACGGGTGGCGCACACGGGTGCACACGTCATTGCAACATCCAGAACGCTGTGCGAGATGCGCACAGCGAAAGCGTACAACATCAGCACATGCACCAAAAAGGGGGCGGAACACGGGGCAGAGCACGTGGAAAGGGGACGTGTGAAAAAGAAGGCGTAACTGGGGAAGTACTGCAGGGAAATACACGGAATACCCAAATGCACGCGGACAACACGTATACATGGAATTGAATACCGGAAACCCACGCACACCAAAAGACACACACAGGTGTAAACACATCCGCCACACGAAGGCAGGTGGAAGCGTCCCCACTCAGTACTGTGGCATGTTTTTACCCATGCATCCAAGCCCTACAATAAAACTGTGCAGTACTGGCATGGAAAACATCATGATGGCCAGAACTCCCCAGAGAGTGCACAGGGAAAACATGAAGAATAGGCTGCCACCCATTTTTGCCTATGATGTGGGCACAGGAGGGCACTGCCTAAAACCACCATTGGGCTACACACACAGTAGCCTGAAACCATTGGGAATGGCAATGCTGATTGCCAAAAGCAACCCAGAACTGTGGGGAATTCATTTTCTTAATCCCAAAAATGGTTGCATTACCAGTACTCACCACTATCAGAAAGCCGGCGTTTTAAAACCACCAGACTTGTGTGTAAAACTGCACAAATGAAACAAAACCAGACCAAGGAAAGACTTGCTAAGAGGTGGAAGAATGTAAAACCATATTCTGAAATGACTTGAAGGAAGTAATTATTTAATGTATATGTAAAAATTGTCGGTTTGATTTGAATGTAGAAAACTGGGAACAAAAAGTGACATTTAGCTGAAACCTGGCTTAATGAAACTGGATTCTGCCTGACAACTACCCCCGACAGGAGCTGAAACCTGCTCAGCCACTCCCCTTGCCAAAAGGAGTTGTCACCTCTCTGATTAGATTAGGGGTGGAGCAGCTGGGGACTACAGGGAGTTGAACAAAGACCTGTCCTGGACTCAGGCAAATGTTATATTGGGGGGCCGTAAAGTGGCTTCCTCTTAGGGGAAACTGGGAGGGGCAGTGCCTCTGCTAGCAGCTGAGCTTGGGGGAAGTGGATAAACCAGTTATTCCACCCTGTGATGTGGGAAGCCACACCCCTTTTTGACCAGGGCATAATTTTAAAAAGATAGATAACTCATAGTGCGGACTTGTCAGAATTATAGAAGTAATATCATTATTTTTGTGATTTTTCTGTGAACATTTTGAGAGGTTTTAGGACCCTGTGGTGTATTCTGGGGGGTTGTTAGCGGAAAATAGGGTCTCACTCCAAATGTCTGCATGCTGCATGTTAAAAATCTGACACTTCATCAATTAATGTCCATCCTCCTTGTGCACATGTGTGTGATTTTGGGTAAATGTCCGATATTGCAAAACCAGATAAAAAGAGCAAAATGTTGTCATTTTTTAATGCAAGCCCCCAGGAAGATCAGAGGCGGACAAGCATGGACCATAACGAATATATAATGTGCACATGTAATTTCAACAAATTGTATATCTGGGAAGGATGTATTTGAATCAAATATAGATTTGTGGGCAAACTGACCAGGGGAGGATCCTCTGACCCATAAACAGACTTCATCATGCTGACAATCCATTTCCTTCCCCCAATCATGGGAGAGGGGAGAATTGGGCCAATGACAAGTAGAGAGGGGCAGGCTTAGCTAGGCCCAGGCACACACCCATTTTCAAAACACATAAAAAGAGACTGCTGGGACAGGTAGAGACATTCAATTCCATTTGCTGCGGAGCATGTTGACCGACGACTTCACATCCAGAGATCCAGACTTCAAATCCATCAATCTCCAAAGACCAGAACTTTACTTCAGAACTTAAAGCAAGGGCCTAAACCCACAAACTGAGAACTCTTCTCAGCAGGCCTCAGCAACCTTAAAATCATTTGCGAACTATTCCACAGCCGGGCGAGCTGTTTGAATTCTTTTGCCAAGAACAATTGCCAGAGACCAGACCAGAGATCCAGAGTGACCCAGACCGCTGTGAGCAGAACCAGAGAGCTGACCCAGATCACTGTGAAGTGCCGAGACCAGAACCGGAGTCCAGACCAAAACCTGACCAGATCTGTGGCGAGGCCTATTTCAAATTTATATTGTGAGTACCTAGCAGAACTGTGCAGAACCAATCTCTTAGTTAAAATAATCTAATCCAAACTATTTTAACCTGAGTAGAACTGCCTCCTAGAAATCGTATCATCTGTCATCTGTCATTTTTAAAGCTGCACAACTGTCACCTGTCAATTCTGCAGCTGCAAGCTGTCACCTGTCATTTTGAGTTTACTGTAAATCCGAAAAACTACCTTTATTTAATCGTCCGTATCTCTGGAACCGTTTGGGCTAGGAACGAAATTTAGCTTAGAATCTAGGCTTTCCAAAGAACCTAGAACCAACTTGCTACTCCTTATACTTTTGCCAATTCACGCACTCGCACATTTTGCCGCGATTTGCGATTTGGCCTGATTTCTTTACCTGTAAAAAGATAGCAGCTTTTTTGGCTTTCTTTTGCTAAAAATTCATTTGCCTCTTAATACCCATCCCTGAATCATTGCTAAAGTGAGCCTGAGCTCATCCTAAGTATCTCTCACTCACCCTGAACCTCCTAGAGGGAATTAAAAGCATTTTCATCATATTTCTCACTTCACTGCCACCACATTCAAAGCACTTGGGCCTGTGTTTCAAACTCCTACCTGTTTCCTCTAGGTTTGCTGGGGGGGAACTGAATTTCGTATTGTATTTGATTGCATTCCTGAGAACTGTGTGCTCCTCTTTCCATCTCCTTCCATTTCTTACATTGCATAGGGGAGGGGGTGAATTTCCAGAGAAAAAGTGATTATCTTATCTTTTGCTAAAATCATATCAAGTATTTCTGCACTGCATTTTATTACTCAGTGCTTTTCCCTTGAAATCATAAAAGTATTTTTGCTACTTTATCCATCCTATACTAATTCCTCATTGATTGTAAAGAAGTGTGCTAGTGTCAGATTACCCATTGTTGATTAACATCATATTTATAAGGGCGATATTGATTATTAATTTATTATAAAAGTGTGGTATCTATATTTTGTTTTATTTCTCAAATAAACCTTTTAAACTTGCAAAACAGAACTACTTCTTGGCTCAGTGGGGTCAGGGGGATTCTAAGAGAGAGGTGGTAGTCATCCAGAACTCGTGAACTGGACATAAAGATATACCAATAAGGGTTTCCATTCAGTATCCCAGACTAGGCATTGACTTAGCTGTAGTGTTGAATTGAATCCTCTTACAAATTGGGGGCTCGTAGCCGGGGATTCCGGATTAGATCTATCACTTGTGTAGATTAATACAGTGTACTAACTGACAAGATACATACATCCGGTCGGATCACCACGCTGTGTTACACTGTAAAGCACTCCTCAAAGGAACGCTCTAAGGAAATGGTCTGTTTTGCAAAAATAAAATACAAACTTCTGTAAGTCAGGAAGGAACTCAAATTCCAGAATGACGACACTGGTAGACATCAAAATAGCCAGAGAGCACTTCTTACATAAGCTATTTGTGAGAGGTGAGTGGACTCATCAGGACCAAACGGTCTGGTTGCAGGCAATCGCTCAACAGGTCACTGAAACAGGGTCAGATATATGGGGAGATCAGGGTCCCCTACATGTGGCCCTGAGTGAACTATATATGGCCCCTAAAGCCAAAGATGAACATAATAAGATTGCCAGGATAGCGGCATATTTGTATCTATATATGGGAGCCATACAGGACAAATGTGCTGAAGGCCAAGATCTGGCAAATAGGCAACAGATGGCGTTAGAGAAGGCCCAATCTGATCTGGACTCTTCTGAGCAGAGGCTGCTCCGGAGCCAGGAGTCAGAAAAGGACAGCAAACAGTACATCACTAAAATAAAGGAGGATATGGATGTGCTGCAAAAGGAAAAGGCGGACCAGGATACCAGAATTCTGGCCTTGCAGAAGGAGTACCAAGAAGGTTTGGACTCCCTACTGCAGAGCCAGAAAAAGCTGGAGCAACAATTAGATTTAAATAGGGCATGTGCCGAGCAGGTAGTCACCCTGCAAAGCCACCTAGATAGGGAGAAGGCAGAGAGCAATAAACTGATTTTGAAAGACCTGGATAACCAGGCAGAGTTTGACCAGGAGCGCCAGAAAGCTGGTGCCTTCCAAAGGCAAAGGGACGAAGTGGCGGCACAGATGCAGGCTCTTAGTCAGGAAAGGGATACCTTAGGCCAGGAAGTCTGCCACTTAAAAAGGAAAATGGAAGAAAATCACCTGGCCATCCAGGGACTGGGTGACCTCCAAAAAGAACATCAGAACTTCTTAGAGCACACCAGGAGGGTGGAGGATGCTCTGGCAAGGAAGGAGCAGGCCAATAGGGACACAGCTCAGGAGGTAACCCTCCTGCAGCAGAGACTGGCCCAGTACTCCAGGACCAATCAGGAGGCACAGAGAGAACATTAGGCTCTCTGTCAGCACAATGATAGGCTGCAGCAACAGGTAGCGATGTAGGAAAGACTGATAGAGTCTAGTAAGGCCTTAACTGAGGAACTGAAAGCGCAGGCTCTTGCATTGCAACAGGGAGGAGGGGCTGATAGAGACGAGGTGCGCTGGGAAAGGGAAACGCCTGAGCATAACCTCAGGAGCCTTGGTACCAGAGGCCTTCATCTCTCCCAGTCCCTGGACTCTGCCACCCCCATGTCCCCTCCTGCACATGAGCCCAGGGCCACGGAGACGGCAGATTACTATCCAGCTAGAAGTATGGGGCTCATAGGCCAGTACCTCCCAGGAATGGATGGGCGGGCATCCGGGTATGGGCACCCAAGCACAGTGCAATTTAGTGGGGAAGCCCAGGAGAGTAGACCCATTAAGGGCATCCTGAAAACCTCTGCCCAGTTAGGTCAGTGGGGGGGTAACCATCAAATCCTGGCAGCAAGGAGGGATCTGAAGACTCCTCTGAGCATTACAGGACACGGGAGACCAGGTCCCCACATTCTGCCAGCCATTCCCAGGCTCGCAGAATCCGGGAAAACCTGGAAGATCAGACAGGCACCTCTGGGAGCAGCGCTTCTGAGTCGGAGGATGAATGGACCAGGGTTACCCGAACCAAAAAGGCCAATAAGGCAAAAAGGGCCTTGCTTAAGGACCCATTGAAACAAATAAAGGCAATAAGGAGTGTCATCACGCCTTATCATAAGAACGCCAAGTATTCTGTTTTGGAACACTTGGAGCTCTATGAGCAAATGATGGAGACTTTCCATTTGAAGGACAGCCAAAGCTGTATTCAATATGTAAAGTGGACCTTCTCACCAGAATACTCCAGTTTCTTTGCGGGGCTGGAGGATCAAAACCATTCAAGGTGGTCCACATACAGGGTGGCCATCTTGAAACATTTTTCTGTGCACAGAAATCCTCAAGAGGCTCGCGAGGCAGCCTACAATTTGCAATGTGGCGAGGATCAGGCCCCACAAGAGTTTGTGCAAGAATTAAAGCGTGCTTTTGCGCAGACCACCAGAAGGGTACGCACAGATAGCAGAGAATGTATCAATACGTTTTTCTATGCCTTACCCAAATACATAGTGACCCAGCTCGTGAGAGATTTTCATGAGAAAAGATCTTTAAACTGGGTCATTGAACAGGCTACCCGGATCTATGAGGTGCAGAAGCCTATCGAAAATAAAAATAACGTGCCGAAAAACCCCAAAACCAACAGCACCCCTGCTGCTGCCAAGGTGGCAGAGGTAAAGGTTGCCCCCGTTTTAGATTTGGAGATGGGGGGCCTAAAAACCTGCCTGCACCAAATAATTCACAGCCCAGAAGGCCCTTGGGCCAGTAACAGACAGGGAGTTGAGGAGGTAGTCCCACAAATGGGGTCCCCCGCTCCCCTGACTATGTAAGTCCTCGCTATAAGGGAAAGCGACCAATCCTGGGTTATGTGTGGACTCCTCCAGCCCAAGGGGGGGATCCAGCCAACCACCTAACCCATGGAACTTCCCTCCCAACTTCCCACAGGAGGGCAGAAATTCTCCAAATCCTGGGCAGAACTTTTTCCCCAGGTATCCACCCAATTTCCCGCCCCAAAATCATCCATCCTTCTTTCCCCAATTCCCTGAGCCCAGACAACCTAATCCGGGAGAGGGGAGGCCAAGGGTGGAGGGGTACAAAAATCTTCCCAACCAGGGGTACTACCAGAGAAGGGATAGCTACCCTTCCCGGGATCAGCCCAGGGGAGAAAATAGAGCCCCGTATCAGCCTGAGTGGGTTTCCCAGTTAGAGCGCCAGGTCCAAAATATGGCACGGGATCTGGGTCACATACTGAGGGCTCAACAGAACCCTCAGATGAGCATGCCACCACAGAATGCCCCAAACTCTGGACCTGGTGCTCCAGAACAATGACGGGGGCAGCACCCCAATAACCCACCGGTTCCCAGGGAGGAGGCACAAGGGGAAGGGGGGTGTAAAGCCTTGGAGGAAGCTTCCTTCCCAACTTGTAGACAGCCCCTGGAAAACCAGGAACCGGAAACAAAATCTCCTGCCCCTGAAAGCCTGCCTCCCAAGGAGCAGAGGGGAGGTAGGAGAAACAAAGAACCCAAACAGACCCACTTTGTGGAGGAGGTACAGATCTTCAAATTTGAGGGAGAGGGATCCTCAGAGGATCCTGGGGAAAGGATCTTCTCCTTTAGAGATGGGGGAACTTCTCCCAAGGAAAAATGGGTCCCAAGGGACGCCAATTCAGACTGGGGAGATGTGGAGACTGAGCTACCGCCGCCCACCATCTCATCCCAGAACCCACAATACCGAAATCCCCTGGTTCAAACCCATCCTGGTGACTGCCTCCAAAAAGGGGCGGGTGGCCCAGAACCAGGGGAACCCACAATGGCTCTGATCTCCAGTTGCCAACTTTTTCTTTCAGATTCCCAAGACTCTCCACAGAATTCTGCCCAAATCTCTTCTCTCGCCATGTCCAAAACCAGAAAGTTAGCCCACCAGTTGTCCAAAAATGTGCCTTATCTGTGCCCCCTTGAGGAGAAGGAGGGAAGACACTATGCCCCGGTACAAGTACAGGGGCAGGGTACAATTTTGGCACTGGTGGACACTGGATCCCAAGCTACTCTTCTGTCAAAAAGGGCCTTTGAGGAACTAAATGCAGGATGGGGGGAGAATTACCGAATTCCTCTCACCTCTCTTCCCGGACAACTGCAGAACTTTGACGGGAAGGAAATTCCCGTTGAGGGGACTGCAGACTTGGACATTAAAATTGGGCTACACAAGGTGAAACACCCGGTCATAGTAGTGACTCCAGAGGGCACCCCTTGTTTACTAGGGAATGACCTCCTGAGAAGGTTGTCACCCCTAATAGATTGCGTAAACAAGGTCCTCTGGACCCAGACTGGCCGACCAATAAAATTAAAACAGAGTGTCAACCATGTTAGTTTAAATGGCACCTGCAACATGGTTGAACAAAAATCTGACCAAGTAGAATTTCACTTCCAGAACAACCAAATTCCATATGTGACAGTAATAGCAGTAGGACAACAGACTGGTGATGGGGGGTCCTCTCTATTTCTGAAAATCAACCTTCCTTCCAGTTTAAGGTGGTATTCCACACTGGAAGGAAACACCCTGAAATTCTTTACTAATCCACTATCAGAAACTCCCACTCCTATAGTCCAGAAAGATGTGAAATCAGCTCAGAGCCTGGCTGATATTCAGCAAATTGGAGAGCAGTTGTTCATCCCTGTCCAGTTAAATGATGGGAAGGACTCTGTTCTCACTCGAGTGTGTGTGAACAACGGTAAGAGCTTCATCAGCGAAGCCATGTTCCCGCCAACTCCCAAAAGATCCAGCCATTCCCACATTCAAACTGATAGACAAATGGGAAATGGACCTGGAAGCACCTAATTCCAAACATCTCCTGCCAAGCAGGTGTATGCTCAAAATCTCCATTGGCAACAAGAGCATAGTCCATAATTGTTGGGTTGTGCGAGACGTCACTGCCACCTTTTACTTAGGCAGTGACATTTTCAATCGCTTTGCCATTAGTTTGGACCTAATAAACTTCAAAGCTTGGTCCCGATTAGCGGATAATCCTATGGGCTTTGATGATCCAGAAAAAGCATTTAGGTCAGCTCAATTGCTACCTTATGCAGTTGAAATTCAGATCAAAGAGGAAGTCACCATCCCAGAAAGGACCCGACAATTCTCCCTGGAAGTGAAAGTTAAAAGAGGATAAAAATTGCAAAACCCTGATGCTTATATACATCTAAATGCTTCTCTCCAACAGCAAGGGTTGGTGGTAAACCCAACTCCATTAGTCAACATAGAACATGACACCATTCCAATAGAGGTGGATAACAGCGACTTAAAGAGTATTACTCTAGCCGCAGGCACCATTATTGGAATGGCGGTTGATGACCGACATTTCTCCATTGATCTAGGAAATGAACTGTTAGGACCAATCCCCAAGGACTGTTTTGACAGTGACAGTGATGACAAAACAACACCAGACAGGATCTTCACCCGGCATGGGGGAACTTCCTGGTGTACACTTCTTGCCCTTACGGTAAGGAAGATGTGACTTGTGACTTCAGGAGGGATGAGGTGATTTTCCAGGTCCATGAGGGCTGCCTTTCCCACCTGAAGCCTCCAGTCCAAATCAGCACTCTGACCAGGGACTTCTCCACCCAGCTGGAGGAGGCCGCTGAGATAGCCAATCCAGAAGTCTTTCCAGGCTTCAGGCAGATGGTGGAAGAGAGAGTCAACCTAGCTGATGCCTGTGTGACTCTGGAACAGAAGCAAAAGTTGAAACAAGTTTTCTTGGATTTCCAAGATCTCTTTGCGGTAGACTCATACGACTGTGGTCGCACCGGCATCCACACAACAACAATTCCCACGGACCCTGGAATGACTCCAGTGTTTGTGAAGCAATATCCTTTGCCTCTCGCATCCATGGAGTCCCTTACTGAAATAATTAAGAACCTTGAGTCCCGGGGAATAATACGTCCAGTACACAGCACCTTCAATAATCCGGTGCTGGGAATATTGAAGCCAAACGGCCAGTGGAGACTCTGCGCCTGACCTTAGAGAGCTCAACAAACGGGTCCATACTTATCGATGGCCTCTGCCCTACATTGACCAAGGGCTGGCCCAGATTCAAGGGTCACAAGTATTCACTGCAATAGACCTGACCAATGGATAATGGACCGTTCCTGTCAGTAGGGAAGACCAATACAAACTGTTTTTTACCTTTGGGGGCCAGCAGTACACCTGGACCAGGACTCCCTTCGGATACCTCAACTCCGGCAATGAATTCAACATGTTCCTACATAAGTCCATGCCCGACCTGGGTGCGAGGGGTAACCTGGTTTATGTAGATGATGTCCACATCAAAAGTTCATCTGTGGAGGAACACATAGCGGAGATCCATTATGTTCTGACACAGTTGAGGGCCACCGGAGCAAAACTTTCCTTTCAGAAAGCACAGTGGTGTAGAACCCGTGTTAATTTCTTGGGGCATGAGATTACTCCTCAGGGTCTCTGTCCCCAGGAAAAGAAAGTGGAAACACTCCAGAAACTGAAAGACCCCACAACTCTGCGGGAACTAAGGAGCCTCCTTGGACTGACTAATTACAGCAGAAAGTTCATTGAAGACTACGCAGAGATCACTAGACCCCTGATTCATCTCTTGAAGGGGGGGGTCAAGTGGGAATGGGGTCCAGAACAATCAGAGGCGGTAAGACAACTCAAAAGAAGCCTCTGACAAGCGCCTTGCCTAGCTTACCCTGTCAGAAACAAGGAGTTCTTCCTGGAGACGGGGTTCTCTATTCCGTGCTTGACGGCAGTATTATACCAAAAGCATGACAATGTCAATAAAGTAATCTCCTATGCGAGCAAAACTTTAACGATTGTGAGAAGGCACTCCTGGCAACGGTGTGGGCATTGAAGAATTACCGCCCGTTTATCCAGGGGGAACACATCATAGTGGAGACTCCACACCAGAATCTGCAATATCTCCAAAGTGAAAGAATCCGGGCCGGAAATGTGAGTAATTCCCGAATTACTTCCTGGATTCTGTCAATGCAAGGCTTTCCTGTGGAGGTCAGATATGGCCAAAACAAGAAGAGTCCCCTCGCGCAAGGTCTGGCTGACTTGCATGATTGTGCCAGAGAAAACTGTCTCGAGGACGAAAGTCTAAAAATCAAGGACAACATGGAGGAATACCTTAATTCCCCACACAAAGTCTTTGAAGAAGACAAGTGTGAGGGAATGCCCACTGTCTATGTGGATGGATGCTCTTACCATGTTGACAACGACGGGGAGAAAGAACTGGTGGCTGGCGTAGGGAATGCATACAAAATTGGATACAAAATTGGTCCCCGAAGTAGTCAGGTGGCAGAATTGATGGCTCTGCATCAGGCCATCCTCACTGCTGTCCAGCATCAACTCCACGAACTGGTCATAATCACAGATTCGGATTATGTACGGAACGGATTCGTGGAGCACCTGGTCAACTGGAAAACCAGAGGCATGTTATGCGCTAATAACAAACCCCTGAAACATGGGAAGTTAATCCAAAACATTGATGATCTGGTCACCTCGAATGGGATGACCATCTACTGGAAGAAGATGAGTCATTCCAAAGTAGAGGGACCAGACAAAACTGGAAATTACTTCGCTGATCAGCTGGCCAAAACCGGGGCCATCCAAGGGGATCTAATCAAAATAGAGTCCCTGTTGGGGGAAATCCAGGTCACCGCTATCACTAGGTCCCAGACAAGTGCTCACAATGATCTTTCAACTGCACAATGGAGTAAGGAGACCCCTGATGCTGATTTAATTACAGCTGGGAAGGGGGATCCAATTATTGGTAAGTTTTACCAACACCTTGAGGACCCTGAGAACTTTCCCCTGACGGATACCGATTACATTGGGAAAGAGGACCTAAGAGTGTTGATGAAATGTCCAAAAATGTTCCAAATCCAAGACGGTTTGCTGGTAAGGAAATCCAAAGCTGGCCACGAACAGTGGGTGGTTCCTACCTCATTCCGAAGCCTGATGTTAAGTCACGCCCATGATGCGGCCACCGCCGGTCATAGGGGGTTTCACAGAACACTGGAAATCTTAAGAGAGGTTGCATACTGGCCACACATGGGACAGGACCTCGACCAATACTTGTAGGGGTGTCTTGTGTGTGCACAATTTCAGCCATCATCCCTCACACACCGTGCGCCTCTCCAAAAGAGGGGGATGACACTGCCATGGTCAGATTTGCAAATCGACTTTGTAGGCCCTGTGATTCGCTCGTCTAGAGGAAACAAGTACATGTTGACCGTTACATGCTTGTTTACCAAGTGGGTGGAATGTCTCCCAGCCCCAAACTGCAAGGCAGAAACAGCAGCTACCCTGTTGATTAACCACATCTTTTCCCGTTTTGGTCTACCTCAAAGGATTGAGTCAGACAGGGGTGGCCACTTCACCAGTGAAGTAATGACAAAGATGTGGGAGATACTGGGGGTCAAAAGAAAGCTACATATTGCTTACCGGCCAGCTTCTTCTGGAGCAGTAGAGAGATATAACCGAACCATTGTGAGCATCTTAAAAAAGTTTGTGGCAGATTCTGGGCCAAGTTGGGATATCCGATTACCTCTGGTCCTAATGGCCATCAGATCTACCCCTTCATCTGCAACCAAAATGTCACCATTTGAGTTGATGACTGGACGCAAGATGGTGCTTCCCCAGCATTTGCTCTACAGAACCCAAGAGCAAACATTGATAAATGCCTCCACAACTCATGAGTATGTGGAGAATTTAAGGAAACACCTTCAGCATGCTTTTGCCTATGCTCAGCGGAATCTAGAAAGATCAGCCGAGAGCATGAAGACCCACTATGATTTAAAAACTACCTGAAAGGAATATAAGGTGGGTGATCGGGTCTATATATACAATTTCCAAAGGAACCAGGCCAAACAGCGAAAATTCTTGCCTACATGGAAGGGACCGTTTGAAATTATAGACAAAATCTCCCCTGTGGCCTACAAGATCCGTATCCCCAAATGCGGTTTGGCAGAGGGGGAAGACAAGTGGGTACTTATAAATCAGCTAAAGTGTTGCCATCCCAGGCACACTCTGCAACAACTGGAGGAATCCACTGGAATCCCAGAGGGGGCCGCTTCAGAGTAATTCAGTTCCAACCCTAAAATATCCCACATATAGTCTCTAAAATATTATACTCCTGTAAGCCACTGTCTTTGAATGATAAATTGTATCTCAAAAGTAAAATGTTAGGTATATTAACGTATAAAATGTATATGTCTGCCACACCATTAGTAGTGATGGAAAAATGTCTACGAATAGGTATTGCCGCTTTGCTTTATCATCCTAGGAGAGATGAAACCATGGAGACTGACCAAGGAGGATGACCGGGGACCTGGAGCAGAGACCCGAGGGGCCCGGGGTACCGCCCAATATTCCCATCAGGACCGGCAGGGAGAACCGATCGATCCAACTGGATGGGGGAAAAGATGCTGAACTGTGCCATCTACCGGAAGAAGATGAGGAGAACATCCCAGATCTTGCGAGTTCCATCAGCGAAAGGACAGAATGGCCATCGCAAGAGGGGGGCTTGTGGGATGTTTTTACCCATGCATCCAAGCCCTACAATAAAACTGTGCAGTACTGGCATGGAAAACATCATGATGGCCAGAACTCCCCAGAGAGTGCACAGGGAAAACATGAAGAATAGGCTGCCACCCATTTTTGCCTATGTTGTGAGCACAGGAGGGCACTGCCTAAAACCACCATTGGGCTACACACACAGTAGCCTGAAACCATTGGGAATGGCAATGCTGATTGCCAAAAGCAACCCAGAACTGTGGGGAATTCATTTTCTTAATCCCAAAAATGGTTGCATTACCAGTACTCACCACTATCAGAAAGCCGGCATTTTAAAACCACCAGACTTTTGTGTAAAACTGCACAAATGAAACAAAACCAGACCAAGCAAAGACTTGCTAAGAGGTGGAAGAATGTAAAACCATATTCTGAAATGACTTGAAGGAAGTAATTATTTAATGTATATGTAAAAATTGTCAGTTTGATTTGAATGTAGAAAACTGGGAACAAAAAGTGACATTTAGCTGAAACCTGGCTTAATGAAACTGGATTCTGCCTGACAACTACCCCCGACAGGAGTTGAAACCTGCTCAGCCACTCCCCTTGCCAAAAGGAGTTGTCACCTCTCTGATTAGATTAGGGGTGGAGCAGCTGGGGACTACAGAGAGTTGAACAAAGGCCTGTCCTGGACTCAGGCAAATGTTATATTGGGGGGCCGTAAAGTGGCTTCCTCTTAGGGGAACCTGGGAGGGGCAGTGCCTCTGCTAGCAGCTGAGCTTGGGGGAAGTGGATAAACCAGTTATTCCACCCTGTGATGTGGGAAGCCACACCCCTTTTTGACCAGGGCATAATTTTAAAAAGATAGATAACTCATAGTGCGGACTTGTCAGAATTATATAAGTAATATCATTATTTTTGTGATTTTTCTGTGAACATTTTGAGAGGCGCTAGGACCCTGTGGTGTATTCTGGGGGGTTGCTAGCGGAAAATAGGGTCTCACTCCAAATGTCTGCATGTTAAAAATCTGACACTTAATCAATTAATGTCCATACTCCTTGCGCACATGTGTGTAATTTTGGGTAAATATCCGATATTGCAAAACCAGTTAAAAAGCGCAAAATGTTGTCATTTTTGAATGCAAGCCCCCAGGTAGATCAGAGGCGGACAAGCATGGACCATAAGGAATATATAATGTGCACATGTAATTTCAACAAATTGTATATCTGGGAAGGATGTATTTGAATCAAATATAGATTTGTGGGCAAACTGACCAGGGGAGGATCCTCTGACCCATAAACAGACTTCATCATGCTGACAATCCATTTCCTTCCCCCAATCATGGGAGAGGGGAGAATTGGGCCAATGACAAGTAGAGAGGGGCAGGCTTAGCTAGGCCCAGGCACACACCCATTTTCAAAACACATAAAAAGAGACTGCTGGGACAGGTAGAGACATTCAATTCCATTTGCTGCGGAGCATGCTGACCGACGACTTCACATCCAGAGATCCAGACTTCAAATCCATCAATCTCCAAAGACCAGAACTTTACTTCAGAACTTAAAGCAAGTGCCTAAACCGACAAACTGAGAACTCTTCTCAGCAGGCCTCAGAAACCTTAAAATCATTTGCGAACTATTCCACAGCCGGGCGAGCTGTTTGAATTATTTTGCCAAGAACAATTGCCAGAGACCAGACCAGAGATCCAGAGTGACCCAGACCGCTGTGAGCAGAACCAGAGAGCGGACCCAGATCACTGTGAAGTGCCAAGACCAGAACCGGAGTCCAGTCCAAAACCTGACCAGATCCGTGGCGAGGCCTATTTCAAATTTATATTGTGAGTACTTAGCAGAACTGTGCAGAACCAATCTCTTAGTTAAAATAATCTAATCCAAACTATTTTAACCTAAGTAGAACTGCCTCCTAGAAATCGTATCATCTGTCATTTTTAAAGCTGCACAACGGTCACCTGTCAATTCTGCAGCTGCAAGCTGTCACCTGTCATTTTAAGTTTACTGTAAATCCGAAAAACTACCTTTATTTAATCGTCCGTATCTCTGGAACCGTTTGGGCTAGGAACGCAATTTTGCCGCGATCTGCGATTTGGCCTGATTTCTTTACCTGTAAATAGATAGCAGCTTTTTTGGCTTTCCTTTGCTAAAAATTCATTTGCCTCTTAATACCCATCCCTGAATCATTGCTAAAGTGAGCCTGAGCTCATTCTAAGTATCTCTCACTCACCCTGAACCTCCTAATGGGAATTAAAAGCATTTTCACTTCACTGCCACCACATTCAAAGCACTTGGGCCTGTGTTTCAAACTCCTACCTGTTTCCTCTAAGTTTGCTGGGGGGGGGGGCTGAATTTCGTATTGTATTTGATTGCATTCCTGAGAACTGTGTGCTCCTCTTTCCATCTCCTTCCATTTCTTACATTGCATAGGGGAGGGGGTGAATTGCCACAGAAAAAGTGATTATCTTATCTTTTGCTAAAATCATATCAAGTATTTCTGTACTGCATTTTATTCCTCAGTGCTTTTCCCTTGAAATCATAAAAGTATTTTTGCTACTTTATCCATCCTATACTAATTCCTCATTGATTGTAAATAAGTGTGCTAGTGTCAGATAACCCATTGTTGATTAACATTATATTTACAAGGGCGGTATCGATTATTAATTTATTATAAAAGTGTAGTATCTATATTTTGTTTTATTTCTCAAATAAACGTTTTAAACTTGCAAAACAGAACTACTTCTTGGCTCAGTGGGGTCAGGAGATTCTAAGAGAGGGGTGTTATATAGAGGTAGTCATCCAGAACTTATGAACTGGACATAAAGATATATCAATAAGGGTTTCCATTCAGTATCCCAGACTAGGCATTGACTTAGCTGTAGTGTTGAATTGAATCCTCTTACAGTACAAAAGTGTGCGTAAACAACAAACACGTATACACAGCTACGATGTTGCAGCACTGATCGTGGGACACCGCAGGAGGAGGAGAATAGCCAGGCCCCACATTTCTTTGCCCAGGACCAGTCTTTTGGGGATGCCTGATGACCAGGTCTATGGCAGGTATAGGTTTCCACCTCGTATCATCCTAGACCTCGTCAGGGAGTGGGAGGATGACCTTACATCACCCACCTTGTGCTCCCAAGCACTGAGCCCCTTGGAAAAGGTGCTCAATGTCCTGCATTTTTTGGCTACTGGGTCATTACAGCTGACAACTGCCATAGTTGGGGGCATCTCACTGGCCACAAAGTCACGCTGCCTACACTAGGTGTTGGCAATCATGACTGCGCGCCCCTCAGACCGCAGGGACATCTACATGCCCAGAACACCTGCAGAAAGGCAGGCCGTGGTCCTGGACTTTTACAGGGTGGCACACTTCCCCAAAGTGCTCAGTGCCATAAATTGCACCCATGTGGCCTTACGTCCACCTAGGGCCACTGAGCACATCTATCGAAACCAAAAGCACTGGCATTCCATCAACGTGCAGGTTGTATGTGATGCCAAGGGAATCATCACCTCTGTCTATGCAAACTATCCTGGGTCTACCCAAGACAGTTTCATATACAGAATGTCCGCCCTGAGCCGGGCCCTGGAAGCTGGGAAGCATGGCGACACATAGCTCCTAGGTGAGTACAAATACCTGTGCACATGCATGCATGTCACACACAGACAAATACACAAACCCAACTAATCACAACCATTATCACCTCCCCAGGGGACAGTGCTTACCCTCTCAGCAACCACATGATGATGCCAATACGGAACCCCACCACACCACCCCAGGTATGATACAACGCTGCCCATATTTCAACCAGAGGCATAGTGGAGCACACATTCGGAGTGCTCAAGTCATGCTTCCACTCCCTTTACCACTCTGGCGAGCAGCTACTATATGCACCCCCAGTAGTGTGTAGAGTTATTGTGGCAGCATGTGTCTGCGCAATGTTGTAACATGGCAGGGCGTACCAGTGGACATGGTGGTGCCCCCACATCCCCAACCGCAGGCACAGGTGTTGCCCAAGAGAGGGGAGAGGGCACGTGGCGATGCAGCCCGGACCCAGTTTGTGGCCACATTTTGCACCTAAACTCCCACTCCTGCGGATTGCACACAGGCCTGGCACATACCAGGTGACAATCGATGATGACAAAGAGACAGTCAATTGTCACAACCCTACCACCCTGAGATTGTTGCCATGGAAGTGCCACATTGTGTGCATCCATAGCTACTTAAACATAACCAATCCTGTGTGACCAAAAGGAACACATGCAAGGTGTACATCACACCACCCCCTGCAAAACAGGCCATGACATTCACCAGTATGTCACCCAAACCCTCCCAACCCACATCACCCTGGTCTGCAACACCATGGCATGCAACACCAAAAGAACAAACCATAAGCCCAACACATGACCAATTACATACCAAGTGACATGTGATAAATGGAAACAGGCCTGAGACAATCACACCTGACATGGAATCAGGTCAAAAGACTGACCAACACCCCCGCCCCCACATACAAGGTCATACACAAATGCATGCCACCAGTGGTACCATCAACAAAAGACAGAATGCCTGTTGGCATGCACATTGGCCAAGCCAATTTCGCAAATCCCTAACCCGTGTGCTGTATGTGTCTCCTGCAACACTCGCTCAGCACAGAGCACAGTGAGCAGCCATTCTGTTGGGGATACACCTTGAGCATCATATAAAAAGAACAAGCAACAAAAATAACCCTTTGACGCTTGTACACGATCCCCAAATGGTAAGTGATCATGCGCTGCAGGGACACAGCATGCCAGAGAAGGCAATCTTTGTGCACATGTGGGCATTGAGGGGTGGTTGTAGGTGTGGTGGAGCATTGTGGAAGTGTGTGTGTCAGTAGGGACATGCACACAATACATGCATGTGAAATCAAGTGGCCCTCAGTGTCCTGTATACATCACATGTGAACATTGCCCATGTGTATACCCCAGTATGTCAAACCACAACAATCCCCTGACACATGATAAGTAAACCCAACACAGGAACAGCCATTGACCAGCAGAACACATCATGTACATAGTACCCCAGAATGACAATGTCAGAGAGTGCACAAACACTGTAGCCCAAGGGTACTGATGACAACAAAAGCCCCTCCCTCATTTACTCATCACCATGACCTTCAGAAGAACTGTGTCTGAGGTATGTTGGTTTCTTCCTTCTAGTCTACATAGCTTCAGGATTCCCCTACCCCTGGTTTCCTTGTTCTACCCTGCATGGAAATAGGGTCCAGCCTCCTCAGCGGCCACCTTGACTGGTAAAAATACCAAATCACAGAGAACTCAAAGGAGCCAAACCCCCAAACCTGGGAAAACACCTGTAGCCCACCAAAAACCCTGGAAGAGTCTCCAGTAGATGACTTGAAGTTGCTGAATATGGCCAAGCACATGTCCAAGCAAAATGACAGAAGAACTACCAAGGTAGCACAGTTGAAGTATGGATCAACAGGATGGGTAGTATTTTCAGGACACAATAATCAATGAGAATCCAACAACTGATGGGTAGTGTCACAGCTCCAGTCTCCAAGCGCAGGAGTGGCACAAATCAACCACCCCTTGTGCGGTCTGGGTGCCTGCAAGGTCAAACTTACACAGGCATCCGAGATCCAGGAGGGGAAAGAGGGTCAGGGACCCGTAGTTTGGATAGGCATCGGTATTCAGGATAACCGGAAAGAGGGACAGGAGAGGGGAGGTGGATGAGCAGGGGAAAGTAGGCAAAACACAAAATCCTACTATTGACAATTACACATACTCAATCAGAGAAACCATGTTCCTCATGCACATTGTACAAAATGGCTCAAGGCCGAGACAAAGAGAGACTTATCTCTGGGGTGATTGCTGGCCTCCTGCCTGCGCACTCTCAGGTCCGGTAACAGGAGCACTTTAATGCTGCAAAGAGAGCGTGTGTTACTATTCTGTGTGTGTTTTCCCCACACACATAACACCATTCAAGCCTTAAACTTAGTGACTCCTCCCCAAACAAGCACTCTTGTCTGCTGCTTCATTCATATCCTCTTGCTTGCGCCCCCGTGATGCTTCATAAACTGTTAATGTGTTATGGCAGAGACACGTGGCCCCGCGGTAAATGGAAGACCATGTGGTAAGAATCACACATGATGGAATGGTCCGTGGGTGAGCTGCTAGACGGATGTGGCGAGGTGCAACTTCAGTACAAGTTGCGTTCTGCCAACTGTGGATTTCTATAGGTAGCACACGTGGCAATTTGCATATGCTAATGATAAGCACTGCACTCAAGTTTGTGCGGTGCTGGGTGCCCCCTTGCACTGTATTAGTTTGTGTCTAGGAACACTACTGCGCAAATAACTTAGCTTCTATGGAGCAGGGTGAACTCAAGGATATGGCTGACGCCCACTGCTGTAGCTGTACTGTGTGCATCTTCCCCAACACCTGGCCAACCTCCCCAGCACTGGCGCAACTTAGCTTGCATGTGTGAGGGGCCTGGAGGAAGGTCGGCTGGGGCATGGCCCCTTGTGCTGCTCACCTTGCTTGGAGCTCCTGGAAACATGTCTGCTTCTGTCGGATGTCTGAGCTCAAGCCCCGTGATTCTGTTTGCGCGCGCATGCACACGTGTGCCCCACCCAATGTGGCAAGGGTTTAGTAGTTCTTGGACCGGTGTCTGCTGGCAAAGGTAGTCTGGATGCTCCTTTTCCTGCAGAAAGGGCATAAAAGGCATCAATAAGTATTGAAAGTTTACTGTATGTATCTTCATGCTGGTTGTCAATGGGCCATGTCTAAGACCTACATCCCACCTCCTGCCACACAACCCCAGGTTCTGTACCCTGAAAGTTAGAGCTGGAACTTGAGTCAAAAATAACCAAGGAGGCTGGCACAACTGGATGGTTGCCCTGGAACCCAATCATTCATAGATAGTGTGAACAAAGAAAGGCATGGAGAGCAGAAGTCTTGAAAGGCACAGAGAATGCGAGATAGCCGGAAACAGCTGACAGCAAGTCAAGAGCCACAAAAAACGAATAGCATTGGTAAAAGCCAACTGCCAACATAAAGGCATGGATTTAAAAGATGAAAGACAGGAGGAGTGACAGAAAGATGATGTTGAACAGAATTCTTCAGAGGCAAACCTAGGCAGTGTAATAATATGTGGAAATAACAGCCCGACAGACAGGCGGACAGATCTGCATCAAGGACAGTAGCAGGATGAAGAACAGGGACTAAAGGCACCAGAGTGTGACAAACAAGTCAGAGGGCAGTAGTCCAGTAGGAAAGCTGTGCCCTCAGGCAGCATCAAAGTCCAAGAGGGAAGGCAGACACAACATGCTATCCAAAGGGAATCGAGTTTAGTAGTGGTATAGGCGGACATCTCAGGTGAGGACTGGACACTGACTTGTGCCTCTTGGGTCACATTCCTAATGCATCCTCCTTTGCCACAATCCCCAGGGGCTGGACTCAACAAGCACCAACTTGACAGTGCCAACATCAGGCCCCTCCCACCATCAGTGTGACTCTGACAGGCAAAGGGTGCAGGCTACTGTCTACAGCATGTAGTGCATCAAGCACATTTACTGGCAAGAAAATAACATACATCACAATCAACATCAATAAATGGACATTTCAATAATGTACTCACAAAAATTGATTGCAGACATGCCGTGGAGAAAACATCCATAATCCCCATTAGGGATCTTAACACAAGTAGTACAGCAGGAGACAGGCCACAGATATGACAAAAGTCTAATGCCCTTCTGTAAATGGTTGTAACACCGAACGATCCTTGCGAGCCCATGGACAGGGGAAGCAGGAGTGGCATATGTGAGTCAGGACCCCAAGCTGTAAACACATACACGAGACAGGCTTGAAGGGCCCAGCTGGAACAGACAGTGGATGCTTTCAAAAGAACCACACAGTCACATGAATGCACATTAGACAAGCAATTTTAAACTATATTAACTAATTAAACTAACTATAAAAATCAAAAATGGTCACATATGACCAGGGGGGGAGTCACCCAGGAGGGGGGAGGTACAGGGTGAACCTCCACACCCACATGCGATGATGTTGAGATAAAAAAAAAACTCCATGGGCTCAACACCTGCTCGGCCCGACCTGTGTGGGAGATAAGTCGTCGTCCTCCTCACCCTCTCACTCAAAAGTTGGACGTGGCACAGTACCCTGACCACACCTATGTGCAGCTTGCCCCTCCTCTGCAGCTAGACTGCGGGACCGGTGTTCCTGGTTCTGTGCGGCGATGACACGCAGGTCAGCATGCAGAACCTCGCGTGATATGCGTGCTTCCTCTTGCAGGGTAACATGTGTAACACAGAGCTCTTCCTGCATGGCCTGGCATGACATCTGGAACACCTCCCGGCAAGCACTTAGCTCAGCCAAGATCTTATTCTCAAGCTGTTCCAACCTCTCCTCTGTCCGCTGCCTCTGGGACATCAAGAGCACACCCAGAGTCGATCGGAGGGAATCATGGTCTACCCTCAGGGCCTCCATGTGTGCCTCTGCGTGAGCAGCAATTGCTTGATGGAGAGACACCATTTCAGCCCAGTGAGCCCTGTCTGAGGCCTCCATGCCCAGCCTGAGCGAGCGGGCTGTGGAATGTGCCACCCACTGCTGGAGATCCACCTGCCTAGCACGGGGGAGCACAGATTGGGCACTCATGTCCCTGCGGACACACAGTCCGAGTGAGACACCCTGCATCCAGGACAAAGGATGCACCCCACTGTATTTGTCTGGCAGGTTGGCAGGGGGAAGTTTGCATGTACACGGGAGCGTTGAACAGGTCATTGCAGTACACCAACATGATAGCCACCAGTGCCATGGTGAAATTGGGGTGCAGGGGGGTGGAGGGGCAAGGGAGCATGCCTACGTGGAGTACCCGCATGAGGGCAGAACCCACATGCACGTCAGTCATGTGATGACATAATCCCAGTGCTGATTGGAGTGACACCCCAGGCTACATGCAGAAGGGCAAGGAAGCTGGAACATGGACCAGAAGGGCTATCGGGTGACTAGCATGTGAGCAGGGTGCAGGTGTGGTCATGAGGACAGTCCCCGTCTGCTCTACATGTCCACTATGCTGCACAGCAGGCACGCCTCATTGAAGCATTGCATGACTCACACATGAGAACCATGTACACATAGCATGTAGTGGCAGTCAAGCACAACACATCACACAAGCAAACCGCACATGGTCTGTACAAACACGAGACAACACTCACTTCTGGCAGTATGAACTCTGCAGCGACTGACTCGTACGGAGTGAGATCCTCCTTCTCAGGTGGTGGCCCACTGCCTGTCACCAGAGTCATGCTGTAATTAGAGGCATGCTTTAGCTTAGCAGAGCCTCGGAGGTCATCCCAACGCTTTTTGCACTCCTGAGCTGTGTGCACCTCATGGCCAATTGCACTGACACCCTCTGCAGCATGCTTCCAGTGGGACAAACACTAGGCAGCCGTAGTGTGACAATTCGGGCCCACTAGCATATCATGGTAGTGTCCCAACGCGTAGTCTACAAGGAAGTCCAGTTCCTGCTTGCAGAAAGGCTTCTTCCTCGACGTGCTGGAGGCTGGAGCCCTGTCTGAGGTCCCAACCTCTGCTGCAGATGCAACCTTCCTCCTCTTGGACAGTGGTCCAGACCATGACTGGCACATGCCACCCTGATCAGTATGGGCAGTGGCACTGGTGGATTGAACCGAGGGAGTGGCAGGTGGAACAAGGATGGAAGCCCTGACTTGCGTCAGTGGCAGCTGGGTGCCCTTGACTTGACCCTACGCAGCAACATGTGCTGTGCCAAAGTCATTGACCGGGACTGTCCTGGATGGTAGACTCACAGCCGGGGTGGTGTCGGCTGCATCTGCCCATGCACTTGCCAACACCCGGCTGTTCGGGGCATCAAATGACAATACTGCCCCTGGGTCATGTGCCTCGGTCAGGGCAGCCCTGCGTGCACTTACTGTGTGATTCCTGACCTCCTGGAAATCATTTTGGGACTCTTCAGGTGCCAATGCAACATGCGGTGGCTGACCCTAAGCCTGGGTGGTGGTGTCCACAGCTGCACTTGCAGCTACCACTACCCTTGGACCTGTGGCAGCTGATGAAACGGACTGCTGAGTTACATGGGCGCCAGTGCCAGATGCAAGAGCTGCATCTCCCGGAACCACAGGGGGTGGTGGCATGACTGCACCAACACGTGGCACAACATCATGCTGAAGTGGCGTACCCCTGCCTCTTCCCCCTCTGCAGCCACCCTGGACACCCTGGAGTCCCCCTACTCCCTGGGCACCCCGGCCACATCCCTGACCACACCTTCCATGTGGAGTACACCCAGCTGAGGTGCCCCTCACCTTTCGTGGCCTCCCAACCATGGCACAGGTGTGGTAGTGCAAATGGGAGGTGTACATGACAATTGTCCTGGGCAATTGGGGTGAAGGGGGTGGGATACAAAATGTTAACAGCACCTCTGTGCACCTGCAAGGCTGTATGTGACTGCAGTGATAATGTGATGGGTCACGCAACGCTCAGGCACCCCAAAACTGCAGTAAAACCGTGCACGCAACCCCCAGTAGCCCACGTGTGTGGAATTAACCTCCCACAGTATGCAGTGGCACCCAGGGACACGAAAAATACATACGCGTGGGACAAACAGGCTACTATGACCTCAAAAACGGGTATGCGATACACAGGGGTACCCGCAGTGGGAAAAATAGCGTACGCGACCCACCGTCTGACTAGCGTGATAATGAAAAACACACGTAGCCAATACCCCCGCCAAAAGAAGAGATACGTCCTTGATCCGCTGTGAAGATGTGATGGCGCACAAAACAACCAGAAGTAGCAACACACGTCAGTCTCCACAAAAGGCACGTACAGCGAACCACTGGCCCCGCTCACCTTTAACCCGTGCTGATGGAAATGCCCACGCGCATCACGTCACTTATGCGCTTAGTCCCTTTTCTCGAATTACATGCATTAACACGCGGACGTGCTGTTTTTTCACATGCAGAATCACCATGCACCCGTGACGAGGGAAATGCCCGCGCATATCACGTCACTTATGTGCTTACGTGCTAAGGGCCTATCCTCAAATTACACCATGAGGTGCTGTTTTTTCATGTGCTAAATCACTCTGTATCAAGCTGGCCACGCGACAACACAAGAAAGACCAAGCTCCTGCCCAGAAAGCCATTTTCCTGCCCCCCAAAGCCCTGAGCAGACTACCACCTGCCATATGCTGCTGCCTGCCTGCCTTCTGGCCATGTGCCCTGCCATTTGGTGCCTGCAGGTCAGCCATCTACAGGGGTCCAGTTGCTGTGACCACCCCTGCTGGAACAGAAGACTCCCGACTGACGTTCCATTGCTCCACAGCCCAGCCCCAGGACCCAGTGTCTCACCCACACCTGACTCGGGTTTGCCATGTTGGGGGAAACACCATCAGACACTACTGGCAACCCCCAGTCGGAGAGGCAGAGGGCTACCAGCATCGGTTCCGCAGAAGTTGGTATCCTGGTGGAGCAAGTCCTGGGGCATTACGATGCCCTCTATGGAAGAAGACGCGCCAACAAGGATGGACGTGAGGAGATCTGGAAGGACATTGTGGCTGCCATCAACGTGGAAGGGGTGGCAGTCCGTGACATACAACACGTCCGGAAGCGCTGGGAGGACTTCAGGTACAGGACCCTGAGGAAGGCCCGGGCACCTTCTTGCAGCAGCGGGTGCAGTGAGGCACCGGGTCCACCTTACCACCGACAACATGAGGGTTCTGGAACGCATTAACCCAGTGTTTCACCGCCAGATCCTCAAGAGGCAGAGCAGTCTGGAGTCGAGCGGTTAGTGTAAATGTGTACTTATTGGACGCAGTGCATGTTGAGGTGTGCCAGAAGTGTGCAGCTTGGACATATGTCTGAAAAGGCCCATGTATGGATGTGTATGTGCAGGGACATGACCGTGCTGCATGTGAGTCTCCTGTCATGTGTGATGCACATCAATGGTGTATGTGTTTGAAAGCATGATGCACAACTTCATGTGGAGATGTACACATGTTTCCATTTCTGTGTATGTACTATGGCATGGTTGGGGTGTGACACATGGATGCTGGTTCCACCTTCATGTACGTGCATGGCATACATGTGCATGTGTGTGTTTGACATGTGTGTGACTGTGAAACACCATGGAAGCATGAGACACAGACATGTAGGAACACAATTGGCAGATGTGACATAGTTGCTGATGATTGTACTGTGACAGGTGGTGGATTATGTACAGATGCATGTCTGTCTGTTGGCTTGTGTGCATGTGTTCGGCTCTCCCCATGTTGCTTGTGACGTCATGCCAACCTTCGGATGTTCATGCTGTTGTGTGCATATGGATGCTGCTGCCTGATGCACAATTCCTGTCAAATTCTGCATGTGTGTGGGTTCAAATGATATGAGTGTTGGGGAGTGTGATGGCATCTGGGAAGTTTGACACTGCCACTCACGTGCAACTTTGACATGTGTATCCGACCATTGTACAGTGCCCTGATGCCTGAGTTCTGTCTCTCCCTGTCTGCAGCGTTGACTGATGAAGAGCGCGGAGACGGTGCTGTGGAGCACAGACGGAGGGATCCCACCGCCAGCTGGTTACGCAAGTCCCAGCTCTCCTCGCACATTGCCATCTCTTCCAGGAGTGAGGAGCCTGGTGCCTTGTCCCTGGCCGCAGCTGCCGAGGGAAGGTCCAAGAGGCAGAGGTTGGAGGTGGACTCCTCAGCAGCAGTAGGGGCAGCTGAGCCCCCACAGGGGCCTATGGAGGAAGATGGCACAGAGTCATCCAGGTTGGTGGGGAATTTGGTTGAGGAGGAAGCCGTGGAAGGACCATGCACGGGGCCTGGAGGGGGGCATTCCACTGGTGCTAGTGGTACAGTCTAGGGGCAGTGACAGGAGGCAGCACAGGCTGCCGCAGAGGTGCCTGTGTGTAATCCTGTCCCCGATCCTGTGACTGCCTCATCTTGCACCAGCAGGGATGCCTTCATCCTGACCCGTCTTCAGGGAGGGGATGTGCTAACAACAACTGGCCTTCCTCTCCCTGCGGATGTGGTAATCCGGGACTGGGTTGAGCCTGTCCTAGCTGGGGTGGTGTTGCGTCAACTTGGTATTCGGGATGACGTGCAGGGTTCTGTGAGGACAATGCAAGACATTTGGAATACCTCATTGACCACATCGGCCTACTAGGACGGATCACCCAGGCTGGTTCCTAGGTGTTCTGGATCTTCTAGCGACCCCCTCCTCAACTGCACCCCCTATGCGCCAGTCGTCCTCCGTGCCATCTTCCTGCCTAAGTATCACCTGGGCACCCTATGGAGCTGCCCCTAAACAAGCGGCCAGGCTGGTGGAGGACACATCCCTGCCACAGTCGGAAGTTGGAGGTCCAGCAGGGGTGGCCACCCCAACAACTGGACCCCAGCAAGAGGAGGTTGTGCTGGCATCGACTTGCAGGCATGTTAAGAAAGATTTCATATTTGTATGTAATTTTCCCTCCATGTTTCTACCCCCAAACGTGTTGCTGCTGTTTAAACACCTATGACTGACTTTGCCAGAGAAGCACAGCCCTCAGCTGCACTCCTCTGTGCTTTCGCTCACTTTTTATGGGGAAACTGACATGCCCTTGAGACAGTCAGTAGTAGGAGACTTTGTTTCACTTAATCCTTTCCTCATGTTGCAGCTTTTGTGCAACGTGTAACCAGTGTGCAATGTAATTTAGCTTACAGCACACTCGAGTCTCTAGTCTTTCCAAAGACCCTATAAACTCTTGCGGGACATTTTATGAACTGTGCAGATGTGTCAGGGACAGGACTGGTGGCAGCTATTGTTTTCTTATATTTTTTAACCTTGTTCTTGCCATGTTAACCGCACTTACTGCGTTTGGCAGTAGTAGGTGGTCTGGCTCCAAAATGGCCATGCCACAAGGTTCTTTGTCCTGTCCGTTGGCCATCTTGCCCCTTCACCTTCCCCAGGTCGATTCGACCTGGGTCATTCCTTATTTGGTCATGCACTTTCCCATGAAACCCAATGCTTTTGCGGACTTCTGCATGCCTTGTGTCTGTGCCTCCAGGATGTGGGCTGGATGTCTGTTCCCAATACACATCCTGGATGCCAGAGAGTCTGGAGTGTCCTGAATGCCTGGGACCACTGTGGTCTGTGATTGGTCCACGTATAGAGTGAGTGTTTGTGAGCAGATCTCCCATTGGCTCCTCTCCGTTTTGGCGGGAAGGGAACTTTGGATAAGAGGAGGCTGAACACACCACTACCCTGTCGATCTTCTAAGTTCACACGAACAAAGGATAAGGAGCCAAGTATCCTGCAACAAGAAGCCGAGTCGAGGAACCGCTGGTGACAAGCTGGAAGGTTTGGCACCCTGAGCGTGCTGTCGTCCTGTGGGACCCCTCTGCCTCTGATCGTCCTAGAAAGTCTGCACAGATGCTTTGACCCATTGGAATAGTGGGTTCAACTACTCTCGGCACCTTCAACAAAGCCTGCAAGTAAGCCTCTTCGGAAGTGTCCCTGGGCCAACCAGTGGGCTGACCAGCTTACACGGGCCATTTGCTCTGTTACCGCCGATGTTTTGAGGATGCCCTCGAAACTTGGTATACTGCTTGCTCTGTGTCCACAGCACCCTCAAACCGAATTTTGTACACTTGGCGTTCCCAGGTCTGAAGTGAGATGAGTGCGCCCGGACCAGAGTAAACGTGGCTACCGTGTTGCCCTGCTGTGGCAACAACATGTGCAAGTTCACTGCATCTGTGACCCCCTTGACACTGAAGCCTGCTGCAGCGGAATTGGGCTGATTCCTCCACCCGGAGCGAAGAAATCGCCACTGTCCTGTTTGGGAATCCTCGCTAAATCTCGGAAACCACACAGTGTCGAGACGTCCTTTACTGGCGAAGTTTGGGTCTGCCTGCGTCGGGGACCGGTAAGTAGTCCTTACCCCAACCGGTGGCCCCTAGTGGTGGAGCCCATTTTTACACACGAAGCAGCTCCTGAGGGCCCCTTTCCTCTCCACAGCTATTGCGAAATAGCGACTCCATCCCGCACTCTCAAACTGCCTCTGCCCTCAAGTGGAGGTCCTGCTTGAATAGTGGGAACTTGTTCTTCATCGCCGTATCCACCCTCCTGAGCTGCTAGAGACCCTTGAAGAGACCCTATTTCGTCCATTGGCACAAGCGCGTGCATGTACTATTTGGCATAAGGCTCCTCTCTTCGTAGGGCTTGGACTGCCTCTTAGTTATGTGTATTCTCGATGTTGAACTGGGTCTAACGATTACTTGCACTGCCTGTTATCCTCCTCATCTAGGTGGTCTACATATCTCGTGCTTTTAACCCATTAGACCCCGTTGGTCTTGTATATATGTTGTGTTGATTGTGATGTATTGGTTTACCTTAGTGTTACTGTGATTCTTTGCTATGGTCTATGTTACAAAGGCCTTGTAATAAATGTGTCTATATTTTTAATATAACACCTGTCTGAAGTAATTTGTAAATGTCCTTGCTTTGTGCGCTCATTGAGGTCCTTCAGTCACCATCGCCCCTCTTGAGACTTAGTCTTTACCGCCTGCCATAGCTACCCTGATTGGTCTGGCTTGTCCAGAGGTTACCCTGTTCCAAGAAACTAGGTTGGCCTTCTGAACCTCTGCCCCTCCAGGTCAGAGTTCAGAAATCTCTTTTAACAAATTGGTGTACAGCGGTGGGATAGGACTGAAGGTATGCACTGTTTCGCACTAGTGAAGGCATTTCGAGTTATTTCTACCAGGACACGTAGTGAATTGTTGTAGTATAACTTTTTAAAGGCCATAGTCCTATCTAACAGTATGGAAACAAGTACCTTGTTAACTTTAAATGCTTCTAGGTCCGAAACATTGAGAAAGATGTGTGCTGAGAGAGGTGTCCCCTCTCAAGGCACGAAAGTACGAATGATCCAAAGAATCATGGACTGGGAAGAAGCTCTGCTTAGAGCTATAGCTTCTGATCCACAGCAACCATGAGGACATGGAGGATGCAATGTCTAATGTTTCCTCTGCCAGTACTGATAGGGACACCATACTTGAATTCAAGAAACAGGTACTGTTTAGGCAGAAGGAGCTTGAGTTCAATATGGCCAAACTAAAAATAGAGCAGCCAGAAAAAACAGAAATAGAGGGATCACCAGTTGGAACTGGCCAAGCTTCAAGTTACCAATGGATCCAAGGGTGCTGAAAATGGGTCTGGGGTCTCCTCTCATCCAAGGTTTCCAAAAGATCTGCTCAGTATGTATGAGGAAAAGAATCACATTATGGATTGGCTGAATACATTTGAGTATGCATGTGAAGTTCAACAAGTTGACAATGCTGATAAAATTGCCTGGTTACTTAGCAGACTGCCCCCTTGTGGCTGCAGTGCCATTATGGAAATGTCAAAAGCTGATAGAACAGATGTTGCAATGTTGAAGCAGCCTCTCATCTTACATTTTGGAAAGACTCCTGCTCAATACTTAAAAAGATTCAGAGAGTACAAGAAGAAAGAAGGTGGTACTTAGGTATCTTATGTAACTGAATCCTTAAAAAACTTGACTGGCTGGGTTGAAGGTTATAAGGTTTCTACCTTTGAAGGTATGATAAGTCTTGTCATCCTGGAACATGAATTTGCATCTTCTTCCCTTAAGCTTAAGCAGCATTTAGCAGATTCAAAGGAGATAGATCCTAAGAAGCTAGCCATTGCAGCAGATGTGTGGGTGTCACATTGAGTGTCCTATAAGGACAAGACTCATCCTGCTAAGCAGGAGGAAGGGAAAAGTCCAAAGATAAGGAAGGAGGGAAAACTGATAAATCTTCCCCCCAAAAGGGACACAAAAAGAAAATTAAGGGTAAGACACAAGAGAACTCACGGGGTAGTGGAGGACAGCCTCCAAAACAGAACTCTGGTTATAGTAAGCCTCCTTATGTAAACAGACCCAATGGATCTTGTTTTGCTTGTGGAGCAACTGACCACGTTCAGGGGGATCCCAGATGTAAGGTCAAAACCTTGTGGGTCCACTTTGCTAATCTGGACTTCTCCTCTTATGAGGAAGAAGAGATTACAGGAGCATCCTTCTCCTCAGACTCCTTCCCCAGTGGGATAGAAGCTGAGGTAGTTTTAGTTTCCCTGGGAGCCTAAAGACCCAGAGGCTTATGCTAGGATTCCAGATAACAGTCAGGATTCCAGTGAGCATTCAGAGGAGTGTCCCAGGAAAGGTATTGTTGGGCAATGATCTCAGAGCTTTAGGGATTGTGGGAGACACTGCTGACAGACCCTGCACAAGGTCTCAAACAAGGGCAGCACTGGCCAAGACCAATGCCCTGCCCCAGCCAAAGGGGAAACCTAAGGCTAAAGGAGTCAGAAAATCAAAAATAGGGAAAGAGAATATTCCCCCCTAACTCACCTACCACTGAGGTGGAAGTATTTGGTCAATCACCAGGACCTGACGAGGAGGTGGTGATGCCTAATGTCTCCGACCTCAATTACCATCCTGAACTAAAGAATTTGTTGGTGGAAGGTGGTCCTGACAGGGAGAATTCAGTAAAGGCCAATGTGAGTGCCCATCTCTGGAAGGCCTAAGGAGACAGGCCTGCTCCCAGCTTGAGGGTGAACCTCCTGGGAAGGATCAGATTTATTGGGAAGGTGGGCTCCTCTATAGTGAGCCTATCGAGTCTACAGAAGGAGACCATAGGAGGTTGGTGGTTCCCCTTGCTGTAAGGCCCTTCCTCCTGCAGCTGGCGCATGAAGTGCCCCTTGCTGGTCACCTTGGTATTAAGAGGACCAAGCAAAGGTTATCCATGCACTTCTACTGGCCCAAGATGGGGGTGCAAGTAGAACGTCACTGCAGGAGTTGTGCCGCCTGCCAGTTATCTGGTAAGAGTGGCTCAACAAGCCAAGCTCCATTGGTAGCACTCCCAGTTGTGGGGGTACCATTTGAGAGGGTAGGGATCAACATTGTTGATCCCCTTGGCACCCAAACATCCTCAGGCAATAGGTTTATCCTGGTGCTGGTCGACCATGCCACCAGGTATCCTGGGGCCATCCCATTAAAATCTGTGACTGCCAAGTCAGTTGTAAAAGCTTTACTTGGCATCTTTACTAGGGTTGGCTTCCCTAAAGAAGTTGTGTCTGATAGAGGCAGCAACTTTATGTCAAAGTATATGCAGGCTATGTGGAAGGAATGTGGGGTCACCTATAGGTTTTCCTCTGCATACCACCCCCAGACCAATGGTCTGGTGGAAAGGTTTAACAGGACCTTGAAAAGTATGATTGGGGCTCTGGAAGAACCTCAAAGAAGAAAATGGGATTTTCTATTACCATGCCTACTGTTTGCCTACAGAGAGGTACCACAAGAGGGTGTTGGCTTCAGCCCCTTTGAACTGCTGTTTGGTCACCCGGTAAGGGGACACTTAGCCATAGTCAAGGAGGGATGGGAGATGCCCACTCCCCCCATTACTACCAACATAGTAGACTATGTGCTAGGGCTCAGAAAAAGGATGGTACTCCTGATGGGTCTGGCTAGTGACACGTTGGAGGCAGGACAAGCTTTGGTGAAGAATTGGTATGACCAGAAAGCTCCCCTCATCAACTTCACACCCGGTCATAAAGTCCTGATCATGAATCCCATAAGGCCTAGGGCTTTACAGGACACATGGTCAGGCCCTTACACAGTGGTGGAATCACTGGGTGAGGTCAACTATTTAGTGGACCTTGGAAGGCCTGGACAGGCTCCAAAAGTGTTCCATGTAAATAGGCTGAAGGCTTTCATCCCAAGAGTTGAAATCGCAGCACTGCTACTGGCTTCAGATGTTGAGGAAGAGGAGTCTGAACCTCTTCCTTACCTATTCCAAAGCAGTCCTTCAGATAGCTCCATTGAGGGTGTCCGAGTGGCCCCTCACCTGACTACTGATCAGCAGACTGAGGTGAAAAGTTTGCTTAGGCAATTTTCTCCCCTGTTTCACAGTTCCCTGGTTTGACACCTTGGTGCAAACATAACATAGACACAGGAGACAGTGTATCTACCAAATGTAGGGGATACAGAATGCCAGACAAAGTAAGGTCTTACATTAAGACAGAGGTCAACAAAATTTTGGATCTTGGGGTGATTGAACCCTCCAGTCATCCTTGGTCCAGCCCTGCTGTTTTGGTTCCAAAAGCAGGTACTTCTCAATTGAGGTTCTGTGTGGATTACAAGGCTCTGAATGCTGTCACAAAGACAGATGCCCACCCCTTGCCTAGAACAGATGAGCTGGTGCATACCTTGGGTGCCTCCAAGTACCTCAGCACGTTTGACCTCACTGCAGGCTATTGGCAAATAGCCCTTGCAGACCATGCTGAGAAGAAGACAACTTTCTCAACTCCATAGGGCCTTTACCAGTTCAGGGTAATGCCCTATGGGTCAAACAATGCACCTGCCACTTTCCAGAGGCTTGTGAATCATGTGTTGAATGGGTTGGATGAATTCTGTCTTCCATATCTAGATGGTTCCATGTGATATTTTCGCCGCAAAAATATTGCGATGCAAAAAGATCGCCTTATTTTTGCGGCGAAAATAACACATGGACCCTGCGGCGGACACCACCGCCACCCCCGCATTATTTTATTATGTGCGGGGGACACCCCCGCAACCTCTGCACCTAATATTTCTGCCACCAAAACTATCGCCTATGGCTGTTCCCGATGACCATATGTACGGCGATATTTTTGCTGGCGAAAATATTACCTGATACCATCTAGATGATATAGCAGTTTTCAGTGCCACCTGGAAAGACCATGTGAAACACCTTGAGATTGTGTTACAAGCTGTTCAAAAGGCCCACTTGACCATAAAAGCCAGTAAGAGCCAGATTGGACAAGGATCATTGGTCTACCTTGGACATGAAGTAGGTGGAGGGAGGATACAGCCTCTACCCAGAAAAGTACAAGCAGTAAAAGACTGGCCTAACCCACTACACAGACCCAGGTGAGAGCCTTCTTAGGACTCACTGGGTACTACAGACATTTCATGGCAGACTATGGTACCAGAGTTGCCCCTCTGACTGCTCTCACTACTCCAAAGAAACCCAAGAAGGTAAGTTTGGACTGAAGACTGTGAGAAGGCAATCAAAGGCTTAAAAGACTCCTTGTGCCAGGCCCCTGTGCTCAGGGCCCCTGATTACCAAAGACCTTTTATTGTGCAGGCAGATGCCTCTGACACTGGTATAAGAGCTGTTCTATCAAAAGTAGATGAGAAGGGTAAGGAACACCCTATTGACTTCATTAGTCGCCAGTTTAAGGACAGAGAGCTCAGATGGTTCACAGTAGAGAAAGAATGTTTCTCAGTTGTGTGGGCCCTACGGAAGCTGATGCCCTACCTCTATACCTCTATGGGACCTACTTCACTGTGCAAACTGACCATAAGCCCTTAAAGTGGCTAATGAACATGAAGGGAGATAATCCAAAGGTGCTTAGGTGGTCCATAAATCTTCAAGGCTTTGACTTCACTATTGAGCATAGGCCAGGTGTCCAACATAGCAATTGTGATGGGTTGTCCAGAATGTTTAACCGACCTGAACAAGAAACTCATCCAGGGGTGGATTAGTTCCCCCTGTCCTTAGTCTGGGGAGGGCATGTGTTAGGAAAGATTTCATATTTGTATGTAATTTTCCCTCCATGTGTCCCCCAACCTTTTTTGCTGCTGTTTAAACACCGATGACTGACTTTGCCAGAGAAGCACATCCCTCAGCTGCACTCCTCTGTGCTTTCGCTCACTTTTTATGGGGAAACTGACATGCCCTTAAAACAGTCAATACTGGGAGACTTTGTTTCCCTTAGTCCTTTCCTCATTTTGCAGCTTTTGTGCAACGTGTAACCAGTGTGCAATGTAACTTACCTTACAGCACACTCGGATCTGTAGTCTTTCCAAAGACTCTAGAAACTCTTGCAGGACTTTTTATGAACTGTGCAGATGTGTCAGAGACAGGACTGGTGACAGCTTTCGTTTTCTTACATTTTTAACCCTTTTCTTGCCATGTTAACCGCGCTTACCGCGTTTGGCATGAGTAGGTGGCCTGGCTCCAAAATGGCCATGCCACGAGGTTCTTTGTCCTGTCCTTTGGCAATCTTGCCCCTTCACCTTCCCCAGGTCGAGTCGACCCAGGTCAGTCCTTATTTGGTCATGCACTTTCCCGTGAAACCCAATGCTTTCGCGGGCTTCTGCATGCCTTGTGTGTGTGCCTCCAGGATGTGGGATGGGTTGTCTGTTCCCAATACACATCCTGGGGGCCAGAGACTCTGGAGTGTCCTGATTGCCTGGGACCACTGTGGTCCGTGATTGTTCCACTTATGGAGTGAGTGTTTGTGAGCAGATCTCCCATTGGGTCCTCTCCGTTTTGGCGCGAAGGTAACTTTGGATAAGAGGAGGCTGAAAACACCACTACCATGTCGATCTCCTGAGTTCACACGAACAAAGGATAAGGAGCCAAGTATCCTGCAACAAGAAGCCGAGTCGAGGAACCGCTGGTGACCCGCTGGAAGGTTTGGCACCCTGAGCCCGCTGTCGTCCTGTGGGACCCCTCTGCCTCTGATCATCCTAGAAGGTCTGCAAAGACGCTTCGACCCATTGGAATCGTGGGATCAACTACTCTCAGCACCTTAAAAAAAAACCTGCAAGTAAGCCTCTTCGGAAGTGTCCTTGGGCCAACCAGTGGGCTGACCAGTTTACACGGGACGTTTGCTCTGTTACCGCCGCTGTTTCGAGGAGGCCCCCGAAACTTGGTATACTGCTTGATCTGTGTCCACGGCACCCTCACACTGAATTTCGTACACTTGCATTCCCAGGTCTGAAGTGAGACGAGGGCGCCCAGACCAGAGTAAACGTGGCTACCGTGTTGCCCTGCTGTGGCAACGACCTGTGCAAGTTCACTGCTTTTCTGACTCCCTTGATCCTGAAGCCTGCAGCAGTGGAATTGGGCTGATTCCTCCACCCGGAGCAGAGAAATCGGCACTGTCCCATTTGGGAATCCTCGCTGTATCTCGGAAACTACACGGTGTCGAGATGTCCTGATTGTCGCATGCGAACTTGCCAGCGAAGTGGACTGTATTGGCGAAGTTTGGGTCTGCCTGCGTCGGGGACCAGTGAGTAGTCCTTACCCCAACTGGTGGCCCCTAGCGCAGGAGCCCATTTTTATGCACGAAGTGGCCCCTAAGGGCCCCTTTCCTCTCCACATCTATTGCGAAATAGCGGCTTCATCGCGCACTCTCAAGCTGCCTCTGCCCTCAAGTAGAGGTCCTGCTTTAATAGTGGGAACTTGTTCTTCATCGCCGTAAACACCTTCCTGAGCTGCTAGAGACCCTTGAAGAGAGCCTATTTTGTCCATTGGCACATGCGCGTGCATGTACTATTGAGCATAAGGCTCCTCTCTTCGTAGCGCTTGGACTGCCTCTTTTGTTAGGTGTATTCTCGATGTTGAACTGGGTCTAACGATTAGTTGCACTGCCTGTTTTCCTCCCCATCTAGCTGGTCTACATATCTTGTGCTTTTAACCCATTAGACCTTGGTCTTGTATATATATTGTGTTGATTGTGATGTATTGGTTTACTTTAGTGTTACTGTGATTATTTGCTATGGTCTATGTTACAAAGGCCTTGTAATAAATGTGTCTGTATTTTTAATATAACACCTGTCTGGAGTAATTTGCAAGTGCCCTTGCTTTGTGTGCTCTTTGAGGTCCTTCAGTCACCCTCACCCCTCTTGAGACTTAGTCTTGACCGCCTGCCATAGCTACCCTGATTGGTCTGGCTTGTCCAGAGGTTACCCTCCAGGTCAGAGTTCAGAAATCCCTCTTAACAAGGCACATGCACGGCAGCAGCAGGCTCAGGGTGGGAGCCATGATGGCTTAGGGCCTTCAACATCACAGGGGCAGGCATCGGCCGGAGGGCAGGAGGACCCTGGTTTGGGAGTGTCTTCCGTTTGGCAGCAGTTGGGCCAGCGGATAGATGCGGAGCGGCGGCGGGCGGAGGAAGCATGTCTCACTATGGTCAGGGCAGAGAACTCCATGTGCAGGGCATTGAGGCGGGCTGAGTGCCTCGAGGCAACTCGCAAGGGGTTGGAACAGGCCATGACTGCATCCTTGTGAGACCACGAGGGCAGGGAAGAGGCCCGCCTCCCGGACATCGACATGGAGTTCGATGATGCCCTGGCCCGGAACATCAACAAGTGAGCCGTTGGACTTGCCCGCCGCCATTGTACATAGTTCATTAGTGTTAGGTTTCCTTTGTTTTTTCTTTTATTTTGGAGTTCATGGACATTGCTCCACTTCGTGTATATAGTTTTTTATTCATAGGACTTTTTTGTAGGTTTCCTTTTGTTTCTGGATCATGGAACCTTTGGACTTCCATTGTATATAGTTGCAGACTTGTACATACTTTCTTTTTCAATTTTTCCATGGATGATGGTTTTCTTTTATTTGGATTATTTTTTTCTTATTGACACTGGCAATGGACAACTTTTTTATTCAACATGACGTTTGTTTTTGTTTCATTGGATTACCATTTTTGGGTTAATTCTGTCATTGTACATTGATTTTCAAGTTTGAATTCCTCTGTGTTACTTCATTATGTTTTTAATACATTTTTTCTAACTTCATGATTGGTTTTGTGTTCTATCATTTGTTTTGTGCATGTCGCAATGAACATTGCCTCAGTCATGTGTTGCAACTGTGTGGCTCTGTTGTGCATTTATGCATGGGCATAGTGGTACTTTTAAGACTGTCATCGCATGGGTAATTTGGGAGTGGGTGCTGTGGATGGTTGCATGCTTGTACTGGGGAGCAAGGGGGATTTGGGTTGGCATTAGGGCATGGGTCTGTTTTGTTAGGATATGTTGTATGGTGGGCCATGTGTCAGGGCCTGCTGGCAGGTGCCCGTCACTGCTGGGTGGGTGGGGATGCAGGGTGACATGTGTCGGGGCCTGCTGGAAGGTGCCGGTCAAAGGGGGTGGGTGAGGGTGCAGGGGGACATGAGTCAGGGCCTGCTGGCAGGTGCCCATCAATGGGAGTGGGTGGGGGACATGTGTCGGTGCTCCTGAGTGCATGGTGCCATGTGGGCTGCCCGGGGGGCATGCCCAGTGGCGTAGGCTAGTCCCCTGTGGTTTGGGCTGCCTTCGGGGCATGCACAGGGGTGTAGGCTAGTCCCCTGTGGTGTGTTGGCTGCCTGCAGGGCATGGGGAGGGTAGAAAAGGACACACGCGGGAGGGCCCACACTGCCAAATCGCGTGTAAAAGTCCACGCGCACCCCCGGAATACACGTACCCCGCCCGCACTAGTGAAAACGTGTGTAAAAGTCCAAATGCACCCCCAGAATACACATACCCCGCCCGGGCTAGCGGAAACTAGTGTAAAAGTCCATGTGCACCCCGAAATACACGTACCCCGCTCGCATTAGGTAAAATGCATGGAAAAAGTCCCCCCTGTGGTGTGGGCTGCCTGTGGGGCATGGGGAGGGTGGATGGGCTGCCTCCGTGTATTCCGGGGGTGCGCATGGACTTTTACACGCGTTTTCACTAGCACGGGCGGGATACATGTATTCCGGGGGTGCTCGTGGACTTTTACATGCGTTTCCGCTAGCGCGGGCGGAGTACGTGTATTCCAGGGGTGCGTGTGGACTTTTACACGCGTATTCACTAGCACGGGCAGGGTACGTGTATTCCGGGGGTTCACATGGACTTTTACACGTGTCTTCGCTGGCGCGAGCAGGGTACACGTATTCCGAGGGGTGCGCATGGACTTTTACACGTGTTTTCACTATCGCGAGCGGGGTACACATATTCAGAGGGGTGCGCATGGACTTTTACACATGTTTTCGCTAGAGCGAGCGGGGTATGCATATTTTGAGGGGTGCACGGGGAGTTTTCCACACGTTTCCATGGTTGGGGGCTGTATACTGGTCCACTGGCCTTTGAGCTATGTTGGGGATTTGTGCAATGTTTTTGGCGCATGGGGTGAGGTTGAGGGTGTTACTCACGCTGCTGCAGGGTCACTGCACCGCTCTGCGCCACGGCTGTTTATGGATGTTGAAATCCGTGAATACGCTGTGCGCTGAAATGAGTTTTAGTGCACGCGGCTGGCGCAGACTGCCACACACGCACTCTGTGCACCGGCCGCGTGCGCCACTTGTGCACCAAATTCTATGAATTACCCCCTGAATCTCGTTTAATGGGAGGTAAATGTTTAGGAAGCCAATCTGCTCCACATGTTTGCACGCGCGGGATCAATTTGTGGTCTCATAGCATCATGTGTTATTTTTGTATTTGGTTTGCATCAGGACTGCGTGAACAGAGTGAACACATGAGCATTTTCTAATATGGAAGGTAGACAAGGAATTCATGGATTAATGCCGATATATATAGAACATCTGCTTTAGTGATTACTGCCAAGCTTAAGGAGTCTTTTCAACTCCTAACACGTGGTTCTCTTAAAGTTACATTTTAATAGTAAACCAACCTGTGTTTTTAACATGTTTAACCTTTTCTAGGTGGCATTTGGGATTGATTGAAACTTTGAGATTGCAAATATTGGAAATTGTCAAATAGTTAGAAATTGTGGAAGATTTAAGAAATAAATAGTGATTTTTTTCACCGTATGACGAAGCTCTGAAAAGTGTGAAGATTTGTGGAATATAGTGCAGAACAACATTGTGGGTCAGTTGTACCCTGAAGAATTTCCAATACAAATATTTAAATGTGAGTTGTGGAATAAAACATGAAGGGAATGAGTGTACAGTGAATAGGAATACCAGTTAATGTGGATGGATGGGATCTGTGTGATAACTGGGACCAATAAATACCAACTGCAAAAATACTGAATTTCTTTTATTTTTTATTTTTGCAGTAATACCTGGTGTGAGGGGTCAGCAATGCACAGTCTTTCTTGAACTTCTGCACTTTTCTGTCTATTGTGATGATCCTGAACTTCTGGATTTCTATTACTAGTTTTTCAATTTTATCTCTGCCATCTTGTACTGACTGGTCTTCTAGGAATTTCTTCTCTAGTTCCATTAATTTGGATCCTTGTTTTTTACACTCTCCATATGAGGTGTCGATGACTAGTATCCTGAAAGTCCTATTTGGCTATTAAGAACACCAAAAAAAGAGTGGCCCACACACCCAGGGAAATTGGTCTGAGAGCAAAACCCAAGAGCAATCTAGGTCGACTAGTGCGTGTGACAACCTTCAGTCCTTTGAGCAATTTGATCAAGAAAACAGTGAAGAGACACTGTAATTTGGTGAGGAATACAGGCAGTTTGGATAAGAAATCCTTCTTCGCATTCAAGAAAAACCAAAACTTGAAAGAATCCCTGGTACACACCTTCTTGGAACCTACGAGATCCACCAACACGCTGTGGAATTTCCCACCAGTGAAAGGGCATTATAAGTGTGGGCACTGCCTCGCCTACTGTTTTACTGAGACCAAAAAAACTTTTCAATATAAGAACATCACATGGGATCTGAAAGATCACACAAACTGTAACAGCAAACTAGTTATCTACATCATTGAATGCCCCTGTGGTCTGCTATAGTCTCAAATCAGTTCTTGATGTTCCAATGTAAAGGTAAAGTTTTGTTAACCAAAGTTCCAACAATAGCAAGTCTCTTCTCCTTGGTAAAAGATGGACTTTTGTAACAGATTTTATGACATGGCACACTCCAGCCAGGGACTCTTTCCACTGACAATTAATTTGGCGCACAATGAAAATGCTTTTTATCTTTATTGATACTCGGATTCTACTTTGAGAAGGCACCCAAATCGTCTCACACCCACCTTAACAAATACCCTGTCGCAATGGACTATGAATAAGGCCGGTCTGTAACAATGAAACATTCATACATTTTTAGAATTCAAAGAAAATCAAGTAAATCAAAATTAGGGCAGCAGCCACCACTGCATGGTAGTATACATTCAAAAATCCCACAATACAGTTACTTCACACCCCTAACATAAGATACATGACCTTTAATAGAAACGGAAACAAAATTACTTTTCTTCAAAATAACAGATAGCACACAGGTTAAGCACTCCCCCTGCAACACTTCCCCCAAACAACTGCTGACTAAATTATTTGTGGATGGAAAGCAGTGGCAAGGAGTCAGAAAGAAGAGAGAAAAATCAGAAATTGAAACTGCAGTCTACCACACCACCCAAAGAGGGGAGGCCAGAAATGAAAATGAAAAACTTCAAAGGGAGCAAAATGGCATACTTGGATTTTACTAGTTACTTTTATATCAGTTTATAATTGCGATATGATAGCTGGGACAGACATTTGTGTGGCTGCACTTAAATGATAAGGAAGTTTACAGACAACTGAACAGGGCACCAAAGCAACGTGACACAGGTAAGAAAATCGAGTTTGGGCGGAAAACAATGCAGAAGAAAACACATGCGGCAGAATTGCAACTCTTATTTTACAAAGGCTTCAAAATGACAAGTCGCTAAGAAAAGGGGCTTAGCTGTCAAAATAGGAAATCGGTTTTTGGATAAGAAACAAAGGCACATAACAGACAGGATTCTGAGGGAAAGCGAATATTCTTAATGGGATTATGTTTGGGTTTTTTATGGTAAAAAGCCAAATTGGAATTTAGAGAAATGCACAATACCTGGGCAAATTCGGTTTTGGTTGCACAATGACAGTTTCTACTGAGGCTATATTTTAATGACTATATTATTAAGGAAAGACACTGTGCGCAAGGGGGTTAATTTCGAATTTTAACCAGCTTGCACTAGGTACCTCCTTTCAAGGAATTAATTCATTTATTTTAAAATGGTACTAAGGACTTACACATATAACTGAAATAATATAAAAGGAATATGCTAACAGATATGGACTAACACAGATTCTTCCAAGGAAAGGTGAATAGATGATACTGGCAATTTGGGATTTTGTATGGTATTTTAATAGGATTTGAATAGTATGCAAGGGAAAAAGAGTGGTATATGCAGTTTTTGTGTACAGGGTCATATGATACTTAGAAGATAATCTTGAGTTTGGGAATGTGTACAGCCAGTGAGATCTCTGGACATCGGAGACAAGGATCTTGTCACTGGGACAGCGGGGTCAAGAAATCTGGTCACTGGAATAGCTGTGCACTCCTGGATGGGATCAACTGAGCAAGGTCTGGTCACTGGGTTCTCCAGATGGGATCAGCTGCCTTGCCTCCTTTCTTTCTGGATTATTGGGTATGGCTGGATGTGGAGGGTGGTTCTGCCTGGGTCTGGATGGTCCTGCCTGGATGGAATCAGCTGCCTCTGGATCTGGTTTTTGAGTTTATGAATATCCTATGTTTCTCTGTCTCCTGTTTGTATAACCAGAGTGACATCATAGAATGTTACAATCTGGGGGGAGTGCTCTGGATTTACCACTCTATTGAGATAGGCCAGACTACTGGTGTTCCCTCCTCCCTCTGGGCTGATTGGATCAGAGGAAATTACATCATTTTATGTGTGTGCATTTATGACTTCATTTTTCTCACAAAAGTAATTTATTGCAAAAATAAGTTTATGGAGGAAAACTTCAAATCTATACTAGTCACCATCATAAGAAACACATATGCAGATTCCATATTTCACAGGGAATCGGGCAGTCCAATCTCCAACTCTGTGCAAGGTAGCATCACTTTTGGGCATAGTTTCGCAATTTATAGGAGAAACATCATATTTAAAATGCTGTCCTTAACTACACATATGCCCACTACTATTTCACATATTTTCACCAATTTATATGTCTGTGTCATTTATACTTCACCCAGAAAATCAGCAACATGTGCTTAGTCTCTTTGGGTTTGTCCATAACTCACAGAAATGTCTTAATATAAAAAAGTTATTTAAAGTCAATGGGCTGGATTAGTCACATGTGTGGCAAACCCCCACAGCCAAATTGTCTTCCCATGGGTCAGTCAGAACAAAGCATTTCAATGATGCCCTTGGAAGCCATGCAGATGGGGCTGGGGAGGGAAGTCAAAGGAAATCACACCTCTTGGTGAAAATGCTAGTTCCCCTTGGGTCTTTTGTTCCTTTCTGGAGGGATGCCGGACAGTCTGACGAGGCGGAAAACTTCCATACTTTGGGCCTTTCATATGCCCATGGAGGCTGGTTCACTTGTGGAGGTAATTCTTTGCTCATGGGAGGCAGGGCACCTTTGAAGTCAGTGCCTGGGCCAAACCTGTTCTGCTGGTTTAAACGTTTGTTTTCTTTCTTTCTTTCAGCAGAAACCAAGTCTTTTTGGGAATAAATATCATACACATTTTATAGCAAGACCTCCATCCTCACATATTTAATCCTGTTTCTGTGTGCCCACAGACTGCAATTGCATTTATGATATGATATGATATGGCATTTGTAACGCGCCTATACACAAGTGTTTCACTTTCAAACTGCATTCTCCTGAGTTGCAAAAGCACCATTTTACACGTGGGTTAATTTTTCTTTTATGTCAAGTTTACAAATGCGGTTTCTGCCGCACACAGTTTCTTGTTAATTAACCTTCTGGAGGGCTTTCACAGATACGGTCAGTTTATCGTCACAGAGAGATATACTGTCAAGCATTTCTTTGAAATTGACATGGGGCAAGAGAAAGAGAGAGACGCGCTATTGCTTTCCTTTGCAGTAATTTGAGTGCACTGGTCTATTTCAAAAGGAAATCATAGCTGTGTTGACTGAAACATAATGCTTGCTCTGCATGTAATTTCTCAGTGAAAATAATGCTGTTCTGGAAGTTATTGCCTTACTTCATGGCAATAAGATGAAATACACAGCAGGGCTGTGTTTAATGGAGCAAAACGTTGTGCTGTTTAAAATGAAAGGAGGACAAATTGCAATGCTGTCTTGAATGCAGGTCATTTTTCTTGTGCTTGATTTGAAGCAAAACAAATGCAGACATTCTCTGGGGTGACAGTGTTCAAAGCTTGCCACCCATGTGCCAAAGAGAACAGAACACAGTCGTTCATGGGTGACATGTTGAAATGTGGTGTTGTGATGAAGAGAATTTCTGTTAGGGCTGGTAAATGTACCCCGCACTTTCTACTTCCTCAGAATAGTACCAATGGTGCATTGCCACCACTTTCAGTAATTTAAGAAGCTTGCCACTGTTCAAAAAGAAATACACCTTCTACCCGTGTCAGTTAAACATAGCTCTAGGTTAACAGTCAATGGGCCTCATTACACGGTAGGCGGTAAAAATCGCCAATTACCGGCATGGCGTAATTAGCGTGTCCGCCCTCGCAAGAGGCCGCAAATTGCATGTCATTACGAGATCGCGGGCACGAGCCTACCGCCATGCCGGTAACGAGCCTACCGCCATGCCGCAAAAGTCCCCAAAAAGTCCCTTAACAGCATCGTCGAAAGCGCTGTTAGCACTTCCGACCTGCCGCCACATGCAAATAGCGGTCTTCGCAAATAGCGGTGACCGCCATTAGCGGTCACCGCTAATAGCGGTCACCGTAATTTTGCAGAACCGGAAATAGCGTCATCGCACTGGAACGGGAAAGAGCACGGCGGCCATCTTTAAAAACACAATCCATTGCCATCCTCCTTATCCAGGACACCTTACCAGGAACCACGTTGGAAAATACACCAAGGACACTGTTAAGATGCCCAAGGCCGTTAAAAAATCGTCTGAGCGGCAACGCAAGGAGAAATTTAGCAAGGAGGAGCTCCTTATGCTCACGCAGACACTAGCAGACAATGCTCAGGTGGTCTTCAATAACGACATGCGTCGGGAGACCATTGTGAAGAAGAAGGCCATCTGGGAAGAGGTAGCCCACAAGGTCAGCGTGGTAGGCACCACAACCCGCACAGTCAAAGACTGCCGAAAGAGGTGGGATGACCTTCGGCTTCGTGTGCGGAACATTCTATCCGTTAACCGCAACCTGGCTACGGGCACAAGAGGAGGCAGTGAATCGCCAATCAAGCTCTGGGTGGGAGGAGACGTGTGCATCAACTATCGGGGTGGAATCCATCGAGGGAGTTGGACAAATGGAGTATGGCGTGGCCATTTCGTCCGATGGAGGTGAGTGTATGCATCAAACAATGCAGTGAAGTGTGATGTTCCCCCCAATCATGTGTCCATATGAATGCCGTGGATCTAGCCACAAACAGACATGCATGCATCACCACATATCCGTACAACACAGAGCCATCATGCATGACCCACCCAACATCCCCATTACCTGCATCCACACTAAAGAGCCCTAAATGCATAGAACGGCATGACATATTCATTTAGCTCAAGGCAGGTCGACCCATGACTGATGGTACATTTCTCACCCTTACAGGATCACACACTGACACTGAGGAGGCACGCACTTCCACACCTGCTCCCACATCCAGCAAAAAAGCCAGGAGGGATGCCACAGGGGACACCGCCACATCCGCAAGGGCAGCCAGGACGAGTGACCATGACCACAGGGACAAAGGCAGCCGGAACACCAGTTGCACGCATCCACAGGCCATGTCTGCTCCCGTCGTGGCACCCACAGAAGTGTGTCTCCCAGCAGGTGAGGGCAGCATCGAGGGGATGCACTCTGCTGCCACCAGCTCAACGGGTGAGGCAGCAGCCACTGCCCCACCTTCATATGAGGAGGAAACACCTGCCATTGATGCTGATAGCCAGAGCCCCAGACCAACAAGCCCCTTACTGGCAAGCCCAAGGTACTCTTCAGGTCCGGGTAGTCATGGAGAATCACCCACCCCTGAAGGGTCATGGAGCCCCCAGATATCCTCTCCTGATGCACGTGCAATGGGTCCAGGTGCATCAGCCATCCCACCAGCACCCACCATGCGACATGACCTCTCGTCCATCTTTCAGAGGCAGACCGAGATGAGTGGCCTAGTAGGGCAACATGTGGCAGAGACAGCCCGCCTGAGGGAGGACATTGCTACAATTGCACAGCAGACAAGGGAGGGCATGGAGGCATGCACCAACCGAATCTGCAGTGAAATGGCCCAACTGTGGCAGGCCATGAACCGCATAGCAGACACTATTGAGCGTCGGTGCCCACTCACGGCCCAGGAAGAACCAGGCCCCTCCTCGTCTGGGAGTTCACGTCATACTAGTCCCCTACGCCGGTCTATGCGGAACCTGCGGCGCACGGCTTCACAACTACCAGATGACGATGCAGGCACTGGCAAATAGGGCCACCAAGATTCAGGTGCCACATGTGGCGATGGACACATTCACGCCATGAGACTCACATGGGAGTGTTGAGGGGGGAGGGGGGTAAGGATGTATTTTGGTGTGTTGAGGGGGGAGGGGGTAAGGGTGTATTTGGGTGTGTTGAGTGGGGAGGGGGGTAAGGGTGCATTTGGATGTGTTGAGGGGGGAGGGGGGTAAGGGTGTATTTGTGGAGTTGGGGTAATGCACTTTGTATCACATTATGTTCAATATACACTGTTCTGAGTTTGAAACCCAAGCGTGGTCTCCATTATTGTGTATGTGTCATTCATTGTGGACAGGGTCCTTTGTGGGCCTCGAAACATGCACCAGGGCAATAATTCCCATCTACGTCCATGCTATTTCACCTTGGTGCATGATGAGATTCCAGAATCAGATGCTGATGCACATCGTGTGCCTCCTTGGCACTGCCTCTTTCATGTCCTGCCGGGGCATTCCACACGCACTCATCCCCAGCCACATCATACTCTTCTGGTGGTAGCATGTCAATTTCAAGTGGCATAGGCACATTCCATCATATGCACATTTTGTGATGCTCTACACATGCCATGGTTGTCTTTGCCACTTTGAAACGGCCGTACAGGAGTGCCACACCCAGGCCGCTTAGGCAGCGGAGCACTGTCATCGGAAGGATGTGCAATATTGTTGTCCTCTTCCTGATGGTTCTGTGGGTTCCGTACAGGGGTTAGGAGCCACCTCCTCAGTGGATAGCTGTCATCGCCTGTATGGTGTGAGGAATGGGTACCTGTTACGGCTCACCTCTGGTGCTGGCTGTTGTTGTTGGTGCTGCACTGCTATCATGTACTCCAGCCTATCATGTCATGCTGCTGCTATTGGGACCATCTTGGTGTGGGAAGGGGTGTGGTGTGCACTTTTGTGCTGCCTGTCTCCATTGCATACACCTGTGCTGATTGTGTCCACCTGTGGCAGATGGGTACACTGCTCAGGTCTCTTAACGGATGCTTTTCGATGCCGTTATTTGCGCCATGCCGGTAAGGGGATTTTAGGTGTTTTCCATGCCGCTAATGCCATGTACGCATTGCTTGTGATGCCCTGGTATTAGCGCCATGGCGCTAATTCCGGCATGGGGGTTGCGCGCACGCGGACTTGCCGCTATTAGTCGCACCGTAATTAACGGGTGTGCTAATAGCGGTGGGTCCAGGTCGTGATTGGCTTGGGAAATTACCGGTACCGGTAATTCATTACCGGTACCGGTATTCCCTTACCGCACAACGTGTAATGAGGCCCAGTGTTTCATTAGTTACAGGATTAGGATTCACAATCTGCCCAGGCAATAATTCTACAGTGATAGACACTCCAGGAAGTCACATATTTTCTCCCAGACACAGGATTGGATTGAACCAGTTCCCTTTCTTCTTTTCTCCTTCACATTTTGAGACATTAGAGATCACAGGATTATTCACAAGCACATCACTTGCTCGTTGGAATACACATGTGTAGGGCTTGATTGCTCTGTTTCTTTTCATGTTACAAAACAGTGCATGGGACAAACCACATCCGACCCTAGGGTGTACCCAAAACAGACAGCCTCTGGGAAGACTCCAGTCAGTCTGACAGGAGTCAGCCCCAGAGTCATATATAGTATTTGCACCCAACAGCCAGTCAGGAGGAAGGGACAGAGGCAGGGCTTAACGGCATTTTAGGGAAACTAGGTAAAAGGGAATAGAAACCAAGAGGCAACAGGGGCCATCTTGCCTTCTTTCAGAAATCCATTGATTCCCATGGAAGGGCCTGGGTGTCCCACAAATGGAGGAAACTCAGAGCCGCCACTGCCAAGACAGCATGTATCAGTTACCACCCCATACCCTGCTTTGTGGGCAACACACAGGTGCCCAAAAAAACCACATAAGGGGTAAAAGGTTGTTCCCCCACCCATAGGTGCCATAAGGGTATTCCATGGGTGTGTATTAACAAAAGGAAAACATGAAGAGCTGCACTGCCAGAGGTCTTGTCTGGCCCTCAGTGGCATAAACCATAGAGAAGATACACACACAGAAGTGCTAGTATAAGGACTAGGAGGCCTTGTCCTCCATAAGGCATTTCCAGCATCACAATCACATTCACACCAATCCACCCACCAGTCGCTCACCCATATACCTTCTCTCACAGTAATTCTGGAGCAACCACCCATAACAGTGCCATCAATCACATTAATACCCATTCACCCGCCAGTCACTCACCCATACACCTTCCCGCATAATCACTCACGCACAGAACATTCACACTGCATTCACCCGACAGACACCTACCCAGAACAAGTGCGCACACAAATTAATTCCCATTCACCCACCAGTCACTCACCCATATACCTTTACTAACATACACTCGCACTGCATTAACCACATGCGCACCCACCAACATTAACACATAATCACATTCATACCCATTTACATATCACTCACTCGCCCACATAATGTCTCTCACTTTCACACTGCATTCTCGAAATGCCCACCCACCAAGATCATTCACAAACACTGGACACTCGTACTCATATCCATACATGCATACACACCATTTACATGCATGTGCACATATACATACACACATGCACACATGCATCATGAACGCATACACGAATACAAACACTGCACACATACACACATAAAAAACGATTTCGCAACTGTTCACCATGTTGGGTCTGCAGCTATTCCTCCGGCTCCCGCCCTCTATGCAGTCAGGAATCATAAAGAGCAGGGAGAACTTGCTATACCTGTGAGGGCAGGAGTTGGAGGCATAGAGAGAGGGTCGGTTTAACCCCCGGCTTCACAGCGCACTTCAGTGTGACCTGCATTGGGGAGCTGGAGGCAAAGCGGCCCCTTTCCACACTGCCAGACAGCCAGAGTCATCCCCAGCCCAGTCCTCACCCTGACTATGGCTTTGGTCATGGTGATGGCTGAGGCCGTACACCCCTCTGTACATGGGGCAGTGGGGGCACCCACACCACGTGGGTAGTGGCACCCCAAATCCTCCACTATGCCATTTTCTCTAATCCATTCTCTACAAAGTGATGTAGTAGAATGGATATATGGAAAGGGATCTCTCAAGCTAAGAGATTTGGGTTGCTAAACACAATGTGAAAGATCATTACCAAAGGAAACAAAATGAGATAATTCAGTGAAATGAATGAATTAGCAGAATTTCTAAAACAAAAGTAAATGTTGATGGAGGAATGGGATTACTATCACATGGAAGATGCAATTCAGCAAAACAAAGCAATAAAGGCATGCAACCTCAAGAAGACAGATTAATTGAGTTTAGCTGACTTCCAGCACAACTAGCATAGATCTCAGGGCATCCCTGGCCTGACCACACATTAAGTTACAATTAATTGTAACCTAAATGGAACTATCCTATCTTCATTTTTTTATAGGATGCGTGTTCTTCAATTTCTAATCCAACTATTATAATTTCTGTGGTTGTACCATCTGTCCTTCACAAAATCAAAACAGTAAAACACATCTCTGGAAATAAATCAATGCTTTTTTTAGAAACAAATTACATGTATTACAAATTGGTAGTAGAAAGAACAAAGTTACAGTCTATTCCATTGTAACTTTATGAAATCAGTCTGCCAGGCATTTGAAGCCACTATTACAGAAGTGGTGAAACGTGTTAATGGGCCTCATTATAAGTTTGCCGGTCCGGGAACTACGGTACGATTAAGCTTGCCGGTACTGTAGTTTCTGTACCAGCAAACTACGAGTTGTACTCGCAGGTGGCTTTCTGCCCGCCAGGTCAGACCTGGTGGATAGTGCGGCACCCTTGAGCACAGCATGTCAGATGCACCGGCACCGTGCATCCGGCTTCCCCATTCCCATTGAGCCCTATAGGGGCTCAAATGGGAAAGGGGAAGAGTTTTTCCCAGCGCCCAGGAATGGGCAAATACCGGGTCCGGCAAGGATGTAATGACCCGGTAATTGCCAATTTGTGGGCGCCGGAAACAATAAAATGCTCGTGGCAGCCGTGCCTGTATTACCGCCAGCCTCGTAATGCCCAATGCCTATCAAATTTTCGGGGAGATAATATCACTAAGGCATTGTTAAAAATTCTAAATTATCTGTCCAAACCAAACTGTGAAAGAAAATCTAGCTCTTACATCAGAGGGGTGTTGTGCTGAGCTCTAAATTTATGTTGGAGACAAAATATATAAGATACATTGCAAAATGTAACTCAGAAAATATCTTTCACCTGTGCATGGTGAGATGGATATGATATGATAGGTTATTTATAACGCGCTTAATACCCAGAGGTTTCTAAGCGCGGACCCTGGGATCGAACCTGTGCTGCTCCTTGTCTGTCTTGCTTCCAAGGCCAGCACGTTGCTGCTGAGATATCCTCCCGAGACTTTTTAATTATAAGGACTGCATTCAGCTCCTCCTTTCAATGCCAACAAATCATGTTTTTGAGCTGTTGACGTTCAGTCCAGTCACCATTTAGATACTGTGGGATATCAAGAAACGTAATATCACCTGAAGAAGTGGCTTGGTGCAGGAGTGTACAAATGACAAAACATGGATTGGTCAAATAGATATTACAGTCTGTCATACTCTGAAATATGCTTGGATCACTCCACTTTTTACATAGTCTCTGTCGACCACTGTCAACTCTAGGCTGATTACAAATGTGTAATATCTTCATAATGTTCTGAAAAAAATAAGCCGCCAACCAACTCCATACGTTTGTGGATAAAAATAAGATATGATAGGATATGATATGATATGATTCGATTAGGTATTTATAACGCGCCTGTACATAAGTGTTTCTAGGCGCCACAAGAAAAGGGAGGGGGGACAGAGGGTAAACAGGACAAAAATCCTAGTAGGCCTTGTGACATTCATATTGTGCAAGTGCAACAACAAATGTGCAATGGGGAAAGGGAGAGGAGAAGTGCAGGGGAGAGGGAAGGGGAAAGTGCAATCAGTGTACCAATGCTCTGAGTAAGTGCAGCCAGGGCAGCAGGGCTCTGCTGGTAGTAGGAGTTATTGTTACAGACCCTAACTTCGCTGTAGGCCCGGAGGCAGTGCAGGAAGACTGGTCATGTAGTAGGCTGGTACCCCATGAGACTCTGAGGGTACCGGAGAACAGTCAGGGCATGCAGATAGGAAGGTTAGCAAGGAAGAGGAAGAGAGAAGGCAAAGCGGAAAAGGAAGGTCTTGAACAGCTTCCAGAACTCCAGGTGATCCAGCTCAAGCGTGAGAGGGGCAGAGTGGCCGTTCCAGAGGGAGGCACCTGCAGAGGAGAGATATCTACCCCCACTCTCAGCTTGGAGAAACGTCTGACCCTCAGAGAGTTCGAGGTAGCTGAGTAAAGGGCTCTAGAAGGAAGCTATTTAGGCAGAGAGAGTTGTATATAGTGCAGGCCTCAGCCCCAGAAAGCCCTGTGGACAATGCAAAGGGTCTTGAACTTGATCCTTGCAGCCACCAAGAGCCAGTGCAGAGGTTTGAGGGCTAGAGATGCAGTCCGTTGGTTTGAGGACAAGGATGAGTCTTGCAGTCCTATTCTGGATTAGTTGAAGGGGCAAAAAGCAGAGTTAGCCAGGTTGAGAAAGAGGCTGTTGCAATAGTCCAGCCTTTAGATAACCAGAGCTATGGAGAAAGTGAGCTTCTGGAAGAAGGTGAATACCTCTGAGGAGGTGCAGCTGGTAGAGGGCCTTCTTGGCAAAGTCTGTGATGTGAAGAAAAAATGGGAGGTTGAGTCAACATGACCCCAATGTTTTTTGGCACTGAAGCCGGTGAGGGTAGAGGGCCGAGGAAGGGTGGCCATAGTGCGAGAGGGAAAACGGGAGCAGGGATCCCAATGAGCAGATTCTTAGTCTTACTGGCATTGAAGCAGAGAACATTGGAGGTGCACCATTTCTGAATCACAGATAGACAGTCAGAAATGAGCGAGGAAGGAGAGGAGGCGGAGGAAAGACTGATAGAGAGTTGTGTGTCATCCGCAAAACACTGGAAGTTGGAAGAAAAGGTGGATATAAGGTGGGCCAAATGGGTCAAGTAGTCATTGAAGAGTGAGGGTAAGAGGATAGATTCCTGGGGGGCACCACACGTGGATAGAAAGGTGGTGGAGAGAGAGGAATCAAGTTGGATCTGGGAGGGTCAGTTCAAGCGGAAGGAGGACAGCCATGCCAGAGTCTGATCGGTGATGCCGAAGTTCTCGCAGAAATGATTAATCAGGATGCCATGATTAACCGTATTAAAGGCAGAGGAGAGGTCAAGGAGGATGAGGACAGCAGGAGAGCAGAAGTCAAGGTTAGAGAGCAGATCTTCACGGGTGTTCAGAATAGCAGTTTCTGTGTATATTTCTGCTCTGATGCCAGACTAATGGTCATGTAGACATGCAACAGATTCAGTGTGGAGGTTTAGCTGGGGGATGGCCAGCTTTTCCAGGAGCTTGCTCAGGAAAGGAGTGATGGAGATCGGGCGATAGTTTGCCAGACAGGAAGGATCAGCAGAATGTTTTTTTAGAAGGGGGTGCGCAAGGGAGTGCTTGAGGAGAGAGGAGAAATATCCAGTGGTGAAAGAGTGATTGCAGAAATCAGCCAAGGCTGGAACGAGCGAAGCAATCTGGTCCTTGATAGTTCTGGAAGAGAAGGTGAGCATCTGTTTGGAAGACACTTTCATAGATCGGACTTGTCTAGACACATTGTCAGGTGTTATCAGGGAGAGAGAGGAGAGAAGGAGAGAAGGGAGAGAGGTGGACAAAGGGGGCCTGAAAGAGGGAAAGTGAGAGGAAGAGGAAAGTGAGGACAGGATGTCCTGAGTTTAAGTGGTGAAATGAGATGACAGAGCTGAGCAGAGGGCATGGCCGGTAACAGGAGAGGTGGAAACTGCAGTAGGATTGGCCAGCTCCTTGCACATTTTAAAGTGTTTGGTCATAATGGTAGAGGCCACATAGATGCATCCTTGAATTTGGACCCTTTTCTGGGGAAGACAGAGAGTCTGTTTTGTCCTTGGAGCAGGCGGCAGGCCAGTTTTCAGAGGAGGTGCCTGATGCCCTCCACTTCTGCTAAGCTAATCTACACTTACGTTTCAGGGTGCCCAAATCGGAATCATACCAAGAGTTGCACTTGAAGGTAGGCTTCAGAAGGATCATCATGACAGGGGCAAGGATGTCCAGAGTATTGAAGATAGAAAGATGCAGGTTGCTGAGGGATGTGTCCGAGTAGGAGTCAGCCGCTGGAGTAGGAGCAGCGAAGTGGAGGCAAAGGCGGTTACTGACACATGGTTCATGGGCTGAATAACCGAGAAAGCAGGTGGCAGTGCTATGCTGGGCTCTGCCTGGGGGACAGGAAGCTTCAGGTGGGAGGAGAGCAGAAAGTGGTCAGTCCAAGAGAGATGAGTAGTGAGAGACTTAGAGAGGGGGATATCTGAGGAGATAAGAGCATCTCAGGTGTGTCCGGCAGAAAGTGTCAGACCAGAGAGTAGAAAGGGAAGTGAGAAAGAGTCGCAAAGGTTGCGGAAGAGCCCAGAGGAGAGATCAGAGGCATCCTGAGGAGGAGAAGTTGAGAGGAAAAGAAAAGAAGAAAAGAGGTGAGGTCCACCAATTCTGAGAGTAAGAGTGCCACCTGGTTAGGTGGCCGGTAGATTGTGGCCAGGAGAGATAGATAGTCTGTAGACCAGGCATTAAAAGGAGGAATAGGCCTGCATAGGAATGAAAGAAGCAGGAACCCATTCAGGAAAGATCAGTGCCACTCGACTTCCCGGCCGATTGGTTCTGGGCTCAGAGAGCATCTTATAGCCCTCAGGTAGGAGTGTCAAAACTCGTGACATAGCTGGCCATGAACCACGTCTCGGTGTGAGCGAGGTCATCAAGGTCAATGTCTTCGAGGAGGTGGCAGATGTCAGAGGAGTGTTGGACAGCAGAGAGAGAGTTGAGGGTAGCTACGTGGAGAAGGTTGCATCTTTTCAAAGACTTCCGGGGTGGGTTACAGGAATGGGGATACCATGCAGAAGTTGCAGAGGGGCCAGAGGGTGGGCAGAGGCAGTAGCTGTGTTGGGTGTCTTGGTCCACGTTCAAGTTATTATGCTGCAACACTTGGTGCTGTGGGCTTAGGAAATCCAAGAGGGCAGAAAAGCCCACATTTGCAACAGAATCCTGGAGAACCGTGCAGTTTTGCGCACAGCAAAATGGTCCCCAGACCTGCCACCCAAAAGTGCGAGCGTGAGGGGCCAGGAGTGCCATGAGTGAAATGTGTGCCAAAGGAAAAACAGCAGTGCCGGTGGCTAAAAAAAAAGCGCTTTGAAATCACCTTTGTTTCTCTGAAATGCAAGCTAAAAATGCCTATTTTAAACATCACAAGATATTCAAAAATCTCAATGAACACCAGCAGACATTTGGCAGAATGTATTCTTATGTGCATACTAAATCTGGAAAGAGAAAGAGCCCAAAACAATGTTTATAACAAAACTGGCTGAGCTGTTGATGTCAGCAGCTGAAGTGAAATTGGACTGAAAGACACTAAAATCTAAATGTTTAAAATAAATGAGTGACCTACTGTTGAGTGTCACATAGTTTGCAACTGTTGAAATGTCATAGTTTTGAACTCAGAATCAGCGTTCTAGCTGCATGTGTAAAAATTGCAGGTTTGGTTGGAATGTAGAAAACTGGGAACTAAAGTGACATTTAGCTGAAGCCTGGCTTGAAGAGAGTGAATTCTGCCCGGCAACTACCCCCGACAGGAGTTGAAACTTGCTCAGCCACTCTTCACAGGCCTGGCTGCATTCTGCTGCCCCCACCAAAAGGAGATGACACCTCCCTGATTGAATCAGGGGAGGAGCACCTGGGGAATGCAGGGAACTAAACAAAGCACTGTCCTTGGCCCATGCAAATGTTAAATTAGGGGGGTCGTAAATGGCTTCCTCTTGGAAGGAAACGGGGAGGGGCACTGCATGTGAGCAAGCTGAGCTTGGGGGAAGTGGATAAACCAGAAAGTCCACCATGTGCTTTGGAAAACCACACTCCTTTGGGGCCAGAGCATAGTTTTAAAAAGATGGATAATTCATAGTGCGGACTTGTAAACATTATATAAATAATATCATCATTCTTGTGATTTTTCTGTGCACATTTTAAGAGGTGTTAGGACTCTGGGGTATGTTCTTGGGGATAGTAGCGGAAAAAAGGTTGTTACTCCAAATGTATGCATGTTAAAAATCTGACACTTTATCATCTGAAACCCATATCCCTGGTGCACATTTGTGTCAAATATGGAAAGGTTTAGAGGTCATTATCTGGATGAAAAGGGGAGAATTCTGTCATAAGTGGACACGACATCTTACAAAGACAGGGATCGGATGGTTTGGTGCTACAGAAAATATGTTAACTGGACATATAATATTAGAAAAATGGTACATAGATAAATATGTATTTGGATCAGCCCTGAGGACCAAAGGGCTGAGGATATCGCTGTTTGCTGTGGCGAGTGTTATTTTCAACCAGGTGGAGAGGAGAGGAAAACTGAGGTGCGTGCGCCTGTACCTTTAATTCACCAACTGACCTGGTCACCTGACCTTGGTCAAACAGGTACTTAAGGCCGCCTCTTGCGCCCTTGTGGCGCTAAGCCCTGAGGACCAAAGGGCTGAGGATATCGCTGTTTGCTGTGGTGAGTGTTATTTTCAACCAGGTGGAGAGGAGAGGTTAACTGAGGTGCGTGTGCCTGTACCTTTAATTCACCAACTGACCTGGTCACCTGACCTTGGTCAAACAGGTACTTAAGGCCGCCTCTTCTGCCCTTGTGGCGCTAAGCCCTGAGGACCAAAGGGCTGAGGATATCGCTGTTTGCTGTGGCGAGTGTTATTTTCAACCAGGTGGAGAGGAGAGGAAAACTGAGGTGCGTGTGCCAGTACCTTTAATTCACCAACTGACCTGGTCACCTGACCTTGGTCAAACAGGTACTTAAGGCCGCCTCTTCCGCCCTTGTGGCGCTAAACCCTGAGGACCAATGGGCTGAGGATATGGCTGTTTGCTGTTTGGCGAGTGGCGAAAGGCGCACAGCAAATAATCGGATGATATTAGTCTGTAAGAAATGGATCCATCTAATCTCAGTACATCTAATGTGCTGCTAAGAACTAGAGCTCAAGTAAGACAAACAGCAAACTTAGAAGTTCTGCAAGCGAAAAAATTGAAAACCAAAAAAGTAAGTCAATACTTTTCCTGTGGGTCAGCAACTGACAATATTGACTTAGCTGAAGATGCATCTGTAACACTGCTGGAAGATGTGTTTGAGCCCCTGAAAACACTGGATGTTGGCCTATCACTTATTTGTGGCACGTTCATGCCCCTTAGCTTACATGCGCAGGCTATTTCAAGCCCTCCGTCCCCACTGCCCCCTCCCTTTCCGTTGCAAGTAAAACAAGTAGAGGGGGACGGGGGCTTGGTCTCAACGTTCTCAAACCAAGTGAAGAGGACCAACAAAAAAAACAATATGAATAATATGAAGAACATAAAGTCAAGTGGTATTGAGATAGAAGAGAACAGTAATATCGACCTTAATTCGCGGATTGGCCGGGCCGATGTGCCGCTGTCGCCGAGTGGAGCGGAGACCGCTGCCTCGACGGGTGTTGTGCCGTTATGCGAGGACGCTACCGAGGAGTGGAGAATGGAGGATGCCACAAAATCCCCTGCCATGGCGGCCGTTGATGACGTTGGCGGGCTGGGCCAGGGGGCGTGGCCGGTGGTCACGGGCGAGCCCGGTGCCGCTGTGGGGCTTGTGAGTGAGGCGGGGAACGTGCAGCGCCTGGTGGATTTGGCAGATGCTGCAGTGGGCTCTGCTTCGCTTCCTCCCCCTGAGTGTAATATGAGGCTAACCGCTTCGCCCAGCGGGACAGGTGGCGCGGGCGATAGACACGGAAACACTGTAAGTACAACTACCGATTCTCTCATGTCGCTGAGCAATCCTCTAAATGCCTCGCTGTGTGATTCTTTTGTCTCCCCTCAAAACGCTAGGAGCCCCATTTATGCTTCACAGCCCACAGAGACCCCCCTTAAGGATTCTAGCCTGAAGACAACATTGCATAGTGAAAATACACAGATTATTCAAAATGCTACAGGAAATGGTTTACTAATCAATGACAAAAGAAACTCGTTAGAGGTAGTCTCTGCAGTCCAACAGAACCTAATAAGTTTAAACAAATCCAGATCTTGTAACCGGTCGGATGAATCTAATCTACCTCATGAGTTATTATCCAAAGCCCCACAGAAAAGGACTTGTATGGGTGTCACTAACTCAAATCCAGATATATGGGGAATTGGTAATTATAAAAGAAGTAAACCATGCGTGACAGAGTCTTCTGATAGTTTTGAACCGTCACAAGAGGGAAATGTGGCCGATTTGCAGAAAAGATTGCCTATTCCACCCAAGACTGGTCAGTCCAGCAACAAGAGATGTTACATCATTGGAAGTGAAAGCTCAATTTGTAAAGAGACATCTGACGATTCTGATACGTCAGACTCTTTGATTGGTGACCGTCCGTTTCCTAAGATTAGGAGGGAAGGGACATGCTCTAGACGCATTCAACGTAAGTTAGAGGGGAGAGTGGAATGTGATCGGCCAGCTCTTTGTGTTCATGTGCCCTCTAATGATCTTTTAATAGCTCTTACATCGGCAATGTCAATTCCTCTCACACCCTTCACAAAGTTATATGAAACCTTAAATGATAATGTGAAGGATGTCACAACTCTACTAGCTCTGATGAATTCAAAATTGGTTCACCTAGAATCAATGCAGGGTAGAGATAGACACAAACAAGAAGAGATGACTCATCACATTATGGCGGGCATCCTAGCAACAAATGAGGCTAAAAAGAATGATTGACAAAAAGCTGTTTGCAGAGGTTGCAAAAGAAGCCTTGTCCTTATTTCATAAATCACACACAGCCATAGTAAAAAAAAAGATGAACTACGGGACGACGGTAACCTGAAAGACTTGGGAAGTAAAGCTTTAGCTGCCAATTCGAATGTTTGCGTAAACTCTTCAAAACTGGCCAAGATGCCTGATCCACATTTACAGCCCGTCCAACCAGACACGCAATTTCTCCTGCATAGTAAGTCACCAGGAAGTTCAATAATAGAAGTGATTGACATCGCGAATGAGGGGCCTAAAGAAAGCGCTGCTCTGTTGGAAATTGACGTGCGCAAGCAAAAGCTTGTTGATGAATCACATTCCAAAAACGATTGCTTAGGAAAAGCTCTTGATATTTCGTTTAATACAGCTTTTATGCAAGCAAAAAATGCATCTAATCCAGCCTTAGTGGACCCTCAAATGGCCTCCGGTTCATCTCCACTTCAGAAAATTATAGAAGGGGTTTCTGACCCGCAGAATGTGTCGGTGACAACAGCGAAGTCTGCAGGTCTGTTTCCTATTTTTCAAAGTTTAGTTCTAGAAGTGCAACCGACTTCAACTGTGGGTTCAAAGAAAAATCATCCTCTAATGAAAAAGCAAAAGAACATGCCTGCTCGAAAAAAATCGCAACAAAAAGGAGCTCGAAAATTCTTACGGAATTTAAATATGTGTCAAATAGTTGACAAGGCTATTTCGACAAGTTTGAAATTAGCGGACACAATATAGGAGACTCAGATTGTGCACCTGGAAATAGGCAATCCCAAATCTAATGCGATGGAGAGTTTGCCCAACCAAGAAGACTTGGCAATACAAGTGGAATTAATGGATCTATCAGTTTATGAAGACAAGATTGAACTAGATGTTGAACCGGTTAAAACTGTTGCGGAAGTACGCGTCATTCAAGAAGCTGTAGTATCTGCATTGGAAACCAAATCGAGCAGCGATAATAAGATTACATCATTCGATTTCAGAAATCAGACTTATTTAAGCCCAAAATGTTAGCGCAAAACTTGAAAAACAAGAACAGGATGCCTGCCGGACAAACGGCAGAGCCATCGTTGCTGATTAAATTAATGTTAGAGAGACTGGAGGGCTCGGATAAACTTATTCTGAACAGAACTAATGTGCTACGACTACTTCATCATGTACCCCGTCTTCGCTCTTTGGAGTCGAAAGATCTGAAAATTATTGAATTCCCAGAAGAAAGGTGCACCGATAAGGTGATTTTACATCTAAACTCTAATCTAATCGCAAATGTAATTTTGGATGCAAATGAAGAGCTGTTATCAATGGGCTTCGACACTTATAAAGTGAGGGACCCGGAACGACGCAAAAAAGAAGAGATGTTAAATCAGCCACGAGAAGCTTGGCCCTCTAATAAGTGTACCTCTAAACCTTTTGAAGTGGCGAGAAAGTTGGATCAAAGTGAGAAAACCTGGCGATCCTCGTCCGACCTGAATGGTCTAACTAGCAGTGCGCATTCAGCTGCTTCGCCTCCCCAAAGTTTTGTGGCGGTTGAAGAGGTCATGAGCTTCAGAAGAAGTTCAATGGAAAGAATTAAGATTACTATAGATAATGAGAGACAAACTGAAAAATCCTCCTTGATAAAAACAAGCACTCAAAGGGAACATGTCCCCGTAGAAGACTGGAACTGGATGGCCTCATCACTAAATGTAAATTTGAACAGCTAATGCCCGAAGCTTAATGTGGATCAAGAATGCTCTTTTGCCTCATGGAATACGCATGGTTTTTCACATCTCTTAAATAATAATTGGGCACACGAGTTACAACTAATCTGTTTACAAGAAACCTGGATCTGTGAATTACCAACAATCACAGACTATGAATGTGCAATCAATCCAGCCATAAAGGCAGAAAAGGGCCGCCCAGTAGCAGGTCTCCTGACATTGATTAAAAGGTCATCGGGATACCGGTTGCAGAACTCGAAGAACTATACGCCCTACATCCAAGTCTGTGAGTTACGCAAAACTGCCGCTCCCTTCAAACTTTCCGACATGATCTATATTATCAACTTATATTGGAATCACCAACAGACTGGATCACTTCCATTTATTGATCAGGTTACCACAATTCTCGATAATTTGTTGGAATCAAACAGTGGAAGTGCTTTGATAGTTTGTGGCGACTTAAACATTGATTTTTTTAATCCCCAGTGTCCCGCCAAATGTCATTTGACAAAATTATGGTTAGAAGAAATGGAAGTAAGAGGACTCTCAATGCTAAATGGTCGAATGCAAGGTGACATACCGACTAAGCCAACGTGGCAGCGGGAAGGTCAAAGTTCCATCATTGATTATGTTTTTGTTTCTGACACGCTGCATGGAAAAATTAAGACCATGAAAGTTCGTTCCATGAAGAATAGCGATCATGAAATGCTAGAATTACGATTTCAAGACTCACAAAGTCCGCAAATCAAAAAGTGGAAAACTAAATTCACAGTGGAAACAAATCGTCTTCGTCTAAAATTGGAAGAACACGACATGGCTAAGATATGTAAACAACTCAAGTCGAAGCCAGACGAGATTGAATATATGCCAATTTTATCTCAATTTAAAACCAAAAATATTGGTCTGAAAAACTGGTCTTTCGTGAACAAACATAGTTTTGATCTTATGGTAAAACAACGAAAAAGAACAATGCGAGCTGAAATTTGAAAGAATAATAAAAGCCCAAAGAGTGAAATAGCAGTAAAAAACAAAGTAGTCAAACAAGCCTATAAAAATTGGATCAAAAGCCATCGATTTATATTACATAAAAACGATGCTGAAGCAATGATGAAGATCCTTATGAATAAAAACAGTGGCGAGTTTTGGCAAACTATCAACTGCATGGAAACCTTGCAAGTGGCCCTACAAGCTTGCCCTATTTCTGAAATAGAGTGGGTAAACCACTTCACAGCCCCATACTTCAAAGATCTTGCTCCAAATATGTCAACTACCAATCTAACATCATGGAATTTACATTTCACAAAGGACAATATCGGATATATAATCATGAGAGCAAAAAACTTGCGGGCCCCCGGCCCCGATGGGTTGTCTAACTATATGATCAAACAGTTTCCTGATCTATGGACATACTTGTGTTTTGATCTATTTACGAAAATCAACTTGCAAGGCAAGTGCCAGCCTCATGGAAGACTGGGATAACCGTGCCAATATTTAAGAAAGGAAACAGAGCATCACCGGAAAATTATCGTCCGGTGGCCCTGCTCGACGTTCTGGGCAAGATTTTCTCATCCCTGTTGCAAGTAAAACTGATCACTTGGGCTAAATCAGCGAAAAGAGTAGATGAAAGACAGGCGGGTTTTGTGAAATTTATGGGGTGTTCACTAAACCTGCTGGTTCTAAATCTGCTGAAAATGGAAGCTTTGAGAACTAACACAAGAGTGTATCTTGCTTTCGTTGACTTCTCCATGGCCTTTGACATGATTGATCGTAAACTATTGTGGCAAAAGTTGGAACTGTGGGGCTGCCCGGTTGGCTTACTTGCAGCAATTCAAGAGCTTCACTCTAATACTTCAATTGCCGTTCGGCTGGACACATCGGGGACGTTGTCAGCTCAAATCAAGACATGCAAAGGAGTCAAGCAAGGTTGCCCATTAGCAGCTGCAATCTTTGGCCTGTTTATCTCTGATATTGGGGACGCAATTCAATCGGTGCGATCTTTTCCACCAAAACTCAATTCATCGAAGGTAAGCTGGCTGTTGTATGCTGACGACTTGGTAATTCTAGATTTAACACCGATTGGTCTTCAACGCAAACTCGAAGCTGTTCAAAAATATGTTTGCCAGAATAAATTGAAGATCAATATAACCAAGACAGAAATACTGGTGTTTGAAAATTTAAAAACAAGTCGTAACTCAAGAGACTTAAAATATGTATGGTCTCTAAATCAAATGAAATTGCAGCTCTCAAAAAGCGTAAAATACCTCGCCATGAATCTAAATTCCGGCATATGTGACGACCCTTGGGTGGTCGATTCAAAGAGAAAATGTGGTCAGCTGGCCTGCCAGGGCTCGGTGATACATAGAAAATATGGGCGATTTTCATTGCAACCGCTGCGTAACTTCTATGAACAAACAGTTGTGCCGATTCTGGCTTACGGCGCGGAAAATGCCTTTGGTTGCCCGGCGACACACTGGAACTCATTAGAACATATGTTCTGGACCAAAACCTTAAACTTACCACCTGGAATTGCATCAGCCTGCATACGATACAAATTAGCTTTAATTTCACTGCACGCTAGGATATGCTTGAACCAACTAGCACTGTTTCGAAAAACTAGAGCAGAGGAAGGAATATTCCAATTCCAGATATTCCACAATGCTCCATCGGGAGGCTCAGATATTCTCTCTCAATGGATAAAAAGATGTGAAGATCTTTTAGCATTTAACAACATTAGCTTGAAAACTCTTCACACAAATCCTACGGCTGCTAAAGTGACCCTATGGCGCGCTGACTGGATAAATACTTGTAACGAGCGTTTAGCCACCAATGCGATGAAAAATTCTCCTGCTGAATCAAGGGGTTACAACATCCTTCAAAAATATCTGACTCGATTCCCGAATTCGAAAGCCAGAAGACTATACATGCTATTTCGGCTGAATGCAATGAAAACGAAAGAGCAAACCGGCCACTGGGCGTGTAATGTGGGACTAAATTCTATCTGTCGCTTTTGTAATAAGGAGTTGGAGTCCTTTAAACACTTCGTCCTCTTTTGCTCAGCGTTGAAAGATGCAAGATCAATTCATCAGGGCCGGTGGTATCACGAAAATCAGTCTGCATGTGCAGACGAGTGGTGGAGGAGAATGTGGAATGGATTAGATATGAAATTAATCTTGCCCTTGACCTCCTTCCTGGCCGTCATTAATGACAAACTAAAAGATAAAACCGGACAATTGTGAGAATGCCTGAATGAGTTTAAGTGCTTTCAAGGTTGATCATAGAAAATAAAATCTGTCAATGTGACTTTTCTGTTTGGGCAGCGAGAAAGGAGGAGGTCAAATTGGGGGGGGAAAGATAAAGGTCACTGGCCTTTTGTGGTTTTTACTTCTGTTGATTTTGGTTGTGTAATATTTTAAAGGTTTGATTTTAAACCAATAAAATTAATAAAAAAATAAAAAAATAGATTTGTGTGCAATTTGACAAGGAGAGGATCCTCTGAACATAAACCTACCTCATCACTCTGACTCACAACCCTGTTCCCCCAATCAAGGGAGAGAGGAGGAACTGGCCAATGATAAGTTGAGAGGGTTGGGCATAGAAGATGAGCCGACCCTCCCACTTTCTAAACACATAAAAGGAGACTGTGCAGGACAGGTAGGGACCTTCACTTCCCACTTCAAGCTGGTTTCTTGCGGAGCGTTTTGTCAGAAGACACCAGATCCAGCACTTAGACTTCAAATCCAGACAGAGACCAGAACTTTGAATTCAGACTTCAGAATTTGTCAGCAGGTCTCAAAATCTTTTGAAAACTGATTTACTCCAGACTCCCAAGGGGCACTTCAGAGTAAAACAGCCGGGCTGAGCTGTTTGATTCTGGCCTAAAACCCTGTGCCAGAAACACCCAGAAAACAGAGATGTACCCGGAACCAGAGACCAGACCTTTGTGAAGCGCCGAGTGCCAGACCAGACCAGCAGAGCAGAGCTGACCCAGACCGCTGTAACCAGAGAACCGGTACTAAAGACCGTCCGTGGCAAGAGAACCGCAGTCAACCTGACCAGATCTGTGACGAGGCCCATTCCTTCCAAAATATAGTGTGAGTACCCAGCCAGAACTGTAAAAAAACAATCTCTTAGTTTAAAATAATCTAATTCAAACTATTTTAACCTATTGAGAACTGCATCCTAAAAATCGTGTCCCGTCTTTTGATTCGAAGCTGCAAAACTGTCATCTGTCATTCTGAAACTTTAAAATTTCATTTCTGAAAATCTACCTCCACAAAACCGTCCGTATCTCTTGAACCGTTTGTGATAAAAGCGAGTTTTAACTTCTATTTTGAAGCTGAGATTCTAAGATTTCCCACAAGCTCTAAAGTGACTTGCTACTCCTTATGCTTCCTCCGTAATTGCGCTCGATGCACGCGACTAAATTGCAGCGATTTGACATTTTGCTTCATTTCAGCCACGTGTAAAAATATTTGTCCTTGCTTTCCTTTGCTGAATTTCGTTTGCAACCCGACAATCATTCATAGAGCATTGCTAAAGTGATCCTGAAATAATTTAAAGTAGCTATAACTCACCCTGAACCTCTAGAGGGAATTAAAATAATGTTTAGCATATTTTTCCCTTCTTTGCATATCACCTTTAAAGTACTTTGCCTGTGTTTAAAATCATCCCTGTTGATCTAAGCTTGCTAGGGGGGAACTGAATTGGATTGTACTGTGATTGTATTCCTGAAGACTGTGTGTGTCACTTTCACCTCCTTACATTGCATAGAGGGGGGGTGAATTGCCAAAAGGGGAAAAGTGAATTTATTATGTTTTGCTGAAATCATATCAAGTTTATTCCTGTGTTGCTTCTTTTCCAGCTTGCATTTCCTTGTACCATATAAAGCATTCTCAGCTACCTTATCCTCTATACTACTCCTAAGTAATTACCCAGTGTGCTAGTATCACATTATCCATTGTTGATCACTCACTGTCATATGTCTAAGTGTGATGTCAATTATTAATTTATTATAAAAGTGCGATATATATATATTGTTAATTCTCAAATAAACCTTTTAAATATGCAAGACAAACTTATTCTTGGCTCAGTGGGGTCAGGGGGATTCTAAGAGAGGGGTGTTATATAAGGGTTGTCATCCAGAGTACACAAACTGGACATAAAAATATATAAATAAGGGCTTTCCTTGAGCAATCCCAGACAAGGCACTGACTTAGTGGGACTGCTTGATTGGAGTCTTTAACAAAGTGGGGGCTCGTAGCCGGGGATTCTGGATTAGATCTATCACTTGTGCAGATTAATACAGTGTGCCAGCTGACAGGATACATATCCGGTAAGATCACAACGCTGTGTTACGCTGTAAAACACTCCTCAAAGGAACGCTCTAAGGAAACGGTCTGTTTTGCAAAATAAAATACAAATGTCTGTAAGTCAGGAAGGAAATCAAGTTCCAGAATGACGACCTTGGTAGATATCAAAATAGCCAGAGAACACCTCTTACATAAGCTATTTGTGAGAGGTGAATGGGCTCATCAGGACCAGGCGATCTGGTTGCAGGCAATCGCACCCCAGATCACTGAAACAGGGTCAGATATATGAAGAGATCAGGGTCCCTTACATGTGGCCCTGAGTGAACTATATATGGCCCCTAAGGCAAAGGATGAGCACAACAAGATTGCCAGGGTAGCGGCATATTTATATTTACATATGGGAGCCATACAGGACAAATGTGCTGAAGGCCAAGATCTGGCAAATAGGCAACTGATGGCATTAGAGAAGGCCCAATCTGATCTGGACTCTTCTGAGCAGAGGCTGCACAGGAGCCAGGAGTCAGAACATGAGAGTAGACAGTATCTCATTAAAATCAAAGAGGACATGTGTATCCTGCAACAGGAAAAGTCTGACCAGGATACCAGATTGCTGGTCTTGCAGAAGGAGTACCAAGAAGGTTTGGACTCCCTACTGCATAGCCAGAAAAAGCTGGAGCAACAACTGGACTTCAATAGGGCATGCGCAGAGCAGGTAGTCACCCTGCAAAGCCACCTAGATAGGGAGAAAGAGGAAAGCAATAAATTGATTTTGAAAGACCTGGATACCCAGGCAGAGTTTGATCAAGAACGCCAGAAAGCTGGTGCCTTTCAAAGGCAGAGGGACGACCTAGCGGCATTGATGCAGGCTCTTAGTCAGGAAAAGGGACACCTTAGGCCAGGAAGTCTGCCAATTAAAAGAAAAAATTGAAGGATATCACCTGGCCCTCCAGGGGCTGGGTGACCTCCAAAAAAGCATCATGACTTGCTAGAGCACACCAGGAGGGTGGAAGATGCTCTGGCAAGAAAGGAGCAGGCCAGTAGGGATGGGACTCAGGAGGTAACCCTCCTGCAGCAAAGACTGGCCCAGTATTCCAGGACCAATCAGGAGGCACAGAGAGAGAATGGGGCTCTCTGTCAGCACAATGATAGGCTCCAGCAACAGGTAGCCATGCAGGAGAGACTGACAGAGTCTAGTAAGGCCTTGGTTGAGGAACTGAAAGCGCAGGCTCTTGCATTGCAACAAGGAGCAGGGTCTGATATAGATGAAGTTCGCTGGGAAAAGGAAACACCTGAGCATAACATCAGGAGCCCTAGTACCAGAGGCCTCCACCTCTCCCAGTCCCTGGACTCTGCCACCCCATGTCCCCGGGCACACATGAGCACAGGGCCACAGGGATGGCAGATTACTATCCAGCCAAAAGGATGGAGCTCATAGGCCAGTACCACCCAGGAATGGATGGGCGGGCATCCGGGTATGGGCTCCCAAGCACAGTGCAATTTAGTGGGGAACCCCAGGAGAGTAGGCCCACTAAGGGCATCCTGAAAAACTCTTCCCAGTTAGGTCAGTGGGGGGGTACCCAGCAAATCCTGGTAGCAAGGAGGGATCTGAAGACTCCTCTGAGCATCACATGACACAGGAGACCAGGTCCCCTCATTCTGCCAGCCATTCCCAGGCTCGCAGAATCCGGGAAAACCTGGAAGATCAGACGGGCACCTCGGGGAGCAGTGCTTCTGAGTCAGAGGATGAATGGGCCAGGGTTACCCGAACCAAAAAGGCCAATAAGACAAAAAGGGCCTTGCTTAAGGACCCCTTAAAACAGATTAAGGCAATCAGGAGTGTCATCACGCCTTATCACAAGAACTCCAAGTATTCTGTGTGGGAACACTTGGAGCTCTTTGAGCAAATGATGGAGACCTTCCAGTTGAAGGACAGCAGTAGCTGCATCCAGAATGTCGAATGGACATTCTCCCCAGAATACTCCAGTTTCTTTGCGGGGCTGGAGGACCAAAATCATTCAAGATGGTCCACCTATAGGGCGGCCATCTTGAAACACTTTTCTGTGCATATAAATCCCCAAGAGGCTCGCAAGGCAGCCTACAATTTGCAATGTGGGGAGGATCAGGCCACACAAGAATTTGTGCAAGAATTGAAGCGTGCCTTTGCGCAGAGCACCAGAAGGGTGCACACGGAAAGCAGAGAATTCATCAACACATTTTTCCATGCTCTCCCCAAATAAATAATGACCCAGCTCGTGAGAGATTTTCACGAGAAAAGATCTTTAGACTGGGTCATTGAGCAAGCCACCCGCATCTATGAGGTGCAGAAACCGGTGGAAAACAAGAATCAGCCAAAAAAAACCAAAACCAACAGCACCCCTGCTGTTGCCAAGGTGGCAGAGGTAAAGGTTCCCCCTGCTTTAGATTTGGAGATGGGGGACCTAAAAACCTGCTTGCACCAAATAATTCACAGCCCAGAAGGCCCTCGGGCCAGTCACAGACAGGGAGTCAAGGAGGTAGTCCCACAAATGGGGTCCCCCGCTCCCCTGACTATGTAAGTCCCCGCTACAAGGGAAACCGACCCATCCTGGGTTATGTGTGGACTCCTCCAGCCCAAGGGGGGAGCTTCCCTCCTAACTTCCCACAGGAGGGCAGAAATTCCCCAAACACTGGGCAGAACTTTTTTCCCAGGTATCCACCCAACTTCCAACCCCAAAACCATCCATCCTTCTTTTCCCAATTCCCTGAGCCCAGACAACCTAATCCGGGAGAGGGGAGGCCAAGGGTGGAGAGGTACCCAAACCTTCCCAACCCGGGGTATTATCAGAGAAGGGATAGCTACCCTTCCCGGGATCAGCTCAGGGGAGAAAATAGAACCCCGTATCAGCCTGAGCGGGTTTCACAACTTGAGCGCCAGGTCCAAAACATGGCACGGGATCTGGGTCACATGCTGAGGGTGCAACAGAACCCTCAGATGAGCATGCCAGCGCAGAATGCCCCAAACTCTGGACCTGGTGCTCCAGAACAATGACGGGGGCAGCACCCCGATAACCCACCGGTTCCCAGGGAGGAGGCACAATGGGAAGGGGGGTGTAAAGCCTTCGAGGAAGCTTCCTTCCCCACTTGTAAACAGCCCCTGGAAACCCAGGAACCGGAAACAAAATCTCCTACCCCTGAAAGTCTGCCACCCAAGGACCAAAGAGGAGGTAGGAGAAACAAAGGACCCAAACAGACCCATTTTGTGGAGGAGGTACAGATCTTCCAATTTGAGGGAGAGGGATCCCAAGAGGATCCTGAGAAAAGGAGCTTCTCCTTCAGAGATGGGGGAACTCCTCCCAAGGAAAAATGGGTCCCAAGGGATTCCAGCCTAGACTGGGTAGATGTGGGGATTGAGCTGTCGCCGCCCATCATCCTATCCCAGAACCAACAATACCAAAAACCCCTGGTTCAAACCCATCCTGGTGACTGCCTCCAAAAAGGCAGGGGCAGCCCAGAACCAGAACCAGGGTAACCTAAAACCGAATCAATAGACTGGGTAGATGTGGGGATTGATCTGTCGCCGCCCATCATTCTATCCCAGAACCAACAAGACCGAAAACCCCTGGTTCAAACAAATCCAGGTGACTGCCTCCAAAAAGGGGGGGCGGCCCAGAACTGGAACCAGGGGAACCAAAAACCGCATCAATATCCAGTTGCAAACTTTTTCTTTCAGATTCCCATGACTCTCCACAGAATTCTGCCCAAATCTCTTCTCTCGCCATGTCCAAAACCAGAAAGTTAGCCCACCAGTTGTCCGAAAATGTGCATTATCTGTGGCCTTTTGAGGAGAAGGAGGGAAGATACTATGCTCCGGTACAATTACAGGGGCAGGGTCCAATTTTGGCACTGGTGGACACTGGATCCTAAGCTACCCTTCTGTCCAAAAGGGCCTTTGATGTAGTACCAAATTCCCCTCACCTCTCTTCCTGGACAACTCCAGAACTTTGACGGGAAGGAAATTCCTGTCGAGGGGACTGCAGATTTGGACATCAAAATTGGGCGACACAAGGTGAAACACCCGGTCATAGTAGTGACTCCAGAGGGCACCCCTTGTTTACTAGGGAATGACCTCCTGAGAAGGTTGTCACCCCTAATAGATTGTGTAAACAAGGTCCTCTGGACCCAGACTAGCCGACCAATAAAATTAAAACAGAGTGTCAAACATGTTAGTTTAAACGGCACCTGCCACATGGTTGAACAAAAATCTGACCAAGTAGAATTTCACTTCCAGAACAACCAAATTCCAGACATGACAGTAATAGCAGTAGGGCAACAGACCGGTGATGGGGGGTCCTCTCTATTTCTGAAAATCAACCTTCCTTCCAGTCTAAGGTGGTATTCCACACTGGAAGGAAACACTCTGAAATTCTTTACCAATCCACAATCAGACATGCCCACTCCTATAGTCCAGAAAGATGTGAAATCAGCTCATAGCATGATATTCAGCAAGTTGGAGAGCAGTTGTTCATCCCTGTTCAGTTAAATGATGGGAAGGACTGTTCTCGCTTGAGTATGTGTGAACAACGGTAAGAACTTCATCAGCGAAGCCATGTTCCGCCAACTCCCAGAAGATCCAGCAATTCCCACATTCAAACTGATAGACAAATGGGAAATGGATCTGGAAACACCCAATTCGAAATATCTCCTGCCAAGCAGGTGCATGCTCAAAATTTCCATTGGCAACAAGAGCATAGTCCATAATTGTTGGGTCGTGCGAGAGGTCACTGCCGCCTTTTACTTAGGCAGTGACATTCTCAATCGCTTTGCCATTAGTTTGGACCTAATAAACTTCAAAGCTTGGTCCCGATTAGCGCGGATGATCCCATGGGCTTTGATGATCCAGAAAAAGCATTTAGGTCGGCTCAATTTCTACCTTATGCAGTTGAAATTCAGATTAAAGAGGAAGTCACCATCCCAGAAAGGACCCGACAATTCTCCCTGGAAGTGAAAGTTAAAAGAGGACAAAAATTGAAAAACCCTGATGCTTATATTCATCTAAATGCTTCTCTCCAACAGCAAGGGTTAGGGGTAAACCCAACACCATTAGTCAACATAGAACATGACACCATTCCAATAGAGGTGGATAACAGCGACTTAAAGAGTATTACTCTAGACGCAGGCACCATTATTGGAATGGCGGTTGATGACCGACATTTCTCCATTGATTTAGGAAATGAACTGTTAGGACCAATCCCCAAGGACTGTTTTGACAGTGACAGTGATGACAATACAACACCAGACAGGATCTTTACCCGGCATGGGGGGAACTTCCTGGTGTACACTTCTTGCCCTTATGGTAAGGAAGACATGACTTGTGACTTTAGAAGGGATGAGGTGATTTTCCAGGTCCATGAGGGCTGCCTTTCCCACCTGAAGCCTTCAGTCCAAATCAGCACTCTGACCAGGGACTTCTCCACCCAGCTGGAGGAGGCCGCTGAGATAGCAAAACCAGAAGTCTTTCCAGGCTTCAGGCAGATGGTGGAAGAGAGAGTCAACCTAGCTGATGCCTGTGTGACTCTGGAACAGAAGCAAAAGCTGAAACAAGTTTTCTTGGATTTCCAAGATCTCTTTGAGGTAGACTCATATGACTGTGGTCGCACCGACATCCACACAACAACAATTCCCACGGACCCTGGAATGACTCCAGTGTTTGTGAAGCAATATCGTTTGCCTCTCGCATCCATGGAGTCCCTTACGGAAATAATTAAGAACCTTGAGTCACGGGGAATAATCTGTCCAGTACTCAGCACCTTCAATAATCCGGTGCTGGGAATATTGAAGCCAAACGGCCAGTGCAGACTCTGTGCCGACCTTAGGGAGCTCAACAAACGGGTCCATACTTCCCGATGGCCTCTGCCCTACATTGACCAAGGGCTGGCCCAGATTCAGGGGTCACAGGTATTCACTGCAATAGACCTGACCAATTGATACTGGACCGTGCCTGTCAGTAGGGAGGACCAGTACAAACTGGCTTTCACCTTTGGGGGCCAGCAGTACACATGGACCCGAAATCCCTTCGGATACCTCAACTCCGGCAATGAATTCAATATTTTCCTACATAAGGCCATGCCCGACCTGGGTGCGAGGGGTAACCTGGCTTATGTAGATGATGTCCTCATCAAAAGTTCATCTGTGGAAGAACACATAGCGGAGATCCGTTATGTTCTGACACAGTTGAGGGCCGCCAGAGCAAAACTTTCCTTTCAGAAAGCACAGTGGTGTAGAACCCGTGTTAATTTCTTGGGGCATGAGATTACTCCTCAGGGTCTCTGTCCCCAAGAAAAGAAAGTGGAAGCACTTCAGAAACTGAAGGATCCCACAACTCTGCGGGAACTAAGGAGCCTCCTTGGACTGACTAATTACAGCAGAAAGTTCATTGAGGGCTACGCAGAGATCACCAGACCCCTGATTCATCTTTTGAAGAGGGGGGTCAAGTGGGAATGGGGTCCAGAACAATCCGAGGCAGTAAGACAACTCAAAAGAAACCTCTCACAAGCGCCTTGCCTAGCTTACCCTGTCAGAAACAAGGAGTTCTTCCTGGAGACAGGGTTCTCTAATACGTGCTTGACGGCAGTATTATACCAAAAGCATGACAAGGTCAATAAAATAATCTCCTATGCGAGCAAAACTTTATCCTCTGTGGAGGAAAAATTCAACGATTGTGAAAAGGCACTCCTGGCAACGGTGTGGGCATTGAAGAATTACCACCCGTTCATCCAGGGGGAACACATCATAGTGGAGACTCCAAAGTGACAGAATCCGGGCCGGAAATGTGAGTAATTCCCGAATTACTTCCTGGATTCTGTCAATGCAAGGCTTTCCTGTGGAAGTCAGATATGGCCAAAACAAGAAGAGTCCCCTCGCGCAAGGTCTGGTTGACTTGCATGATTGTGCCAGAGAAAACTGTCTCGAGGACGAAAGTCTAAAACTCAAGGACAACATGGAGGCATACCTTAATTCCCCACACAAAGGCTTTGAAGAAGAAAAGTGTGAGGGAATGCCCACTGTCTATGTTGATGGATGCTCTTACCATGTTGACAACGACGGGGAGAAAGAACTGGTGGCTGGCGTAGGGAATACATGGGTGAATGAGTCCCCAGAACCCTCCGCTGGGTACAAAATTGGTCCCCGAAGTAGTCAGGTAGCAGAGTTGATGGCTGTGCATCAAGCCATCCTCACTGCTATCCAACATCAACTCCATGTACGGAACAGGTTCGTGGAGCACCTGGTCAATTGGAAAACCAGAGGCATGTTATGTGCTAATAACAAACCCTTGAAACATGGGAAGTTAATCCAAAATGTTGATGATCTGGTCACATCGAATGGGATGACCATCTACTGGAAAAAGATCAAGGGTCATTCCAAAGTAGAGGGACCAGACAAAACTGGAAATGACTTAGCTGATCAGCTGGCCAAAACCGGGGCCATCCAAGGAGATCTAATAGAAATAGAGTCCCTGTTTTAGGAAATCCAAGTCACTGCTATCACTAGGTCCCAGAAATATGCTCACAACGATCTTTCAACTGCACAATGGAGTAAGGAGACCCCTGATGCTGATTTAATTACGGCTCAAAAGGGGGATCCAATAATGGGTAAGTTTTACCAACACATTGAGGACCCTGATAACTTTCCCCTGACGGATACCGATTACATTGGGAAGGGGGACCTTAGAGTGTTGATGAAATGTCCAAAGATGTTCCGAATCCAAGACAGTTTGTTGGTAAGGAAATCCCAAGCTGGCCATGATCAGTGGGTGGTCCCTACCTCATTCCGAAGCCTGATGTTAAGTCACGCCCATGATGCGGCCACAGCCGGTTATAGGGGGTTTCACACAACACTTGAGATCTTAAGAGAGGTTGCATACTGTCCACACATGGGGCAGGACCTCGACCAATTCTTGAAGGGGTGCCTTGTGTGTGCACAATTTCAGCCATCATCCCTCACACACCGTGCACCTCTCCGAAAGAGGGGGATGACATTGCCATGGTCAGATTTGCATATCGACTTTGTAGGCCCTGTAATTCGCTCGTCTAGTGGAAACAAGTACATGTTGACCGTCACATGCTTGTTTACCAAGTGGGTGGAATGTCTCCCGGCCCCAAACTGCAAGGCAGAAACAGCAGCTGCCCTGATGAGTAACCACATCTTTTCCCGTTTTGGTCTACCTCAAAGGATTGAGTCAGACAGAGGTAGCCATTTCACCAGCAAGGTAATGACAAAGATGTGGGAGATATTGGGGCTCAAAAGGAAGTTACATATTGCTTACCGGCCAGCTTCTTCTGGGGAAGTAGAACGCTACAACCGGACCATTGTGAGCATCTTAAAAAAGTTTGTGGCAGATTCTGGGCCAAGTTGGGATATCCGATTACCTCTGGTCCTAATGGCCATCTGATCTACCCCGTCATCTGCAACTAAAATGTCTCCATTTGAGCTGATGACTGGACGCAAGATGGTGCTTCCCCAGCATTTGCTCTACAGGACCCAAGAGCAGACGTTGATAAATGCCTCCACAACTCATGAGTATGTGGAGAATTTAAGGAAACACCTCCAACATGCTTTTGCCTATGCTCAGCCGAATCTAGAAAGATCAGCTGATAGCATGAAGACCAATTACGACCTGAAGACCACCAGGAAGGAATATAATGTGGGAGACCGGGTTTATCTATACAATTTCCAAAGAAACCAGGCCAAACAGCGAACATGTTTGCCTACATGGAAGGGACTGTTTGAAATTATAGACAAGGTCTCCCCAGTAGCGTATAAGATCCGCATCCCCAAAGGTAGTCTAGCGGAAGGGTAAGACAAGTGGGTACATATAAATCAGCTAAAGTGTTGCCATCCTAGGCACACTCTGCAGCAACTGGAGGAGTCCTCTGCAATACCAGAGGGGACTGCTCCAGATTAATTCAGTTCCACCCTAAAACATTCCACATATAGCCTATACAATTCTATGATTCTTGAACATGTTCTTGCCTCCTGATTTAAAAAATGTATATGTTCATGTTTTTGACTATAAAATGTATATGCCGCCCCACTATATCAATAGTGGGGGAGAAATGTCTACGAATAGGTATTGCAGCTTTTGCTTTATCATCCAAGGAGAGATGAAACCCGGAGACTGACCACGGAAGACGACCTGGAGACCGGGAGCAAAGATCTGAGCGTCCCGGGGTACCGCCCAATATTCCCATATGGGCAGGCGAGGAGAACCGATCGATCCAACCGGATGGAGGAAAAGATGCTGAACTGTGCCATCTGCGGAATTGGAAGAAGAGGATGCGGACCTACCAACGTGTGGATCAAACATCCTTTGCACCCGACTCCCCCTTGACTCGAAATCAAAGCGCAGTCGGGCGGGGGGGCTTGTTGGGTGTCTTGGCCCACGTTCAAGTTATTATGCTGCAGCACTTGGTGCTGTGGGCTTAGGAAATCCAAGAGGGCAGAAAAACCCACATTTGTGACAGAATCCTGGAGAACCGTGCAGTTTTGCACACAGCAAAATGGTCCCCTGACCTGCCACCCACCAGTGCGAGCGTGAGGGGCCAGGAGTGCCATGAGTGAAATGTGTGCCAAAGGAAAAACAGCAGTGCCGGTGGCTAAAAAAAAAGCGCTTTGAAATCACCTTTGTTTCTCTGAAATGCAAGCTAAAAATGCCTATTTTAAACATCGCAAGATATTCAAAAATCTCAATGAACACCAGCAGACATTTGGCAGAATGTATTCATGTTTGCATACTAAATCTGGAAAGAGAAAGAGCCCAAAACAATGTTTATAACAAAACTGGCTGAGCTGTGGATGTCAGCAGCTGAAGTGAAATTGGACTGAAAGACACTAAAATCTAAATGTTTAAAATAAATGAGTGACCTACTGTTGAGTGTCACATAGTTTGCAACTGTTAAAATGTCATAGTTTTGAACTTAGAATCAGCGTTCTAGCTGCATGTGTAAAAACTGCAAGTTTGGTTGGAATGTAGAAAACTGGGAACTAAAGTGACATTTAGCTGAAGCCTGGCTTGAAGAGAGTGAATTCTGCCCGGAATCTACCCCCGACAGGAGTTGAAACTTGCTCATCCACTCTTCCCAGGCCTGGCTGCATTCTGCTGCCCCCACCAAAAGGAGATGACACCTCCCTGATTGAATCAGGGGAGGAGCACCTGGGGACTGCAGGAAACTAAACAAAGCACTGTCCTTGGCCCAGGCAAATGTTAAATTGGGGGGGTGATAATGGCTTCCCCTTGGAAGGAAACGGGGAGGGGCACTGCATGTGAGCGAGCTGAGCTTGGGGGAAGTGGATAAACCAGAAATTCCACCATGTGCTTTGGAAAACCACACCCCTTTGGGGCCAGAGCATAATTTTAAAAAGATGAATAATTCATAGTGCGGACTTGTAAAAATTATATAAATAACATCATCATTCTTGTGATTTTTCTGTGCACATTTTAAGAGGTGTTAGGATTCTGGGGTATGTTCTTGGGGATAGTAGCGGAAAAAAGGTTGTTACTTCAAATGTATGCATGTTAAAAATCTGACACTTTATCATCTGAAACCCATATCCCTGGTGCACATTTGTGTAAAGTCCTGAAAGGTTTAGAGGTCGTTATCTGGATGAAAAGGGGAGAATTCTGTCATAAGTGGACACAACATCTTACAAAGACAGGGATCGGATGGTTTGGTGCTACAGAAAATATGTTAATTGGACATATAATATTAGAAAAATGGTACATAGATAAATATGTATTTGGATCAGAAATAGATTTGTGTGCAATTTGACAAGGGGAGGATCCTCTGATCATAAACCTACCTCATCACTCTGACTCACAGCCCAGTGCCCCCAATCAAGGGAGAGAGGAGGAAATGGCCAATGATATGTTGAGAGGGTTGGGCATAGAAGATGAGCCGACCCTCCCACTTTCTAAACACATAGAAGGAGACTGTGCAGGACAGGTAGGGACATTCACTTCCGACTTCAAGCTGATTTCTTGCGGAGCGTTTTGCCAGAAGACACCAGGTCCAGCACTTAGACTTCAAATCCAGACAGAGACCAGAACTTTGAATTCAGACTTCAGAATTTGTCGGCAGGCCTAAAAATCTTTTGCAAACTGATTTACCCTAGACTTCCAAGGGGCACATCAGAGTAAAACAGCTGGGCTGAGCTGTTTGATTCTGGCCTAAAACCCTGTGCCAGAAACACCCAGAAAGCAGAGCTGTACCCGGAACCAGAGACCAGACCTTTGTGAAGCGCTGAGTGCCAGACCAGACCAGCAGAGCAGAGCTGATCCAGACCGCTGTAACCAGAGAACCGGTACTAAAGACAGTCCGTGGCGAGAGGACCGCAGTCAACCTGACCAGATCTGTGACGAGGCCCATTCCTTCCAAAATATAGTGTGTGTACCCAGCCAGAACTGTAAAAAAACAATCTCTTTGTTTAAAATAATCTAATTCAAACTATTTTAACCTATTGAGATCTGCATCATAGAAATCGTGTCCCGTCTTTTGATTCGAAGCTGCAAAACTGTCATCTGTCATTGAAACTTTAAAATTTCATTTCTGAAAATCTACCTCCACAAAATCGTCCGTATCTCTTGAACCGTTTGTGATAAAAGCGAGATTTAACTTTTATTTGAAGCTGAGATTGTAAGATTTCCAACAAGCTCTAAAGTGACTTGCTACTCCTTATATTTCCTCCGTAATTGCGCTCGACGCACACGACTAAATTGCCGCGATTTGACATTTTGCTTCGTTTCAGCCACGTGTAAAAATATTTGTCCTTGCTTTCCTTTGCTGAAATTCATTTGCAACCTGACAATCATTCATAGAGCATTGCTAAAGTGATCCTGAACTAATTTAAAGTAGCTATCACTCACCATGAACCTCTTGTGAATTGCCAAAAGGGGAAAAGTGATTATATTATGTTTTGCTGAAATCATATCAAGTTTATTCCTGTGTTGCTTCTTTTCCACCTTGCATTTCCTTGTACCATATAAAGCATTCTCAGCTACCTTATCCTCTATACTACTCCTAAGTAATTACCCAGTGTGCTAGTATCACATCATCCATTGTTGATCACTCACTGTCATATGTCTAAGTGTGATATCAATTATTAATTTATTATAAAAGTGTGATATATATATATATATATATATATATATATATATATATATATATATATATATATATTGTTTATTTCTCAAATAAACCTTTTAAATTTGCAAGACAAACTTACTTCTTGGCTCAGTGGGGTCAGGGGGATTCTAAGAGAGGGGTGTTATAAAAGGGTTGTCATCCAGAGTACACAAACTGGACATACAAATATATAAATAAGGGCTTCCCTTGAGAAATCCCAGACAAGGCACTGACTTAGTGGGACTGCTTGATTGGAGTCTTTAACAGCTGGAGATGGCATAGTGACCAGAGAGAAGGAGGGGGGTGCTAGAGAGGAGGCAGAGGAGGTGGAAGGAGGAGGCAAAGGGGCCAGGAAGCAGGTAGGATAGGCAGGAGAGGGGAGGAAGTTGATAAGACACCCGAGACACCTATCCAGAAGGAGGAGATTGGGCTGAGTGCCCTGGGCAATGACAGCACCATTTTGACAGCCATTAATTATGGCTATTGAGGAGTGGAAGGAGGCCACATGGACCTCCCATCAGGTGCTTCTATTAATGGGAGAGGAGGAGAAAGGAGAAATAACAGAGAAAATATGACAGCCCATCGGTCTGGAGATGGAACGACAACGAGCATGCATGTGAAAAGTCTGTCTGGAGGAGGTACTGAGGTAGATATCAGTGATGGACAGGCCTGGGATGGGGACCAGGATATCTTTCTTGAACTTTTTCCTTCCATACTTAGTGAGAGGGATAGAATAAGATATAGCGTAGCAGTTTGAGAAGATGGGAGAAATTGAGAGCACCATAGAGGGTGCGAGGAGTAAAGAAGACAGGGTGAGAGAGGAAATGAAGCACAGTGCCGCACAACACAGGATCCACCAGTGGGGATGGATTCACACAGTAGGAGGCACACAGGAAGCACAAGCAGGTAACACACCACAAGGGGAATGCAGGAGAAGAAGGGGTGGGGGGTGGTGGTAACAGAGATCAACAGCCCAAGAATATGCAGTATTGGGCGCCTGAGAGTTTGGTATCAGGCCAATCAAGGCATCAAGATCACCCAACTGGATATCAAAGACAATTTACTTTGAAATGGATTGTGATGGCACCAGTCTACTGATGTTACTGGTCATGCCAGCTTCCTGTCAAGGTGATGGGAGGGATGTCTGGGGCAGCTGGGAAATTGATTCAATCTTTTCTTGGGAACTTACTTTACGAATGTCTACCACTTTCCAAATGTCCACCGTAGACTGTATAAAGCCCCAGGCCTCTTATCATTCGCCTATTCTGTTCAATATTTAGACTGGATGAAAAAGGATGTGAAATTTCACAACTACACAAGGGATGCCGAAATAATATTTTGACAAAAGATAAATTCGAAGTACATATTCTGTTAAATGTCCCAAACGCAGATTAATTGGTCGATTCATGGAATTAATGTGCACTGAAATTTCCCGCGCAGAGGTGCCAAAATGTGCGATTCGCATTAAAACTGCGAAAATCGCAGTGCAAGTGCGAAAATCGCAGGGAAACCAGCGCACATCGATTCATGGAAGTCCATGCGCGAGAAAAACATTGGATGTGCGCTGAAAAAGTGCGCCGTGCACGCCGGTGCACAGGTCATCCAACAGCGTGCGCCACTGCAAAATCGCACATAGCGCGGCGCACATCACAAAAGTAGGCAGAACACGGGGCGTAACACTCGGAATGGGGAACAACGCTTGAAAATATGGGCGTCACGGGGGAAGTACAGGAGGCAAATGCGCGGAACGCCCACACACTCGCCTACAACCCGTATTCATGGAATCGAATGGGGCAAACCAGCGCACGGTGAAAGACGTGCACAGGGCCAAACAAGTATGCCACAAGAAAGCAGGCGGTAGCGTCCCTGTGCCTGAAATAAATGTGCGCCAAAAAGTGCGCTAACAAAAAGCACCCATATACAGCCATGATGAATGGACCATACAGTGGCCCTCTAGGACAAATGAGGTGCAAAGGGGTACCGACAAACACGGACACCCGCTGTGTGAAAAATAGCATGTGCGTGTGTTCCTGGGTGCGCGGGAAGTTCCATATGCGATTAGCCTGGGTACGTGTACTTCGTGGTGCGCGGGAAGTTCCACACGCGATTAGCCTGGGTACGTGTGTTTCGGGGTGCGCGGGAAGTTCCAAACGCGATTGGCCTGGGTACGTGTACTTCGTGCTGCGCGGGAAGTTCCACACGCGATTAGCCTGGGTACGTGTGTTTCGGGGTGCGCGGGAAGTTCCACACGCGATTGGCTTGGGTACGTGTACTTTGGGGTGCGCGGGAAGTTCCACACGCGATTGGCCTGGGTACGTGTATTCCGAGGTGCGTGGGAAGATTCACACGCGATTTCAGCAGAGTACGTGTATTTCGGTGGTGCCTGGGAATGCTACACGTGATTTGGCCGTGTGGGTCCTCCCAGGTGTTCCCTCTACACTCTCCACGGCCCCTGCAGGCAGCCCACACCACAGGGGACGACCGTGCACCCCTGCTCATGTCCCACACGCAACCCATCCACCATGGCCATGCCCCCCAGGCAACCCACATGTCACCTTGCACTACTAATCACCAACACATGTCTCACAGCACCCCCACCCCCCAACATTCAGGGGCAGCCTCCACCAGGCCCCCACTCATGTCTCCCATCACCCCTACCCCCCAGCAGTGCAGGGCAGCCTCCACCAGGCCCCCACTCATGTCTCCCTGCACCCCCACCCCCCAGCAGTGCAGGGGCAGCCTCCACCAGGCCCCCACTCATGTCTCCCCTCTCTGCACCCCCACCCCCCAGCAGTGCAGGGCACCCTCCACCAGGCCCCCACTCATGTCTCCCACCCCCCCACCCCCCAGCAGTGCAGGGGCAGCATCCACCAGGCCCCCACTCATGGCTCCCTGCACCCCCACCCCCCAGCATCCAGGGGCAGCCCCCGCTCATGTCTCCCACCACCCCACCCTCCAGCAGTGCAGGGGCAGCCTCCACCAGGCCCCCACTCATGTCTCCCTGCACCCCCACCCCCCATCATCCAGGGGCAGCCTCCACCAGGCCCCCACTCATGTCTCCCACCACCCCCACCCCTCAGCAGTGCAGGGACAGCCTCCACCAGGCCCCCACTCATGTCTCCCATCACCCCCACCCCCCAGCAGTGCAGGGCAGCCTCCACCAGGCCCCCACTCATGTCTCCCACAGCCCCCACCCCCCAGCATCCAGGGGCAGCCTCCACCAGGCCCCCCCTCATGTCCAACTCATGTCTCCCTGCACCCCCACCCCCCGGCAGTGCATGGCAGCCTTCACCAGGCCCCCACTCATGTCTACCACCACCCCCACCCCCCAGCATCCAGGGGCAGCCTCCACCAGGCCCCCACTCATGTCCAACTCATGTCTCCCTGCACCCCCACCCCCAGCATCCAGGGGCACCCTCCACCAGGCCCCCACTCATGTCTCCCACCACCCCCAGCCCCCAGCAGTGCAGGGCACCCTCCACCAGGCCCCCACTCATGTCTCCCTGCACCCCCACCCCCCAGCAGTGCAGGGGCAGCTTCCACCAGGCCCCCACTCATGTCTCCCTGCACCCCCACCCCCCAGCAGTGCAGGGCACCCTCCACCAGGCCCCCATTCATGTCTCCCACCACCCCCACCACCCAGCATCCAGGGGCAGCCTCCACCAGGCCCCCACTCATGTCTCCCATCGCCCCCACCCCCCAGCAGTGCAGGGGCAGCATCCACCAGGCCCCCACTCATGGCTCCCTGCACCCCCACCCCCGGCATCCAGGGGCAGCCCCCGCTCATGTCTCCCACCACCCCCACCCTCCAGCAGTGCAGGGGCAGCCTCCACCAGGCCCCCACTCATGTCTCCCTGCACCCCACCCCCAGCATCCAGGGGCAGCCTCCACCGGGCCCCCACTCATGTCTCCCACCACCCCCACCCCTCAGCAGTGCAGGGACAGCCTCCACCAGGGCCCCACTCATGTCTCCCATCACCCCCACCCCCCAGCAGTGCAGGGCAGCCTCCACCAGGCCCCCACTCATGTCTCTCACCGCCCCCACCCCCCAGCATCCAGGGGCAGCCTCCACCAGGCCCCCCCTCATGTCCAACTGTTGTCTCCCTGCACCCCCACCCCCCAGCAGTGCATGGCAGCCTTCACCAGGCCCCCACTCATGTCTACCACCACCCCGCAGCATCCAGTGGCAGCCTCCACCAGGTCCCCACTCATGTCCAACTCATGTCTCCCTGCACCCCCACCCCCAGCATCCAGGGGCACCCTCCACCAGGCCCCCACTCATGTCTCCCACCACCCCCAGCCCCCAGCAGTTCAGGGCACCCTCCACCAGGCCCCCACTCATGTCTCCCTGCACCCCCACCCCCCAGCAGTGCAGGGGCAGCTTCCACCAGGCCCCCACTCATGTCTCCCTGCACCCCCACCCCCCAGCAGTGCAGGGCACCCTCCACCAGGCCCCTATTCATGTCTCCCACCACCCCCACCACCCAGCATCCAGGGGCAGCCTCCACCAGGCCCCCACTCATGTCTCCCATCGCCCCCACCCCCCAGCAGTGCAGGGGCAGCCTCCACAAGGCCCCCACTCATGTCTCCCTGCACCCCCAGCCCCCAGCAGTGCAGGGCACCCTCCACCAGGCCCCCACTCATGTCTCCCACCACCCCCGCCCCCAGCAGTGCAGGGGCAGCATCCACAAGGCCCCCACTCATGTCTCCCACCACCCCCACCACCCAGCATCCAGGGGCAGCCTCCACCAGGCCCCCACCCATGTCTCAATTCACCCCCACCCCCCAGCAGTGCAGAGGCAGCCTCCACCAGGCCCCCACTCATGTCTCCCTGCACCCCGAACCCCCCAGCAGTGCAGGGCACCCTCCACCAGGCCCCCACTCATGTCTCCCACCCCCCCACCCCCCAGAAGTGCAGGGGCAGCATCCACCAGGCCCCCACTCATGTCTCCCTGCGCCCCACCCCCCAGCATCCAGGAGCAGCCCCCACTCATGTCTCCCACCACCCCCACCCTCCAGCAGTGCAGGGGCAGCCTCCACCAGGCCCCCACTCATGTCTCCCTGCACCCCCACCCACCAGCATCCAGGGGCAGCCTCCACCAGGCCCCCACTCATGTCTCCCACCACCTCCACCCCTCAGCAGTGCAGGGACAGCCTCCACCAGGCCCCCACTCATGTCTCCCATCACCCCCACCCCCCAGCAGTGCAGGGCAGCCTCCACCAGGCCCTCACTCATGTCCCCCACCACCCCCACCCCCCAGCATCCTGGGGCAGCCTCCACCAGGCCCCCACTCAAGTCCAACTCATGTCTCCCTGCACCGCCACCCCCCAGCATTGCAGGGCAGCCTTCACCAGGCCCCCACTCATGTCTCCCACCACCCCCACCCCCCAGCATCCAGGGGCAGCCTCCAACAGGCCCCCACTCATGTCCAACTCATGTCTCCCTGCACCCCCACCCCCAGCATCCAGGGGCACCCTCCACCAGGCCCCCACTCATGTCTACCACCACCCCCAGCCCCCAGCAGTGCAGGGCACCCTCCAACAGGCCCCAACTCATGTCTCCCTGCACCCCCAACCCCCAGCAGTGCAGGGGCAGCCTCCACTAGGCCCCCACTCATGTCTCCCATCACCCCCACCCCCCAGCAGTGCAGGGCACCCTCCACCAGGCCCCCACTCATGTCTCCCACCACCCCCACCACCCAGCATCCAGGGGCAGCCTCCACCAGGCCCCCACTCATGTCTCCCATCGCCCCCACCCCCCAGCAGTGCAGGGGCAGCCTCCACCAGGCCCCCACTCATGTCTCCCTGCACCCCCAACCCCCAGCAGTGCAGGGCACCCTCCACCATGCCCCCACTCATGTCTCCCACCACCCCCACCCCCACCCCCCAGCAGTGCAGGGGCAGCATCCACAAGGCCCCCACTCATGTCTCCCACCACCCCCACCCCCCAGCAGTGCAGGGACAGCCTCCACCAGGCCCCCACTCATGTTTCCCTGCGCCGCCACCCCCTAGCATCCAGGGGCGGCCTCCACCAGGCCCCCACTCATGTCCAACTCATGTCTCCCACCACCCCCACCCCCCAGCAGTGCAGGGCAGCCTTCACCAGGCCCCCACACATGTCTCCCACCACCCCCACCCCCCAGCATCCAGGGGCAGCCTCCACTGGCCCCCACTCATGTCCAACTCATGTCTCCCTGCACCCCCACCCCCCAGCATCCAGGGGCACCCTCCACCAGGCCCCCACTCATGTCTCCCACCACCCCCAGCCCCCAGCAGTGCAGGGCACCCTCCACCAGGCCCCCACTCATGTCTCCCTGCACCCCCACCCCCCAGCAGTGCAGGGGCAGCCTCCACCAGGCCCCCACTCATGTCTCCCTGCACCCCCACCCCCCAGCAATGCAGGGCACCCTCCACCAGGCCCCCACTCATGTCTCCCACCACCCCCACCACCCAGCATCCAGGGGCAGCCTCCACCAGGCCCCCACTCATGTCTCCCATCGCCCCCACCCCCCAGCAGTGCAGGGGCAGCCTCCACCAGGCCCCCACTCATGTCTCCCTGCACCCCCTCCCCCCAGCAGATCAGGGCACCCTCCACCATGCCCCCACTCATGTCTCCCACCACCCCCACCCCCCAGCAGTGCAGGGGCAGCATCCACAAGGCCCCCACTCATGTCTCCCTGCACCCCACCCCCCAGCATCCAGGAGCAGCCCCCACTCATGTCTCCCACCACCCCCACCCTCCAGCAGTGCAGGGGCAGCCTCCACCAGGCCCCCACTCATGTCTCCCTGCACCCCCACCCACCAGCATCCAGGGGCAGCCTCCACGAGGCCCCCACTCATGTCTCCCACCACCGCCACCACTCAGCAGTGCAGGGACAGCCTCCACCAGGCCCCCACTCATGTCTCCCATCACCCCCACCCCCCAGCAGTGCAGGGCAGCCTCCACCAGGCCCTCACTCATGTCTCCCACCACCCCCACCCCCCAGCATCCTGGGGCAGCCTCCACCAGGCCCCCACTCAAGTCCAACTCATGTCTCCCTGCACCCCCACCCCCCAGCATTGCAGGGCAGCCTTCACCAGGCCCCCACTCATGTTTCCCACCACCCCCATCCCCCAGCATCCAGGGGCAGCCTCCAACAGGCCCCCACTCATGTCCAACTCATGTCTCCCTGCACCCCCACCCCCAGCATCCAGGGGCACCCTCCACCAGGCCCCCACTCATGTCTCCCACCACCCCCAGCCCCCAGCAGTGCAGGGCACCCTCCAACAGGCCCCAACTCATGTCTCCCTGCACCCCCAACCCCCAGCAGTGCAGGGGCAGCCTCCACTAGGCCCCCACTCATGTCTCCCATCACCCCCACCCCCCAGCAGTGCAGGGCACCCTCCACCAGGCCCCCACTCATGTCTCCCACCACCCCCACCACCCAGCATCCAGGGGCAGCCTCCACCAGGCCCCCACTCATGTCTCCCATCGCCCCCACCCCCGAGCAGTGCAGGGGCAGCCTCCACCAGGCCCCCACTCATGTCTCCCTGCACCCCCAACCCCCAGCAGTGCAGGGCACCCTCCACCATGCCCCCACTCATGTCTCCCACCACCCCCACCCCCACCCCCCAGCAGTGCAGGGGCAGCATCCACAAGGCCCCCACTCATGTCTCCCACCACCCCCACCCCCCAGCAGTGCAGGGGCAGCCTCCACCAGGCCCCCACTCATGTTTCCCTGCGCCCCCACCCCCTAGCATCCAGGGGCAGCCTCCACCAGGCCCCCACTCATGTCCAACTCATGTCTCCCACCACCCCCACCCCCCAGCAGTGCAGGGCAGCCTTCACCAGGCCCCCACACATGTCTCCCACCACCCCCACCCCCCAGCATCCAGGGGCAGCCTCCACCAGGCCCCCACTCATGTCCAACTCATGTCTCCCTGCACCCCCACCCCCCAGCATCCAGGGGCACCCTCCACCAGGCCCCCACTCATGTCTCCCACCACCCCCAGCCCCCAGCAGTGCAGGGCACCCTCCACCAGGCCCCCACTCATGTCTCCCTGCACCCCCACCCCCCAGCAGTGCAGGGGCAGCCTCCACCAGGCCCCCACTCATGTCTCCCTGCACCCCCACCCCCCAGCAATGCAGGGCACCCTCCACCAGGCCCCCACTCATGTCTCCCACCACCCCCACCACCCAGCATCCAGGGGCAGCCTCCACCAGGCCCCCACTCATGTCTCCCATCGCCCCCACCCCCCAGCAGTGCAGGGGCAGCCTCCACCAGGCCCCCACTCATGTCTCCCTGCACCCCCACCCCCCAGCAGATCAGGGCACCCTCCACCATGCCCCCACTCATGTCTCCCACCACCCCCACCCCCCAGCAGTGCAGGGGCAGCATCCACAAGGCCCCCACTCATGTCTCCCTGCACCCCACCCCCCAGCATCCAGGAGCAGCCCCCACTCATGTCTCCCACCACCCCCACCCTCCAGCAGTGCAGGGGCAGCCTCCACCAGGCCCCCACTCATGTCTCCCTGCACCCCCACCCACCAGCATCCAGGGGCAGCCTCCACGAGGCCCCCACTCATGTCTCCCATCACCCCCACCCCCCAGCAGTGCAGGGCAGCCTCCACCAGGCCCTCACTCATGTCTCCCACCACCCCCACCCCCCAGCATCCTGGGGCAGCCTCCACCAGGCCCCCACTCAAGTCCAACTCATGTCTCCCTGCACCCCCACCCCCCAGCATTGCAGGGCAGCCTTCACCAGGCCCCCACTCATGTTTCCCACCACCCCCACCCCCCAGCATCCAGGGGCAGCCTCCAACAGGCCCCCACTCATGTCCAACTCATGTCTCCCTGCACCCCCACCCCCAGCATCCAGGGGCACCCTCCACCAGGCCCCCACTCATGTCTCCCACCACCCCCAGCCACCAGCAGTGCAGGGCACCCTCCAACAGGCCCCAACTCATGTCTCCCTGCACCCCCAACCCCCAGCAGTGCAGGGGCAGCCTCCACTAGGCCCCCACTCATGTCTCCCATCACCCCCACCCCCCAGCAGTGCAGGGCACCCTCCACCAGGCCCCCACTCATGTCTCCCACCACCCCCACCACCCAGCATCCAGGGGCAGCCTCCACCAGGCCCCCACTCATGTCTCCCATCGCCCCCACCCCCGAGCAGTGCAGGGGCAGCCTCCACCAGGCCCCCACTCATGTCTCCCTGCACCCCCAACCCCCAGCAGTGCAGGGCACCCTCCACCATGCCACCACTCATGTCTCCCACCACCCCCACCCCCACCCCCCAGCAGTGCAGGGGCAGCATCCACAAGGCCCCCACTCATGTCTCCCACCACCCCCACCCCCCAGAAGTGCAGGGGCAGCCTCCACCAGGCCCCCACTCATGTTTCCCTGCGCCCCCACCCCCTAGCATCCAGGGGCAGCCTCCACCAGGCCCCCACTCATGTCCAACTCATGTCTCCCACCACCCCCACCCCCCAGCAGTGCAGGGCAGCCTTCACCAGGCCCCCACACATGTCTCCCACCACCCCCACCCCCCAGCATCCAGGGGCAGCCTCCACCAGGCCCCCACTCATGTCCAACTCATGTCTCCCTGCACCCCCACCCCCCAGCATCCAGGGGCACCCTCCACCAGGCCCCCACTCATGTCTCCCACCACCCCCAGCCCCCAGCAGTGCAGGGCACCCTCCACCAGGCCCCCACTCATGTCTCCCTGCACCCCCACCCCCCAGCAGTGCAGGGGCAGCCTCCACCAGGCCCCCACTCATGTCTCCCTGCACCCCCACCCCCCAGCAATGCAGGGCACCCTCCACCAGGCCCCCACTCATGTCTCCCACCACCCCCACCACCCAGCATCCAGGGGCAGCCTCCACCAGGCCCCCACTCATGTCTCCCATCGCCCCCACCCCCCAGCAGTGCAGGGGCAGCCTCCACCAGGCCCCCACTCATGTCTCCCTGCACCCCCACACCCCAGCAGATCAGGGCACCCTCCACCATGCCCCCACTCATGTCTCCCACCACCCCCACCCCCCAGCAGTGCAGGGGCAGCATCCACAAGGCCCCCACTCATGTCTCCCTGCACCCCACCCCCCAGCATCCAGGAGCAGCCCCCACTCATGTCTCCCACCACCCCCACCCTCCAGCAGTGCAGGGGCAGCCTCCACCAGGCCCCCACTCATGTCTCCCTGCACCCCCACCCACCAGCATCCAGGGGCAGCCTCCACGAGGCCCCCACTCATGTCTCCCACCACCGCCACCACTCAGCAGTGCAGGGACAGCCTCCACCAGGCCCCCACTCATGTCTCCCATCACCCCCACCCCCCAGCAGTGCAGGGCAGCCTCCACCAGGCCCTCACTCATGTCTCCCACCACCCCCACCCCCCAGCATCCTGGGGCAGCCTCCACCAGGCCCCCACTCAAGTCCAACTCATGTCTCCCTGCACCCCCAGCCCCCAGCATTGCAGGGCAGCCTTCACCAGGCCCCCACTCATGTTTCCCACCACCCCCACCCCCCAGCATCCAGGGGCAGCCTCCAACAGGCCCCCACTCATGTCCAACTCATGTCTCCCTGCACCCCCACCCCCAGCATCCAGGGGCACCCTCCACCAGGCCCCCACTCATGTCTCCCACCACCCCCAGCCCCCAGCAGTGCAGGGCACCCTCCAACAGGCCCCAACTCATGTCTCCCTGCACCCCCAACCCCCAGCAGTGCAGGGGCAGCCTCCACTAGGCCCCCACTCATGTCTCCCATCACCCCCACCCCCCAGCAGTGCAGGGCACCCTCCACCAGGCCCCCACTCATGTCTCCCACCACCCCCACCACCCAGCATCCAGGGGCAGCCTCCACCAGGCCCCCACTCATGTCTCCCATCGCCCCCACCCCCGAGCAGTGCAGGGGCAGCCTCCACCAGGCCCCCACTCATGTCTCCCTGCACCCCCAACCCCCAGCAGTGCAGGGCACCCTCCACCATGCCCCCACTCATGTCTCCCACCACCCCCGCCCCCAGCAGTGCAGGGGCAGCATCCACAAGGCCCCCACTCATGTCTCCCACCACCCCCACCACCCAGCATCCAGGGGCAGCCTCCACCAGGCCCCCACCCATGTCTCAATTCACCCCCACCCCCCAGCAGTGCAGGGGCAGCCTCCACCAGGCCCCCACTCATGTCTCCCTGCACCCCGAACCCCCCAGCAGTGCAGGGCACCCTCCACCAGGCCCCCACTCATGTCTCCCACCCCCCCACCCCCCAGAAGTGCAGGGGCAGCATCCACCAGGCCCCCACTCATGTCTCCCTGCACCCCACCCCCCAGCAACCAGGAGCAGCCCCCACTCATGTCTCCCACCACCCCCACCCTCCAGCAGTGCAGGGGCAGCCTCCACCAGGCCTCCACTCATGTCTCCCTGCACCCCCACCCACCAGCATCCAGGGGCAGCCTCCACCAGGCCCCCACTCATGTCTCCCACCACCGCCACCCCTCAGCAGTGCAGGGGCAGCCTCCACCAGGCCCCCACTCATGTCTCCCATCACCCCCACCCCCAGCAGTGCAGGTCACCTCCACCAGGCCCCCACTCATGTCTCCCACCACCCCCACCCCCCAGCATCCAGGGGCAGCCTCCAACAGGCCCCCACTCATGTCCAACTCATGTCTCCCTGCACCCCCACCCCCAGCATCCAGGGGCACCCTCCACCAGGCCCCCACTCATGTCTCCCACCACCCCCAACCCCCAGCAGTGCAGGGCACCCTCCAACAGGCCCCAACTCATGTCTCCCTGCACCCCCAACCCCCAGCAGTGCAGGGGCAGCCTCCACTAGGCCCCCACTCATGTCTCCCATCACCCCCACCCCCCAGCAGTGCAGGGCACCCTCCACCAGGCCCCCACTCATGTCTCCCACCACCCCCACCACCCAGCATCCAGGGGCAGCCTCCACCAGGCCCCCACTCATGTCTCCCATCGCCCCCACCCCCCAGCAGTGCAGGGGCAGCCTCAACCAGGCCCCCACTCATGTCTCCCTGCACCCCCAACCCCCAGCAGTGCAGGGCACCCTCCGCCATGCCCCCACTCATGTCTCCCACCACCCCCACCCCCCAGCAGTGCAGGGGCAGCATCCACAAGGCCCCCACTCATGTCTCCCACCACCCCCACCCCCCAGCAGTGCAGGGGCAGCCTCCACCAGGCCCCCACTCATGTTTCCCTGCGCCCCCATCCCCCAGCATCCAGGGGCAGCCTCCACCAGGCCCCCACTCATGTCCAACTCATGTCTCCCACCACCCCCACCCCCCAGCAGTGCAGGGCAGCCTTCACCAGGCCCCCACACATGTCTCCCACCACCCCCACCCCCCAGCATCCAGGGGCAGCCTCCACCAGGCCCCCACTCATGTCCAACTCATGTCTCCCTGCACCCCCACCCCCCAGCATCCAGGGGCACCCTCCACCAGGCCCCCACTCATGTCTCCCACCACCCCCAGCCCCCAGCAGTGCAGGGCACCCTCCACCAGGCCCCCACTCATGTCTCCCTGCACCCCCACCCCCCAGCAGTGCAGGGGCAGCCTCCACCAGGCCCCCACTCATGTCTCCCTGCACCCCCACCCCCCAGCAATGCAGGGCACCCTCCACCAGGCCCCCACTCATGTCTCCCACCACCCCCACCACCCAGCATCCAGGGGCAGCCTCCACCAGGCCCCCACTCATGTCTCCCAGCACCCCCACCCCCCAGCATCCAGGAGCAGCCCCCACTCATGTCTCCCACCACCCCCACCCTCCAGCAGTGCAGGGGCAGCCTCCACCAGGCCCCCACTCATGTCTCCCAGCACCCCCACCCACCAGCATCCAGGGGCAGCCTCCACGAGGCCCCCACTCATGTCTCCCACCACCGCCACCCCTCAGCAGTGCAGGGACAGCCTCCACCAGGCCCCCACTCATGTCTCCCATCACCCCCACCCCCCAGCAGTGCAGGGCAGCCTCCACCAGGCCCTCACTCATGTCTCCCACCACCCCCACCCCCCAGCATCCTGGGGCAGCCTCCACCAGGCCCCCACTCAAGTCCAACTCATGTCTCCCTGCACCCCCACCCCCCAGCATTGCAGGGCAGCCTTCACCAGGCCCCCACTCATGTTTCCCACCACCCCCACCCCCCAGCATCCAGGGGCAGCCTCCAACAGGCCCCCACTCATGTCCAACTCATGTCTCCCTGCACCCCCACCCCCAGCATCCAGGGGCACCCTCCACCAGGCCCCCACACATGTCTCCCACCACCCCCAGCCCCCAGCAGTGCAGGGCACCCTCCAACAGGCCCCAACTCATGTCTCCCTGCACCCCCAACCCCCAGCAGTGCAGGGGCAGCCTCCACTAGGCCCCCACTCATGTCTCCCATCACCCCCACCCCCCAGCAGTGCAGGGCACCCTCCACCAGGCCCCCACTCATGTCTCCCACCACCCCCACCACCCAGTATCCAGGGGCAGCCTCCACCAGGCCCCCACTCATGTCTCCCATCGCCCCCACCCCCGAGCAGTGCAGGGGCAGCCTCACCATGCCCCCACTCATGTCTCCCTGCACCCCCAACCCCCAGCAGTGCAGGGCACCCTCCACCATGCCCCCACTCATGTCTCCCACCACCCCCACCCCCCAGCAGTGCAGGGGCAGCATCCACAAGGCCCCCACTCATGTCTCCCTGCACCCCCACCCCTCAGCATCCAGGGGCAGCCTCCAGCAGGCCCCCACTCATGTCTCCCACCACCCCCACCCCCCAGCAGTGCAGGGGCAGCCTCCACCAGGCCCCCACTCATGTTTCCCTGCGCCCCCACCCCCCAGCATCCAGGGGCAGCCTCCACCAGGCCCCCACTCATGTCCAACTCATGTCTCCCACCACCCCACCCCCCAGCAGTGCAGGGCAGCCTTCACCAGGCCCCCACACATGTCTCCCACCATCCCCACCCCCCAGCATCCAGGGGCAGCCTCCACCAGGCCCCCACTCATGTCCAACTCATGTCTCCCTGCACCCCCACCCCCCAGCATCCAGGGGCACCCTCCACCAGGCCCCCACTCATGTCTCCCACCACCCCCAGCCCCAAGCAGTGCAGGGCACCCTCCAACAGGCCCCAACTCATGTCTCCCTGCACCCCCAACCCCCAGCAGTGCAGGGGCAGCCTCCACTAGGCCCCCACTCATGTCTCCCATCACCCCCACCCCCCAGCAGTGCAGGGCACCCTCCACCAGGCCCCCACTCATGTCTCCCACCACCCCCACCACCCAGTATCCAGGGGCAGCCTCCACCAGGCCCCCACTCATGTCTCCCATCGCCCCCACCCCCGAGCAGTGCAGGGGCAGCCTCACCATGCCCCCACTCATGTCTCCCTGCACCCCCAACCCCCAGCAGTGCAGGGCACCCTCCACCATGCCCCCACTCATGTCTCCCACCACCCCCACCCCCCAGCAGTGCAGGGGCAGCATCCACAAGGCCCCCACTCATGTCTCCCTGCACCCCCACCCCTCAGCATCCAGGGGCAGCCTCCAGCAGGCCCCCACTCATGTCTCCCACCACCCCCACCCCCCAGCAGTGCAGGGGCAGCCTCCACCAGGCCCCCACTCATGTTTCCCTGCGCCCCCACCCCCCAGCATCCAGGGGCAGCCTCCACCAGGCCCCCACTCATGTCCAACTCATGTCTCCCACCACCCCACCCCCCAGCAGTGCAGGGCAGCCTTCACCAGGCCCCCACACATGTCTCCCACCATCCCCACCCCCCAGCATCCAGGGGCAGCCTCCACCAGGCCCCCACTCATGTCCAACTCATGTCTCCCTGCACCCCCACCCCCCAGCATCCAGGGGCACCCTCCACCAGGCCCCCACTCATGTCTCCCACCACCCCCAGCCCCCAGCAGTGCAGGGCAGCCTCCAACAGGCCCCCACTCATGTCTCCCTGCACCCCCACCCCCCAGCAGTGCAGGGGCAGCCTCCACCAGGCCCCCACTCATGTCTCCCTGCACCCCCACCCCCCAGCAATGCAGGGCACCCTCCACCAGGCCCCCACTCATGTCTCCCACCACCCCCACCACCCAGCATCCAGGGGCAGCCTCCACCAGGCCCCCACTCATGTCTCCCATCACCCCCACCCCCCAGCAGTGCAGGGGCAGCCTCCACCAGGCCCCCACTCATGTCTCCCTGCACCCCCACCCCCCATCAGTTCAGGGCACCCTCCACCAGGTCCCCACTCATGTCTCCCACCACCCCCACCCCCCAGCAGTGCAGGGGCAGCATCCACAAGGCCCCCACTCATGTCTCCCTGCACCCCCACCCCCCAGCATCCAGGGGCAGCCTCCAGCAGGCCCCCACTCATGTCTCCCACCACCCCCACCCCCCAGCAGTGCAGGGGCAGCCTCCACCAGGCCCCCGATCATGTTTCCCTGCACCCCCACCCCCCAGCATACAGGGGCACCCTCCACCAGGCCCCCACTCATGTCCCCCAGCACCCCCACTGCCCAGCATCCAGGGGCAGCCTCCACCAGGCCCTCACTCATGTCTCCCACCACCCCCACCCCCCAGCATCCTGGGGCAGCCTCCACCAGGCCCCCACTCAAGTCCAACTCATGTCTCCCTGCACCCCCACCCCCCAGCATTGCAGGGCAGCCTTCACCAGGCCCCCACTCATGTTTCCCACCACCCCCACCCCCCAGCATCCAGGGGCAGCCTCCAACAGGCCCCCACTCATGTCCAACTCATGTCTCCCTGCACCCCCACCCCCAGCATCCAGGGGCACCCTCCACCAGGCCCCCACTCATGTCTCCCACCACCCCCAGCCCCCAGCAGTGCAGGGCACCCTCCAACAGGCCCCAACTCATGTCTCCCTGCCCCCCCAACCCCCAGCAGTGCAGGGGCAGCCTCCACTAGGCCCCCACTCATGTCTCCCATCACCCCCACCCCCCAGCAGTGCAGGGCACCCTCCACCAGGCCCCCACTCATGTCTCCCACCACCCCCACCACCCAGTATCCAGGGGCAGCCTCCACCAGGCCCCCACTCATGTCTCCCATCGCCCCCACCCCCGAGCAGTGCAGGGGCAGCCTCCACCATGCCCCCACTCATGTCTCCCTGCACCCCCAACCCCCAGCAGTGCAGGGCACCCTCCACCATGCCCCCACTCATGTCTCCCACCACCCCCACCCCCCAGCAGTGCAGGGGCAGCATCCACAAGGCCCCCACTCATGTCTCCCTGCACCCCCACCCCTCAGCATCCAGGGGCAGCCTCCAGCAGGCCCCCACTCATGTCTCCCACCACCCCCACCCCCCAGCAGTGCAGGGGCAGCCTCCACCAGGCCCCCACTCATGTTTCCCTGCGCCCCCACCCCCCAGCATCCAGGGGCAGCCTCCACCAGGCCCCCACTCATGTCCAACTCATGGCTCCCACCACCCCACCCCCCAGCAGTGCAGGGCAGCCTTCACCAGGCCCCCACACATGTCTCCCACCATCCCCACCCCCCAGCATCCAGGGGCAGCCTCCACCAGGCCCCCACTCATGTCCAACTCATGTCTCCCTGCACCCCCACCCCCCAGCATCCAGGGGCACCCTCCACCAGGCCCCCACTCATGTCTCCCACCACCCCCAGCCCCCAGCAGTGCAGAGCACCCTCCACCAGGCCCCCACTCATGTCTCCCTGCACCCCCACCCCCCAGCAGTGCAGGGGCAGCCTCCACCAGGCCCCCACTCATGTCTCCCTGCACCCCCACCCCCCAGCAATGCAGGGCACCCTCCACCAGGCCCCCACTCATGTCTCCCATCACCCCCACCACCCAGCATCCAGGGGCAGCCTCCACCAGGCCCCCACTCATGTCTCCCATCGCCCCCACCCCCCAGCAGTGCAGGGGCAGCCTCCACCAGGCCCCCACTCATGTCTCCCTGCACCCCCACCCCCCAGCAGTTCAGGGCACCCTCCACCAGGTCCCCACTCATGTCTCCCACCACCCCCACCCCCCAGCAGTGCAGGGGCAGCATCCACAAGGCCCCCACTCATGTCTCCCTGCACCCCCACCCCCCAGCATCCAGGGGCAGCCTCCAGCAGGCCCCCACTCATGTCTCCCACCACCCCCACCCCCCAGCAGTGCAGGGGCAGCCTCCACCAGGCCCCCGATCATGTTTCCCTGCACCCCCACCCCCCAGCATACAGGGGCACCCTCCACCAGGCCCCCACTCATGTCCCCCAGCACCCCCACTGCCCAGCATCCAGGGGCAGCCTCCACCAGGCCCTCACTCATGTCTCCCACCACCCCCACCCCCCAGCATCCTGGGGCAGCCTCCACCAGGCCCCCACTCAAGTCCAACTCATGTCTCCCTGCACCCCCACCCCCCAGGATTGCAGGGCAGCCTTCACCAGGCCCCCACTCATGTTTCCCACCACCCCCACCCCCCAGCATCCAGGGGCAGCCTCCAACAGGCCCCCACTCATGTCCAACTCATGTCTCCCTGCACCCCCACCCCCAGCATCCAGGGGCAGCCTCCACTAGGCCCCCACTCATGTCTCCCATCACCCCCACCCCCCAGCAGTGCAGGGCACCCTCCACCAGGCCCCCACTCATGTCTCCCACCACCCCCACCACCCAGTATCCAGGGGCAGCCTCCACCAGGCCCCCACTCATGTCTCCCATCGCCCCCACCCCCGAGCAGTGCAGGGGCAGCCTCCACCATGCCCCCACTCATGTCTCCCTGCACCCCCAACCCCCAGCAGTGCAGGGCACCCTCCACCATGCCCCCACTCATGTCTCCCACCACCCCCACCCCCCAGCAGTGCAGGGGCAGCATCCACAAGGCCCCCACTCATGTCTCCCTGCACCCCCACCCCTCAGCATCCAGGGGCAGCCTCCAGCAGGCCCCCACTCATGTCACCCACCACCCCCACCCCCCAGCAGTGCAGGGGCAGCCTCCACCAGGCCCCCACTCATGTTTCCCTGCGCCCCCACCCCCCAGCATCCAGGGGCAGCCTCCACCAGGCCCCCACTCATGTCCAACTCATGTCTCCCACCACCCCACCCCCCAGCAGTGCAGGGCAGCCTTCACCAGGCCCCCACACATGTCTCCCACCATCCCCACCCCCCAGCATCCAGGGGCAGCCTCCACCAGGCCCCCACTCATGTCCAACTCATGTCTCCCTGCACCCCCACCCCCCAGCATCCAGGGGCACCCTCCACCAGGCCCCCACTCATGTCTCCCACCACCCCCAGCCCCCAGCAGTGCAGGGCACCCTCCACCAGGCCCCCACTCATGTCTCCCTGCACCCCCACCCCCCAGCAGTGCAGGGGCAGCCTCCACCAGGCCCCCACTCATGTCTCCCTGCACCCCCACCCCCCAGCAATGCAGGGCACCCTCCACCAGGCCCCCACTCATGTCTCCCACCACCCCCACCACCCAGCATCCAGGGGCAGCCTCCACCAGGCCCCCACTCATGTCTCCCATCGCCCCCACCCCCCAGCAGTGCAGGGGCAGCCTCCACCAGGCCCCCACTCATGTCTCCCTGCACCCCCACCCCCCAGCAGTTCAGGGCACCCTCCACCAGGTCCCCACTCATGTCTCCCACCACCCCCACCCCCCAGCAGTGCAGGGGCAGCATCCACAAGGCCCCCACTCATGTCTCCCTGCACCCCCACCCCCCAGCATCCAAGGGCAGCCTCCAGCAGGCCCCCACTCATGTCTCCCACCACCCCCACCCCCCAGCAGTGCAGGGGCAGCCTCCACCAGGCCCCCGATCATGTTTCCCTGCACCCCCACACCCCAGCATACAGGGGCACCCTCCACCAGGCCCCCACTCATGTCCCCCAGCACCCCCACTGCCCAGCATCCAGGGGCAGCCTCCACCAGGCCCTCACTCATGTCTTCCACCCCCCCACCCCCCAGCAGTGCAGGGGCAGCCTCCACCAGGCCCCCACTCATGTCTCCCATCACCCCCACCCCCCAGCAGTGCAGAGCAGCATCCACCAGGCCCCCACTCATGTCTCCCAGCACCCCCACCGCCCAGCATCCAGGGGCAGCCTCCACCAGGCCCCCACTCATGTCTCCCATCACTCCCACCCCCAAGCAGTGCAGGGGAAGCCTCCACCAGGCCCCCACTCATGTCTCCCTGCAACCTCACCCCCCAGCAGTGCAGGGGCACCCTCCACCAGGCCCCCACTCATGTCCCTCAGCACCCCCACCCCCCAGCATCCAGGGGCAGCCTCCACCAGGCCCCCACTCATGTCTCCCACCACCCCCACCCCCAGCAGTGCAGGTCACCTCCACCAGGCCCCCACTCATGTCTCCCTGCACCCCCATCCCCCAGCATCCAGGGGAACCCTCCACCAGGCCCCCACTCATGTCTCCCTGCAGCCCCACCCCCCAGCAGTGCAGGGCACCCTCCACCAGGCCCCCACTCATGTCTCCCACCACCCCAACCCCCCTAGCATCCAGGGGCAGCCTCCACCAGGCCCCCACTCATGTCTCCCATCACACCCACCCCCCATCAGTGCAGGGGCAGCCTCCACCAGACCCCCACTCATGTCTCCCATCACCCCCACCCCCCAGCAGTGCAGGGCAGCCTCCACCAGGCCCCCAATCATGTCACCCTGCACCACCACCCCCCAGCAGTGCAGGGGCAGCCTCCACCAGGCCCCCACTCATGTCTCCCACCACCCCCACCCCCAGCAGTGCAGGGCACCCTCCACCAGGCCCCCACTCATGTCTCCCTGCACCCCCACGCCCCAGCAGTGCAGGGGAATCCTCCACCAGGCCCCCACTCATGTCTCCCTGCAGCCCCACCCCCCAGCAGTGCAGGGAACCCTCCACCAGGCCCCCACTAATGTCTCCCACCACCCCCACCCCCCAGCAGTGCAGGGGCAGCATCCACCAGGCCCCCACTCATGTCTCCCTGCACCACCACCCCCCAGCATCCAGGGGCAGCCTCCACCAGGCCCCCACTCATGTCTCCCACCACCCCCAACCCCCAGAAGTGCAGGGGCAGCCTCCACCAGACCCCCACTCATGTCTCCCTGCACCCCCACCCCCCAGCTGTGCAGGGGCAGCCTCCACCAGGCCCCACTCATGTCTCCCTTCACCCCCCACCCCCAGCAGTGCAGGGTACACTCCACCAGGCCCCCACTCATGTCTCCCACCACCCCCACCACCCAAAATCCAGGGGCATCCCCCACTCATGTCTCCCATCAACCCCACCCCCCAGCAGTGCAGGGGCAGCCTCCACCAGGCCCCCACTCATGTCTCCCTGCACCCCCACCCCTCAGCAGTGTAGGGGCAGCATCCACCAGGCCCCCACTCATGTCTCCCTTCACCCCCCACCCCAGCAGTGCAGGGTACCCTCCACCAGGCCCCCACTCATGTCTCCCACCACCCCCACCACCCAGAATCCAGGGGCAGCCCCCACTCATGTCTCCCATCAACCCCATCCCCCAGCAGTGCAGGGGCAGCCCCCACCAGGCCCCCACTCATGTCTCCCTGCACCCCCACCACCCAGCATCCAGGGGCAGTCTCCACCAGGCCCCCATTCATGTCTCCCTTCACCCCCCACCCCAGCAGTGCAGGGTACCCTCCACCAGGCCCCCACTCATTTCTCTCACCACCCCCACCACCCAAAATCCAGGGGCAGCCCCCACTCATGTCTCCCATCAACCCCACCCCCCAGCAGTGCAGGGGCAGCCTCCACCAGGCCCCCACTCATGTCTCCCTGCACCCCCACCCCCCAGCAGTGCAGGGGCAGCATCCACCAGGCCCCCACTCATGTCTCCCTGCACCCCCACCCCCCAGCATCCAGGGGCAGCCTCTACCAGGCCCCCACTCATGTCTTCCACCACCCCCACCCCCCAGCAGTGCAGGGGCAGCCTCCACCAGGCCCCCACTCATGTCTCCCTGCACCCCCACCCCCCAGCATCCAGGGGCACCCTCCACCAGGCCCCCACTCATGTCCCCCAGCACTCCCACCCCCCAGCATCCAGGGGCAGCCTCCACCAGGCCCCCACTCATGTCTCCCACCACCCCCACCCCCCAGCAGTGCAGGGGCAGCCTCCAGCAGGCCTGCACTCATGTCTCCCATCACCCCCACCCCCAGCAGTGCAGGGCAGCCTCCACCAGGCCCCCACTCATGTCTCCCTGCACCCCCAAGCCCCAGCATCCAGGTGCACCCTCCACCAGGCCCCCACTCATGTCTCCCTGCACCCCCACCCCCCAGCAGTGCAGGGCACCCTCCACCAGGCCCCCACTCATGTCTCCCTGCACCCCCACCCCCCAGCAGTGCAGGGCACCCTTCACCAGGCCCCCACTCATGTCTCCCACCACCCCCACCCCCCAGCATCCAGGGGCAGCATCCACCAGGCCCCCACTCATGTCTCCCATCACACCCACCCCCCAGCAGTGCAGGGCAGCCTTCAACAGGCCCCCACTCATGTCTCCCTGCACCCCCACCCCCAGCAGTGCATGGGCAGCCTCCACCAGGCCCCCACTCATGTCTCCCACCACCCCCACCACCCAGAATCCAGGGGCAGCCCCCACTCATGTCTCCCATCAACCCCATCCCCCAGCAGTGCAGGGGCAGCCCCCACCAGGCCCCCACTCATGTCTCCCTGCACCCCCACCCCCCAGCATCCAGGGGCAGTCTCCACCAGGCCCCCATTCATGTCTCCCTTCACCCCCCACCCCAGCAGTGCAGGGTACCCTCCACCAGGCCCCCACTCATTTCTCTCACCACCCCCACCACCCAAAATCCAGGGCAGCCCCCACTCATGTCTCCCATCAACCCCACCCCCCAGCAGTGCAGGGGCAGCCTCCACCAGGCCCCCACTCATGTCTCCCTGCACCCCCACCCCCCAGCAGTGCAGGGGCAGCATCCATCATTCCCCCACTCATGTCTCCCTGCACCCCCACCCCCCAGCATCCAGGGGCAGCCTCTACCAGGCCCCCACTCATGTCTTCCACCACCCCCACCCCCCAGCAGTGCAGGGGCAGCCTCCACCAGGCCCCCACTCATGTCTCCCTGCACCCCCACCCCCCAGCATCCAGGGGCAGCCTCCACCAGGCCCCCACTCATGTCTCCCACCACCCCCACCCCCCAGCAGTGCAGGGGCAGCCTCCGCCAGGCCTGCACTCATGTCTCCCTGCACCCCCACCCCCAGCAGTGCAGGGGCAGCCTCCACCAGGCCCCCACTCATGTCTCCCACCACCCCCACCACCCAGAATCCAGGGGCAGCCCCCACTCATGTCTCCCATCAACCCCATCCCCCAGCAGTGCAGGGGCAGCCCCCACCAGGCCCCCACTCATGTCTCCCTGCACCCCCACCCCCCAGCATCCAGGGGCAGCCTCTACCAGGCCCCCACTCATGTCTTCCACCACCCCCACCCCCCAGCAGTGCAGGGGCAGCCTCCACCAGGCCCCCACTCATGTCTCCCACCACCCCCACCCCCCAGCATCCAGGGGCAGCATCCACCAGGCCCCCACTCATGTCTCCCATCACCCCCACCCCCCAGCAGTGCAGGGCAGCCTTCAACAGGCCCCCACTCATGTCTCCCTGCACCCCCACCCCCAGCAGTGCAGGGGCAGCCTCCACCAGGCCCCCACTCATGTCTCCCACCACCCCCACCACCCAGAATCCAGGGGCAGCCCCCACTCATGTCTCCCATCAACCCCATCCCCCAGCAGTGCAGGGGCAGCCCCCACCAGGCCCCCACTCATGTCTCCCTGCACCCCCACCCCCCAGCATCCAGGGGCAGTCTCCACCAGGCCCCCATTCATGTCTCCCTTCACCCCCCACCCCAGCAGTGCAGGGTACCCTCCACCAGGCCCCCACTCATTTCTCTCACCACCCCACCACCCAAAATCCAGGGCAGCCCCCACTCATGTCTCCCATCAACCTCACCCCCCAGCAGTGCAGGGGCAGCCTCCACCAGGCCCCCACTCATGTCCCCCAGCACTCCCACCCCCCAGCATCCAGGGGCAGCCTCCACCAGGCCCCCACTCATGTCTCCCACCACCCCCACCCCCCAGCAGTGCAGGGGCAGCCTCCAGCAGGCCTGCACTCATGTCTCCCATCACCCCCACCCCCCAGCAGTGCAGGGCACCCTCCACCAGGCCCCCACTCATGTCTCCCTGCACCCCCACCCCCCAGCAGTGCAGGGCACCCTTCACCAGGCCCCCACTCATGTCTCCCACCACCCCCACCCCCCAGCATCCAGGGGCAGCATCCACCAGGCCCCCACTCATGTCTCCCATCACACCCACCCCCCAGCAGTGCAGGGCAGCCTTCAACAGGCCCCCACTCATGTCTCCCTGCACCCCCACCCCCAGCAGTGCATGGGCAGCCTCCACCAGGCCCCCACTCATGTCTCCCACCACCCCCACCACCCAGAATCCAGGGGCAGCCCCCACTCATGTCTCCCATCAACCCCATCCCCCAGCAGTGCAGGGGCAGCCCCCACCAGGCCCCCACTCATGTCTCCCTGCACCCCCACCCCCCAGCATCCAGGGGCAGTCTCCACCAGGCCCCCATTCATGTCTCCCTTCACCCCCCACCCCAGCAGTGCAGGGTACCCTCCACCAGGCCCCCACTCATTTCTCTCACCACCCCCACCACCCAAAATCCAGGGCAGCCCCCACTCATGTCTCCCATCAACCCCACCCCCCAGCAGTGCAGGGGCAGCCTCCACCAGGCCCCCACTCATGTCTCCCTGCACCCCCACCCCCCAGCAGTGCAGGGGCAGCATCCACCATTCCCCCACTCATGTCTCCCTGCACCCCCACCCCCCAGCATCCAGGGGCAGCCTCTACCAGGCCCCCACTCATGTCTTCCACCACCCCCACCCCCCAGCAGTGCAGGGGCAGCCTCCACCAGGCCCCCACTCATGTCTCCCTGCACCCCCACCCCCCAGCATCCAGGGGCAGCCTCCACCAGGCCCCCACTCATGTCTCCCACCACCCCCACCCCCCAGCAGTGCAGGGGCAGCCTCCGCCAGGCCTGCACTCATGTCTCCCTGCACCCCCACCCCCAGCAGTGCAGGGGCAGCCTCCACCAGGCCCCCACTCATGTCTCCCACCACCCCCACCACCCAGAATCCAGGGGCAGCCCCCACTCATGTCTCCCATCAACCCCATCCCCCAGCAGTGCAGGGGCAGCCCCCACCAGGCCCCCACTCATGTCTCCCTGCACCCCCACCCCCCAGCATCCAGGGGCAGCCTCTACCAGGCCCCCACTCATGTCTTCCACCACCCCCACCCCCCAGCAGTGCAGGGGCAGCCTCCACCAGGCCCCCACTCATGTCTCCCACCACCCCCACCCCCCAGCATCCAGGGGCAGCATCCACCAGGCCCCCACTCATGTCTCCCATCACCCCCACCCCCCAGCAGTGCAGGGCAGCCTTCAACAGGCCCCCACTCATGTCTCCCTGCACCCCCACCCCCAGCAGTGCAGGGGCAGCCTCCACCAGGCCCCCACTCATGTCTCCCACCACCCCCACCACCCAGAATCCAGGGGCAGCCCCCACTCATGTCTCCCATCAACCCCATCCCCCAGCAGTGCAGGGGCAGCCCCCACCAGGCCCCCACTCATGTCTCCCACCACCCCCAGCCCCCAGCAGTGCAGGGCACCCTCCACCAGGCCCCCACTCATGTCTCCCTGCACCCCCACCCCCCAGCATCCAGGGGCACCCTCCACCAGGCCCCCACTCATGTCTCCCACCACCCCCAGCCCCCAGCAGTGCAGGGCACCCTCCACCAGGCCCCCACTCATGTCTCCCTGCACCCCCACCCCCCAGCAGTGCAGGGGCAGCCTCCACCAGGCCCCCACTCATGTCTCCCTGCACCCCCACCCCCCAGCAATGCAGGGCACCCTCCACCAGGCCCCCACTCATGTCTCCCACCACCCCCACCACCCAGCATCCAGGGGCAGCCTCCACCAGGCCCCCACTCATGTCTCCCATCGCCCCCACCCCCCAGCAGTGCAGGGGCAGCCTCCACCAGGCCCCCACTCATGTCTCCCTGCACCCCCACCCCCCAGCAGTTCAGGGCACCCTCCACCAGGTCCCCACTCATGTCTCCCACCACCCCCACCCCCCAGCAGTGCAGGGGCAGCATCCACAAGGCCCCCACTCATGTCTCCCTGTACCCCCACCCCCCAGCATCCAGGGGCAGCCTCCAGCAGGCCCCCACTCATGTCTCCCACCACCCCCACCCCCCAGCAGTGCAGGGGCAGCCTCCACCAGGCCCCCGATCATGTTTCCCTGCACCCCCACCCCCCAGCATACAGGGGCACCCTCCACCAGGCCCCCACTCATGTCCCCCAGCACCCCCACTGCCCAGCATCCAGGGGCAGCCTCCACCAGGCCCTCACTCATGTCTTCCACCCCCCCCACCCCCCAGCAGTGCAGGGGCAGCCTCCACCAGGCCCCCATTCATGTCTCCCATCACCCCCACCCCCCAGCAGTGCAGAGCAGCATCCACCAGGCCCCCACTCATGTCTCCCAGCACCCCCACCGCCCAGCATCCAGGGGCAGCCTCCACCAGGCCCCCACTCATGTCTCCCATCACTCCCACCCCCAAGCAGTGCAGGGGAAGCCTCCACCAGGCCCCCACTCATGTCTCCCTGCAACCTCACCCCCCAGCAGTGCAGGGGCACCCTCCACCAGGCCCCCACTCATGTCCCCCAGCACCCCCACCCCCCAGCATCCAGGGGCAGCCTCCACCAGGCCCCCACTCATGTCTCCCATCACCCCCACCCCCAGCAGTGCAGGTCACCTCCACCAGGCCCCCACTCATGTCTCCCTGCACCCCCATCCCCCAGTATCCAGGGGAACCCTCCACCAGGCCCCCACTCATGTCTCCCACCACCCCCACCCCCCAGCATCCAGGGGCAGCATCCACCAGGCCCCCACTCATGTCTCCCATCACCCCCACCCCCCAGCAGTGCAGGGCAGCCTTCAACAGGCCCCCACTCATGTCTCCCTGCACCCCCACCCCCAGCAGTGCAGGGGCAGCCTCCACCAGGCCCCCACTCATGTCTCCCACCACCCCCACCACCCAGAATCCAGGGGCAGCCCCCACTCATGTCTCCCATCAACCCCATCCCCCAGCAGTGCAGGGGCAGCCCCCACCAGGCCCCCACTCATGTCTCCCTGCACCCCCACCCCCCAGCATCCAGGGGCAGTCTCCACCAGGCCCCCATTCATGTCTCCCTTCACCCCCCACCCCAGCAGTGCAGGGTACCCTCCACCAGGCCCCCACTCATTTCTCTCACCACCCCACCACCCAAAATCCAGGGCAGCCCCCACTCATGTCTCCCATCAACCTCACCCCCCAGCAGTGCAGGGGCAGCCTCCACCAGGCCCCCACTCATGTCCCCCAGCACTCCCACCCCCCAGCATCCAGGGGCAGCCTCCACCAGGCCCCCACTCATGTCTCCCACCACCCCCACCCCCCAGCAGTGCAGGGGCAGCCTCCAGCAGGCCTGCACTCATGTCTCCCATCACCCCCACCCCCCAGCAGTGCAGGGCACCCTCCACCAGGCCCCCACTCATGTCTCCCTGCACCCCACCCCCCAGCAGTGCAGGGCACCCTTCACCAGGCCCCCACTCATGTCTCCCACCACCCCCACCCCCCAGCATCCAGGGGCAGCATCCACCAGGCCCCCACTCATGTCTCCCATCACACCCACCCCCCAGCAGTGCAGGGCAGCCTTCAACAGGCCCCCACTCATGTCTCCCTGCACCCCCACCCCCAGCAGTGCATGGGCAGCCTCCACCAGGCCCCCACTCATGTCTCCCACCACCCCCACCACCCAGAATCCAGGGGCAGCCCCCACTCATGTCTCCCATCAACCCCATCCCCCAGCAGTGCAGGGGCAGCCCCCACCAGGCCCCCACTCATGTCTCCCTGCACCCCCACCCCCCAGCATCCAGGGGCAGTCTCCACCAGGCCCCCATTCATGTCTCCCTTCACCCCCCACCCCAGCAGTGCAGGGTACCCTCCACCAGGCCCCCACTCATTTCTCTCACCACCCCCACCACCCAAAATCCAGGGCAGCCCCCACTCATGTCTCCCATCAACCCCACCCCCCAGCAGTGCAGGGGCAGCCTCCACCAGGCCCCCACTCATGTCTCCCTGCACCCCCACCCCCCAGCAGTGCAGGGGCAGCATCCACCATTCCCCCACTCATGTCTCCCTGCACCCCCACCCCCCAGCATCCAGGGGCAGCCTCTACCAGGCCCCCACTCATGTCTTCCACCACCCCCACCCCCCAGCAGTGCAGGGGCAGCCTCCACCAGGCCCCCACTCATGTCTCCCTGCACCCCCACCCCCCAGCATCCAGGGGCAGCCTCCACCAGGCCCCCACTCATGTCTCCCACCACCCCCACCCCCCAGCAGTGCAGGGGCAGCCTCCGCCAGGCCTGCACTCATGTCTCCCTGCACCCCCACCCCCAGCAGTGCAGGGGCAGCCTCCACCAGGCCCCCACTCATGTCTCCCACCACCCCCACCACCCAGAATCCAGGGGCAGCCCCCACTCATGTCTCCCATCAACCCCATCCCCCAGCAGTGCAGGGGCAGCCCCCACCAGGCCCCCACTCATGTCTCCCTGCACCCCCACCCCCCAGCATCCAGGGGCAGCCTCTACCAGGCCCCCACTCATGTCTTCCACCACCCCCACCCCCCAGCAGTGCAGGGGCAGCCTCCACCAGGCCCCCACTCATGTCTCCCACCACCCCCACCCCCCAGCATCCAGGGGCAGCATCCACCAGGCCCCCACTCATGTCTCCCATCACCCCCACCCCCCAGCAGTGCAGGGCAGCCTTCAACAGGCCCCCACTCATGTCTCCCTGCACCCCCACCCCCAGCAGTGCAGGGGCAGCCTCCACCAGGCCCCCACTCATGTCTCCCACCACCCCCACCACCCAGAATCCAGGGGCAGCCCCCACTCATGTCTCCCATCAACCCCATCCCCCAGCAGTGCAGGGGCAGCCCCCACCAGGCCCCCACTCATGTCTCCCACCACCCCCAGCCCCCAGCAGTGCAGGGCACCCTCCACCAGGCCCCCACTCATGTCTCCCTGCACCCCCACCCCCCAGCATCCAGGGGCACCCTCCACCAGGCCCCCACTCATGTCTCCCACCACCCCCAGCCCCCAGCAGTGCAGGGCACCCTCCACCAGGCCCCCACTCATGTCTCCCTGCACCCCCACCCCCCAGCAGTGCAGGGGCAGCCTCCACCAGGCCCCCACTCATGTCTCCCTGCACCCCCACCCCCCAGCAATGCAGGGCACCCTCCACCAGGCCCCCACTCATGTCTCCCACCACCCCCACCACCCAGCATCCAGGGGCAGCCTCCACCAGGCCCCCACTCATGTCTCCCATCGCCCCCACCCCCCAGCAGTGCAGGGGCAGCCTCCACCAGGCCCCCACTCATGTCTCCCTGCCACCCCCCAGCAGTTCAGGGCACCCTCCACCAGGTCCCCACTCATGTCTCCCACCACCCCCACCCCCCAGCAGTGCAGGGGCAGCATCCACAAGGCCCCCACTCATGTCTCCCTGTACCCCCACCCCCCAGCATCCAGGGGCAGCCTCCAGCAGGCCCCCACTCATGTCTCCCACCACCCCCACCCCCCAGCAGTGCAGGGGCAGCCTCCACCAGGCCCCCGATCATGTTTCCCTGCACCCCCACCCCCCAGCATACAGGGGCACCCTCCACCAGGCCCCCACTCATGTCCCCCAGCACCCCCACTGCCCAGCATCCAGGGGCAGCCTCCACCAGGCCCTCACTCATGTCTTCCACCCCCCCCACCCCCCAGCAGTGCAGGGGCAGCCTCCACCAGGCCCCCATTCATGTCTCCCATCACCCCCACCCCCCAGCAGTGCAGAGCAGCATCCACCAGGCCCCCACTCATGTCTCCCAGCACCCCCACCGCCCAGCATCCAGGGGCAGCCTCCACCAGGCCCCCACTCATGTCTCCCATCACTCCCACCCCCAAGCAGTGCAGGGGAAGCCTCCACCAGGCCCCCACTCATGTCTCCCTGCAACCTCACCCCCCAGCAGTGCAGGGGCACCCTCCACCAGGCCCCCACTCATGTCCCCCAGCACCCCCACCCCCCAGCATCCAGGGGCAGCCTCCACCAGGCCCCCACTCATGTCTCCCATCACCCCCACCCCCAGCAGTGCAGGTCACCTCCACCAGGCCCCCACTCATGTCTCCCTGCACCCCCATCCCCCAGTATCCAGGGGAACCCTCCACCAGGCCCCCACTCATGTCTCCCTGCAGCCCCACCCCCCAGCAGTGCAGGGCACCCTCCACCAGGCCCCCACTCATGTCTCCCACCACCCCAACCCCCCTAGCATCCAGGGGCAGCCTCCACCAGGCCCCCACTCATGTCTCCCATCACACCCACCCCCATCAGTGCAGGGCAGCCTCCACCAGGCCCCCAATCATGTCACCCTGCACCACCACTCCCCAGCAGTGCAGGGGCAGCCTCCACCAGGCCCCCACTCATGTCTCCCATCACCCCCACCCCCCAGCAGTGCAGGGCAGCCTCCACCAGGCCCCCAATCATGTCACCCTGCACCACCCCTCCCCAGCAGTGCAGGGGCAGCCTCCACCAGGCCCCCACTCATGTCTCCCTGCACCCCCACCCCCAGCAGTGCAGGGCACCCTCCACCAGGCCCCCACTCATGTCTCCCTGCACCCCCACGCCCCAGCAGTGCAGGGGAATCCTCCACCAGGCCCCCACTCATGTCTCCCCTGCAGCCCCACCCCCCAGCAGTGCAGGGAACCCTCCACCAGGCCCCCACTAATGTCTCCCACCACCCCACCCCCAGCAGTGCAGGGGCAGCATCCACCAGGCCCCCCACTCATGTCTCCCTGCACCCCCACCCCCAGCATCCAGGGGCAGCCTCCACCAGGCCCCCACTCATGTCTCCCACCACCCCAACCCCCAGAAGTGCAGGGGCAGCCTCCACCAGACCCCCACTCATGTCTCCCTGCACCCCCACCCCCCAGCTGTGCAGGGGCAGCCTCCACCAGGCCCCACTCATGTCTCCCTTCACCCCCCACCCCCAGCAGTGCAGGGTACACTCCACCAGGCCCCCACTCATGTCTCCCACCACCCCCACCACCCAAAATCCAGGGGCATCCCCCACTCATGTCTCCCATCAACCCCACCCCCCAGCAGTGCAGGGGCAGCCTCCACCAGGCCCCCACTCATGTCTCCCTGCACCCCCACCCCTCAGCAGTGTAGGGGCAGCATCCACCAGGCCCCCACTCATGTCTCCCTTCACCCCCCACCCCAGCAGTGCAGGGTACCCTCCACCAGGCCCCCACTCATGTCTCCCACCACCCCCACCACCCAGAATCCAGGGGCAGCCCCCACTCATGTCTCCCATCAACCCCATCCCCCAGCAGTGCAGGGGCAGCCCCCACCAGGCCCCCACTCATGTCTCCCTGCACCCCCACCCCCCAGCATCCAGGGGCAGTCTCCACCAGGCCCCCATTCATGTCTCCCTTCACCCCCCACCCCAGCAGTGCAGGGTACCCTCCACCAGGCCCCCACTCATTTCTCTCACCACCCCCACCACCCAAAATCCAGGGGCAGCCCCCACTCATGTCTCCCATCAACCCCACCCCCCAGCAGTGCAGGGGCAGCCTCCACCAGGCCCCCACTCTTGTCTCCCTGCACCCCCACCCCCCAGCAGTGCAGGGGGCAGCATCCACCAGGCCCCCACTCATGTCTCCCTGCACCCCCACCCCCCAGCATCCAGGGGCAGCCTCTACCAGGCCCCCACTCATGTATTCCACCACCCCCATCCCCCAGCAGTGCAGGGGCAGCCCCCACCAGGCCCCCACTCATGTCTCCTGCACCCCCACCCCCCAGCATCCAGGGGCAGTCTCCACCAGGCCCCCATTCATGTCTCCCTTCACCCCCCACCCCAGCAGTGCAGGGTACCCTCCACCAGGCCCCCACTCATTTCTCTCACCACCCCCACCACCCAAAATCCAGGGGCAGCCCCCACTCATGTCTCCCATCAACCCCACCCCCCAGCAGTGCAGGGGCAGCCTCCACCAGGCCCCCACTCTTGTCTCCCTGCACCCCCACCCCCCAGCAGTGCAGGGGCAGCATCCACCAGGCCCCCACTCATGTCTCCCTGCACCCCCACCCCCCAGCATCCAGGGGCAGCCTCTACCAGGCCCCCACTCATGTCTTCCACCACCCCCACCCCCCAGCAGTGCAGGGGCAGCCTCCACCAGGCCCCCACTCATGTCTCCCTGCACCCCCACCCCCCAGCATCCAGGGGCACCCTCCACCAGGCCCCCACTCATGTCTCCCACCACCCCACCCCCAGCAGTGCAGGGGCAGCCTCCAGCAGGCCTGCACTCATGTCTCCCATCACCCCCACCCCCAGCAGTGCAGGGCAGCCTCCACCAGGCCCCCACTCATGTCTCCCTGCACCCCCAAGCCCCAGCATCCAGGTGCACCTCCCACCAGGCCCCCACTCATGTCTCCCTGCACCCCCACCCCCCAGCAGTGCAGGGCACCCTCCACCAGGCCCCCACTCATGTCTCCCTGCACCCCCACCCCCCAGCAGTGCAGGGCACCCTTCACCAGGCCCCCACTCATGTCTCCCACCACCCCCACCCCCCAGCATCCAGGGGCAGCATCCACCAGGCCCCCACTCATGTCTCCCATCACCCCCACCCACCCAGCAGTGCAGGGCAGCCTTCAACAGGCCCCCACTCATGTCTCCCTGCACCCCCACCCCCTGCAGTGCAGGGGCAGCCTCCACCAGGCCCCCACTCATGTCTCCCACCACCCCCACCACCCAGAATCCAGGGGCATCCCCCACTCATGTCTCCCATCAACCCCATCCCCCAGCAGTGCAGGGGCAGCCCCCACCAGGCCCCCACTCATGTCTCCCTGCACCCCCACCCCCCAGCATCCAGGGGCAGTCTCCACCAGGCCCCCATTCATGTCTCCCTTCACCCCCCACCCCAGCAGTGCAGGGTACCCTCCACCAGGCCCCCACTCATTTCTCTCACCACCCCCACCACCCAAAATCCAGGGGCAGCCCCCACTCATGTCTCCCATCAACCCCACCCCCCAGCAGTGCAGGGGCAGCCTCCACCAGGCCCCCACTCATGTCTCCTGCACCCCCACCCCCCAGCAGTGCAGGGGCAGCATCCACCAGGCCCCCACTCATGTCTCCCTGTACCCCCACCCCCCAGCATCCAGGGGCAGCCTCTACCAGGCCCTCACTCATGTCTTCCACCACCCCCACCCCCCAGCAGTGCAGGGGCAGCCTCCACCAGGCCCCCACTCATGTCCCCCAGCACTCCCACCCCCAGCATCCAGGGGCAGCCTCCACCAGGCCCCCACTCATGTCTCCCAACCCCCCCACCCCCCAGCAGTGCAGGGTCAGCCTCCAGCAGGCCTGCACTCATGTCTCCCATCACCCCCACCCCCAGCAGTGCAGGCAGCCTCCACCAGGCCCCCACTCATGTCTCCCTGCACCCCCAAGCCCCAGCATCCAGGTGCACCCTCCACCAGGCCCCCACTCATGTCTCCCTGCACCCCCACCCCCCAGCAGTGCAGGGCACCCTCCACCAGGCCCCCACTCATGTCTCCCTGCACCCCCACCCCCCAGCAGTGCAGGGCACCCTTCACCAGGTCCCCACTCATGTCTCCCACCACCCACACCCCCCAGCATCCAGGGGCAGCATCCACCAGGCCCCCACTCATGTCTCCCATCACCCCCACCCCCCAGCAGTGCAGGGCAGCCTTCACCAGGCCCCCACTCATGTCTCCCTGCACCCCCACCCCCAGCAGTGCAGGGGCAGCCTCCACCATGCCCCCACTCATGTCTCCCTGCACCCCCACCCCCCAGCAGTGCAGGCCAGCCTCCACCAGGCCCCCACTCATGTCTCCCTGCACCCCACCCCCCCAGAAGTGCAGGGGCAGCCTCCACCAGGCCCCAACTTATGTCTCCCTGCACCCCCACCCCCCAGCAGTGCAGGGCCCCCTCCACCAGGCCCCCACTCATGTCTCCAACCAACCCCACCACCCAGCATCCAGGGGCAGCCTCCACCAGGCCCCCACTCATGTCTCCCATCACCCCCACCACCCAGCAGTGCAGGGGCAGCCTCCATCAGGCCTACACTCATGTCTCCCTGCACCCCCACCCCCCAGCAGTGCAGGGCACCCGCCACCAGGCCCCCATTCATGACTCCCAACACCCCCACCACCCAGCAGTGCAGGGGCAGCATCCACCAGGCCCCCACTCATGTTTCCCTGCACCCCAACCCCCCAGCATCCAGGGGCAGCCTCCACCAGGCCCCCACTCTTGTCTCCCATCACCCCCACCCCCCAGCAGTGCAGGGGCAGCCTCCATCAGGCCCCCACTCATGTCTCCCTGCACTCCCACCCCCCAGCATCCAGGGGCAGCCGCCACCAGGCCCCCACTCATGTCTCCCACCACCCCCACCCCCAGCAGTGCAGGGGCAGCCTCCACCAGGTCCCCACTCATGTCTCCCATCACCCCCACCCCCCAGCAGTGCAGGGCAGCCTCCACCAGGCCCCCACTCATGTCTCCCACCACCCCCACCCCCCGGCATCCAGGGGCAGCCTCCACCAGGCCCCCACTCATGTCTTCCTGCACCCCCACCCCCCATCAGTGCAGGGCAGCCTCCACCAGGCCCCCACTCATGTCTCCCACCACCCCCACCCCCCAGCATCCAGGGGCAGCCTCCACCAGGCCCCCACTCATGTCTCCCTGCACCCCCACCCCCCAGCAGTGCAGGGCACCCTCCACCAGGCCCCCACTCGTGTCTCCCTGTACCCCCACCCCCAGCAGTGCAGGGGCAGCCTCCACCATACCCCATTAATGTCTCCCTGCACCCCCACCCCCCAGCATCCAGGGGCAGCCTCCACCATGCCCCCACTCATGTCTCCCTGTACCCCCACCCCCCAGCAGTGCAGGGGCAGCCTCCACCATACCCCATTAATGTCTCCCTGCACCCCCACCCCCCAGCATCCAGGGGCAGCCTCCACCAGGCCCCCACTCATGTCTCCCTGCACCCCCACCCCCCAGCAGTGCAGGGCACCCTCCACCAGGCCCCCACTCATGTCTCCCTGCACCCCCACCCCCCAGCAGTGCAGGGCACCCTTCACCAGGCCCCCACTCATGTCTCCCACCACCCCCACTCCCCAGCATCCAGGGGCAGCATCCACCAGGACCCCACTCATGTCTCCCATCACCCCCACCCCCCAGCAGTGCAGGGCAGCCTTCACCAGGCCCCCACTCATGTCTCCCTGCACCACCACCCCCAGCAGTGCAGGGGCAGCCTCCACAATGCCCCCACTCATGTCTCCCTGCACCCCCACCCCCAGCAGTGCAGGGCAGCCTCCACCAGGCCCCCACTCATGTCTCCCTGCACCCCACCCCTCCAGAAGTGCAGGGACAGCCTCCACCAGCCCCCAACTTATGTCTCCTGCACCTCCACCCCCCAGCAGTGCAGGGCCCCCTCCACCAGGCCCCCACTCATGTCCCAACCAACCCCACCACCCAGCATCCAGGGGCACCCTCCACCAGCCCCCCACTCATGTCTCCCATCACCCCCACCCCCCAGCAGTGCAGGGGCAGCCTCCACCATACCCCATTAATGTCTCCCTGCACCCCCACCCCCCAGCATCCAGGGGCAGCCTCCACCAGGCCCCCACTCATGTCTCCCTGCACCCCCACCCCCCAGCAGTGCAGGGCACCCTCCACCAGGCCCCCACTCATGTCTCCCTGCACCCCCACCCCCCAGCAGTGCAGGGCACCCTTCACCAGGCCCCCACTCATGTCTCCCACCACCCCCACCCCTCAGCATCCAGGGGCAGCATCCACCAGGACCCCACTCATGTCTCCCATCACCCCCAACCCCCAGCAGTGCAGGGCAGCCTTCACCAGGCCCCCACTCATGTCTCCCTGCACCCCCACCCCCAGCAGTGCAGGGGCAGCCTCCACCATGCCCCCACTCATGTCTCCCTGCACCCCCACCCCCAGCAGTGCAGGGCAGCCTCCACCAGGCCCCCACTCATGTCTCCCTGCACCCCACCCCTCCAGAAGTGCAGGGACAGCCTGCACCAGCCCCCAACTTATGTCTCCCTGCACCTCCACCCCCCAGCAGTGCAGGGCCCCCTCCACCAGGCCCCCACTCATGTCTCCAACCAACCCCACCACCCAGCATCCAGGGGCACCCTCCCACCAGCCCCCCACTCATGTCTCCCATCACCCCCACTCCCCAGCAGTGCAGGGGCAGCCTCCATCAGGCCCCCACTCATGTCTCCCAGCACCCCCACCCCCCAGCAGTAGTGCAGGGCACCC